>NC_064627.1:305109577-305719577 GCF_023864275.1 Schistocerca cancellata | reverse complement strand
TACACACAGACAACACAGCAGACCACACCACCTCAGGAAAAAGAGATGGTACACACTAACATACAATAACAAAATATCACATAGAATAGGAAACATCTTGAAAAAGCAAGGGATCCCAATAACATTCAGGACAAACAATATAGTTCAGAAAAGACTAAGACCAGTCAGAAAAACCTCAGACAAATTCTGCAACGCTGGAATATATCAATTCACTTGCAACTCCTGTCATGCCCAATACATAAGACAAACAAGCAGAAACTTCCGACTGAGGTACACAGAGCATATGAGAGCTCTAAAGAGTGACAGCACACATTCAACTTTTGCAGAACATCTAATGAACAAAAACCATAACCCCACTAATACCGAAAACGATCTACACATTCTGACAAACAGCAACAGTCTATACCGACAACTAACAATAGAAGAAAATTACTACATGCAAAAGGCTATAGCCGAAGGGAAAAATGTAATAAACGAAAACACAACACTTTGCAACAACACACTCTTTACCGCTCTGAGAGAACCGACCAAGGACACAGAACAGAAAGCACACACACACGCAATAAGAACCACTTCCCCATCACACACAGAGACATAAATAAAGAACAGAAGTCGTCGTAATTCGCGCTACAGTTTTCATAGCCTTCCTCGCTACATGCAATACACCTCTCGCGACACACGCGAACAGCAAGATGGCGTAATATTCTTGATCATAAACAAAGTACGGAAGTTTTGTTTTTATGTGTATAGAATCAGATACTTACCATCCAACGAACGTGAGTACACGAATAGCTAAGTAAAAGCTCAGCACACACCAAATAACTGGATTCCACAACACTACCGCAACCCCAAGTGTGTATTGCTGACATACGAAGTTCACCTTTAGTATTTTGTTTACTAACAGCCGCTCACACAGTTGCAGATGACATGATGTTCTCTGAGTAAAAATGGCGACAACAAAAAAAGCGCACAGAAAATGTGCCGCAAACAGCGACAATAATTCTCAAAAAACATGCTGCAACATACAATATATAAGGTAGTATGAAAGTATCCATAGAAAACTATATTTCAAAAAACGAATAGTAAAAATGTAATAATGTGCCACTCTGTATAACGATGCTATTTTCTGCATGTTTTAGATTAAAGAACACACTGATGATGGTGATATTTGTAGCCGAAACTAGATTGAGAAAATAAAGAAATAAATGCATAATAAGGTGTTTTGCATCAAGATGGACTCAATTTCTGATATTGTTGCTGTGAAAGGTACTTCCCAATGTGTTTCGGGACACATTGTTCAGTGTATATTGTTCAACATGGGGTTCCGCAGTAGACGACGCCTACGTATTCCCATGTTACCACAAAGACGTCGTCAATTACATTTGCACTGTGCATGGCCCCATAGATGTTGGACAGTGGATCAACAGAAACGTGTGGTCTGGTAGGAAGAATCATGTTTCCTTTAAGTCAATTGTCGTGTTCGGATACGCCGCCATTCAGGCGAACGGCAGGGCCAACGGCGTGTACGGGCCCTGCAACCAACCAGTGACGTCACACTAGTCGGCATGTACACCACACTTCGTGAACGCCGTCTCCGCACAGGGCCAACGGGAAATCAATATTTAATCAAAGAGATACGCACAAATGGTCTTAATTTGTTGTGTGGTATCGAGAACCTCAATGCATTTAAACACGCATTCAAAAATTATTAAACTCATCTGAAACTGTTACATACACCCCGCAGGAAACTGCTGCTGTCCGCTAAGACCTGCGGGGTCACGTGCTGTGGCATACCCGCCTCGGCCTGTTTTTCTCGTGGGCCTCGGGCGAAGGGCTGGTCAAAACACGCACCGGACGCAGTCCGGTGAGGCAGTATTATGCTATGGAGGACATTCACATGGGCTTCCATAGGGTAACAGATAGTAATTGAAGGCACCCTGACAGTTGGGGACTGTGTGAACATTATTCCGCACGAAGTGCTTCCGTTCAAGCTCGATGTCTTCCCCGTCGGTAATGGCATCTTCCAGCAGGATAATTGCCTGTATTACAAGGCCAGAATCGTGCTATAGTATTTTTAAGAGGACTATAGCGATGACTCCGCCACCAAATTCGCCTGCTCTGAACTCGATGAATCTCATATGGGACGGTATCAGGCGCAGCTTTACGTCTGCAGAGCATAGACCTATAATTCAACGGAATTGCGTGACCTGTGGTCAGAACTATGGTGCCACATTCCTCTGAAAATCTACCATCGACTTTTCGAATTCATGCCACGTAGACTCGCTGCTGTTTGCGTCCAAGGCGGACTTACAAGCTATTAAGCAGACGGTCATAATATCAGTGTATATTTCCGTATTCCAACATTTTCTTGGAAACTGCCATATATTTCCTTCTTTAGTCGATCAGTCGAAATATTCGTCTCTTAAACAAGACTTCTTCACAATTACCTTCCTTATATCTATGCTTGCCTGTCCAAATTTTCTGGTTGCCCATTTCTCAACTGAATTGTCTACTGCAGTATTCGTTACCTTTATATCTGCAGCCTCAGGAACTAGACCATAACTACTTAATTGGTTGTTCAGTCTATATCTGCTTTTGTGGACGTTTTTCAATCTTATATTTAATTGCATTGCGTTATCCAACTGATATCTGGGTTGGGGATTTTCTCTGCCCGGGGACTGGTTGTTTGTGTTGTCCTCATCATGCCATCATCATTCGTGAAAGTGGCTACATTGGACTGCGTTCTGACCGGGAATTTCTACGGGCGCTGATGACCACGAAGATGAGCGCCCCATAGACCAGACATCCAACTGATATCTTCCCGTGTCTCCTGACCTTTTCGCAAATGTACCTCCTCCTTTTGTGAGTTTTTAACAGTATATTTGCTATTAATAGCTAAAACTGCAGAAATTAAAGAATCTTTCTCGTCTCTATTCCTATGCAGAGCCCAAAATTTTGCGGAGAGTTAGATTTTCGAGAGCTACTCTTACACGTCTGAAGAAACAATAAATGACTGAAATATTTGCTTGCTGTTTTCAATGACAAATAACTGGTGTTTAGTGGTTTCCCAGTATCGATCAAGGTGCTGCTATTGTTAAAACTTTCCGGGTTCCCGGGTTCGATTCCCGGCGGGGTCAGGGATTTTCTCTGCCTCGTGATGACTGGGTGTTGTGTGATGTCCTTAGGTTAGTTAGGTTTAAGTAGTTCTAAGTTCTAGGAGACTGATGACCATAGATGTTAAGTCCCATAGTGCTCAGAGCCATTTGTTAAAACTTTGGACCCGTATACGTGAAGCTGTGGGTCCAAAACGCCGTCCAACCACACTGATTTATAGTTACCCGACATTGTCAATCTAGGGACCCAATCAATTATTTCAATGAAAATTGATTTACTAACCATAATCGCATTTAGAAACTTTGATAACAAGTGTCAACAGTTACCGATCACCTTCAGATCTGGAAGGTATTGAAATAGATGTTGCAGCACAGGAATTACATTCTACATCAACAGTACTAACAAAAAAATAGATAAAATATATGTATCAGCTGTCAAACAAATGACGCTAAGACTAACATCGAAACATCGTAACGTAGGTCTACAACTGCCACGAATGATAAGAAGTAGCGTGAAAGATACATGGAAAACATACACTAAAAGCTTAGCTTCAAACTCGTAACAAGAATAAATCGTAAGTACAGACAAGCACTCTCCTGTAATTCAAAGTGACAAATACAATTCCCATCCTGCCTGGCGACAGCCGAAGTTTCCATGACTGGTCTTCCACAGGCTCCGATGTTCACTGCCCAGGCTGAAAGGTGAAAAGCCGCCAGGTGGTGCCAGCACAGTATACTACAATTTCAGTTAGTATAGTATGTATTATTCAGTTAAGTATACAATGGAAAAAAGTTAGATCAAAACTGTTGTAATGAAATTAACAGAGTAAAATAGACAAGCTGCGTGAATGTAAATATGAGGCTGCATGGACAGAAGCTCTTGCAGATGGCGTAATGTTACAAGACATTTTATTAAAATAGCAGGACTAATGATACACTAACCTGTACACATCTATATACAAAACATTTTTCGAATGTACAGATATGCACGTTTTATGTGGTTTTCGTACATCAATTGACGAGGATATCCTAAGATTTTCCTACTAATTTGCCTTCTTTCGTATTGTCTGTACTTTACGTTTCACTTTTTAGAAAATGAATGGTTAATAATGGTTGATGACATGTATGTTGTGCAGATCTGACTGTTGGATACGTATCGCTGCGGCGTTTCGTTTCAGTCACGCGTTTTTCATAATTTTTTTTTCGCTTCATCAAATCAACGTTTTTCAGTCGTACGTGGCTTGGACGCAAATATGGAAACATCACCGTGTCTAATACTGTGTAGGAAAACCGTTAGTTAAAGACAGCTTCCAGTCTCTCGCAATGGATATACACACAGTTCGTGTATGGTTTCCAAAGGATTCTTACACCATTTTTCATGCAAAATAGTAGCAAGTTCAGATAAAGATAATGGAGGTGAAAAACGATCACGCACCGTTATCTCGAAAGTAGATCGCAAAGACTCCGTAACATAGAGGTCTGGTGACTGTGGTGACCAGAGAAGACACGACAATCCATCCTCGTACTCACAAACCAGTCGTGGACGATGCGAGGTGTGTGAAGAAGGATCCCAGAGTCTTGGAACACAGCTTCGCCTTGGGGAAAAAAGCATTGTGCCATGGGATTGACCCGATCAGACAAAATGGTCACATAATCCTTGGCAGTAACCCGACCTTGTAGACTAACAATGCGGCCCATGGAATACCACGAATGGCTGCCCCAACCATCACTAAATCTCCGCCAAGTTTCGCTCTTGGGACGTAAACTCGGCCAGAAATCGGAAGCATCTGAAACAAAACTTATCCGACGAAATGACAGTCTTCCATTCTCCATAGGCCATGTTTTATGGCTTCTACTCCACCTTTTTCGGTTATGGGCATTTGTATCACTGATAGTGGTTTTGGAGCTCTAACACGCCCTGCCGTTCCCTGCTTCTAGAGCTCTCTTCATGTTGTTTCGGTGCTGACAGGCTTCGCGAGTGTGACATTCATTTGTGCAGTGACTTTTTCAGCTATCGGCCTCTTATTTTTCGTGCAGTCCTCGTCAATGAGCGTCCGTCACGATCACTCAATACGCTTTCGATACAATATTGCAATGCCTATGTTATTCTGATTACAATGCAAAGGCATTGCGGCGACTACAGCCGTTATGAAATACGTCAAATGTAGTCGCAATTGCGAATAAGGACAACCATCTGCTGTAGAATGGAATGACGACTCGAAACCGGATTTCCTGTTTATCGCGAGCAGTCACCTTATCATTTAGCTGTCCGTGTACGACTTACGGCCAGACGCACGCTTCCATATAAGGAACTTTGCATCGTAATCAGAATAACACAGGCACTGCAATATCGTATTTATCTGCCAATACAGGACAAGCGACTTTCAAGTACGTCTGACATGTACGGGAATATACATAATGGATATACGAGGACAGGTCGTAGACGCATGGTTGACGACATGCGGAAGTTTGGTTCTCGCCGTGAGTCGTGCACGGATAGCCAAATGGTACGCCGGCACCGTAGCTCAGCGTGTTCGGTCAGAAGGCTGCGTGCTCTCTGTAATTAAAAAAAAAACCTTTGTCAAGGCATCAATGATCAACTTGAACGGATGTCTTGTGACGTCCGCCCAGACCAAACGCAACGAACTATATCGAAGAAAATGAAAAAAAGGAAAAAAATGGCAAGGCGACAGCCGGCGATAAGCAGGAATTCCGGGTTCGAGTCCCGGTCCAGCACAAATTTTCATTGTCGTCATTCCATTCTACAGCTGACGGTTATCCTTATTCGCAATTGCAAATAAATTTAATGTACAAGACACTATCGTCCGCGTTGTGACGTAGCGCTTTCCCTGTAGGCGGCGTAAATCTTCGGTATGGTGTCTTCTGAAATACCGAACACTTTTGCTATCTTGTTATGGAAAGTACACACCATTCGAGCGCCAAGAATTTGCCCACGTTCGGATTCATTTAGCTCTGACCCAATGCTCTCACAAAAACATTGAATACTGCTCTGCTCACGACTAATACTTGCAACTACGGAAAACATTGCACATATGTAAGTCATGGTCAAATACAACAGTGCAACCTGCAGGCATGTCTAGTGTATGCATTTATGTCCAAACATGCATTTCTCGCTCCGTTTCCATGTTTTTTCCCAGGCCCCTGTAGCTCATCTGCTACTTGAAGAGAGACGAAAATGAGAATTCAAATTGGGCAAATGTATTTTGGACTGTCCTCAGTTTCGAATACAAAGCCAGTCTGTTTAAAACGGTGCTAATTCATTCGATTAATTCCTAGCGTACGATACTGCTTTGAAAAGAAGTTATTTAATTACGTAAAAGGCTAATTCTACATTGTTCATTCATTTTGCAGCTTCGGAAGTAATTTTTTTTCTAAAGAAGAAAAAAAGGAAGGAAAAATCATAGAGAAAGTATTAATGTGTTATATGGAATGAACATTGGCGGCCGAAGACTTCCGGCATAATAAGTCATCCTCATTCTGCCAACGGCCTTGCCAAAAAAGGGCAGAGGAGCGGACAGAGGTTGAGTGCACTCTCTTGTCCTTGTGGTGGGAAACTGCCCCTAAAGGAGGAAAAATCAGCAGTGATCAACGGCTTGAGGATGCAGAAGGCAATAGAACCCACTGCATTAAAGACACATAACGTGTATCCACAGGACACGTGGCCTGTAATTGAAAAAAAGTGTCATGATGATCTGTCCATTGGCAAAAGATTACGGAATAGTCCCACATTCGGATCTCCGGCGGGGGACTGCCAAACGGAGGCGACCATGAGAAAAAGACTGAATAATCAACGAAAAGACAACGTTCTACGAGTTGGGGCGCGGAATGTCAGAAGTTAGAATGTAGTAGTGAAACTAGTAATTCTGAAAAGGACAATGCAAAAAGGATTTCTGGTCAGATGAGTATAGGGTAATATCAACAGCAGCAGAAAATGGTGTAGCGGGAGTAGGATTCGTTATGAACAGGAAGGTAGGGCAGAGTGTATGTTACTGTGAACAGTTTAGTGATAGGGTTATTCTTAGCAGAATCGATTGCAAACCGATACCGAAGACGATAGTTCAGGTATACATGTCGACGTCGCAAGCTAAATATGGAGAGCTAGAGAAAGTATATGAGGATACTGAAAGGGTAATACAATGTGCAAAGGGAGACGAAAATCTAATACGTCATGCGGGACTGGAAAGAAGTTGTAGGGGAAGGGATAGAAGTAAAAGACTCATTGAGTTCTGTAATAAATTTCCGCTAGTAATACTCTGTTCAAGAAACACAAGAGAAGGAGGTATGCTTGGAAAAGGCCGGGCGATATGGGAAGATTTCAGTTATGTTACATCATTGTCAGACAGAGATTCCGAAATCAGATTCTATATTGTCAGGCGTATCCAGGAGCAGATATAGACTCAGATCACAATGTAGTTGTGATGAAGAGCAGGCTGAAGTTTAAGAGATTAGTCAGGAAGAATCAATACGCAAAGAAGTGGGATACGCAAGTAATAAGGAACGGCGAGATAGTTTGAAGTTCTCTAAGGACAGAAAAACATAGGTTACAAAGAAGGTAACCGTAAAGAAACCAAGGATAACAGAAAAAATACTTCAGCTGATCGATGAAAGAAGGAAGTACAAAAGAGTTCAGGGAAATTCATGACTACAGAAATACAAGTCGCTGAGGAGTTGCAGGGAAGCTAAGACTAAATGGCTGCATGAGAAATGTGAAGAAATAGAAAAATAAATGATAGTCGGAACGACTGACTCAGCATATAGCAAATTCAAAACAACTTTCGGTGAAATTAAAAGCAGGGGTGGTAACGCTAGAGTGTAACAGAAATTCCACTGTTAAATGCAGATGAGAGAGAGGATAGGTGAAAGAGGACATTGAAAGCCTCTATGAGGTGGAGAGGGGGGAGAGTTGTCTGATGTGATAGAAGAAGAAAACACGAGTCGAGTTAGAACAGATAGCGGATTAGAACCAGAATTTAAAAGAGCTTTGGAAGACTTAAGCTCAAAAAAGTGGAAGGGATAGATAGCATTCCATTAGAACTTCTAAAATCATTGGGGGAAGTGGCAATAAAAAGACTTTCACTATGGTGTGTAGAACGTATGAATCTGCGACATACCATCTGACTTTCGGAAAAGCATCATCCACACAATTCCGAAGACTGTAAGAGCTGTCAAGCGCGGGTGGTATCACACAATCAGCTTAACAGCCCATGCAGCCAAATTCAGCTTCAGGAGTGGAATTAAAATTCAAGGTGAAAGGGTATCAATGAGATGTTCGCTGATGACATTGCTGTCAGTGAAAGCGAAGAAGAATTACATGATCTGCTGAATGGAATGAATAGTCTAATGAGCACAGAACATGGATTGAAAGTAAATCTAAAAGAGACTAACGTAATGAGAAATAGCGGAAATGAGAACAGCGAGAAACTTAACTTTAGGATTTGTGGTCACGAAGTAGATGAAGTTAAGGAATTCTCCCACCTAGGCAGCAAAGTAATCAATGACGAATGGAGCAAGGAGGACATCAAAAGCAGACTAGCACTGGCAGAAAGGGCATTGCTGGCCAAGAAGTCTACTAACATCAACAATAGGCCTCAATTTGAGGAAGAAATTTCTGAGAATATACCTTTGGAGGACAGGATAGTATGGTCGTGAAACATGGACTGTGGGAAAATCAGAGCAGAACAGAATTGAAGAATTTGAGATGTGGTGCTGCAGACGAATATTGAAAATTAGGTGAACTGATAAGGTAAGGAATGAGGAGGTTCTGCGCAGAATCGGAGAGGAAAGGAATATGTGAGAAACACTGTCAAGTAGGAGGGTCAAGATGATAGGACATCTGTTGAGACATCAGGGACTGTAGAATCTAGCACTTCGTTCTTGGTCTCGTACATACTGTTTATAACCCATCTTGCCCTGTAGCTTACACCAATTTTTCGAATGTCTTGCATCATTTTACACTGTCGAACGCTTTTCTAGGTCAACAAATCCTATGAAGGTGTTCTGATGCTTCTTAACTCTTGCTTCCATTATCAAGTGCAGCGGTGAGAACTGCCTTTAACTTTCCGAAAGTCAAACTGATCATCATGTAACACTTCCTCAATTTTCTTTTTCGCTGTTCTTTAAATCGTTGTTGTCACCAACTTGGATGCATGAGCTGTTAAGCTTGCACTTATCTGTCCGTGGTGTTTTAGGAATTACCTAGATGATCTAGATGATATTTTCCGAAAGTCTGATGGCATGTCTCGTGTCTCATAGATTCTACACAACAGCTTGGTTTGGTTGTCACTTCCCCCAATGACTTCAGAAATTCTGAAGGAGTTTTATCTATCACTCTTGCCTTATTTGTTTGCAAATCTTTCAGTGCCCGTGGTTTCTACGTTGTTACCGTCTTTGCACCCATGTTTGTTTGTGTAACATCAGTGATTATCTTTTCTAAAGATATCCGTTCCTCTTCAACTGAACTCCCTGCTGTGATATTACTATCGCAGTGTCCAGAGCCTTAGAGAAATTCAAACACATGTCATCGTCCTCAGTATTTCAGTATCCGACTTCTTTCCACATGATGTAACCGAGTTGTAATCTTCCCGCACCCCTGGGCGTCCTCCAAGTATACGTTCTCCTCCCGTGATTTTTTTTACTATGTATTCGCTATTACTATTTGAATTTTATTGCAGAGCTCAGTTACTTTTTCTCCTCTCTCATTCCTAGTACCAAGCTCTTATCCACCAGTAAATATTTCTTCAGGGCCTTTCCTTGACTAGCGTGTGGAAATCCCCGGTGATTACTAGGTTACCACCGCCCTTTATATTCGGAATTACCGATCAGTAGCCTCATATACTTTCTCAATATCTTCATTTTCTGCTTGCGATGTCACCATGTAAACCTCAACTACTGTTGATGGAGGTTTGCTGTTGATTCTGACGAGAAAAAACCCATCACCGAACAGTTCACAGTAATTCACTCTCTGTCATACCTCCCTCTTCATTACGAATGCTACTCCCGTTATTCCACTTCCTGCTGCTGTTGATTTCATTCTATATTCATTTGAACGAAAATCTTTATCTTCCTTCCATTTCACTACACTGATCCATTAGATTAAGTTTTCCATTTCCTTTCCAGATTTTATAGTTTCCCTACGGCTTTCAAACTTCCGACGTTCCACTCTCCGAGTCGTAGAATGTTACAATTTCTTCGGTTATTCAGTCTTTTTTTCGTGATTTACTCCCTCTTGCCCCCCCCCCCCCCCCCCAGAAACACGAGTAGGGGAGAAATCCCGAATCTTTTGCCAGTGGAGAAACCATAATGACACTTTTACAGTTACATGCCTCTTGTCCTGTGGATACACATTATGCATCTTTAATGACGTGGGTTCCATTGCCTTCTGAATCACTCTGCAGTTGATCATTGCTGTTTCTTCCACAACGCGAGTGATCGATTACCACTGCTGATGAGTTTTTGTTCAAAATTTAAGCTGCGGCTGATCTCAGAACCCAGGATGACTTGGTTACTAGTCAAAGACTTCAGTTCTTCTTCTTCTTCTTTTTTGTTTAACTTTATTCGCGTTTGAAACAGAAAAAAGGGGAAAGCCTTAGGACTTCTGGATTAGGATATTCATTCTGGTCGACTGCAGACCCTTAGCTCTCCAAGAGCGTCGTTGGTCCTCGTCAGATTCTAACATGTACTCCTCATGATAACAGTATTCAGCCAACCATAGTTACAGGACCTTAATGACCAAATATGAATGTAACTAACGCCTGAAGTGACGCAAATATTCTTGAAAACTGAATTATTTTAGTACAAATCCTTTTGTCGGTTTGTGACACTTTCATCGCTATCCATATAGCATGTCGGAATGGTGCAAGTCTACAGTTCATTACCCAACGTAGAGTGACATACCGTAAATCTAAGCGTAGACTTCCGCGGCCATTGTCACAGCCAATAAATTTTTTCTGGGTTTGTGACCGCATTGTCAATAAGTAAAACTACCGACGTTTCGGTCACTGTTGTTTACTAAACAAAAACACCCTGAAGAAGGTCACTTGTTTACTAAACAAAAACACCCTGAGCAAGGTCACTTGCAACAGTGACCGAAACGTCGGTAGTTTTACATATTGACAATGCGGTCACAAACCCAGAAAAGTTTTATTGATTGAAACCGTAATTCGTTCGAGAAGGGTGTTTTCCAGAGTTCGGTGTACGAACGAAATTCTTGATCGCCTCTCCGGCACGGTATAATACACGACGTCTTTTTCTTTCAGTAAATCCAGAGAATTTGCGAAGAAGCACGCAGGCTCTGAAAATCAACTTTCTAGCTTCCGTTTACTACTTACTCATACCTAAAACAACGTATTTCTCTCGAGCTACCTTAGCAGCGAAACTTTTCTCTCCTTCGGCCTATAATGAGCGTCCGTTTAACTGAAACTCGCTAACTTGCTCAGTTAGTTCAGTCCGGAACTAAGTTACTCGTCCAGTAGGAAAATTCAAGGTTCCGGAGCAACAAATTATTGACGCTGATCGTTATATGAACAATATGACTTACAAATTTCTTTTCTTTTGTTCTTACTTTTATCTTTAGCACTTTGCTACCTAATTGGAAATCCAAAATCCTACCAGTAGAACATGGAATATTACAATTGGTCTCTCTCGTAAATTACAGAAATTTTAAGGAAATGCATGTTTTCAGGTGCATTTATAATTTCAGAATGAATCTTTCACTCTGCAGCGGATTGTGTGCTCTTCTGAAATTTCTTAGTGGAGTAAAACCGTGTACCAGAATGAAATCCGAATTAGGATACTTATCTTTCGTAGGCAATGCTCTTACCATCTATGCTAGCCAGGTACGACTCAGGACCCGCCCTCACAGATTCTATCCTACCACTATCATTTTTCCCAGCTTGACAGAAGATCTCATGCACACTTCACTGAACGAGCACTCCTCGAATGAAAGGATATTTTAAAGAAACGGCTTAGCCACTGTGTAGATGTTGTTCCCAGAAACAAATGCTCAACAAGTAGACTACAGTGGAGTAAGCGCTGTTTTGGAACTTCCTGATAGATTATAACAGTGTGCCGGAACATTACATTCGTGATATACTAGTTTGTTTCCGGCACATTCCTTGCAGATGGACATCGATTTAGCTTCGTGTGTTATTTCCAATAATGTTAGAAACTTGATATTTGTTTTGTCTGAGTCATCACTTGCAAGTCTATGCGATATTCTGGGTCATTCCGTGGCCCGTATCCGGCCGATCTGTCGACACCTACTGCAGTCTAAAGGAAAAAAAATATAGACTATCTGAAATAAAAAAGGAAGCGATTCGAGAAAGAGTACAAAAAAGCAGCCTGCAAAGTTGCAGCCGTAAGAAGCAATTGTGACATTTAGCAAGGCGTCTCCAAAGCAGTTAACCAAAATACGAACGTTTTTACCGTAATCGTTGTGAGAGTTCTCACTGTATCACAAATGTCAACGACTCTATTCATACTTTTATATGCAATAAAAAAAAGAAAGAAAGGAAGATTGGTGTTCACCGTCCCCTCAACAAGCTCGCATTAAGGGAGGATGGGGAAAAACACCAGCCGTGACTTTCAAATGAACCAGCCCGGAATTGGCTCCAAGCGATTTAGGGAAATCACAGAAAATTTAAAGCTAGATGGTCAGACGGGGATTAGACCCATCGTCCTCCCGAATGTGAGTCCAGTGTGCTAACCATTGCACCATGGTTCAAATGGCTCTGAGCACTATGGGACTCAACATCTTAGGTCATAAGTCCCCTAGAACTTAGAACTACTTAAACCTAACTAACCTAAGGACATCACACACACCCATGCCCGAGGCAGGATTATAATCTGCGACCGTAGCAGTCCCGCGGTTCCGGACTGCAGCGCCAGAACCGCACGGCCACCGCGGCCGGCCATTGCACCATCTCGGTCGAGTTAAGTAATAAGGTAAGTCCTGTGGATAAGGTGGGATGCCATTCCGTCATGTTGCTGTGATCTTGTATCCGAAGACTGGTTTGATACACCTCTCCAATTTCGCGTATCTTGTGCAAGCCTTTCCATCTCAGCATAACTACTGTAATTTACATCCGTAAGAATTTGCTTGCTGCAGCCAAGACTTGCTCTCCCTCTATAACTAATTTTTGCCCTCTACACTTCCCTCCACGAGCAAATTAACTATTCCTTAATGCTTCGGAATGTGGAACTTCTAGTGTTTCCAATTCGATTCAGCACCTCCTCATTAGTTACGCGATCTGCGCATCTAATCTTTAGCGTTCATGTATAGCGCCAGACTCTAAAAACTTTTATTCTCTTTTTCTTTGAACTGTTTATCGTCCATCATTCACTACCCTCCGAGGCTACACTCTAAACAAGTACCTTCAGAAAAGACGTCCTAACACTTAACTTTATATATTAACAAATTCCTCTTTTTCAGACATTCTTCTTTTTCTATTGGCAGTTTGCATTTTATAACCCCTTAACTTTGGCCGTAGTCAATTATTTTGTCACCCAAATACACAAAACAACAAAAGTTCTCCGTCACACCTTTATTTCGAAATTAATGACACAGAAAACGAAAATTAGTTCTGAGGCATCGGTATATATTTATTTGCAAAGTGTCCAGATCACAGAATAAAAAAATCGTATGTTTAAGGTCAAAATCGTATGTTTCCCAGGGGGAATTTTTCAAAGCACTGCTGAGCAACATCAGTATATGGTAGAATGTGCATTTTCTCGAATGCAGGCTTGAATCCACCGTGACATACCAGTGAGATCATCAAGACAGCCTTGGTCCAAACTATCCCACTCTTCGATGGCGATTCTGTGTAAGTCGCGCAGGCTACGCTCGTTTCAGTCGTTTTCCATTGGATTTATATCCCTCGAACTGGCAAGCCACTCCATCCTGTGATTCTAGTATGTTCAAGAAACGTGAGCACACGAGTTATTCTCATTCAGTATGAAATTGTCACAAAAATATTGGCGATATGGTCCCACTACTGGTAGTACAATCTCGTCCTTGAATCGTAGAGCAGTGTGATTCCCTCAACAACCACGAGAGGTATACGATGGCCCCATGTAATGTCACCCCGGAGCATCACTCAACCATCACTTTGTTGCACATGTTGGACACAGCATTGGAGGCGTTAGATATTGGCTGCTTGTCACCAGACACGTTGTCTGCGATTATCAGGCCACAAAGAGTTTCGTCTGTAAACAACACCAGACCCCAATCCCGAGGGATCCATTCTGCATGCCGGCATTAGCCTTAAGCGATGTAGGGAAATCGCTCTGTACAGCAGTCCATGATGTTGTTGTGAACGAGGTGGTGCTCACCTGGTCGTTGGGAATGGAGATTCGCATTATGCAATCGTCTCCTGACACTTCGATGCGATGCACGCTGACATGCAGCCTCTTAGAACATCAAATTCAGTTCTGGAGCACTCAGTCCACGATTCCTTTGACTTAGAAGTCGTAGATATCGATCATCCAGTGCACCACTCGAACGTGGACAGCCTGTGCGGTGTAAGTCGTCAACACTACCTGTCAATTGGAACCGATTCCATGTCCGCACCACATCAGTTTGATTCTGGTGCACAGGTCGATCAACTTTCCTCGTTTACAAGCCCTTCAGCAGGTTACGTGATAAGCGGAGCCAATCATCGGCAGCGATTGTTCGAGGCATGATGAACGTTCATTCTACTGTTCCACAGACTCTAGTGCGTCCCTGCTAGTGCTTTACTTTCAACTGAAATACTGCAATTCATTCAAGAGTGCGGCGTTCTATTCGTAAATAGCGCTCATGGTATCTGGGTGTACTCGTATGTTTACAAACAACATCAGGAGTTGCCTTCCGGTCGGCACAGAAACAGTCACAACAGCAACTCACCCGCACGACATACTGCAGTTATCCAACATTTTTGTTGATCCATGCAGCAAAACTCATCTACTAATTTTAGCATCTGATTTCCTAATCTAATTCCCTTCAGCATCGCTTGACTTTGTGGTAATTTCCTATGGGACCAAACTGCTGAGGTCATCAGTCCCTAGGCTTGTAAACTACTTAATCTAACTTAAACTAATTTACGCTAAGAGCAACACACAACCATGCCCGAGGGAGGACTCGAGGCGCGCGAACCGTGGCAAGACGCCTCAAACCGCGCGGTTACCGCGCGCGGCCACCGCCTGAGCTGATTCTACTACATTCCATTACTCTTCCAAGACGGAGAGATGTGGCATAATGGTTAACAGAGTGGATTATATTCAGAAGCCCAGCGGTTCACATTCCCGTCCGGTAATCCATATTCAGGTTTTCCGTGGTGTTCCTAAGAAAAACAGGAGAATTACCCTTTGAAAAGAAGCAGCCGATTTCGCTCCCATCCTGCCCATTCTGAATTGGTGATCTTCTCAATGGCCTAACCGGCGACGGGACATTAATCCCTCGCCTTCCTTCCTTTCCCATCTGGACTTTCCGAGCTCTTCTCCGCCTCTAACTTAATTACAATATCAGTTTACCGTGTTCTTGTAAAACATTTACTGTTCATTAGCTATATCTAAAAATTCACAGATAACTGAGTTAAAGTAGAACCAAATGATAGTGCGTATTAGCGAAGTATACAAAAATAAAACGCATTGTTAATAGTGGTTTTCTATATATTGATGATGTATCAACTGCGAAAGTATATCTTATAGACGACAGCAAGTCGGCTGTTGTGCTTGTGCTGTTGTGGAATGAAAGGAAAGGAAAGAGCACCTGGTATGACTTTGAAGACAGTTTTTTTTTTTTTTTTTTTTCCTCAGCCTAGTTTCGAGACGCCAGTTTCCTCCTCACACGTTACGCAGTACTTTCGCAACTTCGCCCACTGAGGCAAGACGATGTAACACCACCTGTGTTATCGGTTCAGATTTCCGCTTTAAGACGACCGATTCGCTTCGTTCCAGTATTCACTCGATTAGATGCAGCAGAGAGCGCACTCAGACAAGACTACATTGTCCATTCTACGCTGTGAGAATCCTTGCGTTCGGCAGACGGCCGTGTACACTCTTCGTTCGCGGCCTTCGCTCGGGCGCACTGGCTCTTCCGCTAGCAACGGGATGTGACATCACAACATCCTCTTAAAGAAGCGCAGATTGCTGCGGCTGTGTTGTATCCGGATTCTCTACTTCAGTGGCGGGTCGTTAAACGCTACTTGGGAAGGCGTTTACTGACGGTTACTATCACATGGCAGCCGCAAACTAAACTTAATGTCGTTCCTTACCTCCACCATCACAAATAAAACTAATTCATCCGTGCAAGGAGTTGTAAGCTATCCATACGTCGTTTCATGTCTTTCTTTAACTTCTGTCGAGCTTTAAGTATCTAACTATAAGAATTACTTGAACCATACCAGAAATAATACCTTGCATTCACAATTTTCATTATCCATAAACTTTTGACTATTCTTTTTCATGTAATATTCACCTTGACAAAGATATTTGTAATTACTGTTGAAATATAAAGCCTATTTATATACTATTCCATTCAAAGCTGAAGTATATCATTGATGTTACGCTGTATTTATCTTTCTCTTAGCCGGACATTTCGAAATGAGTTTGAAATCAGAGATTTTGACTCAAATCGGCTTCCTAATAGAATGGTGAGAGAAGAAACATGCCTACAAAAATTAAGAGCATAAATATCGCGTTACTAAATACAGGGTGCGGCAGCTTTCATAGTACGATATTAGAAACACACCATCAGGCAGTAACTGCAATTTATTTATTACCTCTTATGTCACTTAATAGTTTAAGGTATGCCATTTACTAATGTGTAAGGCATTGTCTATTTCATGTATTGCTTTTTGAATATGACTCCTGTCAAATGATGCCCCTCTGCACAACACATTCATCTAGGCGGCGTTGGAAGCTTTCCATAAGTCGGCGTAACGTATTCCCTGGGACATTGCGGATGGCAGTTCTCGTGTCAGTGTGGTGTGGCGTTGCTTCCTTTGGGATTATTGGCCCTTACTTCTTTGAGGATATCAGCGGTGTGGCTGTAACTGTCACCAGTGAACGCTACCTAAAGATGTTGCAAGCCTTCGTTCTTCCCCAATTAGGTATGGTCGATGTGTATGTGGAACAATTATGGTTTCAACAAGACGGAGCGACCTCGCATACACTCAGAATTTGCACGGATTTCTTGCGACAGACACTTCCCGGTAGAGTAATTTCCCTGTTTGGTGACATTTCCTGGCCGCCTCGCTCACCTGACCATTCATGTGCAGACTTTTTCCTTTGAGGCTATCTGAAGCAAGAAGTGTTCCGAACACGTTGTGCCACCATTCCTGAGTTGAAGGATCGCATCAGAACTGCCGTCGGCAATGTCCCAGGGAATACGTTACACCGAGTTACGGAAGGCTTCCAACGCCGCCTCGATGAATGTGTTGTGCAGAGGGACATCATTTGATAGGAGTCATATTCAAAAAGTAATCCACGAAATGGACGATGACTTCCACATTAGCAAATGGCATACCTTTAAATATTAATTGAATTAAGAGGTAATAAGTAAATTACAGTTACTTCCTGATGGTGTGTTTTTAATGTCCGTCCTACTGTGAACGCTGCCGCACCCTGTAGAATGTTTTTAGGTCGAAGCCAGGGAAGAAAATTTGATTCAAAGTGTGATAGGACAAAGGAATTTGAGGAGAGGAAATTTTGAGAACAATGCGTGTGAAGTCTATAGATGACCTGGGCTCTGAGTTTTATGGTGATGTTTGGGATTCTTGAATGAGGTTTGCAAGGACATGAGTTGGTCTGTGGTTTCGGACTTCAAGTGACACGTATCACCTTGTACATGGTTAGTCTGAGATGAAGCTAGTGTGATAGAGACTGCTGATGGTCAAGTTGATGAGAATAAAAAAATGTGCAATAGTGGCTGTTGCTGCTGGTCCCGATAGTGAGTCTCCGTGGTCTTGATGGCAGTTGTGTGATGTAAGATGGTGAAGTAGTGGCTGAAAAACTAAAAACTGGCACAGTTATTGATTGCGGGATGGGAGGAGGTAGGCAGGTAGGGGATAACCAAGTGGTGGACAAAGCTGATTAGGTCAGTTTCGAATTAATCATTTTTTTCATTTTTGACGTTTTGTTCCCGTGTCAATTCGAAGAGTCAATGTTTCAACACATATCGATACATGTGCTGAAACACACATTTTGCGATAAGTCTGTTCTTAAAAAATATGTTCCATTAAGTTTCAGCAGGTGCTCTTCCAACTGTCTTCTTGTTGAAGGCTAAGGTTTCTCGCTGATAAATTTGTGCACACTTCATTTATTTACCTATTTTTTTAACCTGATATGATGAGGACCGTCAGGCCCTCCCTTAGATCAGATCAAGGTTTCACACATACGCTATCTATTTCATAATAATTACGTAAGAAATAACAGTTTGAATATGACAACTAGTAATAAAACGAGTTTAGTGTCTGAGTAAATTATACTATGAACTAATAAAGTTGATACTGCCAGTACTTGTACTACTGCAACTGTGATACTAATAGTGATAATAGTAGTAGTAGTAGTTGTTGTTGTTGTTGTAATGACATTAATAACAATAGTGATATTGGCAGATATAAAAAAATTAGGTATACAAAATAGATGTTTTCTGATATAGCATCGGCTAAGAATAATGGGAAACGAGGAAGACCAGGTTGGAAATGTCCAAGGCTAAAGAGTGCGTACAGGGACAATGGTAATCCTCATTCTCGCTGAAGCTGGAAACGTTATTCGCTCCTCCAATATAATGAGAAAGGTTCTTCCAGAGTCGGGTTCCTGCTACTGGGAAGGACTTCGAGAAGGTCCTTTATTGTATGATTATATGATAGCGGAACAAACACTGGTAGCAGTTACTTCTGTAAAATATCTGGGAGTATGCGTGCGGAACGATTTGAAGTGGAATGATCATATAAAATTAATTGTTGGTAAGGCGGGTACCAGGTTGAGATTCATTGGGAGAGTCCTTAGAAAATGTAGTCCATCAACAAAGGAGGTGGCTTACAAAACACTCGTTCGACCTATACTTGAGTATTGCTCATCAGTGTGGGATCCGCACCAGATCGGTTTGACGGAGGAGATAGAGAAGATCCAAAGAAGAGCGGCGCGTTTCGTCACAGGGTTATTTGGTAACCGTGATAGCGTTACGGAGATGTTTAACAAACTCAAGTGGCAGACTCTGCAAGAGAGGCGCTCTGCATCGCGGTGTAGCTTGCTCGCCAGGTTTCGAGAGGGTGCGTTTCTGGATGAGGTATCGAATATATTGCTTCCCCCTACTTATACCTCCCGAGGAGATCACGAATGTAAAATTAGAGAGATTAGAGCGCGCACAGAGACTTTCAGACAGTCGTTCTTCCCGCGAACCATACGCGACTGGAACAGGAAAGGGAGGTAATGACAGTGGCACGTAAAGTGCCCTCCGCCACACACCGTTGGGTGGCTTGCGGAGTATAAATGTAGATGTAGATGTAGATGTAGGCTGAACGATGGAGTGGGACAAAAAGGTTTCACCCAAATACTGCCTCCCGCACGGTCGCAGGTTCGAATTCTGCCTCGGGCATGGATGTGTGTGATGTCCTTAGGTTAGTTAGGTTTAAATATTTCTAAGTTCTATGGGACTGATGACCTCAGATGTTAAGTCCCATACTGCTCAGAGCCATTTGAACCATTTTGAAATGCCTCCCGCGGAGTGCATCTATCATTGGGTCAAACAGATTGAAGTCGGAAGGTGCGAGATCCGGGCGGTAGGGTGGTTGGGGAAGAACGGTCCAATGAAGTTTTGTGAGCTCCGCTTGGGTGCGATGATTTGTGTGAGGCCTTGCGTTGTCACGGAGAAGACGTTCGTTTGCATGTCTATGGCGACGAACACGCTGAAGTCGTTTCTTTCAGCGACTTACCTTTCAGAGTTGATCGTTGCACCAGGAGGGTGGACACCAAACAGAATGAGACCTTCACAGTTTCAGAAGACCTGGGCGGCTGTGAACTTTTCCTTCAGAGGATAGGTGGTGTGGCGCCACTCTATGGATTGGCGTTGCGTTTCCGGTTCGATGTGATGAGCTGATGTTTCATGGCCTGTAATGATGTTCGACAAAAAATGGTCACGATCAGCCTCGTAACGCGCAAGCAATCCCGCACAGATGGTCCTTCGTTGCTCTCTATGGTCTTCTGTTAGGCGGCAGGGAACTTAGCGGGCACGCATCTTTGAGTACACCAACTGGTGGACGAGTCCGTCAGCATTACCAACAAAGACGTCCAGTTGCACAGCGAGGTGTCTGATTGTGATCCGTCGATCACCTTGAATGAGAGTGTTCGCACCTTCCAACAGTGCACGAGTCACAGATGTGTGCAGCCAGCCGGCAATCGAGAGATCGAACAAGGTTGTGCGACCTTGCTGCGATGATGACAGACGCCTCGCTCAACGTGTCACTGTGCTTTTGTATATGCCAGGTCTCCCTAGCTAGCCTACAAGCGCCTCTGAATGTCTGTCATGCTCTGGTTTCCCGCCAAAAGAAACACAATGACAGCACTCTGCTTAGAACACACTTGTATTACAATAGCCATTTTGAAGGCTACATATAGGGCCACCACCTATCGGAACTTCGTAAAAGGATAGGGGCTGAGGCGGGAATATTCCACGATGTCCCATAACAAACTCCGCATTCTTCCACCGAAACTGGCCGAGAAAAAAAAGTGTGCAACATTACTTCTTGAACGCCCCTTGTATAAATGTTGTACAAGAGAGAAGAGATTTTTATCTTTTTGTAGGACATGGGGAGATACTGATGCTTCCTTGCACACTGCAGTTACGTGCTCAGTTCAGTTTACATTTTCATCTATTTTTACCCCTAGACTTTGATGTTTGTCCCTCTTAGGTTTGAAGACGGTAGTAATTCTCGTATTTCGGGCCAATAAGCCTAGAATGACCAACCAGTACCGCTTGGGTTTTGGTTGGGTTGACGTTTAGCCCTATACCCTGTGCCCATTTTGATAGTCTACACTGCTCGATACTGATATTCCCTATAGCTGTCTTCAACTTTATTGGTTTTACATTTGGATACACCCAGAGGTCATCGGCGTACGTGTGGCATTTGCAGTGGGACAGAATTCATGACACATCATTTACATACAATTAAAAAAGTGTAGGACCTAATACTGAATCTAGGGAGACTCCTGATACTGACTGACTCCATTGTGACTTTATGGTGCCAGACATGACTGTTTCGTCATGTTTAAGGTATTATATAAACTGAGTGGCAAATGTGACAGGAAGGATTGGCCCATTTGAATGTGTGCCACGTATGATGCTCGAATGTTGTGGCTAGATGCGGCTCATTGTGCGATGTGGACACGATAGCAGCACGTCGCGAGTTGGGTTACTTTGAACTTGGTATGAAAATCGCTGTAGAACACATTGTATTTCTTTTTTTATTTACATGTCAAGTCCAAGGACCAAATTGAGGAGCAAATCTCCAAGGTCATGCGACGTGTCAGTACATGAAATTACAACATAAAAGTAATAACAGATAAAAAATAAAATGTTTATGAACCCGAAAAAAGTCAAGCCATAAGTTTAAGCAAATGAAATCGACAATACAACAAGAATCAGGTTAATTTTTCAAGGTCATAGGACATCAGAGAACAATGAGGATCCGATTTTCGTGTACTATAATGTCTACCATGGATCTTCACTATCAGAGAAACAAAGTTTCTACATGTGTAAACTGCTGCGAGGATAGCCACAAGCGTTTGAGGAATAGGTGTCACGTCGCTTCTGCAGAGCCATAAGAGCCAACTGACGGTCTACTCTCATTCGAATCGCCACCGATTTGAAAATAGGGCGTCATGAATCCATGTCTGGAAGGGTAAATGCACTGCATAGGCTCTGCAGCTGACGACCAATATCGCATCCAGTGCTTTCTCATGGCAGTTGGCCATTCTGACGTATAACTGATCTTAACAACTATTCGTTAGTGTTCAACATGCTCGATCAGCCACATGCTCAGATGTCCCTCTTCCTCCATAACTTTGTTGGTTTCCTGTCGTCACTTGCTACAGTCACATATAACTAGGATCGAGCTTAAGAATACAATTTCTGTCATTCGAACACTTTTACATTAAAACTGTATTATCATCAAACGCTTCAGAAACCTATTTTTTTCGCTGAATATATGTTTTATATTTAATTTGAGAATGAATTTAAAATTGTGTGCCTCTCGACTCTTGGGTTCACCATGGTTTCGGCGTGACTGTTCAAGATTAGCTTGCACAAAAACTCTATAACTCCTGAACTTAAATGGAGAACCAAGATAAATGCACGATGCTGTCATCAAGGAAAGCTGTAATCCAGTATCAAAAACCTCCCACAAGTTTCAAGCCCAGATGGCGTGCAGTTTCGATATCTAATTGCCATACCTATACATCAACTGAAGCTGATCCACTGGTTCCCGTCAGATCACCAGAGGTAGGCACCATTGGGAGTAGCATGTACTTGTATGGGTGATCGTCCGGGTAGTCCATGCTCTGTTGACTGTTTTTCCTTTGCCTTTACGACAGAGGAGACAGGAAGGGTGATGCCTAAAGCACCAGATCACCAGTCTTTATGGCAATGTCGTGGATTAAATTCCAAACCTCTCCACGGTGTTTCATGGAGTGAGGTCATGAGACACTATTGGTGGTGATCTGTCTGTCAGATGGTGACTTTAAGCTCAATGGCCTCCTTGGTGCTCTTTGAGAGGAGTAGGCTATGTGCCAGCACTGGGTTTCATTCACTGCCTTCTATACTCATCTGTAACACAATCATGACGCTACACTACGAACGTATCAATTACAATCACCTACACTTAACAGATACATTTACATACACAGCTCTCATACTTTGGGGAAGAATGGTGCCTGCGGGTGCGAAGGATAGGGAAAGCCTTCCCAACTAGTCGGTGCTCCTGTCCTTCTGGGTCTCGCAGCTATTCATGCCATATAACTTTGATTGTAAGTGATGTAGCGGAAATAGACAAAGTTTTGCGCCGAAGCACAAATTCTGCATTTAGGTCGTTATCGTAGATCGTTCATGGGACGTCGAGAAACCGATTTACATTACAAAATACCACATAAACCTTCTAGGACTTCAATTAAAAATTTCTTAGAGCAAAGCGCATGTATTGACATCTAGCGACAGATGCAATTACACCACTTTTGAAAGCCATTGTCTGTTGCTGTATCTGGAATATTTTGACTTCAACTGTCAGTACAAAGGAAGCAAGGAAGGTTAAGGTCCAACGTCTCATAATCAGAGCATTGATTCATTTGGACAAAAATGTAGCAGCAATCTGTTCAAATGAACCATCCCTTAAGTTGGACTGAAATGATTTAGGGAAACCACAGAGAACAGAAACCTGACTTATGAGCGCAGATATGAATTAGAGAGATTATTAGGGTCTGACATCCTTTTAATGGCGAGGGCAGTCGAGAATGGTACAACCTCGAATTAATGAAGGATGGCAATGGAAACTGGCCATGTCCTCATCCGTTGAATCATCCCAGAGTTGATCTTGATCCGTTTAGGGAATTTGTAGAAGTTAAATTTGGGAGGTCAGATGATGATTTGAACTGTAATTTTCACAAATGTCAGTCCAGTGTCTTATGATTTTGTCACATCTCTATATAAGAGTTTGGCTCAGATCCCATGATGAGTTTCAAAACTTGTTCCTAGGCCACATCTTCCCTGTGAATGATATCACTATCTTAAGGTGAGCAGTCATTGTCATTTAAAGATCTCAGAAATGGATACTAATAGCTGCCTTATCACAGATGAACAAGATACATTCGCAGTAATAAGGAAGAGACGAAGTAATGAAGATACGGTGTGCAGTTACATACACAAACTTCAGAGAAATTTCGAATTTTAAATTGAAAATACCAGACATATTTAATTAATAGTCAATTATGCAATGTAGTATGGATATTTTATTGGTACTTTTAGCTGATTACCGTTTCCTCAAATATTAACGATTCTAGGGCAGTGCATATAAAAAGTTACAAATGTGCATACCTTTATTCTCAAACATTAAAAATGCAGAAAATAATTAAAAATGTATAGCGATACACCTATATGTAGCATTAGTACCTATTAAATAAGGCCCGAATAAATAAATAATCTCAGGTTGATGTTATCGATTTAAAGATGTTACATTTGGATAAAATACAGTTACAATTCATTAAAGTTGTAGAGGAATTTCAGGATTCAATGATTAAGCCTTGATGTATGCTCCATTTGATAATAAATAGAACAGTGCGAGCTCCTGTTACAGTTGGAAAACCATAACTAATAAAACTATTGTGCAATCAAGACCATCACCTTGTTCAAAGATCCTGTTAACTGTGACAGAGCCAAAATGTCCTGACAAAGATTTGTTGTTCCTGAATGTCAATGAAGTTATATGACTTTAGTACTTTATTTAGATTAAATCAGTTTTTTGCAAAATATGCAACAACATAATTAGTGTTTTTCCATTAAGAATAGACTGATAGTTTGCACCTGAAAACTTCTACATTGAACTATCACAATAGATATGCAGTAATGGTGCCTGTTTTTATCAATGCAATATGTATAATATGCTATTTTGATTGGATTTCTCTTAATGATTTGCACAAAAGGTATTCCTCATCAGAAGTGTGGCCTACTACATATTGTCATAATTGTTAATAAGGTTTAGTCTGATATTCAGACAAAAGATTTTTTAATTCAAGAAGTAGTGCATCTTCTTGATTTTATATGTTCATGCTATATACAACAGACTGAACTTTTGATTTGTAATTCTCTGTACTTGAATGGAATGATGCAGTTAACATTTCAATTAAACTGAGAATGCAGTGACTGTGGAACTGGAAACAACACACAGTACATATAAATAATAGCATTATTCATCACTTAGATTTTTTGTGTTCAGGCCAAAATCATTTGTATCTCTTTTTAGGCTGATGAAATGATTATATTACCAAACCAGGTAACTTAAAGGGTCCCATCCATGAGTGACTGATCATAGCAATCCATTGCTATATCATGTGATCTGTCTGTAGATTGCAATTGTGTAGCAAATTGCAGAGAGATTTGTTGATTGCATCGATTTCTCATGCAGTCTGATGAATCACATCCTATGTGTGCCAACATGGCTGCCTGCTCGCAACTTGTCTACCTTTTTGTTAAGCAATGTTGTGTAGTTATGTTTTGTTTCATTTTCTCCATGTTGAGTAAGAACTTTGCTTTAGAATTTAGAGTTATTCTGTGATCAGGGACCACTCTGAGTAGTGATGCTGAGGCTAGAGTTACCATTTATATTAAGAAGTCATGCAAATGTATGAACAATGACACTGTATTAGGTACTGTAATATTAAGTGGCTATTTTAGTTGAAATGTTTAAAACAAATCCGTTATACAGCTAAACCAAGTACCCTGTCATTTCATGTAATTTAACTCTCCCTCATACACTTTATAACAAGACTTATGGTAATCAGCAGAGGGGCTACTGACAACATTTCGTAGGTATGTCGAGACTGCAGAACAAATTACATAAATGCTTGCAGCTAAACTACGAAATTAATGAATGAGAAAGGAACTGTGGACTAATAAAAGAAAAATGAATTGTATTGGCAGACTGAAATGATGTACACATCACACATGGTATAAGTGAAAAATGTAATATATTTTATAAAAGAACCTGCAGTTACCACGAAATCAGTTTCAAAATAAGTATAATACACTATACTTGCCAGTTTTTTAAATTTATATTTCTGCAAACATTCGTGGAGATACAGAGATAAAGTGCCACTGCTGCTAAACTTAGCAGTTCATAATAGACTGTCTCAACACAATGGTGTTTGCAATACTGGTTTAAATGGCTTGGCAAATCACTTTTGTGCGGTGAGGCCAAGGTCAGTGAATGATTGCAGTGACATCGATTGTGATGGATAGCTGAATTCCAACACTCATGTGCATGATCCTCAAAAGTACTACATTACTAATTGTGCCACCATAAGCTGTTTGTCATTGGTTAGTTGGTTTTGGAGAGGGGACCAGACAGCGAGGTTATTCAGTCCTTTTGGGTTAGGGAAGGAAGTCAGCCATGCCCTTTCAAAGGAACCATCCAGGTATTTGCCTGAAGTGGTTTAGGGAAATCACAGTAAACTTAAATCAGGATGGCTGGACGTGGGTTTGAACTGTCATCCTCTCGAATGCTAGTTCAGTGCGCTAACCACTGCAACACCTAGCCCAGTGTCTGCCATTCTTGACAGAAAATGTTACACACTTAGGCAGACTGATAATTTGGTGGAGTTTAAGACTGAATTAAAGAAAATTTTGTTGGGCAACTCATTCTGCACCACTTTGTTCAGAAACTCTTAAATGTAATGTTTTATGTTATTTTATAATTATAATTAGCACTGTAATACCATAATTTTTTAGTATTTAGTTATTTCATTGTCTTGCACTTAAATTAATGTACTGCTTTGATCTATTCCCATATCACAGAGACCACTATCCATAGATGTGTGGAATATAATTAATTTATTATTATACTAAAAGTACTGCTACTATACTGCATTTGAAATGTAAAACGAGTTGCATCCAGAGTTGATGGAATTATCTCGAACTTGGCAGCTGGACTACATTTTCAAAAACATTGCAATGATTAGACAGATGTGACAAAATGATGTGATTGTGTGATTGGCTGTGTCTCATTGTACACTGCTACTTCCCATTGCATATCGTTCCACTATCCGCCTTCTCATGTACACATCACTATAACGGAATTTCAAGGAAGCTCATGATCTGCAGTATTACCCTAAAACTGAATGTGGTCCGTTCGGACTGAGACAAGTGAAACGACTGAACCAGAGGCTTTAAAGCTAGACCTGGCCTTATGTCATAGGTTTGAGAACTGTGTCACCGCCCCCCCCCTCTCCCAAATGGCTCAGCGAAGCACTACACATCAGAGGCTGCTACCTAGACAGCACACTATGTGTGGAGTGTAGACAAGGTTTTTTTTAGATTATGCGACTATCCATCCACTCCAGATAATGAGAGCTGTACGAGACCTGAAAGCATTAGTGTGAGACCCAAGGAAGTAACCCTCACTGATGAGACCTAAAATCCCAGTTACCAAGTGCTGAATCATTCATAACAAAGTATCCGAGTTCGAAGCACTACTGAAAAGTTATGTAGAAGCTCTTGTAATGTTTCAGACAGACAGGCAGCAGTGAGATTTTTGGAGGAAATTTAAGCATATGTCCAAGATTAGGATGGTGGGAAATGGAGGCAGTGTATCTGACAAAAACTTAAATCAAAGAAGAGTTGAAGCTGCATGTGACCGTGAGACAGTCGCATCAGAAAACTCACTAAAGTTCGAAAGACAATTAAAACAAGTAGAAATATTTACATGTTCAATAAGTTACGTGAGCCGGCCGGTGTGGCCGTGAGGTTCTAGGTGCTTCAGTCTGGAACCACGTGACCGCTACGGTCGCAGGTTCGAATCCTGCCTTGGGCATGGATGTGTGTGATGTCCTTAGATTAGTTAGGTTTAAGTAGTTCTAAGTTCTAGGGGACTGATGACCACAGATGTTAAGTCCCATAGTGCTCAGAGCCATTTGAACCATTTTAAGTTACGTGAAGAGACTGTTGTGCTACATCCCAAAGAGGAACTACAAAATTAAGATCTGGGCAGGATCCTGTAGATGAAGTATGGCTTACATTTAAAAGAACAATTGATCAAGCACTGGACAGATACAGTATCTAGTAATCAGAACACTTCACGATGCGAGTGTCCCTCTACAGTATACAGTAACTGCAAAGAAACTTCTAAAGAAACAGAAACTAACTGCTCTACATATGCAAAACAAAGCATAGAGCTATTGTCAGAGAAACACTGAATGAAACGGCTTTTGATGTCGAAGGGGCAGTTAATTAGTGATCCCATAATGACTGTCGTAGTAGGCTCTCATCGAAACTCTCTCTGTCAAATCAGAAACATTGTGATTAAATTCAAACGCTGGCAATAGCTCCAAATTTAGTCTCCAGACGCAGTTGAGATAACCACCCTCGTCACCTTAATAACTGTAGGACAGTGCCTTTAAGAATATGTGCATCTTTTTTACAAGAATGTTAGCAGAAGTGATCCACAAAACTATCTTTCAATACCATTAACATCCATTTGTTGTAGAATCTTAAAATATTTTCTGAAGTCAAATGTGATCACAGTTACGATGGGTTCTGAAAACTCAACTCGTGCTTCTCACATGACGCCCTGTGGAAATCCATATTATATTTTAAGGTGATACAAGAAGTGGAAATTCGTAAACTTCATAAAATGTACACATTCAAGCCACAGCTGATTCGATTAAATCATACAAATACCGTGGTATAACAATTTGTGGAGATATCAGACTGAATGATCACACTGACTCAATCTTAAGGAAAGCAGGTGGCACATTTTCACTCATTGGGAGCATAGGCACAAGGAAAATGCTGTTAGTCTTAAAAGGAGATTGCTGCAGTCAGGCGACTAGCACTAGTTTTGGTATTCTCGTAAATATAAGTAATTTTAGATTATAATAACATTTCGTTTAGAACTGATTACGTGGTAAATTGGTGTATTAGAGTGCTTTTAGGCGTACCATTAAAGATTTCACTTTTCTTTACGTAATATAGCAGAAAACGCGAAAAGATTGTACAGTCGGGTTACAGTCGTATTTTCTGTTTATGTTTTGCCGCAGCAAATTTATAGAGTTTCGTTTAATTGTTCTTTGCTCTCTCCAGCAATTTAACTGCAGCGTACTTCTTCATTATTTAACTCACATTTCCGGGAAGTAGCGTAAAGTTTAAGTTGTTGTTTCAGAAACTTTGCGCTGTTGTTTTTGTTTATGTTCAGTTGCGTATAGGCCAAATTTGTGGAATCATATTTTCGCGTTTATCTGTAATTTAACTGACTTATTCTTAATAAACTCTTACGTTTATCATGAGTGAAAAGTGCTTGACTTGCTGTAGAATTGTTAGGTCGGGGCTTTGGTTTGCCAGGTGCTGTAATTTTTTCCACGTGGGTGATTGTAGTGGCGTGGGAATAGAGGAGGTAAATGAGACTCATCAGTGGTTTTGTAGGATATGTAGTAGAGATAGGAAGATACTAGAACAGGAGGGGAAAACTGCCGCCATTCAGGCTGAGTTAGACAAGGCCAGGGGAGATCTTGAGGGGTTAAGGAGGGAGAAGGGTAAAGAGAGGTGGTAAGTGGCAACAGGCAATAGGAGGAACAGGCCTAGCACTTTGTCTGACAGCTTCGTGGTGAATGTGGAAAATAGATTTGATCTGTTGCTTCAGTTAGAAGCTGGTGATCCTCAAGCAGTTGCAGGTGTAGACAGGGCACAACAAACTTTCAGCAGCAAATTGAAAAGTAAGAAAGCAGGGAAATCAGTAAAGAGAAAGAAAGTGTTGTTGTGAAGTAGTTCCCATCGAAGAGGTGTTGACCAACTTTTGAGGGATGAGCTAGGATCAGAATACCAGGTCACGAATTATTTTAAGCCTAGTGTTGGTCTGGAGAAGGTGACAGAGGATTTAGGATCACTTTGCAAAGATTTCACTAAAGAAGACACCACAGTTATAGTGGGTGGGCCAGGTAATAGTATTGGCAGAGATCCTGGGTACAGTATAGAGTGTGACCTGGCAAAGATAGCACCAGCATTGAAGCACACTAGTGTTGAGTTTGTATCTGTTCTTGGGCGCCATGACCGACCTCATTTGAACTCTTCTGTCAAGAGAGTTAATTTGGAGTTGGAATGACTGCTTATGTCAGGTGCAGGGTCA
The DNA here is from genome assembly GCF_023864275.1 of Schistocerca cancellata. Taxonomy (NCBI): domain Eukaryota; kingdom Metazoa; phylum Arthropoda; class Insecta; order Orthoptera; family Acrididae; genus Schistocerca; species Schistocerca cancellata. The sequence continues at coordinate 305,689,585 of NC_064627.1, read as the reverse complement.
CACATTCGTGTGGTTCCTGTTGATTCTCTCAATCGGTAGGATTATACAAGCATGGCCTTCACATCAACAGTAAAACAGGGTAAACTGCCTAGGAAAATAGCAGGAAAGTTAAAGGGGGAGACACTGTTTCAAGTGATAAAATACCAGTGGTTGTAGGGTTCAAAAAACAACCATTTTTAGGGTAGGGAGGACAGAAAGGAACCAAGTTTTAAGAGGTTAGGATTGAGACAAACCTCCAGTTTGAGAGAGAAACCAAAAAACATAATCATAGCTTATTACATTAGCATAAACAGTTGTTGGTTAAGAACTTTCAACAATCAGCAGAAATTTCAACTATACCCAATTTTAACTCAGTCAGTGCGAAATGTCAGCTATCTTTATTGCATCAAAATATTTGAGGATTGAGAAATAAAATTAATGAATTAATTATCTGCATAGCTGACATAGTCTGCCTCTCTGAACATCAGGTGATCACTGGTATAGAACTTTTAAGTGGTACAGGATTTAGGTTAGCATCTCATTTTTGTAGAGCAGTAATGGAGAAAGGGGGAGCTGCCACACTCATCAGGAACTGTTACAAATTTAAGAACATAGGCATTCATAAATTTTGCCTAGAACAGCATATGGAAGCATGTGCAACAGAAGTAGAATTTCAGAAAAAGTCCTTCATAAAATTAAGTGTATATCAACCACCTGCAGGTAACTTTAATCTGTTCATAAACCACCTTGAAGCTGCACTGGCCCATTTAACAACCAAAAACAAAGAAATCGTGGTTGCTGTTGATTTCAATGTAGATTTCCTTAAAGACTCTCCCAATAAGAACTTATTTGAGTTGGTAAAGCTATCATTCAACTTAATTCCCACTGTAAAGTTCCCCACTAGGGTAGCCAATTGCTCACAAAGAGCCATTGATAATATCTTTATAGAATAGTCCAACGAACAAAATTATATTACAAAACCAATTGTCAATGGCCTCTCAGACCATGACATGCAGCTCCTTCTGCTAAATGTTAATACTGAACAGGGTATAAAATCTGTTATTCCTGAACGCAAGAGGGTAATCAATAAGCCAAAAATTGATTATTTTAGGACACTCCTCAGATACATTCACTGAACTGATATTTACAGGGCTCATGGCATGAAAGAAAAATATAACACTTTTGCTAATAAAGTGCTTACCTTATTTGAACACTGTTTTCTGTCAAAACTAACCAAGGCTAGAGCAAAGTCTACAAAGAATCCATGGATTACTCAAGGAACAGAGGTATCTTGAAAAACAAAAAGAAAACTGTATCTGTCAATCTGAAACAGTTCTGATGTTGATGCTATAGCACATTACAAGAAATACTGCAAAATATTAAATATTCTAAACAGACATCAAATGGTTCAAATGGCTCTGAGCACTATGGGACTTAACATCTGTGGTCATCAGTCCCCTAGAACTTAGAACTACTTAAACCTAAGTAACCTAATGACATCACACACAACCATGCCCGAGGCAGGATTCGAACCTGCGACCGTAGCAGTCGCGCGGTTCCGGACTGAGCGCCTAGAACCGCTAGACCACTGCGGCCAGCTAAACGGACATCAAAGCAAATATATTACAAGGAAAAGATAGTCATATCAAATAACAAAAGAAAGACAATATGGGATATAGGGAAGTAGGAGACCAGTAGAACCAGACATGAAGAGGGGCAAAAGCATTAACAGTAAATGACAAATTGGTGAAAAAATGTGGTGTTGCAGAACTCTATAACAAACATTTTTAACTGTTACTGAAAAGATGGTCTTGTTGGGTTCTCTAGATGCTGCTATGGAATACCTCAGACCAGACATTTCAAGTAACTTCCATAACATGAATTAGACCCTCACTACCACAGCACAAGTAATGTCCATCATAAAATCTTTAAAATCAAAAACATCTAGTGGGTATGATGAAATATCAACAAAGTTAATGCAAGAATATGATTCTGAGTTAATTAACACATTAAGCTATCTGTGTAACCAGTCGTTTATCAGTGGAATGGTTGAAGTATGCTGAAGTTATGCCACTGTTTAAAAAGGGACGTAAAGAAATAGCTTCAAATTTCTGTCCAATTTCACTGTAGCCAGCATTCTGAAAAATTTTAGAAAAGGTAATGTACAATCGGCTATATAACCGTCTTATCACAAATAACATACTGTCAAAGTCACAGCTCGGATTTCTAAAGGATTCTGGTATTGAGAATGCTATCTACATTTACAGTGACAATGTACTTAATTCATTAGACAAAAAATTGCAGGCAACTGGTATATTTTGTGATCTGTCAAAGACATTGGACTGTGTAAATCACAATATCCTTTTAAGTAAATTAGAATATTATTGTAACAGGAAATGCTGCAAAATGGCTCAAATCTTATATCTCTGGCCGGAAACAAAGGTTGTTATCAGGAAAGAGACATGTATTAAGCTATCAGGCATCATCCATCTCGGAACTAATTACATGTGGGGTCCCACAAGGTTCCATCTTAGGGTCCTTACTTTTTCTTATGTATGTCAATGACCTTTCACCAGTAACATTACCAGATGCCAAGTTTTTTTGTTTGCAGATGATACAAACATTGCAATAAATAGCAAATCAAGTGTAGTCTTAGAAAGTTCGGCTAATAAAATAGTTTTGGACATTAATCACTGGTTCCTAGCCAATTCTTTGTCACTAAACTTCGAAAAAACACACAAATCTCTATTTGCAATGCAAATGAAAAAGCTGGCATACTATGTTTACTTTCATTCCATGATGTCATATGGGATTATTTTTTTGGGTAATTTATCAAGCCAAGCTAAAATATTCTAGGCACAAAAACGTGCAATAAGAGTTATAAAAATGTGGTGTGAACTCAAGAACATCCTGCTGAAGCCTGTTTAGGAAACTAGGGATACTAACTGCTGCTTCCCAATATATTTATTCCTGAATGAAATTTGTCATTTAAAATATATCACTTTTTCTAACCAACAGCTAAAATCACGGAATCAACACTAGAAATAAGAATAATATTTACAAGGATTTAAAGTCACATACTCTTGTACAAAAAGGTGTGCATTATTCAGGAACACACATTTTCAATAACTTGCCAGCAGCCATAAAAAGCTTAACAACCAATGAAATTCAGTTTAAGGGAATCCAAAAGGATTTATTGGTGGTCAACTCCTTCTACTCCAACTGATGAATTTCTCAGTAGAACCAACTGATTTGTGTGTGTATATAACTACAATCTAACTTCTGCACCACCTCAGTGCAGTAATATGTTCATTGTAAATAAGTTTTGTAGTAGTTCTATTATATTTTTATTACCTTATAAAAAAACATTTTTTAAATTTTAAATTCGGTGTACTAATGCGATCTTAAAAAATGAGTATTTGTAAAATGATTCTTTCATATAGTGTGGATGGCACATCAGCTTATTTGTTTCAGTTGTAAATATTTGTCATATATTATTGTTTTTCTGGCATGTTCTACATCCTGGAGGACCTCCTTACTACGGATTAGTTTGAATGAAAGTAAATCTAATCTAGTCTAAGCACTCACACGAACCATCCTGGAGTAGTGCTTAAGTGTGTGCGAGACATGCTAAATAAGAGTAACCTAGGAAATTGAACATATACAAAAAAGGCATCAAGAATGATCATATATGTGTATGATTTACTGGAGGCTGTCATGGAAAAGCTGAATAATCTGTACTGACAGTCTCTTGAAGAGAGATGCCAGCTCTTCCGTGAAAGACTACTTAAAAAGTTTCAAGAACCAATATTAAGTGAAGAATTTTGCAATACATTTTAACCATCTACATATTGCTCCCGAAGGGACCGTGAACACAAGAGTATACTAATTACAGTGCCGTATAAACACCGGGTTTTAAGTAGTAGTTCTGCCCTTGCTCCATGGCGAATGGAACGAGACAAATTCTTAATACTTGGTATGATAAACTACCCCCTGCCATGCACTTCACTGTGGTTTGCAGATAAGCATGTAGATGTAGATTGTAATATATCAACACACACTAAACAGCCCGCCAAACTGTGTTTTGCCTGAGATCGTAAATGTATGATCTTTGGCTGTAGAGCAGTATGTCTTTGGAGTTACATGTGCGATTAAAGTAATTGTGTAAGCAGTTGTGGTGCGGTGTAGGAAGATATTTGTTTTGATAAGATACAGGTGACAGATGGATTTGTCAGTGTTATGTGTTCAAGCAGTGACTGTGCAATGAAGTAAGAGAGACTGCCTGCAAATGACATGCTTTCAAATAAGAGTTTCCTATGGATGTTGAAAAGCCGTACAAGGAGGGATTTTTGTTGTTCCCTCCTCAAGGAGTGTTGGGACAGCTCAAGGTAACAGAAATGTTGACGTAATTTGAATGGCATATTTACGTTAGTTATGACTATTTATTTGTCTGTCTTCCGTACTGGGAGGTTACGTTTCGTATGTAAATAATGCGACTGAACATCATCCTTTGTTTGCATCCAGTGTGTCACACTCGCCTAGAATTTAGATGAGTTATTGAGGAAGATATTTAATTTAAATGACAGTACCTTGTTATTGTTGACTTAAATGCAACAGAATTACTGATATTTTGTCGCGGCGATAGATCTGAAAATACTGGCGTTACTACAAATAATTATATGAAATGTTTACGATAGTAGAATAAAAATACGAAGTTAGGTTGGAAATTTGAGAGAGACCTGTCAGTTTCTGCGGCGGAATTTAGTTCAACGTCGCATGAAAGTTTATACTTCTTGTTGAGAGAGTAGTGCCGCATGTAAACTATTAAATATTGGGTACCAACATTTACTTTCTATTCATGTTTCCTTATTGTATTAGGTGTTCTGTATGTAAGTAGCAGTTTCTTTCAATCATCATAGATACTACGAACATTTTACACCATTCTGCATTAAATGTGCGTGTTTTGTAACAATTATTGACATACCATGCACTATACATATGAGATTTTTGTGTAGGAGCACATAGGTAAATTTGGAGACCTTGTATATTATACTAGTTTGTTCTGCATTAAACATTATTGTAACTATTATCACTAATATATTATTAAAGAGACCATTTTGCCCTCTAACATTACATTCCCAGTTTGATAGCCATTGTTTTATGTCACATTGAGCCCATTAGAGACAGAATATTAGCAGAGCTGCTGATGATTTTTTAAAATGAAGACAATGTCCGAATGAATACTTGGGCTAATTGATTGTACACCAATTGCTCAAATGTGAATGAATGTACATTTTTAAACTGGTTTATTATATTCAAAAACTTTTTTTCATTTGTTTCTTTGTATAACAGTACTATGAATATTGTTCATAAAACTCATAAAAATACTGTGCAAAGTAATTGGGTCTGCCTGACGTGGATTAATGCATGCTATCTTTGAACACCTGCACTGAGATGAGCTGACACCTAACAACCTGTGAAATGAAATGTAGGGAAAACATTAAAATGGAGAAATGCTGTGGATTATTCATTGCACTGGAGGTGTTGGTTATTTTTCTGTCTTTTGTATCTTCCCACATATTTTACTGATCGATTATTCTAGGTGGAGAGGAGTAGGACCAACTTGTAATTGAGATAAATTACATTTTACTCCCAGTGCCTATATCTTGATATGACATTATGTTATTTCCCAAGATAAGTCTGATAAAATTAAAAGTTGAGTGAATTAGAAGGAGCTCTGACATTTTGTGGTAATACCAGAAAGTGTAATTTCTAAATGTTGAGTTTGTTTGACTATTTAGTGCTCTTTGCTTGTGTAAGTTGTTCCTCATCTGAGGAAATAGGTAAGTGTGGATAAATAGCAAATTATAGTGAGTCTAAAAACTACTTAATTACTGATAATAGCATGCTTATTTATATTGACTGTATTGCCATAGTTGGACTTCAGATATCATTGAGCCTTGTGTTTTATATGTAAGTATATATCATATTGCTCCCACTCTGAAGAAAACAATTTTATTTGTCATCACTTGTGCTGCCTGCTTCTCAAGTTCACTGATTATTTACTCTAACAGAACTTCATTTGATGTTTGCACCAGTGCTAATTTAAATTGAACATTTTACAGAATGAAGAAAGAAAAGAGTATCTTGATTTGTAAACTTGTGTGTAAGATTGACTCTGATTCTGCAACTAGATTTTTGTTAGTTGAATAGTTCAGTGGCATAAAATTAAAAGACCCATATAACCAGAGCCAATTTGTGGAACAGAAAGAAGGTGGATATGTTCAAAAACTCTGCAAAATGTGATTAAATTACATTCAAAATGTGCTAACATCATTAACATAAGAAGTCATTTTAGAAAGTGAATGTAATATGTCAAAGGAGAATCATTGTTGTCAAAGCTATGAAATTCCCTGCTGTTGAGTGAGAGCGGAAAAGAATTTATTGCCAGCCATGAATAATTTTCAGATGTACAGTTTGCAGTTCTTTGAATGAAAATGTTGATGAAACATAGTTTTGGAGAACAGGGCCCAAGCAAATACAGGCTCATAGAGCTATAACACTGCTTCCAAGAATTGCCTTGCACTGGTCATTAAATGATGTCCAGAAAGAGTTTCATGGATCACCATTTTAGTCATGGTTTATTTGTGTCAAATAGTCAAACATGTGTATGAGTTGTTACCAAGTAACTAAATGCACACAAAATAATACTATGCCATAGGTGTCTTGTTAATTTCCAACTTCTATTGAACATTACTATGGGAGATTCAGATCTTAAAATCGCCATCCTGGAGATCACAGTCAACCGATTTTATAAGCCCTCATTCCATCAGAAGTTCCAGTAAGATTTAACCTAATATGATATCCCTCAATGTGACTCTAGGAATTTCTTTCAGCAGTATGACTCAGATAGGGTACTTCCATGTCAAGCATTACCTCTCTAATATTTGTCAGATATTTCGAAAATGAAGGACAGAAACATTGTGTTCCATTATTAAGAGTAATCTGCTATGGAAGATACTGGTAAACAAGACTGCAGTAACTGCAGCTGAACTCGTTGGTACATCATCACATTTGTTGGCTTTGCCATCTCACAACAGAATTGTTACCTTGAAACCTAACTTAAACCTTGGGTTTCACCACAGTGTGCATTAAAAGCTAAATAAAAATGTATTGCAGTTTAGGGCAACTTTTCATGAACTGGCACAACCATGAATATTTTGCAAAAATTGTTAAATGGTTCATTTTTGCTACTCACCATATTTCTTGCATTTACCCAGCGAGGTGGTGCAGTGGCTAGCGCACTGGACTCGCATTCAGTAGGACAACAGTTCAAACCTGCATCTGGCCATCCAGAATTAGATTTTGTGTGATTTCTCTAAATCATGTAAGGCAAATTCCGGGATGGTTCCTGTGAAAGGGCATGGCAGATTTCCTTATCCGTCCTTCCCCAATCCGAGCTTGTGCTCAATCTGTAATGACCTTCTGGTTATGGGACATTAAACACTAATCTCCCCCCCCCTCCCTCCCTCCCTCCCTCTCTCCACATCCCACCCACCTCTCACCTCTTGCTTTTTCTCGCTTTCATTGGTTACCTCAAACTATCTTTTCATTGATTACACAAAACAGTGGTGTTGTCAACTGTACATGAAAAGTTCTGTGATTGATAGAGCTTCTGTTGTAGACTTTAGCCACTTACCCCTATTGAACACAAAAAAACATTGTGGCTGTAGTGTTAATAGGTGATTTGTGAAATGTAACATATGATTGATGTACCGTATGTAGTATGGGAATTCGGAACTTCACTCTCTTATCAGGTCAGTACTTTACTCTGTTGTCAGGTCAGTCTTCAGCTTATCTTGTAAGCTATGTGCATTCTCTCTCAGTGTTTGTCGTGAAGTTCTCAAAGATAGATTAATTAAAAAAGAAAAGGCTGTTGTCTGCTGTTATGCAGTTTTTTTGTTTCAGTGACTGAAAAGACCTCCCCTGCCCCACATAGTGTTAATTACTGTGACTGTTAACAGCCTACGGAGACTAGATGTAGTGAAGTAAGAAGATTAGAGATCTACCACTGATTTGCTGTCATAAGAGCAATTTATTTCTATTGTCTTGCTTTATTTGTTCGTTTTAATGTCTTTACAATGATTGCGTCTCATGTATTGTAACAACACATTTTATCTTTTCAGAAAACTTGGCACAAGAAGTATTGCCAGCTATTCAGGGCTAGCAAACATGGGATAGAAAGACTTGAAGTATTTGACAGTGAGGAAGATGTTACGAAGAATTTGTCTGATAGAATTATTACTCTTGAAAATTGTGTGAAAATTACACAAGATGTACAGAAGCACCACCCCAATAGTTTCATTGTAAGTATAAATTGTAAGTCCACGTTTTATATTGACTGATGAGTTCACAAATTCTTTCTTTAAAACAATGTTTATTTACAGGTTGTTACGAAGACTGTTACATACCATTTTGCAGCTGTCAATGAAAGTGAAATGATGCTGTGGTTGTCTGCATTCCAGTCGGTTGCATTCAAGGATGATTGCTCGAAACAAACAATTGAAGAACATAATGATCTTTATGATTCATCTGGAGAAGGTACATAACAGACTTTAAAATATATTAAAAATTTGATCACCTGGTATAGGTATTTCTGAGGAACACCCAAAATGGGGCTTTTTAGTCCTCTTAATCTCATAGAGATCACTATCATTTGTTGCTACCAGGTGGTTGCACATGCACACATGTACTGTTTTTTGGCGACAGATTTGAGCAAGGTGGGGCGGTGGTTAGCGCACTAGACTCAAATTTGGGAGGGTGACAGCTCAAATAAATCCACATCGAACCATTCTCATGTAGGTTTACTGCGGTTTCCTGTAATCGTTCCAGGCAAATGCTGGCCAGGGCACAGCTGATTTCCTTCCCCAAACTTGAAACAGTCTGAGCTTGTTGTCGATGGGATATGAAACCCTAATCGTCCTTCCTTTTGATGCCGGGAAGTGTGCAGCACTGTTTAGTGCTCCCGCAAATAAAATGAATAAGGATCTTCCTCAAGGCTCTGTCTTAGTCCCTATTCTCTTCAGCTTGTATATTGCTGACATGCCTGCAACAACATCTCTAAAATTCAGATGTTCTGATGATTGAATAATAGCTAATCAACACAAGAAAATTAAAAAAAAAAGTTGTTTTAATAAATGGTTTTGTTACAGCTCGTAACAATTTCCATAAACGAAGACCTCAGCCCAGCTCACAAAAGACAGAGGTTTCATGCTGTCACCTGAACAGTAAACTTGTAAACATTTATGATGACACCTACATAAACGCTCTGCAAGCCACCATGTTGTGCATGGTGGAAGGTATTTTGTACCACTACTAGTCATTTCCTTTCCTGTTCCCCTCACAGATAGAGGAAGGGAGAAATGATGTCTGTATTCCTCCAAGTGAGCCCTAATTTCTTATGTGTTATCTTCGTGATCCATACATGAAATACATGTTGGTGGCAGTAGAATCGTTCTGCAGTCAGCTTCAGTGCTGGTTCTATAAGTTTTCTCAACATTGTTCCTCAAAAAGAATGTTGCCTACCCACTGAACATAACTTCCTATCTCATCTTTGCAAAACATGCACAGTAATGACATGCCCAAAAAACCTTTGACTGGGTTACCAATTATTTTCATGTGCAGGTGTACTTGCACAATAAAATTTTCAACGAATATCACACTCTCTCTCAGTATATATTAGTTATTAATGTTGCAATTAAAAAATAAATAAACCATTCTGAATCTAAGGTTTCCTTAGTCTCCTGAGATTTCTTTACTATGCACCAAGTAGCATGTGTGAGGAAAAAATTATCAAAATATTGAGAAATGCACTATCATTACACACTTCTCTTTAGTTTGATAATAGCAAAAATCATATTGTTCGTTCTCTTCCAGGCTTCTGCTTTATTCCTTCCTGTTTGAGGGTGTTCTGTGATTATGTTGTATCGTAATTGTTTTGAGGTTACGACTGTAACAGCTGAAGGTAATGTGGTATGGCAATACTTTGCAGCTTATGGAACTTTAGATCCTCATGCATGGTTGTCGGGTTCTGAAAATTTTGGAAAAAATTTAAATTTTATATAGTTGGTATGGCAGCAGCATTTATTAGTGGGGATTTATGCAAAGAGTTTTCAGTTAGACACGTGCAAAATTACCAGCATGTACTGCTGAAATATTTCAAAGTTATTATTGTTTCATCCTTTTATAAGTTTTCTTATGAAGTATGAAAACTCTTCAAAAATATTGAAATTGCTTCATATTAAAGGACATGAAACCATACCTTATGCCCTAAATTCTGGTTTACAGTTTTACATGATACTCTGGCTGATTAAATTGCATTTTTTTTTTCCGATACTTCTGATCTGTTTCAAATGTTGAAATATGTCATCGTCTTGATATTCGTGCTGTGTGCAAGTCAAGTGAGGTAGTGTGGACTCACTTTTGCAATAAGCTTCTCAAATCCCTATCTACCCATCCTTATTTAAGTTTCCCATGACTGAAATAAATCACTAATGCCAGAATGGTTCCTGGAACAAAGAGTAACCAATTTAACTGGTCACATCTATCTCAGATAGTTTCCTGCCTCTGAAGATTCCACTGCCCTGTGTTGTCAGTACGTGCTGTTATCTTTTGCACCTACCAATTGAGTGGCTCTACCTCATGGTCCATCGTAGTCGGGTTGTCATGTACCCTCTTGATGTCAACCCCCTGACAATACAGGAATTGCACTGCCTATGCCTGAGCTGTAACATCCCCATTTCAGCCAAGGTGTAGGCGCCTATCACCTTTGGAGTGCCGGGACTTGGTAATAGCTACTATGGCAGGTGGCCTTTGCCTTGCCTTGGTGGCTCCCATGTTGAGAGCCTCTGATGAGTGTGGCATCAATGAAGATGATCTGCAATGAAATAGATCAAACTTAATAGTGGCCATACAACACAGCAATTTCAAGAATCAGGAACAGTGATTTTAATGCAGAGGTTTGTAATCCTATGGCATTTTTGCCTTTGAACATGCTTAAAGGTGAGAGCCAGGTAAGGAGAGATGGAAGTAGACAGTTTGCTGAGTTCTTGGTGGGAGAGCTTTCACTACAATGAGACCACTGTTTCTCATTGAAAATCGGTTTGGGGAGGTTGCAGCACTAGAAAAGTTGAGAAATGGATCTTTGCTGATCAAAACATAGCATGCCAACCATTCATGGGCACTTCAGGCCTGTGTAAACATAGGAGATATACCAGCCACCATTGCTCATGATAAAGAGCTCAATAGAATTCAAAGTGTTTCTTCCATTGGGGCCTAATGCTACAAACTGATGAAGAGCTGTGTATTTATCTGCTGCATTGTGGAGTCCATTTTGTTTGCCACATACAGGAAGGTCCCGAAGATAATAGAACGGACAGAGCATATTTTCCTTGTCCGATGAGATTTTGTAGGTCCTAGAGGTTTGGGCACGTCCTCCTGCTGTTCCAGTGAGGCATGTGGACGGGCATCCCACGATCTTTTGCTCAACCCCCTCAATGTGTTGACTGTCTCGAACCGCATCATCCTCATTCATCGCAGTGCTCAGTGCTTAAGAGGGAGAAGAAAATTCAAGAAAATAAAACACTTGACTGCCTGTCTTATCAAGATGCTAAGAAAAAGTTGAAAGACTTCATCTGACTGGTATGGTCTGAAACTTTGCGACTGTTGTCACCAGTCTGTACCTCGTATGTTGACGAAGTCTCGCACACCCCTCCTGGCCATGGTATTCTAGGGCTTACCCCACAGTTGGGGGAAGGAATGTCAGCTCCCATGCCCCCTATAGCACTGGTGGTTCACACACTGTCAGTGCAGCCAGAGATGCCCAGTCATCCTCTGACGTCATCACCTGTCAAGATGCCCCTCCCCTCAAGATTATGCGTGAGCTGTTGACTGTTTTACTTTTTATCCGCCAAAGCAATATGACGAAGGCCATTTAACTTTGTTTCCGACTTCCATTTCTGTATAGTGTCTTTTTTAGCCCTTTTCCATGTGCCGTTTTTCAGCTGTCTTCTATTATGTCAATTGGGACTGACGTATAGTCATTTTTTAACTCCTCTCTGTCTTTGTGTTCTGTAGTTTTGACTTGGGTGTGTATGACCTGAGCTGTTCTTGTGCCCTAAAGTATAACAAAATCAAACCTCCCCTCAAGACAACGACCAGCAGCCACCGGCTGCAGGTCGAAGAAAAGTACGGTCCTCTTCAATTCTAGAAGATAAAATGGGAAATTTTCACAGAAATTGAAGTTTCACAAGGATAAGAAGGATAAATGGAAAGATAAATTACTTTCTGAGGCTTCGGATGTTCAGCTCCTCACCCCTGCAAAGGTTAAGCATATGCACCTTGGTGATGTACCACACAATCAGGTGGACTGTGACCTGGTAGTGAAGTAATCATACACGTCTTCGCTGTTCACCACATTCTCAGGCCTGACGCCAATGCTTCAATGGAACTGTAATGGCTACTATCACCATCTGATCGAACTCCATTTTTACTTGCTACTTATTACGTAATTGGCATAGCACTTCAGAAAACACAGCTTACGGCAACACATCTCCCTGCACTGAATAACTACAATCCTTTCTGTACCAATCATGTTAATTTGAAAAATGTGTCCATTGGGATTTGTACCCTCATACAGTCTGATATTTTCAGTGCGCATGTGACCCTAATCACTGAACTGGAGGCCAGGGCCGCTAGTGTCTACAAGTTTTTATGACAATATGTAATGTTTATCTACCTTCAGACAGACCTTTCCATTATCATGAGCTGTGAGAGTTAGTGGAACGGCTACCTCCCTCCTCCCCCCCCCCCTTTCTTCTTCTTACTAGGGTGACTTAAATGCCCATAATCGCCTGTGGGACAGTGACGATATGTTTCATAAAGGCTGGGTACTAGAACACCTCCTTTCAGAATTGGACATCTGCCTACTCAACACCGGGATTTGCAACACATTTCAGTCTGGCACACGTAACATACTCAACTATTGATCCCAAAGTTTGCGAACAGACTATATTACTCCTGATTCAATGATGCATCCATGGCAATCTTTGTGACAACGCCCATTTTCCTATCAGTCTCTCCCATTGCATGCACAGACATCTGGTACATGCTCCACGTTGGTTGCTTCGGAAAACTGACTGGCAGGCTTTCTCCTCTGCAGCTGCTTTTGCAGCCAGTCATGCGATGGAAATCGACAAAGTAGTACAGGATACTATAGATATTATTATTCGTGGTGCCGCAGCAACAATACACTGCTCCTCCAGCTCATTCTGACGACCACCAGTGCCATAGTGGTCGGAAGATACAACCAGAGCTACCAGGGAACAGTGCAGGGCACTTCAATGACACAAGTGCCACCCCTCTATCGATAATTTAATGCATTCAAGAGACTCCGGGCGATTGCACAGTGTTTATTAAAGCAAAGGAAGCAGGAGTGTTGGAAGCAATATGTATAATCTATTGTGATCCCACACCTCATCGTCCCAAGTATGGACTAAACTCCACCGTATTTGCAGCCAACCATCGCCTACAGCCCTTTCTGGCATCATTGTCATTGGTAACATCTGCACTGATCCTGTTGTGGTACCCGTTAAATGTTTTACGACACACTTCACTGAAGTGTCTCCTTGTTAATTACCATCCTCATTATCTGATTCGAGCCCGCCTTCGGGTATCGGTGTGTGTGTTGTATTTAGCATAAGTTACTTTAAGTTAGATAAAGTAGTGCGTAAGCCTAGGGACCGATGACCTCAGCAGTTTGGTCCCATAGGTACTTAACACATATTTTCCATTTCCAGACCCAGAAATATCACACCGTGCACCACCCACTATCCTTCTATCAAGATGGTTCTCTGCCATAGAATGTCCCTTTTGGCGAATGGGAGTGTCGCGGTGCTTTGGTAGTGTGTCAGGATATGGCCCCTGGGTCTAATAAAATCCACAACCAAATGCTGAAACATCTTTGTGATAACAGCATGAAACATACCCTCGGGCTTTTTAATGGTATTTGGCAGGAAGGAGAATTTCCGTCTCAGTGGTGGGAAACTGTCCTGAAACTAGGAAAGGACCCACATATTTTAACTAACTATCGATCAATCTCTCTGATAAATGGGCTGTGTAAGCTATTGGAATGTATAGCCAACCACCATCTTTGTAGATACCTTGAAGCCAGAGGGCATATATCACGATTCCAGAGTGACTTTCGGCCTTTCCGGTCCACCACATGTCATCTGGTTCATCTGGAATCTGCATTGTGCAATGCTTTCGTGGATCACCAAAATCTGATTGCTGTGTTCTTTGATCTGTAAAAGGAATATGATACCACCTGACGACATCACATACTACCTACACTGCATGAGTGGGGTTTCTAGGGCAGTTTACCCATTTTTATCCAGAATTTCCTATCTCTCAGACCTTTTCTGGTCCAGACAAGTTCGACTCTCAGCATTCAATATGTACAGCATACTGGAGTCCCTCAGGGAGCAGTTCTGAGTGTAATGCTGTTCACTATTGCCATCAGTGGTATTGTAAATGCAGTGGCCCCACAGTCTGTGTTGCTGTATGTGGATGATCTTTGCCTTTACTGTACCTCTTCATCACTGCGAAAACTTCAGGGGACTGCCTGGAGAGCACATGGATGAGCCCTGAATCACGGCTATCAATTTTCTCCTGCAAAGTCACGAGTTGTGCCGATTTTGGATTGTGCACCTGCGCCCAGAAATTTACTTTGGTAACCATTTACTTGAAGTAATTGAAACTTTTCAATTCTTGGGTATTTTATTTGACAGCAAGCTAACTTAGCTGCCACATGTCCTCTGGTTCAAGGCAACTTGTACGAAAAAGCTAAATGCTCGCCTTTTCTGTAGTAGCTCCTCACAGGGCACAGACTGCATAGTTTTTCTAAGATTTTACAAAGCACTGATGTTATCCCACTTTGACTGTGGATGTGTTGCTTATGGGTTGGCAGCACTGTCCATATTGAGCTTGCTGGACCCTGTTAACCACATTGGTGTGTGGTTCGCAACTGGGGCATTGCGGAAGCTGATGCCCAAGAGCTGTGGGTTAGACGACAGCAGCTTCTGGGTAATTATGTAGTCATAGTCTGTCAAATACCTCACCCATGTCACTCAACTCCATAACCAAGAGTTCAGATTGTTTGCACGTTGCCCAAAAGTGGTAGATCAGCTGGAGTCTAACTTGGTACTCTACTGAAGGACCTCCAACAGCCTCCTGTAGTCTTTGTTCCGAGGTGTCCCTCTTAGCACCTCCTATGGCCTGTACCTGTTCCTGTGGTATGGATGGACCTCTTTTGTGGCCCCAAGAATGACACTGATCCTGCCCTTCTCTTACTCCTTTTCGTTCAGTCCTCAGTATGCATCTACACAGATGGATCAAAAGTCAGTATTAGGATTGGTTACGCTTTTGCACATGCAAGGGAACATGAGAAGCACCCGCTGCCGAGTGCCTGCATTGTACACACTGCAGAGTCAGTTGCCATATCTCTGGCTTTGCAGTACGTCAAATCCCAGGCCATGACAAACTTCCTGATCTGTAGCGGTTCCACGAGTTGCTTAAAAGGCATAACCTTAGAGTGACCTTCCTCTGGACACAGAGCTACATAAGCATTCCAGGAAATGAACTTGCCGACCATCCAGCCAAAACCGCAACTACAGATCATTTCTACGTCGGAATACTGGGCACAGGCTTAAGATTGCAACTTTGATGCAATATTGTGAGGCTCTGGGAATTTGAATGGCAGGCTACAACAACCCAAAACAAGTTAAGAATGATTAAGGGGTCCACTGAGCTGTGGCATACATCGTTCCTGGCACCTCAGAAAGATGCTGTTGTGTTTTGTCGACTATGTGTTGCCCACACAAGATTCGCCCCGAGTTCCTTCTGCATCAGGAGGATCCTCCTCACTGCAGCTTAGGTAGTCTGCTGACGATCGTGCATGTTCTTGTTGTTTGTGCCCTGCTGGCCAAGCTGCTGCGGCATGCTCTCAGGTTACCTATTTCACTACCTCAGATGCTTGCAGATGATGAGACAGCCACTACCAGCGTGTCACATTTTCCGAGAGAGAGAGAAGAGAGAGGGGGATTTTCAACTTCTTGTGCCTTTATAGACCCTCTTGTGCATGATGCTGCCTGGGTTACCTTAATTTTCTTTTTTCTGTTGTGTTACAACTACCATCATGCCTTTTGACTTGCTTATATAGTTGGAGCAGCCAAGTCCCCACTTTTTCGCTTTTTACTTTTTCGTGTGTTTCTCTCGTGGAATGGAGGGACTGATGACACAGTAGTTTTGTCCCTTTAAACACATAATAATAATAATAATAATAATAATCGTTGTCATCTAAAGGTTCCACTTATAATGAAAGCATAAACTTGAACATTCTAATCTACTGTGTGCATGGAAGTAAAGACCGTATGAAAAAATAAATAAATAAATAAATAAAATAAAACCCACTAGGAAATAAATCCCAACTGGGACCAAAATCATATCCACTTTTTTGTTGTTGTTTTGAGTCGAAAGAAGGGTATGATACAGCTTGTCACATTACTCTATCCTGTGCAGCCTCTTTGTCTTGGAACAACTACTGCCAATTACATCCTTCTGAGTCTGCTTATTGTAATCATTTCTTAGTCTCCTCCTGCAGTTTATCTCCTCCTCCCCCTACCATACACACTTCCCTCCAGTATTAAATTGGTGTTCCCTTGATGTCTCAGATTGTGTCCTATCAACCGATCCCATCTTGTAGTGAGGTTGTATCTCGAATTTCATTTCTCCTCAGTTCTGTTTAAGTACCTCTTCAGTAGTTACGTGACATCTAATCTTCAGCAGTCTTCTGTGGCACCACATTTCAAAAGCTTCTATTCTATTTTTGTCTAAATTGTTTATCGTCCATGTTATCACTTCCATACAGGGTTACACTCCATACAAGTAAAATGTCTTTTGGGAAAAATAATTTTTATTCTAATGACAGAAAACTGAAACATACATTATTTCTCTATATAACCTTCCTGCGTTTCAACACACTTTATGCAACATTTCACATGTTTCTTGATTCTGTCAGAAACACGTTTTTTGGTTGTACATGTAACCAATTTTGCACCACATAAATTACTTCTGAATCTGCTGAAAATCTTCCCCTGAGCACTTCCTTCAGTGGTCCAAGTGTATGGAAATCAGTTGTAGGCAAGTTTGGACTGTCTGACAGGTGTTCCAGCAATTTGAATCCCAACTTCTTTATTGTTTTGGCCATCCCTTTGAAAGAATGTGGCTGAGCTTTATCTAGCTGTAGGATGACACCTTTTCACAGTTTTCCACGACATTTTTTACAGTTTTGCCTCTTGGGGTGAAATGAACGGCCACCACAATTTCCATCTCTCAGAATAGTGTTAGCATAATCCTACCAGCTGATGGTTGGCGTTTAAATTTCTTAACTTATGGTGGTGATGGATTTTTCCAAACCAAGCTCGCAGCCTTACCTTCCAGTTTGTGATGGTGCACCCAAGTTATGGCTACAGTAACAATTTGCTATAAAAATAAATCTCCCTTGCAATGATAACGGGTCAAATGTTTACGAGAGATGTCCATCCTTTGTGCCTTAAGCTGCACTGACAATTCATTTGGTACCCACCTCGCACAAACTCCGAAAATGTAGCATGTCATGTAAGATGGAATATGCCGAACCATGACCGATTTGTAAAATTTAGGCAGTTTCGTCCATTGTTATTCATCTATTTTACATCACCATACCCTCAGTGTTTCCAAATTGTCTTCAATTGTTGATGTCGATGGCCTGCCCAATCTTTCTTCGTCACACAGAGAAGTTCTTCCCTGTTTGAAACATTCTATCCGTAGATCTTGCTTAGAGATAAACAGCTGTCATCATAAAGCTCTTGCATTCGACAAACAATTTCTGCAGGTTTAACACCTTCTGTAAATAAAAGGCTAATCACTGCCCTCATTTCCTCCTTTGTGCAGATTGACAATGGAGCTGTCATGTTTCACAGTCTGCTACAATATGACTACTAACACGGGAATAAGAGTGACACATTACATAGAATTGTTGTGGATGACAATTCTTCAGCCCTGGATACTAGCAGTGTTGCCAAGGGCACAGTGAGAATTTGCAAAAGTTTCTTTACTTTTTGACTTCCCCTTGTACTTTCAGAAAAGACTTCGTGATACTTAAATCTATATTTCATTTTAACAAACTTCTGTTTTTCAGAAACAAGATTTTATATCCTCTTCATGTTATTCATCATCAGTTATTTTGCTACCCAAATATCAAAACTTGTCTACTACTTTAAGTTTCTCATTTCCTAATCTAATTATCTCAGCATCGGCTAATTGAATTCAACTACATTCCATTATCCTTGTTTTGCTTTTGTTGATGTTCATCTTATATCTTCCTTTCATCAGGGACAAGGAGTGTCCCAGGGAAGTGTGATAGGATTGCTGTTATTTTCTGTATACATAAATGATTTTATGAATAGGGCAAGAGAGCAGTCTGTGGCTCTCTGCTGATGATGCTGTGGTGTGTGGGAAGGTGTCGTCATTGAGTGACTATAGGAGGATACAAGATGACGTGGACAAAATTTCTAGTTGGCGAGCTGGATGGCTACTTGTTTTAAATGTAGAAAAATGCGAATTATGCACCTGAGTATGAAAAACAAACCTGTAATGTTGGAGCACAGCATTTAGTAGTGTGCTGCTGGACACAGTCACATTGATTAAATATTTAGGCATAACATTGCAAAGGAATTTCAAGTGGAATGAGTACGTAAGGGTCGTAGTAAGGAAGGCAAACGACGGACATCATTTGATTGGGAGAACTTTAGGGAACTGTGGTTCATCTGGAAAGGAGACTGTATAATATACTGGCTCAACCCATTCTTGAATACTGTTCAAATGTTTGGGATCTTCACCAGGTCAGATTAAAGGAAGACATCAAAGTAATCCAGAGGCAGGCTGCTAGATTTGTTGTTAGTAGGTTCAAACAACATGCAGATGTTACGGAGATGCTTTGGGAACTTAAATAGTTGTCAATGGAGGGAAGGCAGTGTTCTTTACAAGGAGCACTATTGAGAAAATGTAGAGAACCAGCATTTGAGGCTGACTGCAGGAAGATTCTACTGCCACCAAAGTACATTCAGATAAGAAGGATTAGGTTCTATATGGAGGCGTCTAGCCAGTCGTTTTTCCAATGCTCTACTTGCGAGTGGAAGAGGGAAGGAAATAACTAGTAGTGGTACAAGGTACCCTCAGCCACGCACCATACTGTGGCTTGCGAAGTGTGTGGGGTATACATAGCTGTGCTGTCAATTCTGTTTAATTGCTCATCCAAGTCCTTTCCTGTCTGATAGAATTACAGTGTCATCATCAAACCTCAAAGTTTTTATTTCTTTTCCCTGGAATGTAATTCGTACTCCAAATTTTTCTTTTGTTTCCTTTACTGCTTGCTCACTGTACAGATTGAATAACATTGGGGATAGGTGGCAACTTTCCATCACTCCCTTCTCAACCACCACTTCTATTTCATGCTCCTAACTTGTGTGTTGTTTCTGTACAAGTTGTAAATAGCATATTACTCCCTGTATGTTATACCTGCTGGGTTCAGAATTTCAAAGAGTGTGCTCCAATCAACATTGCCAAAACCTTTGTCTAAGCCTACAAATGCTTTCTTAATATATCTTCTGAGATAGGTCGTAGGGTCAGTACTGCCTCGCGTGTTCCTGCATTTGTCCAGAATCCAAACTGATCGTCTGAGAGGTCAGCTTCCACCCATTTTTACATTCTTTTAAAGAATTTGTTTTAGTATTTTGCAACATTGACTTGTTAAATTGATAGTTTAGTAATATTCATGCCTGTCTGTACCTGCTTTCTTTGGAAATGGAATTCTGAGGGATTTTTGTGCATCTCGTATATATTTTGCGCACCAGATGGAATAGTTTTGTCATGGCTGGCTCTCCCAAAGCTATCAATATTTTTGACAGAACGTTGTCTACTTCAGGGACCTTGTTTTGACTTTGGGTCTTTCAGTGCTCTGTCAAATTCTTCTCTCAGTACCATATCTCCCTTCTCATCTTCATCTACACCTACAGCCTCTTCCCTTTCTGTAATATTGCCTTCAAGTTCATTTCCCTTGTATAGCCCCTCCATATACTCCTTCCATCTTTATCAACCAAGGTGGCGCAGTCGTTAGCACACTGGACTCGCATTTGGGAGGACGCCGGTTCAATCCCGTGTCCAGCTGTCCTGCTTTAGGTTCTCTGTGATTTCCCCAAATCACTTCAGGCAAATGCCGAGATGGTTCCTTTGAAGAGGCATGGCCGATTTCCTTCCCTAATTCGTGCTTGTACTCCGTCTCTAATGACTTCATTGTCGACGGGACGTTAAACACTAATCTCCTTCTCTTCTTTCCATCTTTGAGCTTCCCCTTCTTTGCTTAGGACTGGTTTTCAATCTGAGTTCTTGATAGTCCTATGGCTGCTTGTTTTTTCTCCAAAAGCCTGTTTAATTTTCCTGTAAGTCGTATCTTTCACCTAATGACATATGCTATCCTTAAATTTGTTCTCTAGCCATTCCTGTTCAGCTATTTTGCACTTCCTATCAGTCTCATTATTTGAACTTTTGATTTCTCTTTCGTCTTTGTAGTTTGCTGCATTTTTATATTTTCTCATTTCCTCAATTAAATTTAATATATCCTTTGTTATCCAAGGATTTCTCCTAAGCCTTGTCTTTTTACCTACTTGATCCTGTGCTGCCTTCATTATGTCATCCCTCAGAGTTACCTGCTGATCTTCTCCTGTTTTCACTGTTTTTGTCAGTCATTACCCAATGCTTCCTCTGAAACTCTCAACAATGTCTGTTTCTTTCAGCTTATCCAGATTCCATCTCCTTAACTTCCTACCTTTTTACAATTTCTTCAGTTTTAATCTACAGTTCAAAACTAATACATATATGGTCAGAGTCCATGTCTGGCTGTGGAAGAGTTGTACAATTTAAAATCTGGTTATGATATATGTCTTACCATCATATAATCAGCCTGAAACCTTCCAGGTATCTTCTGTGTATACAGCCTTCTTCCATGATTCTTAAAGGAAGTGTTAGTAATGATTAAATTATGATCTGTGCAGAATTCTATAATGTGGCTTCGTATTTCATTCTTTTCTCTCATTCCATATTCACCTTCTATTTTTCCTTCTCTTTCTTTTTCTGCTATCGATTTCCAATCCCCCATCACTGTTAAATTTTCATCTCACTTAACTATCTGAATTATTTCTTTTATCCCATCATATATTTCTTCAGTTTCTTCATATGTGTAGCTAGTTGGCATATAAACTTTTACTACTGTGGTGAGTGTGGGCTTCATATAATCTTGACTGTGATAATGCTTTCACTATGCCATTCATAGTACCTTATACTTGTTCCTGTTGTGTTATTCATTATTGAACCTACTACTGCATTATCAGTATTTGATTTTGTATTTGTAATCCTGTATTCTCCTGACCAGACGTCCTGTTCCTCCTGCCACTGAACTTCATTAATTCCCACTATACTGAGCGAGGTGGCGCAGTGGTTAGCACTCTGGACTCGTATTCGGGAGGACAACGGTTCAATCCCGCGTCTGGTCATCCTGGTTTAGGTTTTCCATGATTGCCCTAAATCTCTTCAGGCAAATGCCAGGATGGTTCCTTTTAGAAAGGGCACGGCCGACTTCCTTCCCCATCCTTCCCTAACCTGATAAGATCGATGACCTCACTGTTTGGTCTCCTCCCCCAAAACAACCCAACCCATTCCCACTATATCCAACAGTAACCTGGCCGTTTCCCTCTTTAAATTTTCTAAACTACCTACCCAATTAACAGACCTAACATTCCAAGCCCCAACCTGTAGGCCACCGGCTTTGCTTTTCCTGATGACAATAACCCCTTGCCCAGAGATCCAAATGGGGTCTGTTTTACATAAAAGGATGCCATTTTTATTTAACCATATATTAGAGATGCATGCCCCCCGGAAAAATTATGGTTGTAGCTTCCTCTTGCTTTCAGCCATTTACAGTACCAGCACAGCAAGGCCATCTTGGTTGATGCTAGAAGGCGAGATGAGTCAATTCTACAGACTGTTTCCCCTGCAACTATTGAAAAGGCTGCTGTGCCGCTTTTTGGAAACCACTTGTTTGGCTGGCCACTCAACACATACCTCTCTGTTGTGGTTGCAGCTATAGGATGGCTACCTGTATTGCTGAGGCATGCAAGCCACCCCACCAACGGCAAATTTCATGGTTAGGGTGAGGGGATATTCACTTCAAATTTGACAAAATAATTTTTGTTGATTGTGTTTCACAGTTTTTATAAGTTGTAGAAATGACATTGTGTAACATCTGAAGCTGCTATTCAGTTTATTGTTTGATGTTAAACTGGTTTCAGTGAGACCATTTTCCAGCATGTTCTCAACACACATCATGGGCAAGGAAAATTAATTGAGCAGGTAGCTTAGAGAAATTAAAGAGAAAGAAGAGTTGATTTTTTTATATAGTGGGAATCAGTGAAGTGCAATGGCTTGAAGAGCAGGATTTCTGGTCAGGAGAATATGGGGTTATCAACACAAAATCAGATATGGGTAATACTGAAGTGGTTCTAATAAAGAATAAGAAAATAGAAATGTAGCTAGGCTACTGTGAAATGAAGACCTTATCATGGTCAAGATGGAGACGTTTAGTGCACACTGCTTCACTCACAGTCTGTGTGGTCTCCATAGATTTTTTTCCTTTCATCAAATTTTTATGTTATTCACAAATTGCAACACCTTCTAAACTTCTCATGCTAATTAAGGCCATAGAAGCATGGTCTTTGCAAATGTACTTCTGACCAAAAAGCAATTTTGAAATGCATAGTTTTTGTTAATCGTGCCTTTTGCGTTCTTATGATGTTATTTACTGGGAACTTCCATCCTCTAACACACATTTCTTTAGGTCTAACTGAGAAGTGAAATGCCAATTTTCATAGATCTACCTTTTTTTTTTTTTAATATAACAAAATATATTCCAGAAATTTTTTACTCCCTATATCCTTCCCTAAGGAATTGAACTTCCAAAAATTGTGAAACATGTGTTTTTGAATGTGTAACAAACAAGCCAAACACAAATTTTCATAGATTTAGCTGTGAAAATGTTTTCATAATGAAATGATTTCATTAAACTTTTCATTCCCTATTTCACTCTCTTAGGGGGCTGCATTGCCAAAACCACTTGCCAAAAACCACTGAAAACACGTATTTTTCTTATTTCTAAGTGAGAAGTCAAATACCAGTTTTCATAGATGTAGCTTTAAAAATTCTTAGCAGTTCTTTAATAATGAGTTATTTCCAAAAAATCTTTAACCCACTGCGTTACTCCCTCAGTGGTTGAATTTCCAAAAATGCTGAAACATGTATTTTTTTGTTCCTAGCTGAGAAACCAAATACCATTTCATAATTCTGTCTTCAAAATTTCCTTTACAGTGACATATTTTCAAAAAAGCATTTCACCTCTATTTCACCCCTTTTAGGAGTGGAATTTTGGACAGTCCCTCCTTAAACTGTATCTACAGTACTAAGATCTTCATCCTCTCCAAATTTCAAGTGTGTATCCCTGGTGATTTGGGTTGGGCAATGATGAATTGGTGAGTCAGTCAGGACATTGTCTTTTAGATATAGAGATCAGCTTCGCGTATCTTGACGATATTGTCGGAGTATATGATATAAAAGAAATTATTCAGTTTGTTAAGGAAATGAAAATTTAATTTTGATGGGGGACTGTAATTCTGTACTAAGCAAAGAAAGAGAAGAAAAATAATAGAACACAAAAAAAGGGGGGGGGGGGTGAAAGCCGCCTGGTAGAATTTTGCACGGAGAATAGTTTTATTGTTGCTGACACTGAGTTTGAGTGTTACTGTTCAAGCTGCACTATATGTTTCCATTAGTGGGTAGTCCGTGTTTTACGGAAGTCAAGGAACCCGGCTCATTACACGTTTGTTACAAGGGTGTTCATGTTGATATTTGATAAACTCTTGCAGATATGGAGTATGGCAATAAAACTGAAGGAGGGAAACAATCTGTTGTTCACTCCTTAAGTTTATCAATTGGTCTAATTCAAAATTAAAGTATCAGAATTTATTGGAGATGCTGAGTCGCAGATAGGCACAACAAAAAGACTGTCACAGATATAGCTTTCGGCCAGTAAGACCTTCATCAAAAATAGACAACAGACACACTTACATACTCACACAGATGCAACTCACACACACGACTGCAGTCTGATGCAACTGAGGCCGCACCCCTTTCATAATATGTTACATTCCACCCTGGATTTTCCATTGTTTGAAAGTATCAGAATTGTTAGTTCATCTGATGTTTTATGTGTGGGTGAGGGGGAGAATCAATCTTGACAGTGTTACAGGATCACTTGGGTACTGGCGTTGGTAACAGCTCATGTGATGAATGATTGGAATGGAATATGGGAGATTTGTCTCTTATTGGTAGTGAGTCATAATGTTCGTTGATAATTTCGTATGGTTTATAACTAAAGTTAGCTGGTATTTTGTTCTTTTGGGTTAGAATTTAACCACATCATCAGAATCTTTAGGAAAATCTGGAATAAGAATACAAGTAGGTTATTGCAGTGATGAAAGTATATCATGAGCTCTGCTACACATGAATCTATTACAGCAATTGTAATTTCTTGTTGGGACCTATTTTCTTTGCCAGCTTACAGGCTAATTATCACATTCCACTCTAATGTATACCTATGTTACAGGTTAGTCTGTCAGCACATCTTTTTCCTTTCATATTGAAAGCAAATGTAATCAGTTTGTATATTCTGTTGAAAGAAGTCATTAGATTCAGTGCTTTTCATTGCCTACCGTATAATGTTACTCAGTTGGCTATTAACATCATCATCGAATTCTCAAAATCAGCACATTATGCAAGAGCTGCAGACTCTATAAATGCACTTTAGCCACAAAAATTATCTGTTTTGGAATGGTTCACTAATGAACTGCTATAATGGTTCGATGTATCTGACTTGATGAAGACTGTACTAAAATAATTTTTCATTCAAAGATTTAAAAGCAGTCATGTGTTCTGATAAAGCTTGTTTATTCTTATAATTCAATATGTTTCTTATGCATTGTTATATTTGTCTGTTTATCTACTTGCACCTTGCTTTCTGATTCTCATTTTTTTTAATGGTTAAATTCTTATCTCAGGTAAACAGAAATTCAAGGAAATGTTTACCCTTTGTTTATCTAATTTTAATTTATTTTAATCTTTTTTTGTTGTAGGTGTTTTTACTGTGTGGCTAGTTCCATCTGAAGCCAGTGAAAGGTGTGGTTTGGAACCAGGTGTATATACACTTGTAGTTGCCTCCGCTGTGATCCAGCTTCGGAGTAGCACAGACAACAGTATTCTCTTCACGTGGCCCTACCGTTACATTAGGCGGTATGGCTATCGTGAAGGGAAGTTCATATTTGAGGCTGGCAGAAAATGTGATTCTGGAGAAGGCACATTCACATTGCAGCATTCTAATCAGCAAGAGATATTTCGTTGCCTTTCCTCCAAAATGAAAAGTATGCGGAAATTGCTATCTGGTGAAACACCTGTAAGCCCTGTGATAATGTGTGGCGACAATCAATTCCAAGCAGCCCTGAGTATGGAGGCACGTTCTCGTAGCCCCCTTCCCCCATCTCCAACAAGTGCGACTCTTTTTGATACAGATTTTAGCACAATTTCACAGCCTTCGAGCAAATTTCTTGGTACTGTTGTTGCAGAAAATGAACATTTTGTTGTAAATAGTTTTTCACATACCAGCAGACCAAAACCAAAGCCTGTAAAACCTCCCCGCAAACAAATTCAGTCTGTAGAAAATATTTCAACAGAAAATGAATCCATCTCTACTGAATCTTTAAGCTCTGGTCGTTTCAAAGCTTCTAAAGGAAGCAGCCTGTCGCCAACAACCCCAGTGCTTGTGACTCCTACAGATAGTGCACAAGATTATGATGATGTGGAGGTTCGAAAAGATGCTTGGAGGACCCTAGGTGTTGATGACGTACGACATACAGAAAACCAGTGCAGTGATGAAGAAGACAGGCCTGCTCAGTTTTCCACTGCTTCGACTGTTCAGGTTGCTGAACAAAGTCCAATGCCACAGTGTTCAAAAATTCTAGCCACACAGATTTCCATGAAGTCTGACAGCAGTGAAGACTATGATAAATTGCAGCACTTCCGCCCACCACCTAAGCCAACTGCTGGAGGCTACAGCCATGTGCCTGTGCCTTCTGTTACTTCTCAAATACAACTTCCTCCTGCTCCAGAGGAATCTCCAACCAGCTTTAATGACTATGAATTATGTGAAAAAATACAAGCTTGTAGGTTAGCAGATGATTCTCATTATGGCTATGGTATGATCCGTAAAAAATCAGTACCAACTGATAACTCTTTATCTGGACCTGAACATCAATTTTACAATGACCAGGAATATGCTGTTGTGCAAAAACCAAAAAAAGTCTAGTCCCTTTTGCATGTGATATTAATTATAAACATTGAATTGTGATCATTTCATCTCCATAGATAGCAATCTATCTTCCAAACTGAACATAAAATCTTTTTACTCATTTATAGTATTCATTAAATTCATTCATTTTTAGATAAACTTTGTAAAATGAAAGTTGTTCACTGGTTACCAGGTGATTCATCATATTTACATGTTTTTGAGGAACTTTCGTAAATGTGATGCATACTGATGGATAAGTAATTGTTGCTGATTGAGGGTGTTAGCCTTTCATGTATAATCCTCAATCATAGCAAATTAGAGAATTTTTAAGCATCTTTTAAGAAAGTGGACTATTCTAAATACAGATGTTCTACTCCTTGAGTGACATGCCATGTTTGAAATGCAAATCTTGTTGTCCAATCTTAGAGACATAGATTAATTTTGCACAACAGTTGATGTAAACATTCCCATTTTCTGTAAGAAATAACATAAAGACTTGTAAGCTACTTGTTGAAGATTTTATTTACATTTCAAGTTCAGTATATTGAGTCTGCTCATAACTATCACTCTATAAAAGTAATTACCATTATGGTCTACCATTACATAACTGAATTTTGTATCTGGTAGGCTTTTGATATTAATATTGATTGTAATATAAATGTTGAATATATTTTAAGAGAATATTTATTCAACTGCCGTTTACTGGGTACCATTTGCCCATATGAATAGACTGCAAACTTGACTCATGAGCTATGTTTACCTGTAAGTAATTATAAGCATTTATGGGCATACTAAAAAGCTGTTGCAACTTTATTTTTTTCTAAATTTTATATATGTTCTATGGATTTTACCTGCAGATCCATAAATAATATGTTTATGTTGTAACTGAAAGTGTTGTCAGTAGGTTTATTTTATGTCCTTTGTTAAATTTAAATGTGTGTGATACATTAAAAACTATTATTTGTTGAAAATTGTAATTTATGAATGGATTGATGCAAGAGAGTAATTTGTTCTAGTTAAATATGTAGTGTTAGTATTTTGTGGAATACATGGCCAGTTTCCAAAATTACTAAAAGCTATTTGTATGCAAAACACAGTGAGATACTCACACTGGACCAGTGCTTCTTAATTTAGTTCTTGAGTACCATTTCACAAATCTCTCTTCTTAGCCATGCATTGTGTTTTAAAATGACTTTTATGCATTGAGTGACATTGTCTTGGTGACCAAATTGGCAGACTCTTTTCATTTGTGTAGTGACTTCAGTGCTCACTGGGTTAGCATTATTTTTATGGAGAGTCACACAAATGATTAGCAGGAGGTAACTGGAATACTTAATGTAGAGTACCTACTTAGTAGAGCATTGTACAATATTTTGACAACAAATTGTCCTTATCTGGCTCCATTGGAATATTGTTTGTGAAGTAATCCAAGTCAGATTTTCTCAAGATTTGTATAAAGCACTTGTTACAGTTAGGAAATTTCCATTCATTACAGTGTCAGCTGACGTATTCAAGACAATGTATGGATGAATCTGAGAGGAATGTTTGCTGATGAAGGTTTAGTAATTTCTGCCTCTTTTTTGTGTCAGGAAGCTTGAAGTGGCTGCTTATCATCCCATTGATCATTTACCACCAGTTTATATACTGATTCTTCTTCATATCCTTTGATGGTTGTTTGTAATCACTTTTTACTTAGCTTTCAGCTTGAGAATGCTATTATGGTATTGTAGTGATAGCTATCACTTAACGTGTTATAACTTCTGCTTTGTCTTGGCTCATATGAGAATTGATTTTCCTGGGCATTCTAAATGGACAACTTTCAATCATCTTAGCAGTTAACTTCAAGAAGAGAAAACACACTAATTTGTACTTTGACCAGTTATTTTATTTTATGTGTATACAAGGTGTACTGATAGAATCAAATTAGAGTTTAATTACCCACTCACTGTAAATGCCTTCTATATTATCACTTCCTGGTCCGAAGTGCTCACATGTTTCATAAAATGCTTTTGAAAGTATATTATGTGGGAGTTGGTTTCCAAAAATAATTTCAGATTAATAGATCAACAAAAATAATCAATTTTTGAAAATATAATGTAATTGTATAGATAAAAAATCTGCTCAAGTGGCAGCATGAGACCACACATATAAAGATACTTAAATTTCGTAGCTGTAGGAGGCAGTGGTGCCTCCTCCTAGTAGAATGGGTGAAGGAAAAGGACTGGTGAGGCTTAGCAAATTGAGACAGTTCAGAAAAGTCACCCAGAAGCCCTGGTCAGGGGAGACATACAGGATGGGATGAGAAGGAAAGACAGATTGTCTATTCTTCTCATCCCATCCCGGGGTTGTAGGTAATGTTTATGAACCTGACCAGTCCTTCAGTTTCCCCTCTCTTCCTCCTCCTTCAGGCTTCTGCCAGGAGGAGGAGCCACTGGCTCCAAAAGCTAGCCGATTTAGAAACCTTTATATGCATGTTCTTTTGCTGCCACTTTGTAAGATTTTTTTCCATCCAGTTATTTCAAATCAACTGTAAGATCAATTTCTCATGACAATGACTGGAATTGCAATAGAGCAAATTAATAACTTTTAATGTCGAAGGTAGTGTGCCTTAGAAAATAATAGTAAGAGGATTCATCCAGTAGGGCTATTACTGGTTCCTGGCTCCATTATAGTGAAACTAAGATAGTGTTTCTTCTCTTGTGATCTTGACAAGTGATGGCGCACTTGATACTGTGTGGGGGTTATATTCTACCACTTATTTGCAGATCAGTAGAATGGTTAAACATTTTGCATCTTGTAAATACATTGCATTATCTTTTTCAACAGCACTCTATGCATTACAGTCTTCAGTTAACTTAATAACATAAATGGTGATAGGTCACACCTGTTATGCCATGTACTGTGATAGTTTTCTGCAGCTGTAATACAATATAAACACACATAACTGGGAAGTGAACACTGCTGTATCTTTTCACATGATCAAGGACAGTTTGTGCAGCAGATAGGTCTACATTTGACTTTGTCAATCATTGTTATTCTGAAATCATTAAAACTGTAGCAGGATCTTAATTTAAGGTGGCCTTACGAACTTAATTTTTTTAAAAACAGAATCATCTTAATATGTTTTGTAATGACCTTACTAAACTGCATGAACTTTCTCATCTGTGTGTATATGTGGTATTAATGACCCCTAAACCATAATGCAATAATTTTACAAATTATAATTAACTGTTTTGATTTAATACTCAACTGTCATCAATAAAATTGTTGTTGGGTAATGAAAACTAAATATAAATTAATATTACTTCAGAAACCACACAGATACTGAACAAAGTGACTCATAGTAAACTGTTTGCTTCTCTTAACTACACATTTTTTTGTAGTGCTATTGTGCTATTGGTAAAATGGTAATACATAAGCCACTCAGGGCATATTACTGGCAGATTATTCTCTCACTCCATTAGTATTCGAAATAATTTGTATTTTAACAAAATTTTAATTGATCGGCACTATGTTCCTGTAGGATGTCAGTTGTTAATGATGCCGTAGCATTTTTCATATCTGACTGCACTTCCTTTTATATTGTTTGTTCTGGAATGTTGCATACTCGTAAGTATGCAAGGTACCTGTAGTGAACACTTATTTTGGTAGAGTGTACTGGGCTGCAGGCCTTAATTGTTGACTGACACACACCCATAACTCTTAAGGCTTTAGTAAAGTTAATAGTTACCAGAAGTATTTATGTAGATATACTGACTAGTGGGTTTTTTCTAATTATTCCCAACTGTTGTGCTTAACTGTAGCTGCCAAATTTTTTAAACGGTCAGCTAAATAAGTTTAAAAACTGCAGTTCGGGGTTATTGTGGATATTCAGAATATGTTGGCTTCTTTTGATTATGTTTCCACGGAGAAATACTAAGAACTGTGGTTTTATTTCTTAATCACAAGTTTGCATAGTGCCTTGGTTGTGTGACACGTACTTACCATCATGAGCAACATATTCTTGTTGTCTGCCTGTAATGGTATTACCTTTGATGCAGCCATTTCACTAAACTAAGATGGTCACATGGTGATTATATAACGAAGAGTTTCTTTACATACAGGCAGATGTACTCTGATACTGTAGACAGGTTGATTGTTAATTGCAGTCCTCGGATGTGATCTAGTATGAACTGTGTTGACTTGTTGGTTATAACAACACTGTTCAGTTTGATGTGATTGATTGTTAATTTAGCTGTTCTCCCCACCATTTATCTGCAGATAAGTGGTCGTCGTTTTATTTTCTGTGTACTTCTGTCTCAGAATTTACATTGTTGCAACAATACTCTTTTATTGTATTGTACAATCTTATCACCCCTTTCTGGTATAATTTGCATCAATTATCCAAATACTTTAATTTTTACGTGTGGTCACTATGGCTTTTTCATATATATGAGGATTGAAGTGAGTAGATGCCGTAAATCATTTTCCTGTCTGTACGCTTATTCTTCAGAAGATAATGGAAGGAGTAAGTGTAGGCTCACTGTGTAGTTGATGTGTTGAACAGTTGACAGATGTATGAGCAAGATGGATTTTATTTTGTTTGCGTGCTTATTGACCACTCAGTGCCTCAGCTATATTATCCACCATTACATCTGATCTTCCAGGACTTTTCAGTATGGCATTCTCCAGAAGTGTGTTCTTTCATATGCAGTTTCACTTTTTGAATTAACTTTCACCTCCTGATTGTCTGCAATTTGAATTCTTTTGTTCCATATAGTTTTGACATTCTGCTTACTTACAGTGTTCTATTCAATTAAGTTGGTTAAATACTAATTGAAGTCACCAGAGCCTATTGGTATTTTATTATTTGCATGAATCACATTCTTGTGATGCTATCATGAGTGATTATGCACTTATTTTGCTAACTAGCATTCTCATTAAAGAACTAACATAGCTCTCTGTTATTAAACGGTTTTGTTTTATTTCACTTTTCCAGATTTTGAAAAAGGATAGACTCTAGTGTAATATCAGAATAATGAGCCATGTCAAGTTAATGTTCATCCTAGTGCTTTATCTTATTACATACATTTATTCTCTGGTTACTAGCTGCCTGATAGTTATTCATTTACAGTTCTTACGTTCTTTGTTGAACAAAACATTAGAGTATCTGAACAGCACAGTCTTTACTTTTTGTCCTGTGCAAAAAAAATAATCATTTAGCTCAGTATTTAGAGTTATGATTTTTGATATTCTGCAGAATATTTTATTGTGCACAGTTAATATTTTATTGTGCACAGTTATCACCTTAAATCTATAGCAGAATAAGAATATTCATTGATATCTCTGATTGTTATGTACCAGTTCTTAAGTGCTTCAGACTTAATGATATCTACAGTAGAAAGGGAACATACTTTTTTTACAAAACAAGTGGTTTTCCACCATACTACACAACTGAATGTAACCCACATAATACAACTACTAAGCACTCTTATTTTATTAATCCAGTTACATTGTAATTTCAACAAGACTTTTTTTGTCTAATTTATCTGGTTATGTTATACCACATGAGGAGGAGGCGAAACTCCAAAGAAATTACTGTTTCTGTAGAAGATATTAAAAACAAGAAACATGTTCCTGTTATGAAATTTTGATAAACAGTTTTAAGTCCTAGTCGCTTTCTTCTTTCCTCTCCCTGTCATTTGCAGTATGAATATAACTTTGTTGAGTCTTTTAGTGGTTGTTTTTAATGCCGAACAGACTTAAAAACTGTGGAACATTATATAAATTTAAAACTTCTGTTTTTAAAGATGGAGAGATAAAACTAGAATATGCTTGAAAGAAAAGTCTGATAAAATAATACTTTGAAATGACTATTCAGATTGTAATACAGGTCCCGATGATTATCATTTTCTTGCAGTTACATTGTGAATAAAATATTATTATTTTTATACTAATATTGAGCTCATAAATTAACATTTTTTATGTGAAATAAATAGTTACCACTATGTTTTCAAAAATTGTCGAAGACTTTTCACAGCTTCTAGCAATGTGAGATGTGTTTCTTGCACACAAAAGTATAGACACCTAGAAACTCTCGCTCCTTTTCATATAACGGCTACAAAAATGTGTTCTTTCAAATAATTTGAAGAAACTTACTCATTAAACATTACTTTATTCGGGAAAAATACAGATGTTAGTTCACATCATCTTGCAAACTTAGGTATGTAATCATAAACATGCATCCATATTTTAAAATAAACTAAAGTATTCTTACACAGATTGAAACCTTATTCAGTACTGTGATGAGTGCATCTAAGCACTGAACTTGAGAGATTACATTTTCAGTTTTAAAAACTACAAATTTATGTATGTACACAAAGAAATTTTATATTTATCTGATGTCTGTCATATGTCCTGAGAACTGTATTAAGCTTCATGATTCTGTGCCCACTGCCTGCCTGCCTGCATACCCGCCTTAGTCCGCAGCCCTTTTTCGTTTACTTTACATAATTGTCTAATTTTGCTGGTCATCTGTGGATTGTGTATTCTTTCAAGCAACTTAAAATTTCAAAATCTTTTTGCCAAATTTAAGAATACTTTATCGTACTTGTAAAGACACAAACACCATTTTAAAAAGTTCACCGTTAGTCACAGTTTCATTTTTATTTTTTGTTGTATGTATGGAGTATTGTCAGTTGGCATTTCCTTGTGATTGCTTGTGTGAAAGATGACAGGCCTTTAACCTTTACACAACTGCTCCCATAAAAATTTACTGTTTGTCCTACTCTAAGGTTTTTACAGGTAATGAAATCAAATATTAACTGACTGATAAACTGACTGATAATTATTGCTGAGAATTAAAGTAAGAAGTTTATAAAATATACAAATTATATGAAACAGTGATTAAAATACAGATATAATCAAAAATTGAATATGTCATTAGTAAGTTTCTAGTACTGACTGAAGCATATTCATAATGGTGTCATAAGTTTTGTGCTGCATTTATAATAGAAATAGTGTGTCTATCTTCAGATTTGAGAGTTATCAGTTCAATGCCTTTGTTGCCCCCTCCATTTGGTACTTCTGTTTGATATTTAATTTAATTTTGCAATAACATATATATTTCACAGTCCTCTATTACATATTAGCAAGTTTCTTCATTCAGTTATCTCTTGGCCCCTTCTCCCATTGTTCCTCCATTTTGTGTTCACTGTCTATGGGTAATATAACTTTTGGCTCTTCTTTGTGTCCTTGCCTCTATTGTGGCTAACTTGCAGGTATGAGACTTTCACATTAATCTTACTTTTGAAGATCTCATTTTCTGTCTTCTGTGCTCCCTTTCCCATGATGTGGCTTTTGCAGTACTATTATCCTGCCTTCATTTTGTTTGTTTTATGAATATCATTCAGAGGAACCTTTCTGTACTGCAAGTGATAAGTTTTTTCCATAGTTGTCATTGGTGCATTGTTATTAGTGTTTTTATAATTTCAATATTGAGCATCTTTTATTATAATCTGTCTCTCTGTCTCAGTGAGTGTGTGTGTGTGGGGGGGGAGGTTAGATTAAAAAAAAATTCTTTTTGCTAAATTGGAATGACCCCCAATGCTGTTTCAAGATTTTATGTTTAAAACTGTGCCTTTTAGTATTGCTTTTTAACCACAAATGTAAGTGTGTTCATCTTTCCACAAAAATCTGCTTTAGGAGACAGTACTTTCTTTAATAATTGTCGTAAAGCCCATGTCAGCTCTTTAGCTGCTATTATCAGAATTGTTGCAAACAAGTAAAAAGAGATCTAATTTGAGACTGGAAATTGGTGAGCACATCTGCCTGGCTATCCATCTGTGTGTATGTAATATAACTAGAATGTGGTTGTTACTTAATAAATTTCTTACTGTTATTGAACATAATTATTTTTATAAGCTGATATTTTTGAGATGTGATGTATAGTCTATTACCCAGGAATCATAAATAAAACAGATATTTAAATTATGGAACTGTTGTGTGAAGTTTTTTGTTCCTCATGTGCACATATTGATGAGAAATATATGTCAATCAATTTTATATATTGCACTTTGGTAAGAACAGTGACACGACTCGAAAATGCAATACTTGAGAAAAATCAGTGTAAAGAGTTCTATGAAACTTACACAGACATTGTACAAACACTAACACTGTAGTAATGAGTGATATTAAAAATTGCATTCAACTTACCTTATGCAAGAAAAGTGTCACAACTCAGAATATACTTGTTCTACTTGAATGGCTATGGACACCTGCCAGTAACAATGCTGAAGTGACACTGTTCTCATTAAGTAGCCTACAGCAAAACTGAAACAACTGCCCTGAAATGGATAAGTTGCGAGATACAGATGTGACGTTTCTCATGGATGTTAGGCCACTTAATACATGTTTTTCGGCGACAACTAAAAATTGACGTCATTTTTCTTGCCTGGATGAGATGGTGGAATGCTCTTGTGCAAGTATTTCACCTTTAGAAGGAACTATATAATGAAAGATTATTATCTTTTTAAGGAAAAGTCATCAAGCTGTTTACTTGTGTTGTTAAGCTTTAGATCTTCAGCATCATGAAGTATTATGTTGTATGGTAGACGCATGTGCAGCATGTTGACGAATATACGAGAGTAAGTACATAGACCTGTTTATTTCTACAATGGTTTACATCAGTTTAAAGCTTGAACATTTAGCTATTTTTTGACATAATCACCATTTATGTCGATGCATTTTTGTAGACGCTGTGGCTGTTTTTGTATGCCCACGTCATACCAGCTTGCTGCCATGCTGTTGTTCTTTCACCTCGCTGTCGGAGCTGAATTGCTTTCCGGCCAAATGTTCTTTTAACCTAGGGAACAGGTGATTGTCACTGGGCACCAGGTCAGGACTATAGGATGGGTGGGTGATTATGTTCCACTGAAACTGTTGCAGGAGAGCAACGGTTTGCTGAGCGATGTGTGGGTGAGTGTTGTCATGGAGAATGTGTACCCCATTGCTCAACATTCCTCTTCTCCGGTTCTGAATTGCCCGTTTGAGTTTTCTCAGAGTCTCACAGTACCTGTCAGTGGTCCCAGTGATTCAGCTCCGACAATGAGGTGAAAGAAGAGGTTCATAACTTTCTGAACAGCATGGCGGCAAACTGGTATGACATGGGCATACAAAAACTGCCACAGCCTCTACAAAAATGCATCAACAGAAATGGTGATTATGTCGAAAAATAGCTAAATGTTCAAACTGTAAACTGATGTAAACCATTGTAGAAATAAACAGGTCTATGCACTAACAAAAAAAAATAGGAGACCTTACTTTTGGGATTACCCTCGTAGATGGAAGTTTACAACAGCCACCTACATCTACATCTACATTTATACTCCGCAAGCCACCCAACGGTGTGTGGCGGAGGGCACTTTACATGCCACTGTCATTACCTCCCTTTCCTGTTCCAGTCGTGTGTGGTTCGCGGGAAAAACGACTGTCTGAAAGCCTCCATGCGCGCTCTAATCTCTCTAATTTTACATTCGTGATCTCCTCGGGAAGTATAAGTAGGGGGAAGCAATATCTTCGATACCTGATCCAGAAACGCACCCTCTCGAAACCTGGCGAGCAAGCTACACCGCGATGCAGAGCGCCTCTCTTGCAGAGTCTGCCACTTGAGTTTGTTAAACATCTCCGTAACGCTATCACGGTTACCAAATAACCCTGTGACGAAATGCGCCGCTCTTCTTTGGATCTTCTCTATCTCCTCCGTCAACCCGATCTGGTATGGATCCCACACTGATGAGCAATACTCAAGTATAGGTCGAACGAGTGTTTTGTGAGCCACCTCCTTTGCTGATGGACTACATTTTCTAAGGACTCTCCCAATGAATCTCAACCTGGTACCCGCCTTAGCAACAATTAATTTTATATGATCATTCCACTTCAAATTGTTCCGCACGCATACTCCCAGATATTTTGCAGATGTAACTGCTACCAGTGTTTGTTCCGCTATCATATAATCATACAATAAAGGATCCTTCTTTCTATGTATTCGCAATACATTACATTTGTCTATGTTAAGGGTCAGTTGCCACTCCCTGCACCAAGTGCCTATCCGCTGCAGATCTTCCTGCATTTCGCTACAATTTTCTAATGCTGAAACTTCTCTGTATATTACAGCATCATCCGCGAAAAGCCGCATGGAACTTCTGACACTATCTACTAGGTCATTTATATATATTGTGAAAAGCAATGGTCCCATAACACTCCCCTGTGGCACGCCAGAGGTTACTTTAACATCTGTAGACGTCTCTCCATTGATAACAACATGCTGTGTTCTGTTTGCTAAGAACTCTTCAATCCAGCCACACAGCTGATCTGATATTCCGTAGGCTCTTACTTTGTTCATCAAGCGACAGTGCGGTACTGTATCGAACGCCTTCCGGAAGTCAAGAAAAATAGCCTCTACCTCGGAGCCTGTATCTAATATTTTCTGGGTCTCATGAACAAATAAAGCGAGTTGGGTCTCACATGATCGCTGTTTCCGGAATCCATGTTGATTCCTACATAGTAGATTCTGGGTTTCCAAAAACGACATGATACTCAAGCAAAAAACATGTTCTAAAATTCTTCAACAGATCGACGTCAGAGATATAGGTCTATAGTTTTGCGCATCTGCTCGACGACCCTTCTTGAAGACTGGGACTACCTGTGCTCTTTTCCAATCATTTGGAACCTTCCGTTCCTCTAGAGACTTGCGGTACACGGCTGTTAGAAGGGGGGCAAGTTCTTTCGCGTACTCTGTGTAGAATCGAATTGGTATCCCGTCAGGTCCAGTGGACTTTCCTCTGTTGAGTGATTCCAGTTGCTTTTCTATTCCTTGGACACTTATTTCGATGTCTGCCATTTTTTCGTTGGTGCGAGGATTTAGAGAAGGAACTGCAGTGCGGTCTTCCTCTGTGAAACAGCTTTGGAAAAAGGTGTTTAGTATTTCAGCTTTACGCTTGTCATCCTCTGTTTCAATGCCTTCATCATCCCGGAGTGTCTGGATATGCTGTTTCGAGCCACTTACTGATTTAACGTAAGACCAGAACTTCCTAGGATTTTCTGTCCAGTCGGTACATAGAATTTTACTTTCGAATTCACTGAACGCTTTACGCATAGCCCTCCTTACGCTAACTTTGACATCGTTTAGCTTCTGTTTGTCTGAGCGGTTTTGGCTGCGTTTAAACTTGGAGTGAAGCTCTCTTTGCTTTCGCAGTAGTTTCCTAACTTTGTTGTTGTACCACGGTGGGTTTTTCCCGTCCCTCACAGTTTTACTCGGCACGTACCTGTGTAAAACGCATTTTACGATTGCCTTGAACTTTTTCCAGAAACACTCAACATTGTCAGTGTCGGAACAGAAATTTTCATTTTGATCTGCTAGGTAGTCTGAAATCTGCCTTCTATTACTCTTGCTAAACAGATAAACCTTCCTCCCTTTTTTTTATATTCCTATTAACTTCCATATTCAGGGATGCTGCAACGGCCTTATGATCACTGATTCTCTGTTCTGCACATACAGAGTCGAAAAGTTCGGGTCTGTTTGTTATCAGTAGGTCCAAGATGTTATCTCCACGAGTCGGTTTGATTGCTCGAGGTAATTTTCGGATAGTGCACTCAGTATAACGTCACTCGATGCTCTGTCCCTACCACCCGTCCTAAACATCTGAGTGTCCCAGATGACATTGAAAGATTATCCGAGCAAAAAATTGTGTGATGGTGATGTGGTGGAGTTCAAGTTACAACTGTTCATAACACAGCATTATGACCGGGTGGGGTTGGAGTCATCCATATACACATAATTAGTGAGATTTTACTTGTTTATTTCCAAAAGTAGCTTTGAGATTGGGACTTCATCGACCCAGTTATACACGTGGATCTGTACTTGGCAAGTCACTTACAGTGTGTGGTACAGAGTATTTCATGTAGTACTATCATTTCCACTACAATCAAAAAAGTTGCACAGAAACGATAATTTCCGAGTGACCTCCAATTCCTCTGACCTTGCTATGAATCTTGTTCGTGGAATGTGCATTATGGTATAAAAGTATGCTGTGCAGTCAAATCTAAATGTGATAAAATGGTACTGGAATTGGCCAAAGAAATGTAATAAAACTGTTAACTATACCAGTATGACGTAAAAACAAAATATAGCCAAATACCACCAATTTAGTATTACACAAAAATGTCCTTTGCATGCTATTCATAACTTTTCTAACAAATTGTTCAGTTCAGGTACAATTGTTCCACAGCAAAATTTGATCTAAAACCTCCCTTATTCAGTGGAAACCAAAATATTAACTTATGCTGAATTAATAAGTTTGGACAGGTAGCTGTTTAGACAAATAACTCTCATAAAGACCGACAACAGTGACCATGTGCTTCTGTGTAAATGGTATAAACTGCATTTGTAATACCAGACTACAACATTATTAGATAAAGAACAAAGATTAATACTACAGCATTTTTTACAGTGTTTGTGTGAGAACTTGGTGTAGAATAAAGGTATCACAATGATATAACCTGATGTGACACTAACACGTCTGGCTAATGTCCAGGAGCAAGTAACGGTGTCCAGTGTAGGCCCATAAAGATCAGATTAATATGTTGTCTGCTGCCTACTGTTTGTGTTTTTAGTGTTGCTCATGGCAGCATTGTTAGATCATTACCAGTAACCATTCTACAGTATCATGCTTCACCATCTCCCAGTGGAATAATTTCTTAATGCTAAGAGTTGTCTTCACCTTTTTCTTCGTGTGATTGCCTTAGTGAAATATCTGCTTTTCCCCCTCTTCTGTTTGTTTCCTGTTCTAAAGACAACACATTGTGTTTGACTGCCGTTGCCATATCATCAGTGTGTGCATTTACAACCTCTTTGTTATAAGGAGGGTCACTGATCAAAGAATTACATTAGAGAAATTTTGCTTGTATGCTGCAATTAGATATTGACCGAAATGTTAATCTTGGGATATCCTACTGGCTGCTACTGCCACCACCACTCCACACCCATTCTGTTAACAACCTTGACAAAGAGGACAGAGGTTCACAGCACCTACTTGCCCTTAGGGTGGGAAACAGCCCATATAAGGCAGAAGAATTAGCAATGATCAACGACGTTTGGAATGCAGAAGGTACTGGAAACCAGTGCATTGATGATATAAAGTACGAGGGTCACTCCAAAAGAAATGCACACTATTTTTGTAAAAGTACAGTTTTCATTCTGCATGTGTGAAAGTTTTAAAGTGTGTAGATACATCCTTCCCACCTGTTTTCAAACTTAGTTCAACCTGTTCCCATGAGTGGCGCCATCACAGCATGTCTTCAAGATGGCTCCTACACTTGACGTTCGTCAGAAGCAATGTGCTGTCATTGAATTCCTTTGCTGTGAAAACGAGACAGTGGGAAACATTCACAACAGGTTGAAAAAGGCGTATGGAGATGTTGCTGTCGATCGCAGTACAGTTAATTGGTGGGCAAGCAGGTTACGTGATGAAAGTGGGCACGGCAATATTGAGGATTGTCCTCGCAGTGGCAGGCCTCGTACTGCTCGCACTCCAGACAATGTGCAGAGAGTTAACGAATTGGTGGCTGCTGACAGACACATAACAGTGAACGAATTGTCACATGTCTTTGGGACAGGGGAAGAAAGTGTTTGCAGAATACTGAAAGCGTTGGCGTTAAAAAAGGTTTGTGCCAGGTGGGTTCCCAGGATGTTGACAGTCAGTCACAAAGAAACAAGAAAAACGGTATGCAGCGAACTTTTGGAACAGTACGAGAATGGTGGAGATGAATTTCTTGGAAGAATTGTGACAGGTGATGAAACATGACTCCATCATTTTTCACCAGAGACGATGAGGCAATCATTGTAGTGGCATCATGCAAATTCACCTAAGAAAAAAAAAATTCTAAACCACACCTTCTGCTGGAAAAGTTACGGCTACGGTGTTTTTCAATTCTGTAGGACTCTTTGTTATGGACATCATGCCAAGTGGAACCACCATAAATTCTGATGCATATGTGATGACACTGAAGCAAGCTCGACTGAGTCGTGTTCGGCCACATCAGCAAAAGCAGGATGTTTTGCTGTTGCACGACAATGCACTGCCACATGTCAGTCAAAAAACCATGGAAGCAATCATAAAACTTGGATGGACAACACTGAAACACCCGCCTCATAGTCCTGACCTGGCTCCATATGACCATCATCTCTTTGGGAAACTGACTCTATTCGTGGTACAAGGTTTGAAGATGATGACCCTTGTGCACACTGCCAAACAGTGGCGCCAACAGGTTGGTCCAGAATTTTACTGTGTGGGTATACAGGCGCTGGTTCTAAGATGGCGTAAGGCAGTTGAGAGGGATGGAAATTATGTGGAGAAATGAAAATATTGTTCCTAAAGGATGTATCTACACACTGTAAAACTTTCAAACTTGTAGAATAAAAGATGGATTTAAAAATAAAATAGTATGCATTTCTTTTGGAGTGACCCTCATATATCCACAGTACAGGTGGCCTGATGATTTCTGCATTGGCAAAAGGTTCTGGATTAGTCACAAATTGGATGTCCAGGTGGGGACTCCCAAGGAGAAGGTGATAGCGAGAAAAAGATTGAATAACCAAAGAAAAGGTAACATTCTACAAACGAGTTCGAAACATCAAACATTTTAGAAGAAACATGACGCTGCCTAATAACCCAGAAGATTTTAAATTTATTCAACATTCAACAAGTTGGAATGTGGAATGTCAAAAGCCTCAATTTTGTAGGAAATCGAAAAAATTGGGAAAGGAAAATGCAAAGGCTCAGTGTAAATATAGTCGAGTCAGCGAAGAGAAATGAAAGGACATATAACGATTTCTGTCAAACAAATATAGGGTAATATTAACAGGAGCTTAAAATGGTGTATCAGGACTAAGATTTGTCACCAATATGGAGATAGGTCAGATAAACAGTTACTGTGAACATTTCAATGAAGGGATTATTCTCATCACAATAGACAACAAACTAGTGGCAACAGCAATAGTTAACGTATACAAGTAAACATCAGAAGCTGAAGATGAAGAAATAGACACATCGTATGAGGATATCGAACATGTTATTCAATATGTAATGGGGAATAAAATTCTAATAGTCTTGGGTACTTGTAATGCTGTAGTAGAGAATGAATAGTAGGCATAGTCACAGGAGAACATAGGCATCGTTTTAGGAATGAGAGAGGAGGAAGAAGGCTAGTAGAGTTCTGCAGAAAATTTCAGCTTGTAATAGTGACCACACTGCTCAAAAATCTAGAGAATGAGATATCCTTGGAAAAAGATCTGGAGATTGGAGATGGGAAGATTCAACTTGGATCACGTCATTGTAAGACAGATTTAGAAATTAGATACTGAAATGTAAGGTGTACCCAGGAGCAGATATAGATTTGGACCACAGTTTACTAATATGAAGAGAAGGCTGAATTTTAGTGACTCATCCAGAAGAACCAGTGTGGTAAGAAGTGAGATACTGAAGTGCTAGGGAATGATGACGTGCATTTGAAGTTCTCTGAGGCTATAGATGATGTGATAATGAATACCACTGTAGGCAGCACAGTGATGAAAGAAGGAAGTAAAAAGATGTTTATGAATACAGTAACATATGTCACTTTGGGAACAAAACAAATAGGAAGCACGGGGAACCCAAGGTGAAATGGCCACAGGAAAATGTAAAGAAATCATAAAAGAAATTGTGGGTCAAATGGACTGATTCAGCATATAGGAAAGTCAAAACAGTCTTTGCTGAAATTAAAAGTAAAGATGATAACATTAAGAGTGCTAGAGTAACTGCACTTTCAAATGCAATGGAGAGTGTGGATAGGTGGAAAGAGTACTTTGATGGCTCAAAAAGAAGAAGAAACTGATGATGTGGTGGAAGAAGGGATGAGAGTCGATATGTGAAGGCGTAAGATCATTATAATGTTTTAATTGATTCAACTGTGGGTTCTTGGTGGGTAATTGCATTAACTAAATGGAAATATGTTGTTAGCCTTGTTTCGTAAACTTTATCATTACTGTACAACCTAGGTTTTGGTTTTTGAGCCCATTTTCTGGTACATAACTGAACCCAAAGATGAGAACTGAGCAAAGTTTCCAAAATTCATTAGCACAGCATTTACAATATGTATGACTAAACATTCATTGCAGTGGAGCTGTGCACAGGAGCAGAACGTTTTTGTCATGAGAATTAAGGCATCAAGATTTTTCTTCTATGTAGCAGCTGCAATATTGTCTAAAAGAGGTAATAATTGAAAGGAGTTTGTTCATTCATTAATAAGTGTTGGGATACACACATCAGTTTCTTAATTTCTAATCGGGTGAACTTAGCCCACTTTCCCGCTATGTGTAGCACTTTTGTATCTATTATGTATTTGTGGTTTTCGTTTATGCATTGTTTGGCCAAGGATGAAACTGATTTCTGTAATCTCCAATATCTGTGGTGTTCTCAGAATCCAGTGCAGATTGGAAATTTATTTATTTATTTGTCATTAGCTAACATAAGTTGAAATAGACAATTACATACTTAATAGTTGATCACATTTGATAGTTTACATGTTTAGCTTTACTATATACATTCAAATTCCTTAATGCTATACACACACTTATCAACTAACAATTTGTGATGTGCTTACGGAAGGTATCACACGGTAAGTCTCTCACTGGTGGTGGTAGCTTGTTATATAATTTTATCCCTATTTGTTTAAAGCTACTTTGGACCTTACACAGTCTTGTAAAATCTACATCTACATTATTTCTGTGTCTAGTTTCATGTGAATGGATGTCTGTTCTGCAAGGTAGTGCATGTATTCATTTTTTTGTAGAGAGAAGACATGTTTTAATGTAAAGGGAAGGTACAATCAAGATGGCGAGGTCTTTAA
Source organism: Schistocerca cancellata (assembly GCF_023864275.1). NCBI lineage: Eukaryota > Metazoa > Arthropoda > Insecta > Orthoptera > Acrididae > Schistocerca > Schistocerca cancellata. The sequence continues at coordinate 305,646,084 of NC_064627.1, read as the reverse complement.
AATGCTTTCTACATGATTCTTGGTTTGTAATGCATGTAATTGCTCTTAAGGCTTTCTTCTGCCACAAGAACACTGTCTGAGCACCATGAGAGTTGCCCCATACATTTATTGCATACTGCAGGGGACACTGAAAGAAGACAAAGTAAGAAGTTAAAGTTGTTTTTTGCTGACTAATGTTTTTAATTTCTTTAACAAGAAGACTACTCTTGATAGTTTGGTACATAACTGTTCGGTATGGCAGTTCCAATTCAGTTTATGATCCAGACCTCCCAGTCTGCCCAATGCAGCGATGCTGACACTTTTGACAGATGATCTTCTAAGCCCCACTTTTCATGATGTCTGGATGTTTATATTTTGAATTGAAGGGACAGCTGCCTATCATTTGTGGGATAAAGAAAGTCACAAAGAAACCTTTCGCTTTTAAAATGTTGCGTATCCAACTTGAAGTCATACCTATAAAAGGCTGTATGTCCTTTTTGGTCTATCTAGAGGAAATGGTGCAGTTTGCCTTTTCTACGGAAAATTTCAGATAGGATAAGCAATATTTTAAAAGATGTTCTCAGTGTTTTTCTATGTTCCTCAGACAATAGGTAGAGGTCTCTTCAGCTCAAAAGATAAATAGCCAAACATTGTGAAAAGTGAGGTTCAGAAGTTCATCTGCTGAGAGTGTCATTGTTGCTCCACTGGACAGATTGGGAGATTTATCTGCAGTGAGTTCAGGGAACACCATGGAAGTTAGAGATTAAAGAAGCTAAATTCATCCTTCGCCAAACATTGCATAAATGAAAACCACAAATTCATAATAGTTGTAGAAGTCCTACACATAGTGAGAAAGTGTGCAAAACTCACTCACATAGAAATTTTATAAATTAAGGAACAGGCATGTGCATCCCTCCATTTATTACTGAATGAAGGAACACATTTCAGTTGTTCACTGCTTTTAGTCAATATTGTGTACATAGAAGAAAAACTTTGGTGCCTTCATTCCTTTGACAAAAAATTCTATTCCTGTGTATAGCTCCACTCCAATGTATGTTTAGCCATAGGTACTGTGAATGCTGCCCTAATTAATTTTGTAAATCCGTATGTAACTTTGACAAAATTGTCAACAGAAATAATTTTAACAGCTTAAGTCAAGAACTGATAGACAAAAAAGTTGACATGTTTATATTGGCATAGTTTTCATCTTTGCACTCAGTTGTATACCCGAAACCTAGAGTGTACAGTAATAATAAAGTTCTTGAGATGGGGCTAAAAAAAAGTGTTTTGTTTAGTTAATACTATATTAGAGCTAACAGAGCTTTAGTTGACTTGTGATCAAATGAGGCTGAAAGTATAAATCACATTTCTTGGGAATTTCTAGACTCAGTAAAAGAAATAACGATCAAACAACTGTTCAGTTTCATTTGTACTGTCTATAAATCTGGAGACATGCCATTAGACTTTGAGAAAAATATCATCTACACAACTCTGAAGATAGCAATGGTAGGTACAAGTGACAAGTATCACACAATAAGCTTACATTTCGTGCACCGGAAGAGTAGAAAAGAAAATTTAAGATCTGTTAGATAATGATCAACTTGGCTTTGGAAAGGTAAAGACACCAAAGAGGCTGTTCTGACTTTGCATTTGATAATGGAAGAATCACTTTTTTGACATAGAAAAGTGGTTTGGCAAATGAAAGTGCTGCAAGATGTTCAAAATTCTCAGGAAAATAGGTGTAAACTGTAGGGAAATATTGGTAGCATATAGTATGTATAAGAAACAAGAGAGAAAAATGTGAATGGAAGACATAGAATGAAGTGCTCCAATTAGAAAAGTTGTAAGACAGGGATGTAGTCTTGTGCTCCTATTGTTTAATCTATACACTGGAAAGCAATGTTGGACATGAACGAAATGTTCAAGATTGGGATTAAAATTCAGGGTGAAAGAATATCAAGGATAAGATTTGTGATAACATTGCTGTTGTCAGTGATACCAAGGAAGAATTACAGGACCTGTTAATGAAAAGAACACTTAAATGAGCATATGGTAGGGACAGATAGTAAACTGAAGAAAGGCAAAAAGTAATGAAGAGTAACATAAATGAGATTTACTATCAACTGCACATCAAAATTGGTGACCACCAAAGTGAAAGAATTCTGCTATCTTGGAAGCAAAAATGATACAAGGCAAATGAAGGAAGGAAGACATAAAAGCAGCTTAGAACAGGCAAAGAAGGAACTTGGTACAGCAGAAACAAACACAATTTATGGAACATAGTGCTTTACAGAGCAAAATGTAAGACACAATGAAGTACTGGTTGTGCATAGCACTGAACACATTGACTGGACAACAGTAGTACAAGTCACAAAATAGGCTTAGCATTCATTTGTGATCGCTTAAATAAAACTGTTTGTTTGGTGGCTCACCAGAGCGCGCCAGGGGGGCTGACCCAGTTGGCCTCTATAAGTCGGCCTATGAACTGTATGGATGCGTGATCTCTCAAATTGCACGCGTCATGAGAGAAGCTATATGACTCATCCCTTTTTGGGGGTGGAAAACCACATACATACATAAAAATGTGTGGTACAGAAAAAATGTATAGTACAGAAAAAAGCACTGGTACTGAAAAAGCACTGGTACCGAAGAAGCACCGGCACCATGTAGGGGGGGAAAAAAAAAAAAAAGCACTGATTTCACAAGGCACTGAGATTACGAGTCATAGAAAATACCGAATAACAGCACTGACATCCATTTCGTTGCCCAACGATGGCAGCTGCTGCAGAATGTGGTGGCTGGCAGTCACTGGCGAGTAGGGGCAGAAATGATGAGGAGGTGGATTTGCACACTGTCCCCCCCCCCTTCCCCCTTCACCCTTGTCAGACGCCTTAGGGCAGGACCCAGGACCGGCATCACCATAGTGACATCCTGGTTGTGGTCAGTAGTTGGCACCAGGGTGTCAGCAGGTTTGTGGGAGATGATGGCTGCACAGGAGCCAGCAATGGAGGTGGCAACCATTGTGTCGTAAGGTGTAGTGGGTGCTGCATCAGCGACAGCAGTCAAAGAGTGGCGGTTGAGGCAGAAACTCCAGACAGTTATCTGCCAGGCAGCGACATCTGCTGTGGTGCAAACTGGACATTCTGTGACACAGGAACATGCATTGGCCGGCATCGGATGCAGCAGGTGAAGGAGTGTACGTGGTGATGTCCACACGTAGCAGGCTCTTGTCCACACGTAGCAGGCTCTTGTCCCTCACTGGAATGAAATGGTCAAACTCAAAAATTACTCTGAAGTAGCTCCAGGGGACTGCGCAATACATAATTCTGCATCTATGCTTCAACTGTCTGAACCATGCATTTGATCTCACCATTAGTTTGAGGATGAAATGGGGGAGCTGTGAGATGGCGAACACTACTAGCCTGCCAAAAAAAAAAAAAAAAATAGAAATGCAAATTCTCAGGAAACAAACTGGGTGCCATTATTGGTAACCATGGAAGTCCCTCAATTGCAAAAATCTTAGACAGGGCCAAAATAGTGGCCACTGTGGACGTGGACAGACAATGCACCATGTAAGGAAACTTGGAATAGGCATCCACTACAACGACCCAATACTGTCTTAGGGATGGCCTAGCTAAGCAAAATCATCGTCTAGATGCTCCTGCGGGTGCTGCAATGTCAGCCACAGGAAAAAGGATGTCCGCAGGACCACCTGTTGCTAAACACAGTGAGTGCAAGCTGTGATAAGGTGCTGCATAATGCCCCCATCTATGCCCAGCTAATACACGTGCTCACAGGCCAAAGCTTTATTGTGGGAGGTCCCCCAATAACCAACAAGTGGAAGCCTCAGTACATTATGGAATAAGGAAGTGGGATTCACAACCCAGGGAGTATTGGCCTCCATAGCTAACAAAAGAACCTCATCAAACACACAAAGGTGATGCTGGAGGAAGAAGTAATTATGCAAGAGATCTGTGGCACGGCCTGGGGCTTTTCTGGCCAACAGTGCTGTATAAAAGAGAGGACATGACTAAGTACAGGATCCGTGGCGACAGCCGATGCTACTGTGGCACTAGTGATGGGAAAATCATTGACGATGATCTGCTTCTCAGTATCTAGAAAGAAACAACACCATTTGTCCTGATCGAACATTGGGTCCAGCCCAATTGGAAGGCAAGATAAAGCATTGATGATGGCATATTGCAATGTCAGTCACTAAAGATTCTGAAAATGATAATGGGAGATGAGAGAGCCCACCAGTGTAAACAGTGTACTGCTTTGTGGCACGGAAGCCGAAGGGTTAAAAAGAGTAACCAGCAGCTTGTGATTTGTGATTAAATGGAACTTAGAACCATACAAGAAGACGCGAAATTTCTTAGGGCGAACACAACCGCTAAAGCCTCCTTTTCGGTCTGGGAATATCACTGCTGAGTAGGAGTTAAAGTCTTAAAAGTGTAAGCAAGGGGTCATTCAAACCTGTCCATGTATTTGTGCTCCAACACCAAGCCAGGACCATACTGAGAGGCACTTGTAGCCAACAGAAGATGCTGACTCAGATGAAAAGTGGTCAGACATGGAGCAAATTGAGGCTTAGATTTAAACAAAGTGAATGCTCAGTCACAGGCTGTGGACCAGAAAAAAATGGCACATTTTTATGCAAAAGTGTGTGCAGGGGCTGAACAACAGTGGATGTGTCCAGTAAAAACTTATGGTAGTAAGTAATTCTACCTAGAAATTCCTGCAGTTCTTTAATGGGGGTCAGTCGTGTCAAAGCCACAATTGCGTCAACATGGTGACGTAATGGCTTGACCCCTGTGTGAGAAACCTCAAAACCTAGGTACTTAACTGACGGCTGAAAAAAATTGAGGTTTCACAAGATGGCACTTTAGATTCGTGGACCGCAAAACAGAAAATAACGATGAGAGATTTCTAAGGTGGTCTTTGATGGAAGAACCTGAAATAACAATATCACTTAGGTAACTGATGCAGCCGGGCACATAGGCTGTCAGCTGTTCTAAAAAATACTGAAAAATTGCAGGCATGTAAGCGACACCAAAAGGAAAGCATTGATATTGGTATAGGCCAAAAGGTGTATTGACAACAAGAAGGCACCTAGTGCCCTCATCCAAGGGGAGCTGGAAGTATGCTTCTGACAAATCAACCTTGGAGAAGTAGTGGCTGCCTGATAATGTTATGAGCAACTCGTCAGGATGGGGCAAAGGGTATGTAACTATCATGGACTGTGCATTAATCATGACACTGAAGTCACCCCAGAGGCAAAGCTTACCTATCAGCTTCTTGACAACGACGAGAGGTGTAACCCGTTCACTGGGAGAAATAGGCAGAATGACATCGAGTGAAGTCAAATGATTTAAATTGGCCATGACAGAGTTGCGCAGCGTGACATGTACCAGGCCTGAGAACTGGTAGCACAACCGAGCCCAGGAGAAAACAGACGAAAAAGCTGAGCGAGAGACTCCAGTTGTTTGTACAAAACTTGATCCGACACTAAATTTAACTCATCAGCAATGGAGGAACCGAAAGCATTAAACACATCTAACCTGAACAGGTTGTCGGTATGGGAATGATACACAGCAAATTAGGTGAGAGAGCTAACAACAGATTTGTAAGAGATACGAGCAGAGAACTGACCTAGGATCGGAATCTGCTGTTTATTGTAGCTAACCAACTCCCATGAAACCTGTGTGAGGGGAGAGAAGCCAAAGTCCACATACTTTTGTGCATCTACTGAAGCCGCACCAGCTCCTGTGTCCAATTGCATTTTGAGTAGTTTATTAAACTCATGCAAGTTAATAAACAATTTGTTTGGGGGAGACAGTCACTGTAGAGATACAGTTTATGTCCATCAGTATTACTGTGTCTGCCATGTTTGAAGAGGAGTTACCCACTGATCCAATGTGGCCTGTCTTTTGACTCTTGGTACAAACAGCCCAACACTTAGGACATGCAGCACTCTCATGTTTGATGAAGCATTATGGGCAAAGCGGAAGGAGGGCAACCAGCAACTGTTGCGACACAGCCTGTTGCTGTGTGGCCATAACCAATACTGCCCCATGTGATGCTCGAGTCAAAGCTTGCTCTGCTGCAGTGGCTTCTCTGTCATCCTGAATGCTTGCAGTGTACCTAACAGGGGTTGACTGAGCAACTTCTGATACCTCCCCTCATACAGCAATCTGATTGCCTGCAGTCCATGACACTTCAAAGGGCTGTGCTATATTGAACACATCTGTAAGTGTCAGATTCTCACATTGAAGTGCTTTTCCACAGCTTTCCCTATCCAGGGCCAACAAATAATAACAATACACACCATGTGATCAATGTAGGATTTGTGATGGGTAGTAGTAATAAATGTACGATGACAGCTCAACCTGTGTAATTCGTAATTTGGCTGCCCAGGCTTTGTAAGATTGTTTTGGACATTTCTGATAATGGTGGAATTCTACATTCATTCCAATGACATGCGTTCTGTCACAGTAATAGATTGCAGAAGCTTGCACGTTCCATCAAATGATAAGCTGGCCAGTTCTATCAAAGGCAAACGTTGGCACAACTGGTAAATGCACATTAAAAGCCAGGAAAGGAAGAAAGAAGATCTACTCATGTTTACTTCACCCGCATGAAAAACCTGGAGTTGTTGGCGTAACGGTGTCACATAGGAGCCCCAATCTTCAGTCCATCGACCATATGCCAGCAAGGGCAACAGTTGCACTGACAGGAGAGTAAGCTGCAGTGAATACGCAGATGCCACTTTATCGAGAGGGGTGTCAAGAGCCTGTTGTTGTTCTGTGAAAGCTTGCTGCTGTACAGTGATATATTGAAGTATTTCTTCCATCGAGATGTTTGCTGGGTGACTTAACTCAGAGAAAACATTGCCAAGTTTTCTCTAGTAAGAACAAACATGATTTATGGAACACAGTCATTTATAGAGCAACATGCGAGATATGATGAAGTACAAGTTGTGCTGAACGCAGTGACTGGGCAACAGTAATACATCTTATAGAATAGGCCAAGCACTCGTTTGCGATCACTTAAATAATGCTGTTTCTTTGGTGGCTCACTGGAGCGCACCAGATATCTGACCCAAGTGGCCTCTTTAAGCAGGCCTGTGAACTGTGTGGACGCACAATCTTTGAAATCATGTGCGTCAAGAGTGTATGTACATCAGGCCTGATGGCTAGAAGTAGTTTACTAATATCAAACATCAGCCTTAGTTTGAGGAAGAAATTTCTGAGAATTTATCTTTGGAGCACAGCATTGTATGGAAATGACTCGTGAACTGTAAGAGAACCAGAATAGAAGGGACCCAAAGAATTTGAGATGTGGTTCTGTAGAAGAATGTTGAAAATTAAGTGGTGTGATAAAAAACGATGACTTTTTCCATGGAATCAGCAACAAGAGGAATATGTGAAAATTACTGAAAAGGATGATATGACATATGCTGAAAGACATCAGGAAATTACTTCCAAGGCACTTGAGTGAGATGTAGGGGGTGAAAACATTAGGGAAAGGCAGAGATCGAAATATATGCAACAAATAATTTAGTGTTGCTCTGAAAAGAAGAGACAGATATGAGAGAGAAATTCGCAGTGGGTGCATCAAGCCTCTCAGAATGATGATGAGAGAGAGAGAGGAAAAAAATACTCCAGCCTCTGTTAAGAAATTTACCAAGTGTGGTTCTTTCAAATGGTTGGTCACAATATATGCAGGCAAATGGAGACTCTCACACATATTAATGCATCGGTATGAGGGGCAGTCAAGGTTTCAACTGTCACCTTGCAAAAATAAAGCTAAGTAATTAATTTTTTGACATATTGCCTGTTGGTTTCTGTCTTGTGGTCTTCAGCTGCCAATTTGTGCATGGAAGTTCTGGAGATGATAAATCATGTCATAGGAAACAACTATTGTTGGAAACAAAATGTTTTCCAATGCTTTCCAGTGATACAAGGAGACTTTTGTTATCGGTCATGTACCTGTGAGGTGGTGGGTTATATGCACTGTGGTTTGTGTACACAGTGTGTGTTGCCTTTAATCCAGTGAAAGGTCAAAATTAGAATTCCCGAGTTGTTTCTGAAATATCTTTCTTAATTTAGACACACTCACTCTTCAGATATTCTTGTTAAAAGTTACTCTGTCAGTTTACTGGGGTAGGCAGTATGCAGATGCAGCACACCTGGTAAGTAGAGGCTGCTGGTTTGGTGAAATCTTGTCTTCCCAGGGGTGGTAAATTTAGAACAAACATGCATAGCGCCACCAGGAAGAGTTGGTGATCTGTCAGATGTTTGATGCAAAGACTTTGAAAGAGTGTGTGTGTGTGTGTGAGAGAGAGAGAGAGAGAGAGAGAGAGAGAGAGAGAGAGACTGTTGTGAGGTCCCACAAATGAGACTAATCCTTTCAACCTCTTCAGCAGTCTCCACAAAGGGCCAGGAATTGTCTCAGATCTCAGACAATGAATGTGATTGGTGATGCAGTGAGAAACAATCCAATGATCTGCGGCTAACTGCAACATAAGTTTTTGATTTCTCTTTGTGTGACCTATTCCACTTGGTGGTCAATTCCTCCTGGGATGCATGCCATGTGTGCACTGGTTTCTTTCCTCTCTTGTGTTACTGTTTCCTCAAAGCAGGCCACCATGTGTCTAGTGTGGGAACCACAGGTGGAAATGCCCACTCGTTCCCCCTCTGTGACCTCACACACTTGATGAAGGTGAGGCTACTTCAGGCTCTGTCTCATTATCAGCAGAAGGCATGCTTGCAAACTGTTTGTTAGAGGTATTTGGGCTACCCTTTTGGCCTTTTCTTACCTAAAACTTTTTCTTAAGAATAGCTTCAGGTGTAGGCACAACTCACCAGCCATCTTCAGGTGACTCATGAGTGTTAGATCAGGGATGTTTGTGAACCTCATAAACACAAGGAGAGATTAGCAAGTTTTGTGACCCGTTCATAACAGCAGTAGTTGGCCTATGGTTCAGTCAACAATCCACCACACAGTAATCATATTTCGTTGTTTGACAGTTGACAGAGTTTGTGGACAACAATCAACTTGTGCTCAAATGTCGCAATGCCTAGTGTGACGTCTCTTCCCTCCTTCTGCACTCGTCGGGAGGAGACGCGACTTGTAATGATGTTCGTCCCCATCAGTATTACTTGGAACAGCAGCTGTAACTCTTGTAAAACACAGCTCCTCGCATAGTTAAGAAATATTCTATTGTTCGTCCATAACAGTCTTATCAGTTTGTCTTAACTGATCAATTGTTTATCTTTTATCTTATGCCCAGTTAGTTTCGTTGAGCAGTGAAATCTTGGTTCTTAATCCTATCATTAAGGTTATTTTTCACATCATCCTAAGTAAGGATTAATAATTGCTGTTCGTAATTCCATTGCTATGCCGTTGCTACATCAAATTATTAACAACGGTCCAACGTAACTCCAGAGATCACTTATGTTGAAGTAATGTCCTTGTAACATGCCATAATGCTGATTTTTATATTATTTACCTTTCACTGTCTGTTATTCCTGTCTTCACGCAGTCACTTAAAATGTTTAAATGACTCAATCACTATCATGAACATATGTAATATTATTCCTTGAATCATGTAGGCAACACATCTGATTTATCTCTTGACTAATAGTTTATTAATCTTTTTGTAATTAATTGTTTGTTCCTACCATGCACACACACCATTATGTAATTCAAGATTAACTTCTCATCAGTCCAGTAATCGTGATATTGACAACAACTTTTGATTGAACGGCATATTGATTTTTCTTCATGACTTTGTATTATTGTGTCTTACTCAAGACTACAAATAGTTTTTGAGTCACTGATCCATTACTATCAAGTTCACAACTGTGCTTCAGTCTGAAGGTTAAGTCCAGTAAATCAGTATCACTCAGTTAAAATCACCGTCGGGTTGATAATGGTAAAGATTACTTTATTCAGTCGAATGACTGAGTATGGCTTTAGTCTCTCTCTCCCGAACTATTGAACGTTCACAACTGAAACAATATAATAGTGTTTGCTTCCAGAAGATTATCGCAAAAGTACTCTAGAGTGACTCAAGAGCAACTAACTAAACATTTCCATATCCGAGTTGCATTGTAGGCACATTGAATTTCCTTTTCAATGCGGCTACAACTCTCTTCCATGGTAAATGTTATCTTTGACCAAATTACCTCCTTGGATTTAACCTTCATTCATATGAATTTAAATTTATTCTATAGGTGTTTAAAAGATAAAGCATGAAAACCTTTCCTTTTTATCTCCTCTTTTGTATGTTACTCTCAGTATTTAAGTGTTATAGTTGTTAATCAAAACATTATCAGTGTAATTAATTTTTTTTATTTTTTATCATCAATAGTTGTTGTCACTCTCAAGATGACTCACTTCCCTACTTTAAGTTTCCACAAAGTTTGTTAACTGGGGTTTTCTGTCCTTGGGGCATTACACGTGCCCCCCCAGATGATGATTTGGGTACGTGACCTCCCGCTTCATCATCCCTAGCCAGTTCAGGTCCTTTTTCTTATTTTTTCACACACATTCACACACACACACACACACATACACAAAATTGAATTGTTACATAATGTGGTACAATCATCTGAACGTAAGTTTCACAACTTCTAAAATTTCATTATCATTGTTCAGTTTCTTTCCGACACATCCCCACACTGACACTGCGTCTGCACCAAGCCATGCGAGCTGCAAACATGGCCCAGTTAGAAGCCAGTTTCTTCCTCTCAGGCACCATGGTGAGGCTGCTACAGCATCATATCATATAAGGTAGCGAGTACAATCCAATAACCCGTGCTCATCTGGTGACCTGCGTTGTCCAGTGGCTGCTCTCCTGGTAGACTGCACTAATAACTCAGTACAATCTACTGTAAGATGGTCCACATCACCACTGTTACTTGGCCTGCAACAATTAATTCACTCTTGTCTTATGCACATACATGACATTACATGTTCATTGTTTTTATCATGGTATATTGTTTCCACACCTAAGTGATCACATTTGTATTTAGTCTGATTAAGCTTTTGTCACTTCACACGTGTCTTATCAGTCTATTAACCAGTACAGTTTTTAAACACTGTCACTACTGTATTATTAATGTTTTCATTGCAATGACTTTCTCCCTTTCTAAATCTATTAGTTGATCAGTTTATATTTATTTCCCTTTCCTCATTATTTCTTTCACTTTTCTCAAAATAAGTGATCTTTTCCCTTTTTTAATCAATTTCCTTATCCCGGAATGATCATGACAAGATGTTTCAGTGTGCTTGCATATTTGATGCCTCATTTATTGTATAACATGATGAGGCATGTTAGCAAAGAATAACCAACAAACATTAATATTTAACTTAAAATAGGCACATACATAACTATTTAATAACTTCTAATAAAAGCTGTCATCTTTCTCAATGGCTTATTAAGCAAAGCTCAATGAACATGTTGCTATTACTCATTAAACTCCTAATGGAACTCATTATCTTCTTTGATGGCTTAACATTTACTTAAGTGTTATAAAACTACTACTATTGATTAATTGTATCCAAATACTACATAGAAAATTTCACAAACATTGTTCATGTCTTCTTGCTTCCTATCTTATTCTACTTTATACATACAAAAAATTAAATTCTTGATCAATGAAAATATTTCTTCAATTCTGTATGAGGATATACTCCTTTTATCTTCTTATCATCTTCATCTTCCAGAAGGTAACATCCTGCGTGTGGGATTTTAATAATCCTGTATGGTCCTTTACATAAGCTACACCATTTTCTATTTAATTATTTTTTTCTTTGAAGATTTGGGGTGATTCTTTAATAATACACAATCCCCAACTTTATAGCTAACTCCTAACCCTAGCTTCTTATCCAAGAATTTAATCTGATTTCTTCCAAATTTGGATTTCACTAAATTAACCATAACTCCATACTCAAGGAATTTTTCGAATACATGACTCATCAATTCAATATGTTCTTTCCGTGTCTCTGCGGCGATCAATAAGTCGTCAACATATACCGTGACCCACTCTAGTAGCTCCGGACCAAGCACTGTATCTAAAGCAGTTATAAAAACACCACCATTAATATTCAGCCCAAACGGCATTACTTTAAATTGGTAACTACATCCTAGATAAATGAACGCTGTATACTTCCTCGATTCTTTAGATATCTTAGTTTTCCAATATGAGCTTCAGAGTTCAAGGGAGGTCAAGAACTTCACCCCATGAAATTACTGTAACAGTTCTTCTAAATTCTCCGGATGAGTCCTTACAGGCTTAATAATATTAATATCATGAGTGTCTAAGGCTAACCGAATGTCACCATTAGGCTTAGTCACTGTCAATAATGGGCTTGAATATTCAGACGTGTAAGTCTCAATAATTCCCCAGTCTCTCATCTTTTTTATCTCATTAGTTATGCCTTCTCTCTTTGACCAAGGGACTGAATATGTAGTTTTACAAAAAGCAGAATGAGGATGTGTTTTGATACTATATTGAAAGTCTTTAATTACACCTGGCTTTTTATTAAATACCGGCAAAAATAATTGCAAGACTTCTCTCAATTCAGTTTGTTGTTGTGGTGATAAATATTCTGATTCTCATACCATTTCAGTGATACTCGATACATTGATCTCATTATCAGTTTGCCTAACACAATCATTATTCTTAAAATGCAAAGCATTAACAGGAAGACAATTAATGGTTAGGTTCTGGCAATATTTTCCTAAAATAATTTTCTTCTTCAATAAAGTTACCTTGAGTGGTTTGCCTTCAACTACAAAAGTACACACACCTTCCTTCATATAAATCACTGCACCATAATCATATAAAACATCCATAACCCAAATACACAGCATGGACATTCTAGACACTATCAAGAAAGTGCACTCTAAGGCTACTCCTTGTAGTTCCATTTCCACCCATATCTGCTTAATTACTCGTTGCGCTTTCGCGCTAAATGCCCCTGATACGGTGCAGTCTTTTACTGGTAAGGTGAGTAATTTCTGTTGCTGACTAACCTTATTCAAGCAACTCGTTAACATCACAATAACTGTCGCCCCTATATCTATTAGTACATTAACTGGTACATTATTTATCTTTGCTACTACAACCGCTTGCAAAGTATACCCTTCTTCCTTCATCTCATTCCCTGGTTCTTTCATGAGATCTAGCCACCTGAGGAAGGCCTAAAATGACTGGTACTAGTTTGACTGTCTGTCACTCAGGTTCCTTGGCAGTTCATGTACCTCTACCAAATGAAATTCAGTTCCTGTTTGGGGTTATGTATTACCCACAACTACATTTCTCCCATCTGTCAGTGGTATGGGTCTGGTAGCTCCAGAAGACGTACCTGTCGTATTAGTATTTGTCCAATCTGCGTTATTCGTTTGATACGTTCCGCAATTTGCTTTATTCGGTGGCTCCATAGGAGCGCAATTATTTCTGCGACCATTGTCGCAACATGTATTGTTTGATAATTGCCGCCCCCCAAACTTTCTTTTCCTATTCGTAGTCACAACGTTCACCCGTTGAAAACCTCCTGCTCCTGGTACTTGACTATGATTTCCTATGAAATTCCCTTTAGTGTATTTGTAATTCGTATTCCAGTTTTGATTATTGTTTTGTGAGCAATCCACCTGTCCACTATTGTTCTTAAAATTATTGTTACCTTGATTAAAGCCTGGAGAATGGCCATTACTTCAATTACTATTATTCCATTGATTGCTACCCATGTTATTCCTAGAATAATAATTACTATTATTATTCTGCCATTGTCTCACATCTTCCATCAGCATATCAGTCAAATCTATTGCTGATAGAAATCGTTCTACATCACTGTCAGGTACATGAATAAGCTTCTCTCTAATCTCAAAAGGTAATCAGCCCTTTAATATTCTAATAACCTCCCTACTCAAAATCGGTTCAGTCCAATAACGTGTCTTGTTAAAATAATGTTCAAAATATTGTCTCAACTTTTCTGTTTTGAATTGTAAAATTCAGGCTGATAAACCTCTTTACATAATCTCTCTTGTCTACTTATTGACCAATATTTTTCAAATTCGGAACATGTATTGCAGGTTTCACTTATCTCAGTGGCCCACAATGCTGCTTCTCCTACAATTTTTGATACTATGTATTGTAATTTGTCATACTCTGTCCAAGTACTTGGAAACATCCTTTTAAAAGAATTAATAAATACCTTAGAATTAATGTCATTCTTTTCACTCGAAAAAATAGGAAATTGTCTACTTTTGAAAATACTATGTTCTACCTTTAATGATGAAATACAACTTCTTTGAAAATATGGGTCATCCTCTCCATCCAATTGGCTGTTTACTTCCCATGGTTCACCTGTATACGCGCTCTGTTTTACTCACAGACATTTTCTCTCGCAGTTAGATTTCATATCACTACATATTTGTTCATTTTCTGGCTTGGCATTACTACTTGATTGTTGCTTAGAAAACCAGGCCTTAGCCAATGCATTAACAATTTCAGTCATAACCCCAAATTGTTCTGAAAAATTACTAACACATTTTTGTATCTTGTTTACATGGTGAGTAATTTTAACTTCTCCCTTTTCTCAACTAACTTATCTGGATTCTATATTACTAATTTTATGATCCACATCAACTTGCTGTTGACTAAAATTGTCCTCCCAAGCAGTGATCATTTTAGGCTGTTGTTCTGCAAATTTATTTTTTGAAGCCTGTTGTTGATCCCTAAATTTTGCATCGATGGATGCTTGGTGCTCCATTATCCTAGCACCGATGGCAGATAATCTAATTTCTAACATCTCCCACTGTCCAGAGAATTTAGTATTTAAAGTTTCTTGTTGTTCACAGGATTTAGTATTTAAAGTTGCTTGTTGTTCAACTAAAGTTGCTTGTTGTTCAGCTAACTTAGTATTTAAATCACCCAACATATTTCAATTTGATAATATAGCACTAAGTACATCTATATGTCCTGAACTGGTTTGTGCAACATTCATCATGCATTCGTTGCCTGCTTTCTCGTTGGAATCAGAGTTATTATCATCTAGTTCCATAACTTTACTTTCAGAGTCTTGCTAAACAACAGTTGTCAATGAAGAAGAAAGACAAGAATGAAGTGTAAAAGTTTTGTAAAAAGTATGAATTAAGACTCCACTCAAATCCAATGCCTGTGGTTTGGTGTAAAATAAATGTTCATCCTTATCTAAATAGCATAGTACACTGATTGCATCTGGTAATAAAGACACGAATTTGGCAGTGAATTGCAGCAGCACCAGCCCCAGGAAAGTGTACGTTACAAAGTGTAATACAGTCTCCTCATTGTTGTGAGCCAACCTGTCCTGGCAGGGTGTAAAAACAGTTGACAAAGTAGTACCCAAACTGTAGTTGCCATAGTCCTTTTGACACTAGCAACCACAGAAATGTTTAGAGTATGTGCTGCAAGATTAGCAAAGCACAAACAAGAGCAGCTCAAAATCATATAAATACGTAACCATTTACACTAAAATCACTTCTGTTAGTATCACAACTCCATTGCTGTAGGACTGTGATGTTTGATAGTTGTCTGGAATTCTGCTGGTAGACCACAGTTTGACTTGCATCGGGGCAGTCCACCCTGAGACTGCATGATCTGGAGCTGAAGCCACAATGGGCTAGCAACAGCCCTCAGAAGCAGCTTGATGGCTATTGACTCTGGGGCAGTGAGTTACAGCCATTATATTGCTGGCCTGCTACCTTCTGCACAGTGCAGGGTGCACAAACTGTACCATAACCCATGCGATCACGGCTAGCCGAGGCTGCCCAGAGCTGGAGTCACTGCTGACAGAAGCAGTTGCATCAGGGGCCATTGCCCAACCGATGCTGTGCTCTGTCAGCATTGAGGGGCAACAACTAGCAGGAGGCCACTGAATGCTGATACCAAGCTGCTGCTTCTTCTACTGAAGTACAGCAGGGTGCCGTAATAAAGCATTTGAAATTATAGGCTGTGTAATTGGTGCTGCATGGTACTCCCCCCCCCCCCCCCCCTCCCCAGCCCATCTCCACCTGTCATTTACAACTTGTGTGAGAGTTCTGGCATGTCCTTTACAGTGCAATGTTTGAACCTATGACTATATTATGGAGACTCAAGAAATTTGTTTTTGCCAGAGTGTCTTTGTCATGGGAAAGAAGCTTGACTACCATGGTTTTTGTAGGGTGAATTTTGTGAAAGGTAAGGAACCAGTGGATTTGTCAGACTTTAGAGATAAAGTGCAATTTGACTGGCTAGTATCTGTCAGATGACTGAAGTGTAACTTCGAAGGTCATTCAGCACCATGTACAGAATCAGTAGCAGTAGTGCATATCACATGTAAGCATTACAGGCACATAGCTAGACAGTGCTGAGCATCAAAATGGCTTATGAGTAAATTTAAAGATTAAATTGATTTATTTTGAGTGTTTTGTAATTGTTGGTGTTCCAAAATGAGTACTGAGCAGGGCAAGGCTTTGGCAGCACCATGGACACAAGCAGTATCAGAATCAGAGATAATGTGTATATGACTGGGAAGGGTAACACAATTGACAGCAGACATATTGAGTTAGGTGCTCAATTGGGAGTGCTGCAATATACAGATTTTTCAGTTGTGAGTTTAGATGCTCCATTCTTTGGTAAATCAGATTGACTCTCCACTTCTGCCTTCTGCTTCATCATGTTGAACGGAAATGGCATTTTCCCATACACAATCTCGAATGGTGCCAATCCTGTGCTAGTGCGTGCTTCGGAGTTGTGCGCGCTGAATAAAAAGGACAAATACATGTCCCAGTTCAAATAATGTGCATTTACATAGCAACTCTTGAATTATTCCAATCAGCTGATGAATTCAGACCAATCTTACATTAGTCTGGTGGACATATCCTTAACATTTTAACTCTCAGTAATAGACACAACTCCTTCATTAGATCTGACATGAAGTTTGTGTCTTGCTCCATGTCTATTGTTTCCTATACTCCAAACTTAAACATTCGCATATTAACTAATGCTTGTGCAAACGTAATTGGTTGCTGGTCCGACATGGCCATCATCTGGTGTAACAACATAAATGACCTATTATGGTTAGTACATAACAGTTACCTGCCGGTATTTGGTTGAACAATCCTAACATGTCTACCTCAGCAAAACTAAATAGCTCTGATGCTTCTGGCAGTCTTTCCAGCAACACCAGTTTTCAGTTCAAATCTGCATGCTATGCACACTGAATACAATTTCTCGTGTACTGATTGACATTATTTTTCCTTCCTCCCCACCAGTATTTTTCCACCAATCTGCAATTAATCACTCTAGAACCTCCATGGCCACACAACACATGATCTTGCTTCTCATGTACCACTTCCTTCTTTAACTTTGCTTGGGCTACCAGTACTGGCCCCAATTTCATCTCTCTACACAACAAACCATTATGCATGCTGTGCCATTGCTATCTGTCAAACTGGTTACATTCTTTTTGGAACTCTGTGCTGGCTGCCATTCCTCAAGGTCGTAACATAGTGTCTGCATTACTGCTACTTTTCTGCTCAATCTTTCTGCATTTCCCTGGTTTGCAGTTTACTTCATAATCAAATTCACTGAGTTTCAATGCCCATCTCATAAATCTACTGGATGGGTCCTTCAAACTTAGTAATGATTTCAAAACAGCATGGTCTGTAACCACATTCAGTTTCCTCCCATTTAGGTAACACTGAAAATATGTTATTCCATACACCACACTCAGCATTTCCCTCTCCACTGTGGATTCTTTCCATCCCATTTACCTGTCTTGACGCAAGAGCTACTGGATGTTCCTAACCATCCATTTCCTGAGTTAAGACACACCCTAGAGCATGATTCAATGGATTTAACGATTATCTAAAATTGTTTTGAAAATCTGGAAAAACCAACACCATATTTGATGTTAATACCATTTTCAGCTCTTCCAGTGTTACCTGGCATTCTTCTAACCACACAAACTCTATGCCATTTCTTAATGTCTGTGTAAGCAGTCACGCCACATCTGCAAATCTCTTCACAAACTTCCTATAATAATTTGTGTGACCAAGAAAAGAAGATTGCAACTTCTTAGTTGTTTCAGGCACTGGAAAATCCTGTACTGCACATACTAATCTCAGATCAGTCCACACACCATTCTTACTGATAACATGGCCTAAGTATTTCATCTGTTCCAATTCAAAATGACATTTTTCTGTACTCATTGTTAAATGAGCTGCCTGTAAGCTGTTAAACACTTCACTTAATCACTGCTGTTATTCCTGCAAATCCCTTGAAATGACAATTATGTCGATACAACAAACATTGACATGATTTTAATCCTTTCAATACCTCGTGTAATAACCGTTGGAATGTTGCCTGTGCATATCTTAATCCAAAAGACATTCCTTTGTATTGGTAGTGTCCCCATGGTGCTGAAAATTCAGTCTTTGGTGTATCCTCTGGAGCAACTTCTAATTAGTGGTACCCACTTCACAAGTCCATCTTAGAGAAGTACAGGCATTGTTCAAGAGTATCTATTGCTTCAGTGTTGTTCAGGTGAGCATCTATTATGGTTTTGCTATTTAAATGTCAATAATCACAACAGAAGCAATACGTCTTCAAACCATCTGTAGACTTCTTGGACATGATTACAGTTCTCCTTGGGTATTTCATCTCTGATACATGTTAAGGCTGTATATTACGTTTTATAATTTTGGGGGTATTCTGTTTTTATTGTGTGTGGTATAGGGTTTTGTTTTGTCTGTGTTGCATTGTTTCAGATAAGACTGTTTGTTTCTGTAGGGTGGAATTTAGTTGTATTGTGGTGAGTTGTGCTGTTCAGAGACAGCAGGCTTCCAAGGGTAGGGGAGGTAATAATAGTCCCTGTCCTCAGGTTGTCTTATGGAGAAGTCAAGAAAAAGAAGAATTCTTGTTGTGGCAATGCTGTACCTCTTCACTGGCTGTGGAGCAGGAACACTGGAGAGCCATCATGTTGACAGAGGAGTTCTATTTTCCAGGCAACAGGATGTAGTATTATCAAGTCAAACATGGTCTTCGAGTCTGGTATTTCATGTGTGAGAGTTGCAGAATTAGGTTAAGAGGATTGCAGAAGGTGCAAAGGAAACTGTCACTGGAATTACAATTGGTAGCAGATCTGAATAGGCAGAACCTGCCATTCTACTCTCATAGAGCAATGACAGATGTGTCGATGGATAAAATATGTAGCAATAAAGATACCAGTAGCAGGCAAGCATGTGATACTCACATGTTACATGGTGCACATCTATCCGGTGAATCTGGTAGTGATTAGGAAATCTGTACAAGTAAGGGAAGAAGAAGTGTTAATGGAAGAAGATGGGGATCAACACATGGTAATGTCCAATGACAAGCTTCATAAATGCTCGAGTGGAAGGCTCACCATATGTGCAACACATGAAGTTACAACAGGGGAGGGGGGTTGTGGGATGTACACGCATTATGCACTTGTTCAGAAATAAAGATGAGGGGCGTCCTTGTCAAAAGGAGATAACTGAGCCTAAACTATATTGTTGGGGGGCATGACTACATTGGTTGTACTCAGTATATGACAATTAAGTGCTAGGTGCTAGTTTCTACATGTGGCATAAACTCATGGGAGCAGTAAGTTTAGAATTGCAAGGTTGTTAATTAACAGGACTAAGTGTGACATAAAACGACACGAATTTCATTTACCACCTATCATGAAAGGAGTTACTGTATTGAATGTGACAAAGTGACAGCTATTATGGTCAGATGAACTCTTGGAAATGTTATCCAAGCAGAACCTTGCATTTCCTTAATGACACCTGGGAACAGAGCCTGGACCATTCTTTAAGACAGGTGAAAGGCACACAGGAGGGGAAACTCAGTAATTGTTGCAGCATGTAAAACAGTATCAAGATGAGAGACCTTGAGTGACAGTGTCCTTGACTGTTGTAATTGCAAGCACCTTAGTGATTCTGATAGTCTGATCATACTTTGCCTAGCCTTCGTGTATCTGAGGTGATAAGCCAGACACAGAGGAAATCCAGGGATGATTGGAGTTCCTGTGAATTGGGTTTCTCTAGCTAAGGATGGAGAGTAAATTTTTAGATTCAGTTTTAACATAATAAGCGCATAGTATTTACGAAGAAATTACTCTGTAGTAATACTACTAGTTTATATGCTGAAAAGCCAAAGAAACTAGTACATCTGCCTAATCTCGTGTAGGGCCTCTACAAGCACACGGAAGTGCTGCAACACGATGTGGCATGGATGCGACTAATGTCTGAAGTAGTGCAGAAGGGAATTGACACCATGAATCCTGCAGAGCTGTCCATAAAT
Organism: Schistocerca cancellata; assembly: GCF_023864275.1. Classification (NCBI taxonomy): domain Eukaryota; kingdom Metazoa; phylum Arthropoda; class Insecta; order Orthoptera; family Acrididae; genus Schistocerca; species Schistocerca cancellata. The sequence continues at coordinate 305,625,739 of NC_064627.1, read as the reverse complement.
CCATAAGAGTAGGGGTAGAGATCTCTTCTGCATAGTGTGTTGCAAGGCATCCCACATGTGCTCAATAATGTTCATGGGTGGGGAGTTTGGTGGCTAGCGGAAGTGTTTAAACTCAGAAGAGTGTTTCTGGAGCCACGCTGTAGCAATTCTGGATGTGTGGGGTGTCACATCATCCTGCTGGAATTGTCCAGGTTCGTCAGAATGTGTAATGGACATGAATGGATGCAAGCGACCAGACAGGATGCTTATGTATGCGTCACCTGTCAGAGTCATATCTAAATGTATCAGGGGTCCCATATCACTCGAACTGCACATGCCCCACACCATTACAGGGCCTCTACCAACTGGAACAGTCCCCTGCTGACAAGCAGCGTACATGGATTCATGAAGTTGTCACCATACTTGTACACATCCATTCCCTCAATACAATTTGAAATGTGACTGATCCGACGAGGCAACATGTTTCCTGCCATCAGCAGTCCAATGTCAGTGTTGACAGACCCAGGTGAGGCGAAAGCTTTGTGTCATGCAGTCATCAAGGGTACACGAGTGGGCCTTCGGCTCCAAAAGCCTATATTGGTGATGTTACATTGAATGGGTTGCACTCTTGACACTTGTTCATGGCCCAGCATTGAAACCTGCAGCAATTTGCAGAAAGATTGCACTTCTGTCATCTTGAATGATTCTCTTCAGTCACCATTCATCTTGTTCTTGCAGGATCTTTTTCCAGCTGCAGCAATTTGAGAGATTTGATGTTTTACTGGATTTCTGACATTCATGGTACACTTGTGAAATGGTCATACGAGAAAATCACCACTTCATCGCTACCTCAGAGATGCTGTGCCCATCACTTATGTGCCGACTATAACACCATGTTCAAACTCACTTAAATCTTGATCACCTGCCATTGTAGCAGCAGTAGCCAATCGAACAACTGCACCAGACACTTCTTGTCTTATCTAGGCGTTTATAACCACAGCACCATATTCTGCCTGTTTACACATCTCTGTATTTGAATAAGCATGCCTATACCAGTTTCTTTGGGGCTTCAGTGTAGATTGGGAGATTTCAGTGGAGAACCAGGTAAAAGTAAGATACGAGAAGCTGGGTCTTTTCTGTGGAGGAGGAAAATGTAATACTACAGTTATAAGGAATGGTAAGTTAGCCACAAGAAGGATTCCAGTAGCCATAATGGGATGGAAGCCGCCTGAGTGGTGACATGAAAGACAGTTTAAGCAGACAGGCAAGCGTGTTGTGTAAATAGTGAAGGCAGCTGCCCACAACAGAAAACAACATAATGCAGCAATAGCTGCCACAAAGGTTGAGGCAGTGCCATGACATCAGGGTTGGTGTGCATTACAAATGGCATGACTAGCTGTAAGATTTAGGGAAACAAATGTGCTAGACAGTGGTAAATATAGTGCTTCATTTTTAGGCAGGGCAGATTCATCTTTGACTCATTATGCAGTCAACTTTTCCATATTGGTGCTGAGTTCTGCAGCACCACCATGATGCTGGGCCTCACCAAGTCACTGGAGATGGAGCATCAACAGCAGCAGTCATGGGATCGAATCCAGGCTGCACCTGCTGCCTTCAGCACAAATTTACTGGTGGGACTTAGTGTCTCAGTGCCACCAGACTGTCGCCATTGCCTACTGCTGCCTGCACTTAGTTAAAAGGGGCGCTCAGTACCATAGTGCCAGCTGCTGTCTTACTCCTGGCCAGGAGCAGTGGCTCAAGTTCTGAGCAGAGCAATTTCCATGCCCCACCACAGTGAATGCTCATGGGCCAGAGCAGGCCGGCTAGATGGTCTTCCATCGTCACAGAGAAGCAATGCACTGCTGACATCATAACTGTGGCCTAGTAGGCTGCTGGCTGATCATGGGCCTTCCATCAGCATCACCATGTGCCAACACAGTATTCTGGGTGGATGTTGCAGCCCATACATCATCAGCAGCCAGGGTCAATGAGAAGAGGTGTGTCTGCCTAAATGAGCCACAAAGCAATACATACCAAAACTAATAAAGACATGGGTTGTTGTAAAGTCTTTGTACTGGGTCGGTTTGACCCCATCACTCACCAACACACCCTTCAAGGATAAGTATTTTATCGAAGTAGGCCTAAGGTAGGATAAGCAAAACAATACCTCACGTGTAACTTTAATTTACTCAATAGATCCACCGGATTCTAAATTTGAAAGAACTACTGAACTCGGTACATTGCAAGCAGTTGCTTCTGTAACAACAGAGATTTTCCTTTAACAGTCAAACAGAAGAGATGGTTTTAGAAAAAGACACCTCAGCCACATCCCTTCAGCATTGAAACATTCATTTTGGATGAGCCAGAAGGTATTCGTGGGTCTCAGGTTCATATCTCTAAATTCTCAAAGTGTCAAAGCAAGCTCATCTCAAGAAGGCCTTATAGGTGTTTGAAGGGAATCTGGGAGGGTATAACTTTTTAGACAGGTTAATGGTCAGTTCAGTAAGAAGTGTGGAAGGGTATCAGTCACTGTGTTAACTGTGCTGTGTATCAAGCTCTTCATTGACATTTTCCATGTTCAGCTGGTGGATTATAAAATTTGTAATTTAATTAACAAGCATTAAGATAGAATCTTTGAAATCTATACTTGTACAATATCGTAATGTCTGACTTATATTCTTACAGTTAGCAAAGAAAAGAAATGTTTTTAGCAAACCATAATTATGACCACCCTTGCCATACACAAATGTTCAAAACTAATAGATTACAGAGAAATTTAAATATGAATAGTACTCAATATACAGTGTTTTGGTAATGCAACAACTTCTGAATAAGATCAAAAAAGACATCTTAGCTATTACTGTTTGTTAATGAAACATAATTTAACAAAATAAATAACTTGTGGATTTGCTTATTTCTTAAGAGTAGTAACCTTTTTAAAATCTGTAGTTCATTAGAAAGTTTAGGAAATGGTGTATCCAGACTGCATTTTATTTCTTGCCCAACATACTAAATAGAATGGTTATCAAAACTTGAAATATTTAAATTGCACTGTAATTCAGAATTTCAAAGCACACCTGATGTGTTACAGTATTACACCAGAATTCTGTTGGATTTTTACATTGTTAATGTGCTCAGGAAAATTAACTATGAAATGTATATTTGTCGAGCAAGTTTCAAACCAACTACTATGTTCAAATTACCTGTACTATTAAATCCGGATACTGAAGAACTATATTTTCATAAATAATAGTCACTACATAGCTACCACATATATGCAAAAAATCTGTGTCACTGAGTAACCCCTGCACCCTAATTTTAAAGGGGGAACAAAGAAGAAATATTAGCTATAATTTGTGTTTTACTTACAAAAAAATTACTCTAACGCAATGATTCTATTAATCATCACTTTCACCATCACCACTGGCAGGAGAATTCATGTTGCATTTACAGAAAATTATTCTAACACAATGATTCTGTTCATCATCAACTTTATTGTCATCACTAGTGGAAGAATCATTGTTGTAGCTAACATTTTCCCAAAGAGCATCATCCTTGGTTCCATCCATTGAATTTGTGATCCGCATTTCTTGATGGATTTTTCTATGAGTGGTAGTGGAATGGAGTTCCATTCACATTTCTCCCACTCACAAATCTGCAACAAATATGGCTGCTTTATTTTTCCACTCAGTATGTACTTACAGTTTTCATCAGCCATCCATCGAGTATATTTTTGTTGAAGTGCAGATTTGAATGCTAATTTGTACACACATCTAGTGGTTGGAGGATGGATGTCAGATCTGCAGGTATAATGACCAAATCTGTTTTCCCTTTTTGTCTCTCACTTCCTCAGTTGTATGTCCACAGAAACTGTTCAGGACCAACATATTACAAAATTCAGTGATGCACCAGGGTGAAATTGCCAAATGTGGGTCACCCAGTCAACCACAAGGTCATTGTCCATCCACCCTTTCAGATTCGTCCTCACCTATATGCCTTTCACCAATATTTTTGGAATGGTTTTCATTTTAAATATCACATAAGGTAACAGTTTCCATCTGTCAACAGATGTCAACTTCTGCCACTGTACTCCTTTGTTTCTCTTTGCCACCAGTTCATATTATGATGCTGGATTCTCCTTTTCTGTTCATGGTGTTGTTGAGTGGCACCTCAAAATAGACTGGTATTTGATCCACATTACTGATTTGCGGTATTATATAGGAATGTTCATGGTGCAAATTTATCACTTAGAGATGAAAAGTCACTATTTTTTCCTTGTAATTACCTGGAAGCCTTTGAGCAATGGTAGCTTTCCTCTGGCAGCCTAATCCATTTCAATTGAAAAACTCGATAGCCAACCGCAGGTAACTTTAAAACTGGTGAAGCCTAGTTCTTTGACAAAAGCTAGTGCTTTGAGTTGGCACATCTCACTAACCACTATGCATCCTTATTGTTGCTCCTCATCTATATAATCACAGAGCCTTTTTTCAACATCCAGATGCTTCACTTTTTGCCCGCAAAATGCCTAGCTATTACCATTTGTTTCCTGAGAACTTGTACCATAATTAACAAATTAACTCATGGTTACTACTTCATTTCTAACATGCTACATCCATCATAGACAGGCTGAAACAATGCTAGAGTATTATAGGATATATTGTTGGAGATGGAGCAGTGCCAACCTTTTGCAGTCAATCTGCACACCCCAGTTTTTTATCCTTAAATATAGGAAAAAATATGTACAGATTATTTGCAAATATATAGCATATAATTTGTTGGTGAAAATCATTAACATCTAATCTGTTATTATTGCAGATATTGTTTTCTATTTATGGTTGACATAAGTAGGGCAAAATGTAATATGTCCTATGGTCTCAGGAGTAAGTCAACCATTTTGGAAGCTGGGACATGAAAGGCGAGTTGGTTTTCTGGTGTAATGCTGAGCAGATGTATTTGTGACATACTCTTTGTGCCAAATGCATTATGGTTGAAATAGTGAAATGTTTAGTTTCTGTGAACTGGTATTAGTCAACTAACAGAATAAATGCAATTCATTAACTGAAAAATATGACCAGTTTAATTTGAAATTCCACAAGAACTTATTAGACAATAACTGCACAAAACATAATTGGATCCTGGAGCAATGAATAACACTTTTTAATGCCTATGAGATTCTTTGAACTTACATCACTTTTCTCACAAATTAGGAGTTTGTTGCGCTAATATCACACAATGTGTGATAGCACTTACGGATTCAAACTGAGAACTGCAAGTGACATTTCAAAGTACCATCTTCATTCCCCAATAATTGATGATGAAAAAGAAAAAAAAAATTAAGCAGAAATAAACTTCCTTATGCAGTTACTTCAGAAAAATGGAAAGGATATTTTGAAGCTTTAAGAACAATCATAGATAATAAACAACAAAAATTAAAAAGGAAGACAATGGAAAAAAAACCTTGAAACAAAAGCAAAACTGATGTATCCCTGGAAAAGCACATTCTCAGAAAAGTGAGGAAAGTTGAGAAAGATACTTCAGCTGATTAGATTAGATTAAGTATTCATTCCGTAGACCCATAAAAGAGCGAATCCTCCTGGGTGTGGAACATGTCAGATAAACACATGAAGTTATAACACCCTTACACAATTCAGATGAGATTTTAGGAGATATGTTTCACACAATCACATGATATGATGATTTGTTCTCCAATTACAATGACAGAGATGTAAAAGTAAATAAAATCTATGTAATTGTAGTTTGTGAAGGCAGATATTTTCTAGGCACTGTTACTGATCTATGACAATATGTGGACCAACACATTGGAAATGGTCTAAGAAAGAGAACCATATTTGGTATCAGAGAGAGGAGATAATAGAGATTATTTCATATCCTATGGTAGTCTGTTGAATGTATTTATGCATATCTCAGATTAACTTTGTTGAGAAAATGAAATATAGAAGCCATAAATAAAATATGCTGTATAAGGTTTATCAACTTTATGTTTTATCTGTGAAGCTAAATAGCCTTAAATGTTGGGAGGCTCCCAGTACCATGCTATCAACTGCAAAACTTATTCCCAAGTTATAACCCAGCGTACGTCAAAAATTGCAGCACAAATCATCTCAGAAGGGAGGAAACATTTATAGCTAAATTAAATGGATGCAGCGGTGTTTTGATTCTTGGAGATGTGTATAAAGAGCAATGAGTTTAACTAAGAAAAAAAGTCATCAAAAGTTGACTTTTGATAACTCTGAGAAAGGGTTTTTGAAAAAGCTGGTCTGAAGTGGAGCAGACTAGAATTAAGAGCGAATTTCTAAATGGACCGCATCACAGAGAGCAGAAGTAAGGCATGAAGGAGGTTTGCAAAGCTCAGTTAAAGAAGCCATTTCATTTGAGTAAGACTTTCGATGATTTAACACACATAGATGCAATAAAGATGATGATGATTGAAAGAATGTGATGGAGTTTGGTGAATGGACCTTTATAACTCCATTGTCCAGTTCTTGAAATACACTCCTGGAAATGGAAAAAAGAACACATTGACACCGGTGTGTCAGACCCACCATACTTGCTCCGGACACTGCGAGAGGGCTGTACAAGCAATGATCACACGCACGGCACAGCGGACACAACAGGAACCGCGGTGTTGGCCGTCGAATGGCGCTAGCTGCGCAGCATTTGTGCACTGCCGCCGTCAGTGTCAGCCAGTTTGCCATGGCATACGGAGCTCCATCGCAGTCTTTAACACTGGTAGCATGCCGCGACAGTGTGGACGTGAACCGTATGTGCAGTTGACGGACTTTGAGCGAGGGCGTATAGTGGGCATGCGGGAGGCCGGGTGGACGTACCGCCAAATTGCTCAACACATGGGGCGTGAGGTCTCTACAGTACATCGATGTTGTCGCCAGTGGTCGGCGGAAGGTGCACGTGCCAGTCGACCTGGAACCGGGCCGCAGCGACGCACGGATGCACGCCAAGACCGTAGGATCCTACGCAGTGCCGTAGGGGACCGCACCGCCACTTCCCAGCAAATTAGGGACACTGTTGCTCCTGTGGTATCGGTGAGGACCATTCGCAACCATCTCCATGAAGCTGGGCTACGGTCCCTCACACCGTTAGGCCGTCTTCCGCTCATGCCCCAACATCGTGCAGCCCGCCTCCAGTGGTGTCGCGACAGGCGTGAATGGAGGGACGAATGGAGACGTGTCATCTTCAGCGATGAGAGTCTCTTCTGCCTTGGTGCCAATGATGGTCGTATGCGTGTTTGGCGCCGTGCAGGTGAGCGCCACAATCAGGACTGCATACGACCGAGGCACACAGGGCCAACACCCGGCATCATGGTGTGGGGAGCGATCTCCTACACTGGCCGTACACCACTGGTGATCGTCGAGGGGACACTGAATAGTGCACGGTACATCCAAACCGTCATCGAACCCATCGTTCTACCATTCCTAGACCGGCAAGGGAACTTGCTGTTCCAACAGGACAATGCACGTCCGCATGTATCCCGTGCCACCCAACGTGCTCTAGAAGGTGTAAGTCAACTACCCTGGCCAGCAAGATCTCCGGATCTGTCCCCCATTGAGCATGTTTGGGACTGGATGAAGCGTCGTCTCACACGGTCTGCATGTCCAGCACGAACGCTGGTCCAACTGAGGCGCCAGGTGGAAATGGCATGGCAAGCCGTTCCACAGGACTACATCCAGCATCTCTACGATTGTCTCCATGGGAGAATAGCAGCCTGCATTGCTGCGAAAGGTGGATATACACTGTACTAGTGCTGACATTGTGCATGCTCTGTTGCCTGTGTCTATGTGCCTGTGGTTCTGTCAGTGTGATCATGTGATGTATCTGACCCCAGGAATGTGTCAATAAAGTTTCCCCTTCCTGGGACAATGAATTCACGGTGTTCTTATTTCAATTTCCAGGAGTGTACGTAGACCAGCCAAAAAGGGCATTTGAGAGAACTGCTGGACAAAATTTTTACTATGGGAGGCAAAATTGGGGAAATAATAATAATAAGGAAGTTGGCATATGCAAGGAAACCAGAATATTAATGTAATGGCAGTAGACTGTTTGAAGATAGAGGCAGACCATGTCAAGGGCACTGTCAACTACAACAACCCTTTAGACATAATGGGAGAAGGACTGATTAATTAAACTGAGAATCTCTCCGTAGCAAGCCACAATATGAGAGCTTATGATGATTTTGTGAGGACCACTGATAAAGATGAATGTTTAATTTGCAATTGTGATGAGAATGATAACAGAGTGACAGAAGTATTTCACATAAATTTTGAAAGATAACTGAGAAAATCAAACTAATAAAGAGACAATTGGCAATGAGTTTCATTTGGAGGAAGGGGATTTACAAAGGTTGTTCGGTCAAGATTTGGGGAGAGTAAGGTGAATCGGGAGAAAATGGGAATGAAAGACTTAGAAAAATAGAGGTACATGAGCAGAAGTATGAATGTGTAACAGGCAATAAGGTAACTGGTGTTTTCCTGAGGGATAATAAGATAAATAAATATGTTGCAAAGTTGAGAGAGGAAGAAGAAGAAGTAGTGGGTTATTAAGTTAGTTTAAATGGTGTTTCTCTGGGAGAGGAAGAGAGTGAAGTCTTAGATATAGTGGAGCTTGTAGGTGCTCTAATGGGCAAGGGGGGATGGGGTAGGGGTGTATTAAGATGATGTGGTAAGTCTGTTCATCTGTTGTGTTGAAATTGACAAATTCTGCTTATTGCTCCAATAGTAATTGAGCTGAAGATCATTTAAATACGGAACAAAACTGTTGTTGTTGTTGTGGTTTTCAGTCCTGAGACTGGTTTGATGCAGCTCTCCATGCTACTCTATCCTGTGCAAGCTTCTTCATCTCCCAGTACCAACCGCAGCCTACATCCTTCTGAATCTGCTTAGCGTATTCATCTCTTGGTCTCCCTCTACGATTTTTACCCTCCACACCGCCCTCCAATACTAAATTGGTGATCCCTCAATGTCTCAGAACGTGTCCTACCAACCAATCCCTTCTTCTAGTCAAGTTGTGCCTCAAGCTCCTCATCTCCCCAGCTCCATTCAATACCTCCTCATTAGTTATGTGGTCTACCCATCAAATCTTCAGCATTCTTCTGTAGCACCACATTTCAAAATCTTCTGTTCTCTTCTTGTCTAAACTATTTATCATCCACGTTTCACTTCCATACATGGCTACACACCATACACATACTTTCAGAAACGACTTCCTGACATTTAAATCTATATTCGATGTTAACAAATTTTTCTTCTTCAGAAACGCTTTCCTTGCCAGTGCCAGTCTACATTTTATATCCTCTCTACTTTGACCATCATCAGTTATTTTGCTCCCCAAATAGCAAAACTCATTTACTTCTTTAAGTGTCTCATTTCCTAATCTAATTCCATCAGCATCACCCAACTTAATTCGACTACATTCCATTATCCTCGTTTTGCTTTTGTTGATGTTCATCTTATACCCTCCTTTCAAGGCACTGTCCATTCCGTTCAACTGCTCTTCCAAGTCCTTTGCTGTCTCTGACATAATTACAATGTCGTCGGCGAACCTTAAAGTTTTTATTTCTTCTCCATGGATTTTAATACCTACTCCGAACTTTTCTTTTGTTTCCTTTATTGCTTGCTCAATATACAGATTGAATAGCATCGGGGATAGGCTACAACCCTGTCTCACTCCCTTCCCAACCATTGCTTCCCTTTCATACGTAGGTTTGCCTTTCCTTAATCTTTCTTCTAAGATAAGTCGTAGGGTCAGTATTGCCTCACGTGTTCCAACATTTATACAGAATCCAAATTGATCTTCCCCAAGGTCGGCTTCTATCAGTTTTTCCATTCATCTGTAAAGAATTCGTGTTAGTATTTTGCAGCTGTGACTTATTAAACTGATAGTTCAGTAATTTTCACATCTGTCAACACCTGCTTTCTTTGGGATTGGAATTGTTATATTCTTCTTGAAGTGTGAGGGTATTTCGTCTGTCTCATACGTCTTGCTCACCAGTTTTGTCAGGACTGGCTCTCCCAAGGCTGTCAATAGTTCTAATGGAATGTTGTCTACTCTGGGGGCCATGTTTCGGCTTAGGTCTTTCAGTGCTCTGTCAAACTCTTCACGCAGTATCATATCTCCCATTTCATCTTCATCTACATCCTCTTCCATTTCCATAATATTGTCCTCAAGAACATCGCCATTGTATAGACCCTCTATACACTCCTTCCACCTTTCTGCCCTCCCTTCTTTGCCCAGAACTGGGTTTCCATCAAAACTCTTGATATTCATGCAAGTGGTTCTCCTTTCTCCAAAGGTTTCTTTAATTTTCCTGTAGGCAGTATCTATCTTACCCCTAGTGAGATAAGCCTCTACATCCTTACATTTGTCCTCTAGCCATCCCTGCTTAGTCATTTTGCACTTCCTGTCGATACCATTTTTGAGACGTTTGTATTCCTTTTTGCCTGCTTCATTTACTGCATTTTTATATTTTCTCCTTTCATCAATTAAATTCAATATTTCTTCTGTTACCCAAGGGTTTCTACTAGCCCTCGTCTTTTTACCTATTTGATCCTCTGCTGCCTTCACTATTTCATCCCTCAAAGCTACCCATTCTTCTTCTACTGTATTTCTTTCCCCCATTCCTGTCAATTGTTCCCTTATGCTCTCCCTGAAACTCTGTACAACCTCTGGTTCTTTTAGTTTATCCAGGTCCCATCTCCTTAAATTCCCACCTTTTTGCAGTTTCTTCAGTTTTAATCTACAGTTCATAACCAATAGATTGTGGTCAGAGTCCACATCTGCACCTGGAAATGTCTTACAATTTAAAACCTGGTTCCTAAATCTCTGTCTTACCATTATATAATCTATCTGATACCTTTTAGTATCTCTAGGGTTCTTCTAAAACTACAGTGTGTAAAATCAGATGCTGCTATAGGGAAGAAATAAAAGCTTCCTTATAAAATTTGGATGAGTTTAGGAAATGTCACTTGTAACTGTTTCTGTTGGGAAAGCTGGCAGTAATAAGTAAACAACTGCAGACCGAATGGTGGAAAAGTATCAGAGTGTGTTTTATAAATAGTTTACAGAAACATTAAGTTATCCTCTCCAAAATTCATTAAAGACAGATGCACTGTTAAAATGGTAGTGATGAGGTGAGAGAGCGCATTTCTGAAGTGAGCATTAAACTATATGAAAGAGTAACTGATGTTAACAATAGTAAATGGCTTGAATTTGATAACTTAGAATGGAACTTGTCAGAAGAGCCTGTTGATAATACACCCTGTGAGTCAACGGGAAGCCCTTCTGTCAATACAATGGTTGGAGCATGGGAAGGAAGATGCCTAATAGACTGAGGGAGTCAGATCTGTGGGATTTCAGAAGTACTTAGCAAAGAACTTAGAGAAGAGTCAAATCAAGGGGAGGGGGAGGGGGAAAGGAAGTCACCAGAGGCTGCAGCTTCACATGACCAACAATGCCATGGCTGGTTGCTATGCGGGGCGTGTTTGGAACATTTCTCACTGAAAGGGAGGATAAAGAACATGGTGTTGTGATTCCCACCTTGTTTCAATACAGGTGGTATTGGCTGAGGTAGGGTGGAGTTCGAAAGGAGTAGCTGTAGTGGAAGTGTTGGTCTGTGTTGATTTGTGACAGTCACTCAGTAATTGTGAATGTTACTCAAGTATAATGCATGTTGAAGGTGCTTATGAATTGGTGTCCTCAGAAACCATGTGTGTGTCATATACAGATTTTCAGCTGTTTCATGTGTTCCTCATCTTAAATATGGGGTAAGATGAAAGTGTTGGAGGAAATCCACCCATAAAATTGGTTCATGAACATTCATGACCAAATATTACCATGTAACTTTTTCATGGAGGCCAAAGTCTATGGTGTATGTTTCAGTTCCATAGAAGAATTGTCGTAGCATGCAGTTGGATGGCTGGTGTTGAGAGGTCCTTCCTGGGGATGGTACAGGCTTCTGAGCCAGTGTCAATCAGAAAGTATTGATTTGTTAAGAGAACCAGCACATATAGTCTACCAATGTCACTTATGATCTGAGCAAAACTGGTTTGGACCATATGTTTGAGATATGGGCACTGTCGTGTGCTGCAATCTACGTGTATCACCTCTTGCATTTGGGAGTTTGCACATGTACAGCAATTATGGACTTTGTTGCTGAAGCAAGTGTGGACCAACACAATCAAGATTGAGTTGACGTACCTGTTGACTGAATGTGGTCGCTAGGCAGAGGTGTGTTTGTTGTGGTTGGCAAAAGGTCAATGTCCTCATTATTGGAACTAGTGGTGACACTCTTATACGTGTACAGAATCAATTGGATTGCATCAGCTCCTAGCCTGGTGCAATCAAAATGATTCTGTACACTCATGGGGGCAGCTTATTGTGCTAGTGACGTCCCTGCCATGCAAATCCAGAACCACTTAGGTCTTAGCCGCACACGGGTGCTGCTGGAATAGTACTTCAGCAATTTACTGGTGGTGACTATTTTTGTTCAGTATATTTGCATACTGTTTTTGTTGCAGAATCACAAAAAGTTTATCAGCCAGAACTAATCTGTGTTTCACATTATATTTTCATGCAAAATCATTCCCATCTGGATGTGTGGTGGTATAGTCTGGGAAATGACTTTTTGGTTCTGTCAGCTCAGTAGCATCATTCCATTGTCTAGCAACTGCAGGTAGCCAGTCAATGATGGACTGCACTTGATCGGTAGCAGGAACCACATTGCCACTCTGCAAACCTGATGCGTGTGTGTCAGAAATGTACCAGTGAGTGTCTCATGTGCAACCAGTGCTGTAGTTTCGTCATTTGTGTTAATAATTTAGTTCATAGTTTATTTCATTGTTGTTATTGTTAGTGTTTACTTTCTTTTGTTTCCTTTTAAACAATGCCCACTGCAACAAGTAGTGCTAGCCAAACACATGAAGGGAAATGGAGGAAAAAAAGTGTGCTACAAAGCCAGGCATGCGAATTCATGTGTTCATTGAGGGACTGATTTGAAAAAAGAAAAGGAAAAAGTTGAGCCTTTATTTCCTGTTGCCCAGGTTGTTAAGAGCACTCAGCAACATCGAGAATAAGCAAGAATACTGTTGTAACAATAGGGGCGTGAGAGTGGCACAACAAGGCTGCACGCACTAGGAAGGAAGCGGCTGAGGAAGAAACAAGTGACAGCTTTGGACAATTTCCAGAAGGATGCTGTTTGTTGTCATATATATGGCCATTGTAAGAGAAGGAGACACCCCACTCTATCTAAATTACTTGTATCACTTCAGAAATATGATCTGTTTAAAGGAAGCAGATTTTGATTACATGTAGTGCTGAAAGACAGAGCTTCAACTATTCAGTGTTTAACAGACCCAAAATATTGATGGAAAGAACAGACATAGTTGCATGGTGGTGCAGATTTCTAAGCAGAATCATGGGTCTGAGATTCAAAAATATAGTATGGCTAGCTGAAGCTAGGGTTAATGCTAGCCATTCATTACACAGAGGTTGGAGTGACAGAATGCCTAAGGGGACCGTGGCAGTGCCTGTTGGAAAAGGGTGGTGAATTATTGTTTTCCATGCAGGTACATTGGACGGTTCTGTGCCAAACTACTTGTTAATGTTTCGTTCAAAAAAGACAAGTGATTACCACAAAGAGATGAACAGTCTGGTTTTTCAAAAGTGGTTTAAAACATTACTTATGATGAATCTGACAAGTGCATCAGTGATCATCACAGACAATGCCCCTTATCATTCAATTGCTCACAGTAGGACAGCAACTTTGGCATTGAAAAAATATCTTATTCAGTGGATGAAATGACAGAAAGTGGATTTCAGAGAAGATACAAAGATGTCAGAATTACTCAAAATTGTGGCACAAAAGAAACCACAATTTCTGACATATGTAATTGACGAGATTGTCAAAAGGCACGAACAAGAAATTGTTTAGCTTCCTCCATACCATTATCTCTTCAATGCAATTGAAGGGGTACAGTTTCAAATAAAAAATTACATTGCTGCAAACAATAAAAAGTTCACAATCTCTGAAGTTGAAAATCTTCTTGTAGCAGCTGTCAGTCAAGTGACAAGCAAGACGTGAACAAAACTTGTGAACAGTACTGCAAGTGTCATTAGATAAGCAGACAAAAATGAAGACATTGCAGAAGAATGCATAGAAAATTTAATTGTACAACTGGGAGAGAGCAGTGGTAGCTTGAGCAGTGCTGAAGAAGACTATTTTAACTCAGATTCTGACATTAATGATAGTGGCGTTTTTCCATTAGCCCAACTACAGCACACTCAAGAATGTAAGGAGTGAACAAGCCATAGATTTATCATCATATTGTGAGTACCATCTTCAGATTATAATTGTTAATATACTGATAAATTATTCAGTCACTCATTGTAGAACTAATTAATATCACTAATATTCAACAATGGAAGCAAAAACTGCATTATGTTCAACAATTTGAGAAACTAGTTTTCATTTATATTGTGAAATTTGACAAATTACTTTATGATATTTCAGCATATTAGATAGCTCTTTTCAGTTTTTTGAGATTATATATAACAAATAGCAGCTCTAAATAAATGCGCATGTTCAAATACAACCAGCATGTTATCGACACTTTTGTTTCTGCTGCTAGATAATGTGTACAATTAGAAACCAGGTGTGGAATGCTATAAGCCACATTTGGCGACATTGCCTTCTGCCTGCCTGAACAGTCAAAACCAATCACTTCTCTCATAGACTATAGATTGATGAGCAATAATATCCAAAGTATAATATCTGGTATAAGTGATGAGGAGATATATGTATGGATTTGCCTTCAAAGCTGAGACAGCATACTGTTGCCCAGTGTGCCCTTGTAAATCACCTGTCACATGTGTTAACAGGGAAATAAAAAGTGCCAACAATCAGTTTGCAAAAATCTGCAGACATTTTAAAAACGTGAAATGCGTTGATATAAGCAGATTCCACACGCAACACGGACTTCACCTGAATGGCTTGGGGAAAGAATATCTGGCAAACCTGATAACCAAGATAATAAAAAACCACCAAAATAAATTCAAAACCAAAATGTTAATTGCATTGCCATCGCCTGATTCCATAATGAAAACACTTCAAAAAAAGCTAAAAGTGTTAGAAACATCATCAGCACCAGCAAAACATGTAAAAAATGATGAAATTTTAACAGAAAGAACAGTGGACATCGATTTCAACGACAAAAGAGCTACAGTTCCTCATCATCCAAATATTATTTTAGACGACAATAAGAAAAATGAGAAGACTCCAAGTTCACAAGGAAACACAGCAGTAGTGGCGGAATCAACATTTGAAGTGTCAGAAACAGCATCACCATCGACAACAAAAAATAGAAGGCTGTTGAGCAGAAGAAATGCTGAGCCTCCTCCTCATCTCAACGATTTTTTATGTGTGAGCCTGAAGAAAAAGAAGGGACAACAGTAGGTGGTGTCAAGTGTCTCCCCTCTCCTGTCTCAAGGCAGACTCCAATGGATTCTCAGTCAGGTAACAGCACTAACAGAATGAAAAAGCAAGAGGAAGGCATCTCTTTCTTTCATCAAAATATAAGGGGCCTCTTAAACAAAACAGATCAACTTCTTACTAACATTAGTGAAAAGAACAGTATAAATAATGCTCAGATTTTGTGCTTAACTGAGCACCATGTTACTGATAAATGTGCCTTGCCGTCTATAGTAAGTTATAGTTTAGTAACATACTACTTAGGGAAAGTAAAGACAAATGTGGAGTAGCAATTTATGTTAAGGATAGTGTAGCATACAAAGCTATAGATATTAATAAATATTGTGTGGAACTACAATTTGAGGCATATGACACAGAAATAATAACTAAATTCTACCCAATAATAGTGTTGGCTGTCTACAGGGGTCCTTCGGGTGACATAAAAACTTTTCTGCATTCAATGGAACTCCTTCTGTCAGGGTTACTTTCAAAAGCAAAGGATATTTTAGTTTTAGGTGATTTCAATATAAACTTTATGACAGAAAATAAAAATAAAATTGACTTTGAGATTGTGATGACCTTACATAATCTGACATCAGCAATAAACTTCCCAACAAGAATTACATACGAGTGCCAAACTATGATAGACAACATTTTTTTTAGATGTAAGTAGACCTCAGAATTATACTGTCTGGCAGGTTATAAGTGGGCTTTCAGATCATGATGGACAAATTCTCACTCTTTATGACGTTAATCTGTTCAAAAAAGAATTTCCTCAATGGAAATTCATAAGAGTAATGAATGAAGGGGCAAAAGGAAGTTTCAACCACAGGTTGCAGCAAATGGATTGGTCTTTAGTATATATCCATGATGATATTGATACTAAATTTAACTGTTTTATAAATGAATTCTGTGCTCTTTTTGAAGAAATATTTCCCAAGAAATGGGTCAGAAACAGTGCTTCCAATTCTGTAAGTAAGCCGTGGATTACAAAAGGTATAAAACAGTCATGTAAAACCAAAAGGGAAACTTATGCTGCAATAAGATTCTGTAAAGATGTACAACAATGGGAACACTATAGATTGTACTGTAAAATTTTGAAGAAATTAATACGGAAATCAAAAGCCCTTTATTATGAGAAGGAAATAAATAATTCTAATAATAAAATAAAAACAATTTGGAGTATTGTAAAAAAAAAAAGAAACAGGAAGAGATACAACAAGTAAAGAAGATGTTAATAAAATCAGATATGAAGGTACCCTAGTAGATAACCCCAAAACGGTGGCTGAGATTTTCAATAAACACTTCCTATCAGTAACTCAACAGATTGGTTGCAAGCCCAATGTTGATGAAGCTGTAACTCTTTGTCAAGCAGTATATTCAAACACAATTTCAGAAATACACCTTAATCCTATCACTGTAGAAGAAATTCTAAAAATCATCATGTCTCTAAAAAGGGGTTGATAATATATCAAGTAATTTATTTAAATATTCTTGTGTGTGGATAAGGGACATTCTCTATCATATTTTCAATGCTTCCCTTCAGAAAGGTGTTTCTCCCAGTAGACTTAAGTATGCCATTGTGAAGCCCCTGTACAAAAAGGGCGATAAAGCTGAACTAACTATCGACCTGTCTCTTTGCTAACAACTTTCTCCAAAATTCTAGAAAAGCTAATACATGTAAGAATTACTGATCATTTCACGAAGAATGGAGTTCTCAGCAAGAGCCAATTTGGCTTTCAAAAGGGCCGTTCAACAGAAGAAGCAGTCTATGCACTTGAAAATTAAGTCCTAGAAACCCTTAATGAAAAAATGCTAGCACTTGGTGTCTTCTGTGATTTATCCAAAGCGTTTAACTGTGTTGATCACCAGATTCTCTTGCAAAAAGCAAAATTAGTAGGAATAAGTGGTGTTGCAGGCAATTGGCTACAGTCGTACCTCCAGGACAGAAAACAAAAAGTTGTCTTGAATAGCTCAGGTGGAGTATGTGATGCTTCCTCAGATTCTTAATGGAGTTCCATTACATGCGGAGTGCCTCAGGTCTCAATTCTTGGGCCACTATTATTCCTGATTTTTATTAATGATCTACCATCATGTACAAGCCTCTCGTGTAAGTTTACATTATTTGCTGATGATACCACAATTTTTATGAGCAGTAGAACAGACAACAATCTTGAGGAATTCATTAATCACATACTCTCAGATGTGGTTAATTGGTTCAAGGTGAATGGTCTCTCATTAAATTCCAGTAAGACCAGCTTTATTCAATTCTGTACAAAAACAGAAAAAGAGAGAGAGATAAGTGTGACATGTGGTAATTAACCAATAGAAAGAATGGAAACAACAAAATTTCTTGAAGTGCACATTGACAAGAAAATGAACTGGTCTTCACATATTATTGATCTCTGTAAGAGGCTTAGCTCTGCTACCTATGCTTTATGGGTTGTCACTACATGTACTGAACCTAACACTGCAAAAGTAGCTTACTATGGCTATTTTCATTCTCTCATTGAGTACAGAATTATTTTTTGGGGCAACCAGCCATTAGCAAGGAAAGTGTTCATTGCACAGAAACGAGCTTTAAGAATTATGGATTGCACCCAAGAGACTCGCGTAGAAATAGTTTTCGTAAACTTAAAATATACACAACTACTTGCCAATATATTTTTTCTCTCATGTGTTTTGTTTGTAAAAATATAGAGATATTTCAACCAAACAGTAATTATCATGAGCATAACACACGGAGGAAGAATGACATACACAGCGAGCTCAGAAATTTGAGCTTGGCGCAAAAGTGTGTCCACTACACTGGAGCAAAACTCTTCAATGCTCTTCCTCCTGAAATAAAGACAGAGATTCATAACAAGAATAAGTTTAAGAAAGCACTAAAAATATTTCTGCTAGAAAAAGCTTTTTACAGTCTTGATGAATTTTTAACTAAATAAATTGTAATATTTTAATATTATATAATACAAGTTGACATGATGCCACTAAGAATGTTATTTAACCTGAGCTCTGTATCTGTGTGCGCTCTGTATCTGTTTTCTGTAGTGTTTTAATGATTCTAAGAAAATATGTATTTTCTTTTTCTGTATTGCTGCCCAAAGAATTTACTGTATAAATTTGTATATAATTATGTACTCAAATTTCTGTATATGCTATAAGATTATCAGATTGTATTTGAAAAAAACTGACTCGTTCCACGTCCTTGTGTATCCAACACAGTTGGACCTATGGAACACGAAATAAATCAAATCAAATCAAATCATTGCTCATCTCAAACCAGCACTTTCCAAATCATTGCTCTGGCATTTTTATGAGATGGTGGAGCAGCACCTGTTTCGTGGTGGCGAATTTGCTATTAGCTAGGGGTGCTGTAATGACATCACTCATAATGTGTGTTTTCTCTCCTCTTTTTCTCTGTTGAGTGACAAACTTGAAAGTGTTATTGAAGATGCTGTCTCTGTAGAAGAAAGTCAATGGTTGTGAACCATATTGCTAGGTGATCCGGCTGGAATGGTGGTAGCTTGGGATAAAATCTTTCTCACACATACATCCAGCACAAATTTTGTTGTTGATGTGCTGGTTCGTGTGGCAGATGGAATCACTATGACCATGTGTGGAACAGATGGTAAACTGAGAATTTTGTTACATGGACCATCTGGCTTGGCTGTGCACGGATGGGGCCAGAAAGTGCCCAATGCAGGTGGACTCATAAAATCTGATGATTCAAAGTTGCACAAGTGGGAAATAGTCTGTAGAACATTGTCTTGTTGTTGGGAAGCTTGATTAAACTCATCACTGAAATCACCATGGAGATCAAAGGTCATCTGCTAATTGCTCACACACATAGGTCACTGTTACAGTCAACAATATAGTATGTCAGTTTCGCATTTCTCATGCGAGTTGGTTGATCCGTGTGGTGAAAAACATCATACAAAGTACCATGAGAGTGATTTCCTTGTACTATTTCTTCACACAACCAGCAACTTGTAATCTCTCCACGGAAATTTACCCTCTACCATGCAATAATTAATAATGGTCAATCAAATCATCCACATTTATTCACTTTTAGAAAGTATCTGATCGGATTTCTAGTAATATATGCGCCGACAGCCCGTCGACGCCAAGGTATTTTTCTAGTAAGATTATTCTTTGGAATAACAGAGATACATAGATGTATTCTCCATGGTTATTATAGACAGAGAGAGAGAGGGAGTACAGCTTCGGAAGTATCTGTCGGAAGATTGTCGAGTTGCTAAAAGAGATATTTGCTCTTCTTCTCGCTAAAACGAGCTAGTAAAGTTTGTGCCACTAGCGTGTTATTGGTGGATAGAGAAAAACGGTAAACGAAAATTACGTAAGACTTGGAATCAACAGAAAACGGAACATGTAATGGAGATGGATTGAATATACTATTTTCCTCAGAAATAAGGTTTGTGACCCTTTTATTCTAGAGTGAATGACGAATGAGTTCTCTGTCTGAATCATTGATGATTGTCTTGGCCCTGTAATTAGTGGGGAAGTTTCAGCTGTGACGAAGAGAGCCTGCTGTCTCCGAGTTTTGATAAAATCGTCCAAAAAGGCTTCGTCCACATCTGAAATTCTAAATCTGTCGTAAAATGAACGAATTGTTCAAACGATCGATTTTTCCCAACTGAATGCAGCGCTTAACAATAATAACAAATGTAAAGATCTTTTCCAGCAAACCAGCCGCTGAATATTAAGACGAAGGGCTCCACCAGAGATTCTATTGGGCTGATTCCATGTAAATAAAGTAATATATTTAAAACTGTACACAGATAAAGGACAGAGAGAGAGAGAGAGAGAGAGAGAGAGAGAGAGAGAGAGAGAGAGAGAGCGAATGAAACTCGAGAAAATACTCAGAATCCTCAATTAGCATAATTGTTTGCCTGTCTTATCACAGATAAGCCCAAAAGATAAAACAGGAGGCCCTAACTGTATTGTACCGATTTATGTGTGAGAGTGAAGGGGTAATAAAGGCGACAGATACACCTCTGTACAGACAAAACATTACACCAAGTTAGCGGCAAGCTGCATTCACATACTTTCATCAATTACAGTAGAATTCATTATAAACTGTGACACAGCTCCAATGTCATACTAAGACAGTCAGATGAAATACACTGTGGTTGTTCATTGCATGGTCACCACTGTTAGATTTCCTGGGGGAAAACCTTGCAGTGAAACACAGAATGTAGATTTAGGCTGTTGTAATATATTTTATTGCAACATAGAGATACAACTTGAATATGTGTGCACTGCACAATTGTTCATAGGGAATTCCAAATACCAAAGGCAAACCCTTCATAGGAGCTCAGCCACTGACCAAAGAGTCTTAACTCAACACTGTAGTGTATAGGAAGAACTCAAATGTTTATGTACTCAGAAAACGTTTTAGTATCTGCACTGGTGTGACAACACTGCTACACTACACTGTTGGCATGGGCACTTCATGGGCTGACAGTGGCTTTATAGTGGCCCGGCAACATAAACCCATGAGAGGAAATGAATACTCGCCACGTAAGTCAATCTATGGGAAGCAGGAAGTCCATACCACCTTAAGGACAGGCACAAGGATAACTCAGCATACATCTGGCACAGTGGCTGTTGACTGAGCACTAGGCAATAATACTCAACATGATGTGCAAGGTGAGGCCAACGGTAGTTGCTTCAGTGTAAGCATTGGATTGCTCAGCTAATGGTTGACCCCAGGGAAACATCTCAGTCAGTGGGTCTGCTCGTACTACACACACTTGCACCCTCCATGGTAGGTTTTCACACTATTCAGCAGTGCTACCCAGGCCAGCTCATTTTCTCCATTGCAATGTCCACTAGTAGGGATACTAACTCCCTCCACCCTGAGCAGGACAGGTATGGTCCAAAATGTCCATACTTGGGCTGCGACCTCTGATGCGGAACTGGAGAGGTAACCAGACCAACAAGTAGTGGGGACGTGTGGAGGAAGGGTTCCACTGGCAGCAGTGGAAGTGAGACAACCTCCTTTAGTGGTGGGAGGGTGGGGGTAAGGAAGGGGGGGGGGAGAGCAGGAGGAGAAGGAGGAGGAGGAGGAGGAGGAGGAGGAGGATGGTGAACCAAAATCCATGGGCTCTTCCTTGGCAGGTGCAGGTGCAAGTCTCACTCAAGCCTGTGGCTGCAGGTGACAGGAGGACAACAGAAGGCACGGAGGAGGCAGCAATGGAGAATAATACCACTCCAAGTGGGAGCCCACACCCAGAACAATTTGTGACCATCCTTGTCATCTGGATGATCAGAAGGCTGCATCAGTGATGTTTCAGCAAGGTACAGGCACAACTGGGTCCTTACCAACATCCACCACAAGCAACTGCCCACCTTGTGGCCCACCATGACACCCAGCAGCCACCTCTGCTACCGGCTGAAGGACTGGGCCTAAATGGCAGCCCTAGGAGGAAAACACAGCAGGTCACAGTGGTCTGTGGTCTGCACAAATAGAGGTAGACACTGACTTATTCATTTGGGTCTTGAATGTATGCATAAAGCACTGCATCTCTGAGTTAGAAGCCATGTGAAACTGTCCAGTGGTCAGATGCTGAACACCCTCACAAATACAGAAGTCTTCAGACTCCCGCAACACAAATTGCCTACCATTTTTCGATACAAGGGTCCTGAGGGATATTTCAGTGGCAAAAATAACCGACAATGCATGGGCAGTGGCAGTTAATTAGGGGGAGGGCAGCTTGGCTACACAAGCGAAACTGAACAATGTGTCGACCACCAACAACTACATGCTACCCAAAAATGGGCCTGCAAAATCTACATGCACCCTTTCCCAAGGGTGCTCCAGGACCATCCAAAGAGAAAACTGGTGCAGCCTGGTTCTGTGCACAAGTTCCACACCAGGCATTTGATGTCAAAATCAATCGCTGGCCCGTAGACATGACATCAGGCCAATGCCTTCATAAGAGTCATACCCCAGAGTCATGCATGTAGCGACTGGAATATGTGAGGGCACAATGTTGGAGAGGTGACCACTCACCAGCATTCCTCATCTGTGTTAAGCTTTCAGATCCCCTGGGCAATGCTGAGTTGATCATGTAGGAGAAAGAACGTAGACCAGCTGGATCCACACCGGAATACAAGAGCCTCCTCGCTATTGATCTCTGGATTATGCCCCTTGAAGCTGTTTCCAAATTGGCATGCTGGATGGTGGAGTGGAAACACATGTTGTAACAATAGTTACTGAGAAAGAGGGCCAACCTCTACAATTGCTGGGCAGTTCTACCAGACAGCTTGCCTCAAATGGGGACCAAATAAGGAAACCAGCAGCAGCTTGTGGTCAGTGATAACGAGGAACCCAGACCCATATAAGAAAATGTGCAACTCTTTAACTCCAAAAATAACAGCTAACAGCTCCTTTTCCACTTATGAATAGTTATGCTGCATGCAGAAAGTGTCTTCAGTGCAAAGGTGATGGACTGTTTGGTGCCATCGGGGTTCCAATGGGACAGGACTGCACTAATGCCATTCTAGGACACATCACAAGCCAGCGTTAAAGATTTACCCAGTGTAAAAGAAGCCAGACTGGGACTGAGCACAAACACTGCCTGAGGGAGTGAAAAGCCCACTGATAATCTGCAAACCTAACAAACTTAATGTATTTCTGGCAAAGCCAGTTAAGAGGATGGTAGATGTGCATGGCCCAAGGGGATAAACTGCTGATGATACAAAGTCCTACTAAAAAAAGGCAGGAGTTCCTTCATGTTCTTGAGCACTGTGAGATTGGTAGCTTTGATGTGGTTGTTCATCAGGACAAGGCCATCTTTGTTAAGCACAGGTCCCAAAAATTTACCTTTGGAGAGAAGAAAACTGTACTTTTCCAGCTTGCAATGAAGGCCATTCCCCAGAAGGCATTGGAAAACCGACTGAAATTTCTGTAAATGCACCTCTCTGGTAGGACCCATTACCCAGACATCATCAAGGTAATTGCTGCAATAGGCAATGTCCTGAATCAACTGCTGCAAATACCATTGATAAATTCCTGGCATGCTCAACGAGCATAAGCATTACAACAGAAGGACCCAAAAACCACTGCAGTTGGGAATTGCGTTGCTGTGACTGACGTAAACCAGCCAAGCTCAGCAAAGTTAAAGTCATGCAGTGTCCTGCTGCCACTGTAGCAGACTTGTCAATGGCATCAATACATGGCATCTCAGTGGGAGATGAGGCATCTGGCAAGGGGGCGGGGGGAGGGGGCAGGGGGGGGGGCAATACAGGCTGTCTACTATGGACATGTAATTCAGCCAACTGCCAATTGTCGGAAAGAACGTATCATGCCACCCCTGTAATTTTATGTGAGTCCACAGTATGGGCAACGTCAGCTAAAGAAGAGTCGGACAATTCCAACACCCTAGTCTCAATCTCAGGATCAGTCTCTAATGTGACAGTCATGTCCCGAATTATTGAGTCTGCTTAAGATGCAATATGTTTGGGACACTCAAAATGACACTTGCATGAGAGACCCTGCAAATCAGAAATCCAGGCTGCATATGACCAACCATGGCTCTTGTGCTGGCTAACTGCTACTGTGCCTCCACCACATGGGTTTGATGTCTGAAATACTGCATAAGAAACTGACAAAGCTTGTCAAAGGGGACTTTTTTGCAATCAGTGGATGGCTTCAAATTTTGGGCAACTTATATAAACCTGCAGTGCAGGACATCATCACGGTAGCCTTATCAACGTGATCGACAATATGCTTTACCAATCAGTGCAGCAAACACTGACACAGGTGATTCTTCCACCTTTCCATAGGCTCATCAAAACTAGTAAATGACATCAAGGGCAGAGAAAAAAACTGCACAACAAGCATCTGGCCTGCTGCCATTAGAGCAAGGGTGTTAAGCAGCTCAGCACTTTGGTTCATCAGCACCTACATCTGTTCGTCTGGCTGCTACTGTTGTTCGTTTTGTAGTATCAACTGTTCCTACAGCATTACACAAATGTTGAGTCCATGGTGGCCCAAAATTAACACTAGGAAACACTTTTAGAACAGACAGTAAAAAATCATTCTCCACGGTACTGAGAATGGCTATGATGTGGGTCCGAGTGAGACATTGTTAAATGGGGCACACCCTAGGTTATGTTGTCTAGTATTACAGGTGGTTCTAAAATATTTCTGTTTGCTGATAACACTAGCTTTGTAATAAAGGATGTTGTGTGCCACACTGCCACTGTTTCAAATAGTGCAGATCAAGACTTAAGTTTAGGGCTTGCAGAACTGCCACTGTTTCAAATAGTGCAGATCAAGACATAAGTTTATGGCTTGCAGAATCACAGTAAGACTCAGTTGTACAGTTTCTAATATACTATTTGACAAAACCTGACGTTTTAATTACACAAATTGGACACATGATTAGCAAGACTGAACAGTTCAAATTTTTAAGTGTTCTGGTAGATAGTAAAGTGTCATAAAAAGCACATGTTCAGGAACTTGTTCAAAGACTTAATGCTTCCAATTTTACTATTACAACTGTATCTGAAGTACATGATAATTTGACTTTTCTTACATTCATTCACTTATGATGCATGGTATTATATTTTTGGATAACTCTTCCCATTCTCAAAGGGTATTTGTAGTACAGAAATAGGTGGTTTGGGAAGTAAGTTCGCAAACCATTTGTCAACCTGTATTCATTAGTCTGGATATTTTGACACTGGCCTCTCAATATGTTTATTCTTAAATGCCATTTCTTGGTAACATTATCAGCTTATTCCCAAGAATTAGCAGCTTTCACTCAGTTAATACTAGGCAGAAATCCAATGTGCATTTGAATCACGACTCCTTGAGTCTTAGCAGAAATGTCTGCATCCATTTTCAATAAGCTACACAAAATTCAAAAATCATAACAGTAATCCACACAGTTTCAAATCTAAACTGAAGAGTTTCCTCATGGATTATTCCTTCTATTCTGTGGAGGAGTTCCTGAAAAAATTAAGCTGATACCTGTGTTATATTGCTAATTGCATTTGTATAAACTTATAGTTTGTTGCTTTTTAGGTTTCATAAACATTTTACTTTATTTATTATTACTTTTCTGTTGTAATTTCATGCACTGACACATTCCATGACCACAGGGATTTGCTCCTCAATTTTGTCAAATATAAAAAAAGAAAGAAATGGCCAGGGAGGGGAGGGGGGAGGGGAGGCTGGCGTCACTCAAGAAAGAACACTTTTTTCCACCACTTTAGAATTTGCCATGGTGTGACAATGCCACTAGACTAAACTGTTGTTGCGGGCACTTTATGGGCCAATGGTGGCTCAATAATGACCGGAGAACAGAAGCTATCAAAGGAAATAAATACTCACCATGTGAGTCAATCTATGGGAAGCAGGAAGTCCAAACACTCATAGAGATGTGCAGTGGGATACCTCAGAATGTAGCTGGTAGGGATGGCTGTCGACTGAGCCCTGGCAACAAGACATGGCACTATGCAAAACCTGAGGCTCGTGGTAGCTTCATTCACCATAAGCACTGGCCTGCTTGGCTTTTGGCCCTGCTGGTATACCTCTCTATCACAGAGTCTGCCTTTCCAAGACAGCTTTCCACACTATTCTGCGGTGCTACCCAGGCCTCCATCGTGATGTCTGCAGATGGGTATACTAAATATCTTAATCTATAATATTAAATAATTTTGCAAATATGTTTGAAAAAAAATTGATTGAAGAACGGTAGTACCTAGTTTGTGATGTTACAAATAAGCTTCAGAACAACATTTAATACATTTTACCATTGCATTTTATTTCATATGCTTAAATAATTCTTACATGCACTAATTAGTCAGGTTTGCAAGGACAAAACTTAAGTGCTTTCCTAAATTTTAACTTTACTCATTTTTGAATATATATTCAAAAATGAGTAAAGTTAAAATTATATATATATATATATATATATATATATATATATATATATATATATATATATATATATATATATATAAAAAGAAAGATGATGAGACTTACCAAACAAAAGCGCTGGCAGGTCGATAGACACACAAACAAACACAAACATACACACAAAATTCTAGCTTTCGCAACCAAAGGTTGCCTCGTCAGGAAAGAGGGAAGGAGAGGGAAAGACGAAAGGATTTGGGTTTTAAGGGAGAGGGTAAGGAGTCATTCCAATCCCGGGAGCGGAAAGACTTACCTTAGGGGGAAAAAAGGACAGGTATACACTCGCACACACACACATATCCATCCGCATATACACAGACACAAGCAGACATTTGTAAAGGCAAAGAGTTTGTGCCTCGGGACGGAAGTACAGAGGCAAAGATGATGTTGAAAGACAGGTGAGGTATGAGCGGCGGCAAATTGAAATTAGAAATTAGCGGAGATTGAGGCCTGGCGGATAGCGAGAAGAGAGGATATGCTGAAGGGCAAGTTCCCATCTCCGGAGTTCTGACAGGTTGGTGTTAGTGGGAAGTATCCAGATAACCCGGACGGTGTAACACTGTGCCAAGATGTGCTGGCCGTGCACCAAGGCATGTTTAGCCACAGGGTAATCCTCATTACCAACAAACACTGTCTGCCTGTGTCCATTCATGCGAATGGACAGTTTGTTGCTGGTCATTCCCACATAGAACGCTTCACAGTGTAGGCAGGTCAGTTGGTAAATCACGTGGGTGCTTTCACACGTGGCTCTGCCTTTGATCGTGTACACCTTCCGGGTTACAGGACTGGAATAGGTGGTGGTGGGAGGGTGCATGGGACAGGTTTTACACCGGGGGCGGTTACAGGCGTAGGAGCCAGAGGGTAGGGAAGGTGGTTTGGGGATTTCATAGGGATGAACTAAGAGGTTACGAAGGTTAGGTGGACAGTGGAAAGACACTCTTGGTGGAGTGGGGAGGATTTCATGAAGGATGGATCTCATTTCAGGGCAGGATTTGAGGAAGTCGTATCCCTTTAACCGCACGGCCACTTCGGCCGGCTGTGTCTATCAACCTGCCAGTGCTTTCGTTTGGTAAGTCACATCATCTTTGTTTATATATATATAAGATGTTGTTTATGAAAGATTGCTAATTTTTTTTATTTCAATACTTCTTTACATTTAATATTCTTATGTAATATCTGTGGTTCTTATGAAAAGGGGGGTGAGGTTGATCTGCCCCAAGTAAAGAACTGTGTTCATTATCTGAGGAGGACTTTCATCTCAGCATTTCTTTTTACTTTTAGACATGTTCCTAGGCTTTCAGTCACTTTCAGAAAGTGGGAAATTTTAATTTTACATTTGTAGCTAGGGTATTCTGGGTTCTGTTGTTGATAAAGCATTCCATTATTGTAGAAAAAATTATGTCTGGAAAAATCAAGCTGAAGACAGGATGCTTGCTGAAACCTTGAATGCAAGAATGAAGAGCATGAAGTAAGACATGCAGAATCAGAATTGATCAAGAGTCCAAGGACTGGATGAACAAATGATGCTGAAGGAAGGTCATATTATTAGAAAGCAAAAACATCTCAAGTGGATTACTTTGTAAATTTCTTATATTCTTCAAAGTTCATTGAAAACTTTTTTATTCATATTCACAACTTTTATACGTACCTAATTTTTTTAAATATCACTTTAATACTTGGTATTTTCAGTATACTTTTGTGGCATTGTCATATGTAAATACACTGACAAAAAAACTGCAGTGTCAAGAAAGAGACATACAACAAAAACAAATGTTGGTAGGTGCGTTTTACATCTGGAAGGCAATGCCTGTTCCAGTTTCATGCCAGCCACATAAGAGTCATGCTAGTAGTGCCACTATGAGAATGCAAACTAGATTTGCTCTAAATACATGCTACAATGGTCATGAGCATTAGTTACTTTTGAGATTGGACCTCACGAGTGGGTGTTAGTCAAGAATGCATTTAAGATGACAAAGACATCATTATCAGCACCTCACTGAGTTTGAAAGAGGCTGTGTGATAGGGCTAAGAGAAGCTGTATGTCCCTTCTGCAATATTGCAGAAAGACTTCGCAGGAATCTAGCCGCTGCACACAATTGCTGGCAGCGGTGGTCATGAGAATGTATAGTCACAAGAAGACTGGCTCTGGATGTCCACATGGTACTACAGAGAGGTAAGACCATCATGTTCTATGCACGGCTCTGGTGCATCACACTGCATCTAAAGCAGCAATTTGAACATCAGTTGGCACCACAGTGCTACAACAGACTGTTACAAATCGGTTACTTCAAGGACAGCTCCAAGCCAGTTACCCTGTAGTTGACATTCAACTGACCCATAACCGCTGCTATTTGTGACTTCAGTGCTGCCAAGCAAGAGCTCATTGGAGGTGGAGGTCTGTTGCATTTTCTGATGAAAGCTGGTTGTGCCTTGTTGCCAGTTATGGCCACATTTTGGCGAGGAGGAGGCCAGTTGAGGGCCTGCAACCAACCTGTCTGCTTTTTAGATACACTGGATCAACACCTGCAGCTATGGTCTCAGGTGCAATTTCATATGACAGCAGGAGCACCTCGTTGTTATCCCACGCACCTTGACTGCAAATTTATACATCAGTCTGGTGATTTGACCTGTTGTGCTGCCATTCATGAATAGCATTCCAGGGGGTGCTTTCCAAAAGGGTAACTCTCACCAATATAATGCTGTTGTAACCAACATCCTCTACACAGTGTCGACATGTTTGCCTTGGAATGCTTGATCCCCAGATCTGTTTCATCAAGTGCATATGGTACATCATCGAATGATAACTCCAACATCATTCAAAAACAGCATTAATGTCCCTAAATTGATGGGCCAAATGTAACACACATGGAACTCCATCACACAAACTAACATCTGGCACCTATACAACACAATGCATTCATGTCTGCATTCAACATTCTGGTGATTACACTGGTTATTAATATACCAGCATTTCACTTCTGCAATGACTTACCTTGCACTTACATTAACCTGTGATTTTGCAATGCTAATCACTCAAATATGTTACCTAGGTAAATGTACTACCAAAATTTCATTGCTCTACCTGAATTATTTTTTGACATTGTGATTTTTTTCCATCGGAGTATTTACACATACTCTAAAACAAGGAAAAAATTAAAAAAATTCTTTTTAATATTCTTGATGTAACAAACATGGTTCTATTCTTAATTAAGAAAATTTCTAATTTATACTTGGGCAAAATTTGTGGAATTCCATCCATAAGTACAGATTTCTATGGGAGTGTTATAGCACTTTAGACAGGGTATCAGTCAATTCTAAAAGGGGTCTGGAAAGGTATTGATCACTGTGTTAACTGTTTTGGATATCAAGCTCTTAGCTAACCATTACATTTTCCTCATTCAGTAGATGACGTACAAAGTTCGTATTTTAATTAACAAATATAGGATATTATCTTTGAAGGCTATACTTGTACAGTATGATAATATCTACATCTACATGGATACTCTGCAAATCAAACTGTGTTCTTAGAGCTAGCTAAGAAAAGAAATGTTTTTTTAGCAAACAGTAGCTACAACCATGCTTAGAAGATGAGTACCCAGAATGCATTTTATTTCTTGTCACATGAAATTTAGAATTTCAAAACATACTTGGTTTTTACTCCTGTTAATACCAGAATCCTGTTTGGATCTTGGCACTTTTAAATCATTACACAACACTTAAATTCTCGTACTCTGAGAAGAAATAACTTCGAAATGTACATTTATTAAGCAAGTTGAAGCTTTGCACAGATGTGTTGCACACTCCTTAGTATGCCTGTCAATCAAGACACATCACACTTTTAGATTCTGAGAACACAGGGAGCATGTAGAGATGACTAAACAATGGTGTCTCTGGCCATGTGTGAGGCGCATGCTGAGCGTTCTGCCTGATTTCATGAAGCCCACATAACATACCTGTCAGATGCAAAAAAAGATGTTTCTACAGCATTTTTGACTTGGTGTGTTTGATCACCCTCCACAGACTTGGTTCCCACTGATTTTCATACCCTTGCTCACATGAACTGCCGACTATGACAGCATTTTAGCACAGACCATGAGCTGCAGCTCAGCATATGGAATTGGTAAAAAGCACAGGATTCTGAGATGAGAGTATTTGAAAGTTGGACCACACTTTGACAAATATCTAAGTTGGAGCAGTGACTATGTAGAGTAGTAACTGGAAGGTGTAGTTAAATGTTACAACAAAACATTTTTTACTTTAATTGCAGTTTCCTTTTGGCCACTGATAGGAGCTTTAAAAGAGAAATAGCACTCATACGTTCAAATCACCTGCACTGCTAAAAAAAGAAACTAAAAAAGTGTATTACCATAAATAATGGTCACTACACAACTGTATAATTTATTCATGGATGTGTTTTATGGCAAACATTGTTTTCTATTTGTCACCTGTGTAAAGCAGGGCAAAAAGTTATCACTTCTGTGGTGTCAGGAGCATGACAGCCAATTTGGATGCTGACACATCAAAGGGGAGCTGGTTTTCTGCTGTGATGCAGTGTACACTTATTTGTGATATATTCTCCTATGTCAAGTACTATGTAATTATGGCAGCCATTGTTAAATGATTTGTTACTATTAACTAGTGTTTATTGACCAGCAATCACCTGAATAATATGGTCAATTTTATTTGAAACTTCACAAGAACCTATTATACAGTAACAGGACAACATATAATTGTACTCTGGAGCAATCAACACATTTTCATCACCTAGAACCTCCATATGACAAAAGGGAAGTACATTCTACTTTGAAATTACCTCACTTTTCTCGTTACATAGATGATAATTGTGCTAACTTCATGCAGCGTGTGACAGCACTTACGGATTCAAGCTGGAAATTGTGAGTGACATTTTGAAGCACCATCTTCATTGGAAAATAACTAATATTTGATATTTATTGATCATCCATTTTATCATACACAATGATACAGAACTTGTCATACGTTCATACAAAAAAACTTAGTAAAAGTGTCTATATACAAATCATACGGATAATAAATACATAAAGAAAAACAGGGTGTCTACATGGACAAGGAAAAATAATTCCCGGATTTTTCCCGGATGAAAATACACTTTTTCCGTGTTAAGTGACAGTATACTTTTTCTCGGCACTTATCAATCCTTTTATGGTTTTATACACCTGTGTAGAATTTCCCGGCACTTTAGAAAATGAAACTCAGGGGGAAAAACACGTTTTGGAAAGGTCTTTGATGTGCAGCAACATATGCACTGCATATTTCCGTGTTACGAAGGTATAAATTCGAATTCCATCAAACACCGTATGTTGCTTTCCAACGCATTAAAATCGAGATCGCGACGCGTTTTTGTAAGCGAGTCACAGCTCATGTCACCTGATCTCGCCAGCTGATGACAGCATTTGACACGTGATGCAGTCAGATCACTCTTAAGTAGCGCGAACACACAAATAAGAAAAATTAATGGATTAAATTAATGTACAATTGTTGCTACACGAAAAGCAAAGCTATCACATATAATATTGGTCTCTAAGATTAATAAGCTGCAAGAGAAGCTAAGCTTCCACATGTATTGTTGATCTTTTTTGCGCGTCATACATCACATAAATGTGACAGTAAATTTTTTTAATAACGACGTAAATGTCTGATCTTCTGGGCTCGAAATTCTTCATACGGTCGTCCCCAAACAGTTGATTTTTAAATGAGAGTCAAACGCTCTGCGATTTAAGAAATTCGTCGTACACTCTCTCACATAGTTTATCTTACATAAAAGGAAATTTACTTTGAAAGTAACGCTTTTCAAAGCAATATTCGCAATATTTTTCCGTGACCTGTTAGAAAGGTACGTTTCAGCAGTTGCCAGAGAGCGCCAGATAACAGGCGTCACCGCGCTTGCGCAGCTACGATGACGCAGGAAGCCCACATGTTCGTGCGTGTGAAACATAAAAGATCTTGCATTAAAACGAATCTAATGTAAGAAACTGTCACGTCACGCTCATTGGAGGCAATTTGTTGTTAAGAAGCACTGCACAGTCTTCCTAAAGCCTTTGACACACTTTGCTGTTGGCAGACGCTTGTAAGAGCACTGTCTTTTGTTGTTGTATATGGCGCATTTTCTTTGCGACTTAAGTTTTATTTTCGTTTTTTTCTCTCGTTTATGTTTTGTTGTTGCAGTATTATTCTGCAGAAGCGGGATACGGTAAATTTTTTTGTTAGAGTATTGGTTCTTACCAGTCAAAATCACAAATATATAACTGAAAACTAAAACAATGAAAAATTCCTGGAACTCAAAAAGATTCCCGGGTTTTTCCCGGTTTTATCCCGGATGAAAAAATTCCCGGGTTTTTCCCGGATCTCCTGGTTGTCCCGGGTCGTAGACACCCTGAAAAACAAATCATACAGATACAGATCATACAGATAACCAAACACATAAACCAAACAAATTGTAAGTTTACATTATATTCAGTATATCAATGACACATGGCTATGTTTATGTATGTTCTCAAATTCATAAAATTTATGTACTCATCAATACTGTAAAAGCTTTCACTTATAAGCATTTTCTTATGCTCATTTTTAAAAGTGTGCAGCATGGGTACCTTTTTTAGTTTTTAAGGGAAGATGAGAGGAAAAGAAAAGAAATATAAGTAAACTTTCTTATGCAATTACTTCAGAAAAATGGAAAGAATATGAAAAAGACTTAAGAAAAATCAGTTATTTCTATCATTAAGAACTGTTCAATACGAAGCTCGCGCCAGAGTTGCCAGCACTGACCAAGATAATGGAAAGTCCTCACTACGCGCCTCTACCGTCAACGTATACTTTCGACATCCGCTCTCGTTAAGGCTCAAAGGCTAAGAAAACGTAACACCTGAAACGTGACAGCTAGCGACTACATTCCCATGAACATTGGAGTTACGTCTGGATCCTGGTAGGGAAGTCTGAAAAACATGTGACAAAAGTGGCACATAAAACAAACAAACTCACAGAGAACTAAATGAAAAAGTTACAGTTACTGACACCTACTAAAAACGGGACTATTAGCGTCCCTTTAAATGTTTTTTTTTCGGGACAACGGGACGTTTGGTCCACTGTACTAATAACCACTATATGTTGTTGTAAAGTTTCGTATTGAAAAATAGTATGCAGGATTTCGTCTGAGTTATGATGCATTATTTACTTGCAGGTATACCTAGTGACGTCGCTAGGTAGTTTGGCATCCAGCTTTTAACTTTCATCCGCGACCCCCACCTCCACCAACCCCCAAAAATGTCAATTTTTTTTTTAATTTTTGTAAAGGGCGAAGCAATTTTCTGATACAAGTCGTTAATAAGAAAAGTACAATGTCAGCTACTGTGTAAAGAATTTTTATGAGTGGAAAAGAAATGAATGAGACGCAGTTTTATAAATAACAGTTTAGGTATTCATGAAGCATTACAAATAACCTAAGATATTCTTAGAGAAAAATGATTTCTGCATGTAGCATAAATCGGGGTATCAAAATCGATGTATTTAGCTACAGTATTTTAGACTGACAAACGAGGGAGTTGTGCTGCACTCAAAGTGGACCTACGGCAAGTCCTAATTATTCTGTATTTTGAAAAATTCCTCCCACATGACACTACCGAAACACACAAATTAAGAAAAATCTTAACGACCAAATGAGTTTGGCAACAGCTTCGGAAAATTCATTTTCAACCACGAACTGCAAGAATCTTATAGTCGTCCATACTTGTTCAATCAAGAGACTCTCTTTTTGAAACTTTGGCAGCTTGCAGAAATCCTATTAGGCATGGATTTCTGCAAGAATACCATCTTCAGAAATCCCATTATGATTATCAGCTAAACCTTTTTGCAATCGTGAGAAATTCCATTACTAATTGACCTTACAAGTTCATTGTACAAAATCAGCGTCACGTCTGCAGTCTTCTCTCCAAGCCTCATTTTCTTCTATCCGATAATTATACTTCTTTTCACAGGAATGCCCATCTCGTCCATTTGCCCTTCGCAATTCAAAGTGCTTCGTCAACAATGTAATTTTTCTTGTCTTTCAAAAAGAACTTTAGACTCTTCATCTTAGTAACAAGCTTTTCGAAGCTGACTCCAAGAATCTGTAAATACTTTTGAGCATGGTTGTCTTCAAGACAGTAATCTACGAACACAAAAGCGAGAAATCGCACGAACTAGGAAACAAAGTTTCAGCAGCTCCTCTGGTTTCCATAGTTTCCGAACACTCAGACAGTTCCTCAGTGGCATCGATAATCTTCTTAAAGTGCACTACTGGCCATTAAAATTGCTACACCACGAAGATGACGTCCTACGGGCGCGGAATTTAACCGACAGGAAGAAGATGCTGTGATATGCAAATGATTAGCTTTTCAGAGCATTCACACAAGGTTGGCGCCAGTGGCGACACCTACAACGCGCTGACATCAGGAGTTTCCAACCGATTTCTCATACACAAACAGCAGTCGACCGGCGTTGCCTGGTGAAACGGTGTTGTGATGCCTCGTGTAAGGAGGAGAACTGCGTACCATCACGTTTCCGACTTTGATAAAGGTCGGATTGTAGCCTATCACGATTGCGGTTTATCGTATCGCGACCTTGCTGCACGCGTTGGTCGAGATCCAATGACTGTTAGCAGAATATGGAATCGGTGGGTTCAGGAGGGTAATACGGAACGCCGTGCTGGATCCCCACGGCCTCGTATCACTAGCAGTCGAGATGACAGGCATCTTATCCACATGGCTGTAATGGATCGTGCAGCCACGTCTCGATCCCTGAGTCAACAGATGGGGACGTTTGCAAGACAACAACCACCTGCACGAACAGTTCGGCAACGTTTGCAGCAGCATGGACTATCAGCTCGGAGACCATGGCTGCAGTTACCCTTGCTGCTGCATCACAGACAGGAGCACCTGCGATGGTGTACTCAACGACGAACCTGGGTCACGAATGGCAAAATGTCATTTTTTTCGGATGAATCCAGGTACTGTTTACAGCATCATGATGGTCGCATCCGTGTTTGGCGACATCGCGGTGAACGCACATTGGAAGCGTGTATTCGTCATCGCCATACTGGCGTATCACCCGGCGTGATGGTATGGGGTGCCATTGGTTACACGCCTCGGTCACCTCTTATTCGCATTGACGGCACTTTGAACTGTAGACATTACATTTCAAATGTGTTACGACCCGTGGCGTTACCCTTCATTCGATCCCTGCGAAACCCTACATTTCAGCAGTATAACGCACGACCGCATGTTGCAGGTCCTGTACGGGCCTTTCTGGATACAGAAAATGTTCTGGCCAGCACATTCTCTAGATCTCTCACCAACTGAAAACGTCTGGTCAACGGAGGCCGAGCAACTGCCTCGTCACAATACGTCAGTCACTACTCTTGATGAACTGTACACGCCATCCAAGCTCTGTTTGACTCAATGCCCAGGCGTATCAAGGCTGTTATTACGGCCAGAGGTGGTTGTTCTGAGTACTGATTTCTCAGGATCTATGCACCCAAATTGCGTGAAAATGTAATCACATGTCAGTTCTAGTATAATATATTTGTCCAATGAATACCCGTTTATCATCTGCATTTCTTCTTGGTGTAGCAATTTTAATGGCCAGTAGTGTATTGAAAAACAGACTTAACAGTTTCGTAGTGAGAACCCCATCTCGCCTCTGAAGGATCGTAACTGTAACTCCAACGTTATTCAGAAGGATCGTTCATCTCTTTGCAGAAGCTGAGGAAAACACACACAAAACTGCTAAAGTTCCAGAACAGGTCACACATTATGGAATTGTTGCACAAGCGTATAATCTGCACAGATTGAGTGAGTGGTTTGCACAGGGTACAAACAGTGCCTTAGGATGAAGCTCACAAATTTTTACTTGAACTCTTGAATGCACTCCAGCCACTGTAGAAGCATTGTTCAACCGTGTCTACGGCATATTGTTGTATCCAGATCATTCTTTTTGATAACCTGTAAAAATCTTGCGTTTGTTAATGGCTTTCTTCTCAGTTTGCTGAAATACTTTTGAAAGTGCCCCTTTATTTCTGCTTCTTTATTCCACAAATGATTTCACTCACGCAATAATTTTTGTGCGAAATGCCCGGCGTGCTGTCGAAGATGATAAAAAGATACTTCGAATTTTTTATATTTTTTGGAACATTTTCCTTAATGGTTTTCTCCAGAACCGAGATAAAAACGTTTGATAATCACTGAAGTATTGTCAAGAGAGATTCCGCAACTGTTTACATTCTTTAAGATACTTTCTATAACAGTTGCTAATGGTCGCGCTTGATAACTAGTTTAGATCACATTTGATGATCATCTTCAAATCTGATTAATCAAGATTTGTGAGAAGTCAAAATTCTTAAAAAAAAGATCGTAGTCGTAAGCAGTAACATAAAGGGAACAGCACTACAGTACATAACGACAACATTCTGTGTAACAGATTACGACTACGTCCTTTTTTAAAGAATTCTGACTTTTTACAACTCGTGGCAAATCAGATCTAAAGACGAAACTTCATGTCTTTCTCACAGAGTAAAACTGTGTGCTGGACCGAGATTCTACCTCGGGACCGTTGCCTTTCGCTGGCAACTGCTCTACCGACTTTTTTCTGATCTTCACCATAAAGAAACTGACTCCATTTCCCCGAAATTACCACTTTCTTCACTAATAAAATGACATGTCCCATTCACTCGTCATTACATTACCGAGTCCCAGCATCGACTGACTCATTCATTTCTCATTTCCTCCTGAACAACTTAGCACAGATAAAACTTTTCCTAACGAACCAGAGCGTTTTCTTTACACATAAATTGCATTCAGTCAAAATTAGATAAAACGTTACATTGTATTTATAGAACACATTAAATCTAATTAACACTTTAATACAAAGGAACTAAACGCATCTGTCGCTGGGGTCACCGTTGTTCACTCTACAGTCTTCTGCATTGTAGTATGTTCATTGTCTCCCACCATGGATGATTCGGCTGCGTGGCAAGTTGTGTAGTGCAATCCAAAGGTAGTTCGAAAAATGTTGTCTGTTTTTGGAATTCCTATCGCACAATGCCATTTAGTTCCAAAAATCAAGTACATCCTTTGGGCCATTACTGAATAAGTAATGGACCACATAGCCTTGGATACATGTGATGGCGTTGGTCTTATCTCTGGATAATATGTCTCATCCAGAAGAAGAAAAGTTTAAGCGCTGATATGTGTCGGTGCTACCCGCAAACCATCGCGGCCTCTCCGCAGCTAAGGCGGAGTTCAGCCACGTCAATCACATTACATTGCATTCAGCTCAACTCCACCATGTGTTTTTTATGTAGACGTTCTTGTGTAGTTTGCTATTGACTGTCACACATCAAGTAGATTGGACACCAGAGTAGAGCATTGCTCCGTGGACTGTCTCCCACACGAAAGGTCATTGTTTGCTGCGGTATCAGTTTCTACCACATTTGGTTATCGTCTCTGTTGCAGGGCACAATAGATCTCCCTCGCCGTTGCCAAGGGTGGAGCCAGGAAAGTGCCTGTGTAAGCAAGTTCCAAATAGAAATGACCAAGGTAGAAGAACGGTGCTGGGATGTTTTGTAACGACGCTGGGGACTCGAGGGAGACCAGCACTAGTGTTTCCAACTGCAAGCTCATATGTCTCAACTGTAAATGTGAATGTAAATAACTATAAATGTGAGCTAACAAACAGCACCCCAACTCTACTGTAAACGTTTACTAGCTCTAGTCCTCTCCTGTCCTCAGGCAGGGCGAGGGATTCATATTGCCTCTGTGACGTGTGGGATGCGAGACGCTAGGTAGAAATTCGCATACTCTATCCTCTGGAGGATGTTCGAAGTCTGCGGTTAGTGATCTGCTGTCCTTGTTCTAATTTGATGCAGGAGTCGCCTGTAATTACGGGACGACATACGGCATATATCGTGCATAAAGTCTAAACCCATGCATCTCATCTGGTTGCTGACCTGTCATGTGGCAGTCTCGTCCCGATACGCGTTAACAACTGACTTTTCGACGTTAATGCAACTACGTGAGGCTACCCCATACGTCGTGATCCATTCCACGGCAATTTTCATATCTTCGCTGCCACAGAGGAACAGCATCAAGTTGTCCGTGAACACACTGCATTGGAAGACGGTGGTACTGAGTGTCATCTCAGTCAATCTATGGCGTAGACCACATAACAAAGCTTCTAAGGCCAACGTGTATAAGACGAGGGTAGTCCCAAAAGTACGGTCTCCTACTTTTTTATAAGTACATATACCTGTTTATTTCTACAATGGTTTACATCAGTTTACAGCTTGAACATTTAGCTATTTTTCGACGTAATCACCATTTATGTCGATGCATTTTTGTAGACGCTGTGACAGTTTTTGTATGCCCATGTCGTACTAGCTCGCCGCCATGCTGAAGAAGGATGCCGCCACTATCGTGATTGTTGCTTGTTCTCAGGTGTAATGTGGTACGCCCAGGTTTCGTCACCCGTGACATTTGAGTCCAAAAATTTGTCCTGTTCGGCTGCAAGGCGGTGAAGAAATGCGCGGGAAGCATCAACTCGTTACCGCATGTGGTCCTCAGTCAGCATGTGTGGCACCAAGCTTGCGCACTCCCTTCCGGTAGTTCAATGTTTCCGTTAAAACTCTGTGAGCAGTGCTTCGGGAAACGTCAGGAACCAACGTGCAGAGATCATCCAGGGTGATCCGCCGGTCTTCACGCATACTTTGCTCAACCTTCAACACTGTCTCCTCAGAAACTGATCATCTCCCGCTCCTTTGTTCGTCGTGAATTTCGGTCCGACCACTTACGAACATTTTTGACATCCATGCACGATTCGCCACACACTTCTGTCAATTGGCGATGGATTTCAATCGGCGCAGCGCTCTTTGCTTTCAAAAACCGAATAACTGAGCGCAATTCGCACTTGGCGGTAACATCCAACGGGAGCTCCATTCTCAACGGCTGCCAAGCCAAGACTGAGCGCCTCAGCGCGGCGTGCGCATGTTTACACACAGGGCGTGAAGCACTTTTCATAACAGTGTGACCAACTGCCACACAAACAGAGTTCTGTACTTATAAAGAAATAGGAAACCTTACTTTTGGGATTACTTTCGTATCATTGATAATGGGCAGCCTTGGCACACTGAACGGAGAAACTGGACGGAAGTCGGTAAATGACCGTTAACGAGCACTCTCAACCATGCATATGAAGTAGGCACATCATCACTTCGATAAAGTGGTTCGAGTATCGCACGCTCCAGAGAACTGCAATCAAGAATGAGTGGTCAATTCGATCAAACGCTTGATTAAAGGCGATGGTTGCTAGCACACCTGGTGTGCATCGAACTTTCACCAGGATTATCATGTCATGGCTACACTTGCACAGAGCTGCAAATATGTTGTGGTGACCGCCCAACGATGCTTTATCCTGTGAAAAAATTACATTCTGTATGTACTCCTGAAACGTGTGGCCATAAATCTGGTGAAAATGTTCATGTCACTGTTCAGCAATGTCAGGGCTCTGTAATCAGGAATATGAGACCCACCATTCGATTTATGAAGAGGCACTATCAGTCCTTCTAAGAAGGTTAAGGGAGTGGTACACCCAAAGTTCTTGGCATATCTCTGTCAAACATGGCATCGACAGCTGGTTGAAGCCTGACAAAATTCCAAAGGAAGCCCTCTGGTCCCAGGGTCTTGTTGGCTGCTTCTCTATCAATGACATCAGGCACCTACTCTTCTGCCATGTTCCCTATCAAGCCCTCCACCAAAAACTGTGGTATGAGGCCGTGTATCAGCCCTGAGACCTCTGTAAAGAATGCCAGAACTGGAATTGTGCTGAATACAGCCGAGCATAATGATCATGAAAACCCTTGCCTATAACATGTAGCTCATTGAGACATTTACCTCCTCCATATCGATAACGCGGACCAGCGCCCATTATCGCCTTTCGCGCTCCGTGAGTATGTGATACTTTAAAGGTCGTTCCATGGACAGACTGTGTTGTGTGCATGCATGTACTACAGCTCCTACTACCAATTGGAGGTGTAAGAAACGATCTTTGCTTTGGCACAGCTAACTGAGGCCTGTCTGTCTGGCGAGGATGTCTGATTGGAATGACTGGAATGATGGAGTGCCTGTACCACATAGCTGCTTCTCCACCAAACGCCATGAAGGTTCGCCTAAGGACCAGTTTTGCACAGTTAGTCTTCATAGGGTCGAGGGGTAAGGACCGCAATGACAGACACAGTTATCCCATGTATCTTCTATGGCTACTCGACGGACTGGGAAGGTGAAGTGGGCAGTGTTGAGCTTCCATGGGCTGATGCTTAACCATACCTTGAGGGGATTGAGAGATATGGCACAGATGTAGGCTGACTGAACCGAAAAATCTGTTGGCCATAGTTCTGCATCACATATTGTCATCTGGAGTGAGCAAATGACATAAGTACGTTCGAGTCAGCTGGATAAATGACTGGTAAGGTGAGTATAACCGTCTGTCACCATGGATGTGGTGCCATGTGCCCACCAGTTGAAGATTGCAGATTATGTCAAGCTCAGTGCACAGGAAATGATGCCGGAGCTAATCCAAAGGTGCTTGTGTGCAATTGAAGCGCCCACCAATCACCAGATCGATTAGTCGACCGTGACAGAGCAGCGCAGTGTGCTCTGTCAAGAAGCTGGAGTGTTTCAGCCATCAATCTGTATCAGAAATGTTACAGACATTGATGAATTGGACACCATTCACTGTGGCGCCATGCTCCGTTCATTGGGGAGATATTGAACATCTTCGGCTACTTACCTCTCTCTTAGTAGGGCGATGACACCGGGTAAAATATGGGAGACATTATCTGTGAAAATGAAAAGGTCGGGGAAGCTGGCTATATGGACCTCGTGCAGGAGTGCGATGTCGATGTATGCAGCATTAAGCAATTATTGCAGCATGGAGAATTAAGGGCGTCTTCTAATAGTGTTGAGGCTGATTTTTGCCAGCCAAAATGTTTGTTGTTTTGTCTCCGCTTATGATCGTGTCATCATGGATAACAATGGAACGGGATATCGTCACCTAAACGCCACTAGCTCACTGTCATTTACTTGGTCACCACAGTGGTAAGGGTACACTGGGTGTCACCCATATTTTCCTCCCTATCT
The DNA here is from genome assembly GCF_023864275.1 of Schistocerca cancellata. Classification (NCBI taxonomy): domain Eukaryota; kingdom Metazoa; phylum Arthropoda; class Insecta; order Orthoptera; family Acrididae; genus Schistocerca; species Schistocerca cancellata. Next base: position 305,584,110 of record NC_064627.1, on the reverse strand, counting down.
TCTGTTGACACATCACACTCAACATCTTCTGCCTGTGGGCCGTAAGCTGCCAGCTGCTGTTGTGTAGAAGTTCTGAAGGTCGGGTCCAGTATCTTTTTCCAACAGGCAGCTGATGGAGGGTTAGCTTCCCTTCATGTCATGAGAGGAGATGAGGAGACCGCGCCTTGAGCATGAAAGGTGTCAAGTCAACCGCCCCCACTGTTGGTGTGTCCTCTATGCCATCTGCAACACATTCACTTTCCTGTTCCACCGTGCAAAGGAGGCAATTGGCAGAAGGTGTGCACTGTCCTTTTTTATGCTTGTAAGGTGATTGTAGGTTACAGACATGAGTTCCCATGTCAGAGTGTGCATGTTGATCGGTCACTGTCATGCCCTCAGTAAGGAAGGCTGAGGTCTGCACAGCCCTGCTGTTGATGTCCATCTTTTCTTGAGATTCGCCCAGTAATGGCAGTTGGGGGTGTCACAGGGTCGTAGTGGCATGACCTGGGTTGTGTCTACACTGGATTCACAGGGCGTCAGCACCTGCAGATGATCAATGGTTTCTTCGTCCATGGAGGATGTTATCTCCGCTTTGACGAAGGTAAGGGGGAGGATCGTCGCCACCGCTGTTGTTTCAGGATAAGCAAAAAAAATTCTCTCGGGTAATTTTGATCCGAAACGAGTATTTATTTATTTTCATTACATAATTAAAATGTAAAACAGATCAGGAAAGAGTGCCGCATCCAAGAAGCGCATGGGAGGTACATGACTTAACAAACATAACATCCGTGTCTTAGTCGTAAACACAAACGACTGATTAGAGAACCTGATCTTAAAGGAAGATATAATTTTAATGTAGTTACATCGGTTCATTACATCCAGCTACACGTTTCGCTGAAAATACTTTTTTAATCAAGGAAACCCTAAAGTGAATATCTCCTCAATACACAACCTCATTTTTTTTACGATCACAGGCACTTTTGCTAATAAAATATCAGTTTTCTTATTTTACAATCTCAAATCTCTACTTACCACAAAATAACAGCAGCACGAAATCCTTCAGAGGATAACCAAATCGTAAAAACAGTTTAGTGACTGACCAGCTATGTTAATAGCGTCCCTGTGCAAAAAGGTGGATAGGCTATATACCAAACTAAGATTATTGACATCACTCTTTTCCAAATCTGTATTGGCCACTGCCCAAAACAATTTGTAAAATTTTTTGTGGGGAGCTTGGGGGCTATGTAAGAAGGCTGTTTAGGTTTTTATGTTGGTAACGCCATGTAGCGCTCTATATGAAAATCACCGACTGTACTGTGTGTAGTCTGTGGCTGGTTTGCATTGTTGGAATTTGCTATTGTAGTCAGAATGAGATTTTCACTCTGCAGCGGAGTGTGCGCTGATATGAAACTTCCTGGCAGATTAAAACTGTGTGCTCGATCGAGACTCGAACTCGGGACCTTTGCCTTTCGCGGGCAAGTGCTCTACCAACTGAGCTACCGAAGCACGACTCACGCCTGGTACCCACAGCTTTACTTCTGCCAGTAGCTCGTCTCCAACCTTCCAAACTATACAGAAGCTCTGCTGCGAACCTTGCAGAACTAGCACTTCTGAAAGAAAGGATACTGTGGAGACATGGCTTAACCACAGCCTGGAGGATGTTTCCAGAATGAGATTTTCAATCTGCAGGGGAGTGTGCGCTGATATGAAACTTCCTGGCAGATTAAAACTGTGTGCTCGATCGAGACTCGAACTCGGGACCTTTGCCTTTCGCGGGCAAGTGCTCTACCAACTGAGCTACCGAAGCACGACTCACGCCTGGTACCCACAGCTTTACTTCTGCCAGTAGCTCGTCTCCTACCTTCCAAACTTTACAGAAGCTCTGCTGCGAACCTTGCAGAACTAGCACTTCTGAAAGAAAGGATACTGTGGAGACATGGCTTAACCACAGCTTGGGGGATGTTTCCAGAATGAGATTTTCACTCTGCAGCGGAGTGTGCGCTGATATGAAACTTCCTGACAGATTAAAACTGTGTGCTCGATCGAGACTCGAACTCGGGACCTTTGCCTTTCGCGGGCAAGTGCTCTAGCAACTGAGCTACCGTTGGTAAGGCAAAGGTCCCGAGTTCGAGTCTCGGTCGAGCACACAGTTTTAATCTGCCAGGAAGTTTCATTGCTATAGTAGTGTTGGGCAGTTGGCTGTTAACAGCGCGTAGCGTTGCGCAGTTGGAGGTAAATGGAAATGGAAATGCCGTGTGGCTAGGGCCTCTCGTCGGGTAGACCGCAGTTGGAGGTGACCGCCAGCAGTGGTGGTTGTGGGGAGGGAGATGGCGGAGTTTTGAGAGCGGATGATCCGGACGTGTGTCCATCAGAGACAGTAAATTTGTAAGACTGGATGTCATGAACTGATATATATATATATATACACTCCTGGAAATGGAAAAAAGAACACATTGACACCGGTGTGTCAGACCCACCATACTTGCTCCGGACACTGCGAGAGGGCTGTACAAGCAATGATCACACGCACGGCACAGCGGACACACCAGGAACCGCGGTGTTGGGCGTCGAATGGCGCTAGCTGCGCAGCATTTGTGCACCGCCGCCGTCAGTGTCAGCTAGTTTGCCGTGGCATACGGAGCTCCATCGCAGTCTTTAACACTGGTAGCATGCCGCGACAGCGTGGACGTGAACCGTATGTGCAGTTGACGGACTTTGAGCGAGGGCGTATAGTGGGCATGCGGGAGGCCGGGTGGACGTACCGCCGAACTGCTCAACACGTGGGGCGTGAGGTCTCCACAGTACATCGATGTTGTCGCCAGTGGTCGGCGGAAGGTGCACGTGCCCGTCGACCTGGGACCGGACCGCAGCGACGCACGGATGCACGCCAAGACCGTAGGATCCTACGCAGTGCCGTAGGGGACCGCACCGCCACTTCCCAGCAAATTAGGGGCACTGTTGCTCCTGGGGTATCGGCGAGGACCATTCGCAACCGTCTCCATGAAGCTAGGCTACGGTCCCGCACACCGTTAGGCCGTCTTCCGCTCACGCCCCAACATCGTGCAGCCCGCCTCCAGTGGTGTCGCGACAGGCGTGAATGGAGGGACGAATGGAGACGTGTCGTCTTCAGCGATGAGAGTCGCTTCTGCCTTGGTGCCAATGATGGTCGTATACGTGTTTGGCGCCGTGCAGGTGAGCGCCACAATCAGGACTGCATACGACCGAGGCACACAGGGCCAACACCCGGCATCATGGTGTGGGGAGCGATCTCCTACACTGGCCGTACACCACTGGTGATCGTCGAGGGGACACTGAATAGTGCACGGTACATCCAAACCGTCATCGAACCCATCGTTCTACCATTCCTAGACCGGCAAGGGAACTTGCTGTTCCAACAGGACAATGCACGTCCGCATGTATCCCGTGCCACCCAACGTGCTCTAGAAGGTGTAAGTCAACTACCCTGGCCAGCAAGATCTCCGGATCTGTCCCCCATTGAGCATGTTTGGGACTGGATTAAGCGTCGTCTCACGCGGCCTGCACGTCCAGCACGAACGCTGGTCCAACTGAGGCGCCAGGTGGAAATGGCATGGCAAGCCGTTCCACAGGACTACATCCAGCATCTCTACGATCGTCTCCATGGGAGAATAGCAGCCTGCATTGCTGCGAAAGGTGGATATACACTGTACTAGTGCCGACATTGTGCATGCTCTGTTGCCTGTGTCTATGTTCCTGTGGTTCTGTCAGTGTGATCATGTGATGTATCTGACCCCAGGAATGTGTCAATAAAGTTTCCCCTTCCTGGGACAATGAATTCACGGTGTTCTTATTTCAATTTCCAGGAGTGTATATATATATATATATATATATATATATATATATATATATATATATATATATAATGACTTTTGAACACTATTAAGGTAAATACATTGTTTGTTCTTTATCAAAATTTTTCATTTGCTAACTATGCCTATCAGTAGTTAGTCCCTTCAGTAGTTAGAATCTTTTATTTAGCTGGCAGTAGTGGCGCTTGCTGTGTTGCAGTAGTTCGAGTAACGAAGATTTTTGTGAGGTAAGTGATTCATGAAAGGTATAGGTTATTGTTAATCAGGGCCATTCTTTTGTAGGGATTGTTGAAAGTCAGATTGCGTTGCGCTAAAAATATTGTGTATCAGTTTAGTGTTGATCAGAATAAGTAAAGAGCGAAATGTCTGAGTACGTTCAATTCCGCTCAGCTGTTTGAAAATCAAATAATATGAGGGGTTTACCAGCACAGTAATTCAATAATTTTTTCAAGGCGACGTTTCAACTCTCTTAATTACTGTGTGAGCACGCTATCTTAGCGGTAAAAAGTGCGTACTTATGCAAAAGAATTAGACTCAGTCCATAAGCTTCAGTTTACCGCTTGCTCCATAACTGTCAAAAATGAAAAGACAAAAAAATTACAACTTGTGCCGTTCGTGCCATCCCTACGGAGCTGCCCGCAATCCCTTAAGGCCTGGCCAGACTGAAAGCGGTCTAGCGGTGCGGTTCATGCCACAACGGTTGGCGTCTTTCAGCGGCGACGGACGCCACACAAGAAGCGGTTCCCATAGAGCAACCGATGGCCGTACACAAGAAAAATGAGCTTTCCGAATTTCTTGCTGTAAAAAATACTGTGTGTAAATGAAGCAAAACTACTTCAACTCCTGTAGTTATTTTTTCGCTAGAGATTCCTGTCTTCTTTTAAAAATTTAAAAACCACTTCTTTCGGATTTGTGCGTTTTCGTCATTATAAAATACTCCTAATTGGTACAAAAAGTTTATATTTGCATATCTTATAGTTTCACATTACAGCTTGATGATGAAGTTCTGTTACGGTTGTGGCTACTGTGATAACTACTTTCCAAGCACTATGTAGCATAAATTTCGAAGGGTTTGCAGTGAAAGACGTAATCACTGGCTACTTTACGTTTAGTTCGTTTTAGGTGATATGTTGCTGCGAAACTAACTGTAGCTAACATATCGAAATTGTTTTTGAAGTTGGAACGAAAGCCATATCTCGTGTACAGTACGGAGAAAATAGAAGTCAAACTACTTTATTTGTGCGCGCTGGCACCGAGTGCGCGGCCTGAACGCCATACTGCCAAGTACCTTAGCATTCAACTCAGTCGTGACCATTTCGTCGAAATGCACTCTCCTTTTTCAGATTAATGATAGCGAATTATTGTTGTACTTACTACTGGAAGAAAATGATGAAGAAGAAGACATTCTGCTTCAACAGTTACACAATGGAAAAATTAAAACACGTCCTGTCTTTAAGACAAGGATTGACAAAAATTTCGTTTACGACACTTATCAGTCATCATTTATTAAACCAAGACAAAGTTCCTTGAGTTATTCAGGTTAAAAATTTCCCAGTTCAACTATTTCCTAGATCTGGTCAAAGAAGCTTTCGGAAAGAATTCAACAGATAGATATTTGTATCCACTGACACCTGACGCGAAGTTAACCGTAAGACCAAATAAAGAAAAGTGAAAATACTTTGAAAACGACAGTAGTTTACTTATTATATAGTCTGTTGTGAATGGCGCTTTTCCACGTACCTGGCAAATACGAACCAAAGCAGAACAGCATCAGTTTCACTTCAGGTAGAACGTTCTACTGTTTCCAAGGCAGTAAAGCACGTTTGCATTGAAATACGGCACGTTTGCACAACTACATAACACATTATCTGAATTGGGTCAACACTTACCACGCTGAGCCTGTCGTAGCCAGAGAGACGTTCTCTCTAGTATCTCATACCACAATTATCTGCACACCTAGCTATTATGTTGTATTTTTAATAATGGGTAGTTTCGTAGACTACTACAGTGTACATTTGAATAAATGAATACCTTTAAAGGAAAGAGCACCAAGCGACACATCTGCAAAACTAATTTCTTTTTTGTGCATCCAAACATAAGTCTACGACTATGCTATGCAGACCGCTGTCAAGTGCATGGCAGTGGGTATTTCCTATTGTTCCAGTTGTAACGGCTATATTGCGTTCCATTCAAGTATGGAGCACGGGAAAAAGACTTTAAATGCCTCTGTGCATGCTGTAATTAGTCTAACCTTGTCCACACGGCCCACATGGGAGCGATACGTAGGGGGTTTTAATATATTCCTAGAGTCATACTAGAAGGTATCAGATAGATTATATAATGCTAAGACAGAGATTTGGGAACCAGGTTTTAAATTGTAAGACATTTCCAGGGGCAGATGTGGACTCTGACCACAATCTATTGGTTATGAACTGTAGATTAAAACTGAAGAAACTGCAAAAAAGTGGGAATTTCAGGAGAAGGGACCTGGATACACTGACTAAATCAGAGGTTGTACAGAGTTTCAGGGAGAGCATAAGGGAACAATTGGCAGGAATGGGGGAAAGAAACACAGTAGAAGAAGAATGGGTAGCTCTGAGGGATGAAGCAGTGAATGCAGCAGAGGATCAAATAGGTAAAAAGACGAGGGCTAGTAGAAATCCTTGGGTAACAGAAGAAATATTGACTTTAACTGATGAAAGGAGAAAATATAAAAATGCAGTAAATGAAGAAGGCAAAAAGGAATACAAACGTCTCAAAAATGAGATCGACAGGAAGTGAAAAATGGGTAAGCAGGCATGACTAGAGGACAAATGTAAGGATGTAGAGGCTTATCTCACTAGCGGTATACAAGGGCGATGTACTTGAGGGCAATATTATGGAAATGGAAGAGGATGTAGATGAAGATGAAATGGGAGATACGATACTGCGTGAAGAGTTTGACAGAGCACTGAAAGACCTAAGTCGAAACAAGGCCCCGGGAATAGACAACATTCCATTAGAACTACTGACGTCCTTGGGAGAGCCAGTCCTGACAAAACTCTACCATCTGGTGAGCAAGATGTATGAGACAGGCGAAATACCCTGAGACTTCATGAAGAATATAATAATTCCAATCCCAAAGAAAGCAGGTGTTGACAGATGTGAAAATTACCGAACTATCAGTTTAATAAGTCACAGCTACAAAATACTAACACGAATTCTTTACAGACGAATGGAAAAGCTGGTAGAAGCCGCCCTCGGGGAAGATCAGTTTGGATTCCGCAGAAATGTTGGAACACGTGAGGCAATTCTGACCTTAGGACTTATCTTAGAAGAAAGATTAAGGAAAGGCAGACCTACGTTTCTAGCATTTGTAGACTTAGAGAAAGCTTTTGACAATGTTGACTGGAATACTCTCTTTGAAATTCTAAAGGTGGCAGGGGTAAAATACAGGGAGCGAAAGGCTATTTACAATTTGTACAGAAACCAGATGGCAGTTATATGAGTCGAGTGGCATGAAAGGGAAGCAGTGGCTGGGAAGGCAGTGAGACAGGGTTGTAGCCTCTCCCCGATGTTATTCAATCTGTATATTGAGCAAGCAGTAAAGGAAACAAAAGAAAAGTTCGGAGTAGGTATTAAAATCCATGGAGAAGAAATAAAAACTTTGAGGTTCACCGACGACATTGTAATTCTGTCAGAGACAGCAAAGGACTTGGAAGAGCAGTTGAACGGAATGGACAATGTCTTGAAAGGAGAATATAAGATGAAGATCAACAAAAGCAAAACGAGGATAATGGAATGTAATCGAATTAAGTCGGGTGATGCTGAGGGAATTAGATTAGGAAATGAGACACTTAAAGTAGTAAAGGAGTTTTGCTATTTGGGGAACACAATAACTGATGATGGTGGAAGTAGAGAGGATATAAAATGTAGACTAGCAATGGGAAGCAAAGCGTTTCTGAAGAAGAGAAATTTGTTAACATCGAGTATAGATTTAAGTGTCAGGAAGTCGTTTCTGAAAGTATTTGTATGGAGTGTAGCCATGTATGGAAGTGAAACACGGACGATAAGTAGTTTGGACAAGAAGAGAATGGAAGCTTTTGAAATGTGGTGCTAAAGAAGAATGCTGAAGATTAGATGGGTATATCACATAACTAATGAGGAGGTATTGAATAGAATTGGGGACAAGAGGAGTTTGTGGCGCAACTTGACTAGAAGGAGGGATCGGTTGGTAGGACATGTTCTGAGACATTAAGGGATCACCAATTTAGTACTGGAGGGCAGCGTGGAGGGTAAAAATCGTAGAGGGAGACCAAGAGATGAATACACTAAGCAGATTCAGAAGGATGTAGGCTGCAGTAGGTACTGGGAGATGAAGAGGCTTACACAGGATAGAGTAGCATGGAGAGCTGCATCAAACCAGTCTCAGGACTGAAGACCACAACAACAACAACATCATTTAAAACCGGTTGCTGAAAGTTTGTAAGTAGGCTTTCTCGGACTAGTTTATGAGTATCTTCAAGTGTCTACCTGTTCAGTTCTTTCAACATCTCAGTGACACTCTCCCGCAGGTCAAAAAAATCTGTGACCATTCGTGATTCCCTTCTCTGTATACGTTCAATATTCCCGGTAATTCCTCTTTCGCATGGGTTCCACACACTTGAGCAATATTCTAGGATATGTCAGATGAGTGCTTTGTAAGCAATTGGCGTTGCAGACTGATTGCATTTCTCCAATATTTTACCAATAAAACCAAGTCTGATATCTGCTCTGCCCTAACCATGACTGGACCTATGTTATCGTTCCATTTCATATCGCAACAAAGTATTTGTACGACTTGGGTGACTCTAACTGTGACTCGTTGATATTGCAGTCGTAGGATACTTTGTTTTATCGTTTTGCGAAGGGCACAATTTTACATTTCTGAACACTTAAAGCAAGTTACTAATGTGTACACCATATTGAAATTTTAGGGACTCCTCAGTGAATATTTACGCAGCTCCTTTCAGACAGTACTTCATAACAGATAATTACATGATTTGTAAACATCTGAGGCTACTATGAATATTGTTCGCAAGGCCAAACATACACAACACGAACAGCGAGGGTCTGAACACACTTCGTCGGGTACATCTGAATTTACGTCAATATCTCTTAATGACTCTCCATCCACGACAGCTTGTTGCATCTTCGCTAACAAAAACTCCTCAATCCAGTCACAAATTTCACTTGTTACCTCATACGATCGTACTTTTAATAATAAGAGCAGGTGTGGTACTGAGCCAAATGCTTTTCGGAAATAGAGAAATACTACGCGTACCTCACTGCCTTTATTTATGACTTTCAGTATGTCATGTGAGAAAAGTGCTAGTTAAGTTTCACATGATCGTAGCTTTCGAAATCCATGATGGTTGGCATGGAGGAGGTCACTCACTTCGAGATACTTTTCTATGTTTGAGCTGAGAATGTGTTCCAAGATACAACAAATTTACGTGAAAAATATTGGACGGTAGTTCTGTGGATCACTTCTACTACCCTGCTTGTAGATGATGTGACCTATGCTTCCTTCCAATTAGTGGGAACAGTTCTTTGTTACAGGGATCTATGACAGATTATAGTTAACAGGGGGCCTAAATCAGCCGCAGCATAAAATTTGATAGGGATTCCATCGGGCCCTGGCTATTTGTTCAGTTTTAACGAGTGAGTAAACTTTTTACTGATTTAAAATGTTAAGCATACAATTTCTCGTAAGATATGAGGTATTGCTTTAAATTGTATTATAAAACAAGTGTATGGAATAACGTGTCCGATTCTTGGCGTCAGAAACAAGAATGGAAATAATTCTTTTTGACATCAGAAATACCATGTGAAGCTGTACAATTTTCGTTTAAATGCGACACGTAATTATCTTATATAAGTTCGATTTTCTACGTGTTGCTTTCCGTTTTGATCACAGGGTGCTTACATACTTGCTGTGATATCTTTCAGGTGCTTTAAGATGTAATATATGTTCACTGATTTCCAGTGCTGAACACTATACTGTATTTCATTTTATGTAACTTTTTGCCTGTGTGAAAATTAAAATCTTTGCAAAAATATTTCCCATTTTGAACCATTTCAGCAGCTATATCCCTCTATGCTTCGGCCTTCCAAAATGTTCTTGTAACCTGCATCGCCTGTCTCGTACAAGAAGTTGTACTTCCTCACCTGTTCGATAAGGTTTTTCTGTTTGCATGATTTCCACTGAGTACGCTGCACGGCCACCGATAGGACAGATCTGCCTGCGACTGCTGCTGGCTCAGCCGTCGGCGTGAGAAGAAGGCAAAAAATGCGACTGCAGGCGCTCACAGCCGCCGTCCGCGGCGGCGAATCTGCATTTTGAGACAGAGTGGCGCTCGCCGCGGCGGCCGGCCGGTCGCCGCAGTGGCAAGACCGCACTCTGTGTGACCGACAGACACGATGCAACAACACGCTTGTCAACGACGCGGGCTGTCCGCCGCTGCTCGAGGTCGCAGACCGCGCGGCCACGCGGCGTTCTGTGTGGCCAGGCCTTGAAGCTATGTCTCTGATATAAAGGGTGATCAAAAAGTCGTTCGAAGGGCGCACAGTCCATAATCGGTATGGCAATCAGGCAAAATCGCCATGAGCATTAAGGCAACTCAGCCGTAGTAAAATTTGCTGTTTTGAAGAGCGCGCCACAGCGCGTAGTGTAAAGCAGTCGCCCTCCGTTTCTGGCAGGGGCGCCGCTGTGGCGATCGCAGATTTGGTGTCTCCCTCTGGTGGAGAGGGGGGAAAGTTGCCTGTTCACGTGCATTTAAGGGGCGCTATGAGCTCGCCAGTCGGGCAGTCTGCGAGTCACTTGATTAACCGGTTCAGTGTCGGGCAGTCAGTGTCTGTCTGTCGGTCGGTCTGCCGTACGTTAAGAGAGCCAGTCGGAGTGAGGCTAGGCGTCTCGCGGCACCAGGTGCTGGTCTGTGTCTCGTTTGCATTTGTGCGGCAGTTAGTGTCTGTCTGTCGTTGGAGTGCTAGTATGTCTGTCGTTTGGATCAGACCATAAAGCCAGAAAATGAGAGTCTTGCCTCTCCGCCAGTGACAGAACTCAGCTAGTGGTCGCCCAGTCGGGGCTAAGTTCCTGCATCTGAGTCTGCGCGTTAGGCCGCCAGTCTGCTCGACTTGCTCGGGCAACGGTCATTGGCGGTTGGATTGGTCGATTGGTTGGTCACGCACTGAGACACGAGATGACTGGTCCGCCTTGAGTGTCGGCGCATGTGAGGTCCCCACGTGAGTCCAGTGGGCAGCGTCTTATAGAAAAGGGTAGTGGCTTCGCGGTTGGCAAGAGAGCAACAGGAGCGAAACCACGACATCGGGCTGGCCGGGGCGAGCTGCGACGCCGTGCGACGGGAGATCGGCTCGCCTTCCTGCGTCCGTTGAAGCGGTTGGCAGCGGGCGGTTCGGGAGAGTGTTGGGGGTGCTGCGCCAAATCTTCGCCAGAAATCGCAGTTTATTAGAAGTTAAGTGATTGGAGATATGTTGTCTCATTTACTTGTTAAATTCTACTTGTTTTCTTGGTGAGGTCACCAGCCGCTTTGTTTTGGGGTCGTCCCACCATTCTTCTCGGTTTGCCCACCCGCGGGAAGATGGTTATTGTGAATTGGGTGGTCCGTTTTTCCCTTCTGGAATTGGGAAGGTTTAGAGCAATCTGCGGTTCGGGTTGTTTAGTAACCCCCCCCTGTCAATCTGACATACATCAATAGTTACCTCTGTCATGTTTGTTCGATTCGGTGTTGACGAATTTATTGCTTAAAGTCCGAATTCTTGAAATATGTTTCTATCTTGATTAACATCTTGCGAGGTGGTCTGTGTGTAATGTTGAGCATGTTGTACATTTTATTTAAGTCTGCATTTTATGGGTTTTATTTAAATGGTCATTTTAGGTTATAAGCTTGCCACCCTTCCACCGCAAGAATCCTTAAAAAAATTGCACTTTCGGTTGTAAGTAGGCTGTTTAGATTTTTATATGGGTAATCCCACGTAGCGCTCTATATGAAAATCACTGGCTGTGCTGTGTGCAGTATGTGGCTAGTTTGCATTGTTGTCTGCCATTGTTGTCATGAACTGCTATAGCTGGATGCGAACAGCGCGTAGCGCTGGGCAGTTGGAGGTGAGCCGCCAGCAGTGGTGGACGTGGGGAGAGAGATGGCGGAGTTTTGATAATCTGTAAGACTGAATGTCAATTATGAATATTAAGGTAAATACATTGTTTGTTCTCTATTAATATCTTTCATTTGCTAACTATCCCTATCAGTAGTTAGTACCTTCAGTGGTTTGAATCTTTTATTTAGCTGGCAGTAGTGGCGCTCGCTGTTTTGCAGTAGCTTGAGTAGCGAAGATTTTTGTGAGGTAAGTGTTTTGTAAAAGGTATAGGTTAAAGTTAGTCAGGGCCATTGTTTTGTAGGGGTTATTGAAAGTCAGATTGCGTTGCGCTAAATAATATTGTGTGTCAGGTTAAGCACAGGCTTGTATAATTGTTCTAAGTGGACGTTTCACATGTAAAATTGTTCAAAGGGGACATTTCATATGTCGACCCTTAGCCTAGGATACCTCACTGGAATCTTCTGATTTTTTTCTTGTAGTTTGTGTATTTAGTGTAGCTTTTGTTTATTGCTAGCGCGTAATTGTAGAGAGAATCTCCTTTGTAGTTGCAGTCTTTCATTGTTGTACAGTAAAACAGTTGTGGCATGCATGTAGCTTTGCGCCAAGTATTTCGCTGCTGCAATTAACTAGATATTATTTTCAGTGCTATGTTAATGTGTTCTCTTGTTTTTGCTATTCAAGTTGTGCTTTTCTGTGTTGTCGTGTGAAATATTGTGACAATAATGGCGTGTGAAAAACGTAACACTAGGCTCCAAACTAAATTGAGAAATAATAGTGACGACGAGCGTAGCTTATCAGCACCACTGGGTAGTGAATTAACTAATATTCAAAGTAGTAATTTGGTAACTGTGCATAGGGAAATGGAGCGGGCGTCAGACAATGGCGTAGGCAGTGAAACAGGTAGTGAACAGGGAAGCATTGTCGATCGATCGGTCGGCAACAGCTCGCCTCAGGAATCCGAAATGATAGGACACAATTTTGCAAATACTGTAGATTCAGGTTTTGCGTCCTCACCGTTTTCTCAAATGAGTCAAGACACATTTTCCGCTTGTCAAAATGTGAATGTTGCCGGTGCAAATTCACTGCCGAAAAGCACTGAGGAACATGTTTCAGACACCAGTGCATTGTTATTACAGTTAATGCAACAAATGGGACAAAGGCTACAAAAGTTAGACACAACGCTTGAACAAAATCAGAAACAAATGGGACAGAATCTTCAAAAGTTAGACACAATGGAACAAAATCAGAGACAAACACAGCAAAAGCTTCAAAAGTTAGACACAATGGAACAAAATCAGAGACAAACACAGCAAAAGCTTCAAAAGTTAGACACAATGGAACAAAAGCTTCAAAAGTTAGACTCAGTGGAACATATGCTTGAACAAACACGTGAAGATTTAACTACTGAGTTACATAAAATAGAATCGAAATGTCAGAAAGTCTGTAATGACGTAAAAACACAAATTTGTGAGCATTTCCAACCTATTTTTTCGCGTCATGAGAATGTATTACAGAATCACGAAGCAGCCATAAAAGAACTGCAAACCATTGTTCATGTAAATCATGAGACCTTGTGGGCTAAAATTGACTCAGTTGCATCTACCGATTCGGTTACGCAACTGGCAAAAACTCAGGAAAACTTAAAGAACACAGTAGATTCGATTTCAACACAAATGGACACTCTGAAACTTGGTTCAGAAAAACACACTGAGGAAATGTGTTCACTATCGGAGAAAGTAGCTGAACTTTCGGATCAGGTCACTAACTTATCTACAAAGGTAGATGATGATCTGAATGACACAAGACCCGTAGCCTTCACTGACACAGAAGACTATGAACAAATAAGAAAATTCAAACAAAATCAAAATCAAATTAATACACAGTATAAAAGAGAAATCCGGGAAGGACAACACTACTTCTTCAAGACTGCATGGAAATCCACTACTTCTGTGTGCAATTTTTTTTACTAATGAGACAATGTGAAAAAAACTGTAATTACTATTGTGATGAATGATCAGGACTGTCTTTATGGACTGTGAGAAAATTTTAGCTTTTGACCAACATTGTATCAATAAGTGTGTGCATTTGATATCTTTGTGATTGAAATTATGAAAAATTTTTTCAAATCTGTATTGGCCAGTGCCCAACACCATTTGTAAAAATTTTTTTGTGGGGAGCATGGGGGCTATGTAAGTAGGCTGTTTAGATTTTTATATGGGTAATCCCACGTAGCGCTCTATATGAAAATCACTGGCTGTGCTGTGTGCAGTATGTGGCTAGTTTGCATTGTTGTCTGCCATTGTTGTCATGAACTGCTATAGCTGGATGCGAACAGCGCGTAGCGCTGGGCAGTTGGAGGTGAGCCGCCAGCAGTGGTGGACGTGGGGAGAGAGATGGCGGAGTTTTGATAATCTGTAAGACTGAATGTCAATTATGAATATTAAGGTAAATACATTGTTTGTTCTCTATTAATATCTTTCATTTGCTAACTATCCCTATCAGTAGTTAGTACCTTCAGTGGTTTGAATCTTTTATTTAGCTGGCAGTAGTGGCGCTCGCTGTTTTGCAGTAGCTTGAGTAGCGAAGATTTTTGTGAGGTAAGTGTTTTGTAAAAGGTATAGGTTAAAGTTAGTCAGGGCCATTGTTTTGTAGGGGTTATTGAAAGTCAGATTGCGTTGCGCTAAATAATATTGTGTGTCAAGTTAAGCACAGGCTTGTATAATTGTTCTAAGTGGACGTTTCACATGTAAAATTGTTCAATGGGGACGTTTTACGGTGGCAAATAATTTGAGGGTTGTACCATTTCGATTCCTCTTACGGGATGCATAGTTTACATGTTTGTGTGAGTTGTTAAAAATTTTTGTTTAAAGTAATCTGATGTGTTGCAGATTTGCACCAGTGTACTCTTTCAGAGGTTGTCGTGAGCGGTCATGACCACGGCCGTATTGAAAGGGAGCAGGCAAGCTTCTCAGCGGAAGGCTCCTACTGTTAATATTGTTCTTTGCCTCTAAATAAAACTGTAACTTGATATTTCGAGGGTGCTTTTCTGCTTATAATTTTAAATCTGTTTTGAAAAGACTTTTACGAATAAAATTCACATTTGTTAAATTGTGACTTGATATTTCGAGTGTGCTTTTCTCCTTATAATTTTAAATCTGTTTTGAAAAAGCTTTTAGGAATAAATTCACAGTTGTTAAAAGTAATTTTCCATCAGTTACTTCCTGGCAACTACTTCCCCGCTCACCTAGTGTGATTAAATGTGTCAATGTTCTTGATGCATCGCTAATGAATAAAAATTTTGAAAGTAAATTCACGGTTCAGCAACCATCACACCGACGCGCCAAGTTGAAGATACCCATTTGAACATCGTCACTTGCTGCGTGGAGAAGTCCGCAGCTGCCTTCGTTTGACAGGAATCGTCCACCCTTCAAGACCTTTTTTTGAGGGACCGAAGGTGCGATAATCGCATAGCGGGAGATCAGAACTGTAGGGCGGGTGCTCGGGTGCCTCTTACTTGCGTTGGCGAAACTTCTGCATTACGATATTTGCGATGTAGGGACATGAGTTATCACGAAGCAGCGACATATTTGTTGCAGTTTCCCCGAACGTTTCGCCTAAAATGTACGCTGTGATACAGGTTCTTCATTCTCCGATGGATATCTACTGGTGATTGTCTTTCGCTAACGGAAAAAACAGCATGTTGATCCCGTTTGGGCGCATTTGGTAATAACGGCGCCGTAGTTCACGTTTCCGCATTTATCGCGCGCGCGTCGGAAAGAAAAGAAAGCAACACTAATCCCTTGCCTACATGTCGTTGCTTATGTACGCGCATCGGAGTCACACTACGTCGCACATAAGCTGCAGTACACCCTCAAACGGAAACTTTTTATATCATGTTCTTCTTCTCTTGGAAACTGTGGGCGACACCGTTGTACACCAGAGTCCCACATTCACACAGGCGCAGCCCTGTT
Source organism: Schistocerca cancellata (assembly GCF_023864275.1). Taxonomy (NCBI): domain Eukaryota; kingdom Metazoa; phylum Arthropoda; class Insecta; order Orthoptera; family Acrididae; genus Schistocerca; species Schistocerca cancellata. The sequence continues at coordinate 305,568,176 of NC_064627.1, read as the reverse complement.
TGGGTTTCCAAGATTTCGCCGCTCAGTGATACGATACGCTACGTGCTCGATTGCTTACCTTCCTGCTCACAATAGCATACCTATGTGATGTATTTTACGAACTGGTAAGGTTATTTATGACGTCGAGATAACATGAAAAACGTGTGTAATTTTCCCTGCCTTTACATGAGTATCTTTTCCGTAGAACCTGCTAGAAATTAACAACTTTCCGTTGATATAATCTTGCTCCAAGTTCCGCACTCACTTTTTACTGCGGAACCTGGTGGCGGTGATTGGAAGTTAGCCGTGCTTCCCGGCGCTCCAGTCGCTACGTGTATAGCCCGTTCAGATAACATCAGTCCTTTCCTGAAGCGTAAAGTGCAGTGAGCGGGAACTTCCGAATTTTGGTGATAATGATGAACAATCGTAACGTTAATCCATTAATATTGTATAATATAGCATTTATCAACTCATATAAGGACTGGTTTTGAACTTAAATGATTCCATTAATTTTGCTGCTGCTTCCAGTTTATACTGGGTAAGCAGCACGTACCTTTCACCCGTTAAATTCGCACCAGTGTCTTCACGGCTGCACTTTGATCATCAGTCTGGACCGTCTCTGTAGTGGTGTGCACGTAAAAGGGCGGGTGATGTGGCGACGCACAACAGCGTGAGACAGTGTACAACATGACGCAGCAGCCAGTACCATCATTCTGTCATGCCTGTTTGCAGGGTGCGTTTCTAGGTAATCTAGGATGAATAAGAAGCAGAAATGATGGCCCAACGTGGTGTAGGGAAGCAGCCTACTCACGCCGTATAAAATTCACATCAGTCTTTCCATTGTGTGCCAGCCTAGCTCTGACGTCATAAATATTGCGCAATACTTTAAAAATCAAGTAAATAACCTGAAACGGTTCTACCATGTCAGGAGTAATACTAAATTACTATGTGTTGATTGTCAGTTCGATAACTTTAACCATTTTCGAAATATGGACGTTTTTCTGTAAAAATCATTGGCGCAACAGAAAAGAGCTAGAGACTTAAAAATTTATATTTAGATTCCTTTTTCATAATAATTTAGTAGGGACAGTACTTTGGATCTCACAAGTTAAAATTTTAGTGGAAATTCATAATTTTCTGGTTTTTGTATTGAAAAATAAAGGAAGGAAGATAGATTAAGTAGGCTAATAAATAAGGCTAGGATGTTTATATTTAAGTAGAATGGAGATCCGCTATAATCATAAAGATGTGAGAAGTTTTAATTGAATAACTATAAAACTATAGCGATAGCGTATCTCCAAAAGGCAAGTTCAGAGCTCGTTTACTGCGTGTAGTGTAATTAAATTAATTCTCTCGCCCAAAATAGTTTACTTAGCCACGTCAGACTTTTATTATGATTACTTACCTGTGTGCTGAATGCACATTTAAATTGAGAGCTTCATCGGCCATCAACAAAGGAAGCGATGATTTATTCAATAACTTAAAGTGGTGCATTACTAGCCCAGCGGCTAGTTGGGAGAGCCGATTTGATCAGGCGTTCCCTTAGCCGTCCGCACCGCGGCTTTATACTGTATATAAGAACGCTGCACGAAGAAGGAAGGCCCCAGTTCTCTCCAGACGCTGAACAGCACACCACCTGTGTCGGAAGTCGCGTCGCGTCGGTATCATTGCTATAAACAGCCTCGGATGCCGTATGAAGTTACTCGGGATACGCGTAACCATGAAATAGTTTTCGAGTGAAGTGTAAATTCTGGGATGACTCTAATGATATATCTCCAGTTTGCGAATGTCGTATTTTCACGTGCCGCCGCGGGACAGACATTCTACCATTATATAGCGTGGCGTTTGATGAACATTATCATAAAATTATGGCGAGGATTCACTTAGACATTTAATTTGAACAGTTATAGTTCTATCAGCGCATTAGACTCTGAACTGCTCTGTTAGTTGGATTGTGTGGATTCTTTTTTTTTCATCTGTGACTTTCAGAATATATCGAACGTTTTTTCCACGATCGTTTTTGATTATGAATCCCAGACAATCTCCTAATTCCTCAGAGCTATAAGCTGTAGCTATAAGTGTATTTCTCAGATGAAGTGGGCACTAGGAATTCTAATTACAGGCTTCACGTTTTGCTAATCACTTTCTGGTTGCCAATATTGTAGTTAGAGAGCCAGTGTTGAGAATGGCAAAAGACAGCATAATTAATAGGACCATTTATATAACAATTAATTCTACCTGCCGCCCCACATATGGTTAAACGGCTGGGAAATGCATTTCTTTTCTACATTACAATTCTACAGTTATATAATAAACAATAATTTCCACACAGCCGCCCCACAGTGGGGCTCACCAAAGTGTTGCTGTTTACCAGGTTTGGCAGTAGCTGGAGAGGGCGATGTGTGACATTGCAGGAACCACCCTGACGATTCCGCAATTTCCCCAGCTCTGTGCAGAACGCATCACGCAGATGCCTTCCTATGAGTGCACCACTGTAGGGTTAATAGAAGACATAGGAAAGATTAACAGCTGAGTTGTACGTTTCTACATGAGTTCGTTTAGTGAGTGTGAGAACGTCGCGGAAACGCCCATACAACTCCAATGGAAGACACTTAAATTTCCGAGAACGCACAGTCCAAGAAGATTCAGGTAGCATATTACTTCCTCCTACATATATCTATCAAAAGACTGTAAAAATCAAAGAAATTCATGTTCATGTAGAGTATTACAGACAGTTGTTCTGTCTGTTCTATCACTCCGGTATGAAAGATGGGGAGGGGGGGAGAAAATAATAGTATACACTGTACCAACTGCCGTACGCCATTGTGAATTTTAGAGTTGGCCTATAATCAGCAGTAGACTGAGACAGGCTAAAATAGAAGAAGAAGAGGACGAAGAAGAAGGAGAAGAAGATACAAAACAGGGATGATGGAGAATGACAAACGTGTGAATTTGAGATATGGAACACTAACCCGGAAATGGCTGAGCCGGAAATTATAGGCGGAAAACGAGAAAATTTCGTATTTACCGTTGATCTACTGATGACGATAAAAATTCAAGTAGACACATTTCTTTTAGAAGCCTTATTTATCGGCAACACTTGAACAACGTGTTATATTCACAATATGTGTACAATGTGGTATCCCACATGACATCGTCACACGAAGTTTTAAAGTTTCTCTTCGAATAAGCCTGGCGTTGTTCGGAAAATCTCAAAGGCAGAGAAAATTGCAGAAGGTCCTCTTCAGGCTCTACGTGTGTGTCATACAGAAGACCTTCCACATGAGCCCACGAGAAGATACCAAGTGCATTGAGATAGTTGAACTAATTACTCACGAAACAAAATCTGTATTTGTCACCCACCAGTAAGAGAAATTCTGACTAGTGTTCACGAGTAAGATGTGCAAAGAGATTTGGGGCTTCACCAACTTGGAACCACGTACGTGTTCGAAGACAAGCGCGATGTCTTTCAACAACATGGGGAGTATGCCTCACAAACACGGTTTACATTTATGTTGTTTAGCAGGGAGGAAACAGATATGAGCTTATTAACCGATGGTCGAAAGCCGCGCGGGATTAGCCGAGCGGTCTGAGGCGCTGCAGTCATGGACTGTGTGGCTGGTCCCGGCGGAGGTTCGAGTCCTCCCTCGGGCCTGGATGTGTGTGTTTGTCCTTAGGATAATTTAAGTTAAGTAATGTAAAAGCTTAGGAACTGATGACCTTAGCAGTTAAGTCCCATAAGGTTTACACACATTTGAACATTTTTTTGATGGTCGAAAGTCCGCAATCCCAAACTAACGGTGTGGATGTCTCTTCTCAACTTCAGCGTGAAGATTTTCAGCGTCCTTTATACGACTGTTGCCACTGTTGAGTATTCCGTGTCTGGTAAAAAAGAATTCATCCAGTAAAACATCAACAGTGCCGAAGGATGATCATAAAGCACTACTGTTCCTGTTGACTCAACAAGTGATCCAAAGCCAGCAGGATTTAAAGACTGGGCTGTTGAGGTTACAGGTGCTATTCCCGTATTAATTTTCACACGGAACTGTGCGACAGTAATTAATTTCACTTGCAACAGATCGAATGCTGATTGAAAACACCTGAGTTAAAGCAAGCAAGCACTGCTTCTTTCAAGTGATAATCTGCACATTTCGTTCTTCTCCTCAGTCGTACTGTAGTAGCATATACTCTGATTCCCTTAATCGCTAGAACTGTCCTGGAAACATGATCTGAGTAAGATGTCTCCTATCAGGGTATGTGGCATGATACAACGATTCAGCTTCTCTACAGTTTTAGTTTGATTGTTCATACCTGAAACTCACGTCTACTAATTCCGTAACCGGTTACAACTAGGGCTGATTGATTATTTACTTCTATTTGCAGAAACACAGTGCAATTTCACCGATATTTCCATCGTACCTGGCCGGCAGGAGTGGCCGTGCGGTTCTAGGCGCTACAGTCTGGAATCGAGCGACCGCTACGGTCGCAGGTTCGAATCCTGCCTCGGGCATGGATGTGTGTGATTTCCTTAGGTTAGTTAGGTTTAATTAGTTCTAAGTTCTAGGCGACTGATGACCTCAGAAGTTAAGTCGCATAGTGCTCAGAGCCATTTGAACCATTTGAACCATCGTGCCTGACTGTTGGCACTGTACACATGATGCCCTCTGTATCGAATCGGCATAGTTTCCTGTCCCTACCACTCATGGTATAAGCGTGCATGTTGGTCGGCTCTGTTAACTCCCACTATTTTAGGGAACATCTGCATAATCAAATGTTCAAATGTTTGTGAATTCCTAAGGGACCAAACTGCTTAGGTCATCGGTTCCTAGACTTACACACTACTTAAACTAACTTATTCTAAGAACAACATGTAACGCCGGAAATGCATATCCTCCTATTTCCATCTATTGTATAAGAATTTTTTTCCTTGTTTTGTTACCTCAAGATATGACATTTCTGTGTCTTTATATATTGTAATTGTTTTACTATTTGTGTATATATATTTATGCATTTATGTTGATGTATAATTTGTTGTTTTGTAAATATTATTTGTATTTTTACGCTGGGTCTTGCCTAGGGAAAACTATGCTATCGAACGAATACATCAATAGGTCGTGTGGAGAACGAAAGTGTTTAGGATCTTTGGTAATGTTAACTCTGCCGCGTGGAGCGAGAGAAGACAGGGAGTCTGGCTGGGGTGGTGCAGTGGAGCAGGTGTGTTGTGTGACGCTCCCGCGAGTTGCCGCGCTTTCAGGGTTGGGCAGCATGTAATTGCGCTCGACTTGCTATGATAGTTTCTGACACGGTGTCGCGGACGGGAAGCATTAGCTGGCCCACATCAAGAGCCCGTTTCGCCTGGTAACCGTGTCGAGAAGAAGGCGAGCCAACATCCAGCTTCTGCAACAGCGACAGCCGACAATGAGTGACTGTCGCCACCTCCTCGATCGACAGCTTCAAACCTTCAATCAACCAACAAGGAAGACTGGAAGCACGTAAAGTTTTAGAACTGTATGGCAGACCTCAGCTTTTCAAACTGTTCAATTTGTCTCACAAAATTACAACAATGTAGCATGAACCTTTGTTGCTCATTGTCCCAAATGCATTACCAAGCAGGGTCCCTTCCTTTTCCGGAATGAACCCGAGTGTCGTTGAAATTCAAACGCCAGCATCATTCGATTTCACTGCTTTAATTTCAAAGTTCGGTTAAGGTATTCATAGCTGGCTACAATATTTAGATTACACAAGCACAAATTAAGAGTGCGTGTTTTATTACCGTATTTTAGCTTACGTGTGACTGCAACTCAGCTTGGTACGTACTAAATGTTACTATTGTTAATTGTTCAGAATCCTTTAATTCAAGTTCAAAGTTAAATCTCTTATTTCTAAATTGCATAGATTCAAGTAGCTTTTGAAATGATTGTTGATGTAGTCCAAGACTAACCGTATTTTACTGAATTTCGATGTGCTTCAGAAAGAAAGCTCACTATTAACTTCAGTCACTAAATTAACTTTCGATTTTCCGGTTTTATTAATTCTTTTGCTAAATTAAGTCAGAGTGTAGCGAAATTTATTACTTCTGACAAACTTTCAGTTTTCACACTACACGTGTCAACCTTCAGTTGCCACGCTTCTAGTGCTAATTGTATGTGCAATAGCCTTTCTTTTTCAGTTACTATAGTAATTGTCCTTAGCACTGGCGACCGTAATTTTCCCAAAGTCTCAAATATCTAATTACCGCTAGTTAATTGTTAACGTAACGGCCGCACATTTACTTTTTTTTTTAACTTTGCCCCTTTTCAAAATTAATTTCCACCAGTTTCATTTGCATTTTTCCTTTCATTTAGATGTAACCTTTTCCTCCCTCTTTACCGACAGATTAACTTCGGTGACGATTGCTTTTCCCAAATTTCCATTAGGTACATGCGGTTTAATTTTTCACTGTCATCAAGGTCGATAAGTGAGGGGGAGGTTACAAACACACACATCCAACCCGAGGGAGGACTCGAACCTGCGGCTGGAGGAGCCGCGCAATCCGTGACGTGAGGCCTCAAACCGCACGACCACTCCCCACGGCTCTACATAATCAATCAGCTTTTTAAACTGGTTGATAAAGTGCAAAACCTGCAGTACAGCGTTTAGCAACAATGCTCGCATGAAGTCCGAGTCTCGTATACTGTCTTCCACTATCCATAATACACACTGAAGCGCCAAAGAAACTTGTAAGGCTTGCGTATTCAAATAGAGAGATAAGTAAACAGGCAGAATACGGAGATGCGGTCGGCAACGCCTATATAAGACAAAAAGTGTCTGGCGCAGTTGTTAGATCGATTACTGCTGCTACAATGGCAGGTTATCAAGAGTTAAGTGAGTTGAACATGATGTTGTAGCCAGCACACGAGCGATGGCACACAGCATCTCCGAGATAGCGATGAAGTGAGGATTTTCCCGTATGACCACTTCATGTGTCTACCGTGAATATCAGGAATCCGGTAAAACATCAGATCTCCGACGTCCCTGCGGCCAGAAAAAGACCTGCAGGAACGGGACCAACGACGACTGAAGAGAATCGTTCAACGTGACAGAAGTGCAACCCTTCCGCAGATCGCTGCGGAATTCAATGCTGGACCATCAACGTGTCAGCGTGCAAACCATTCAACGAAACATCATCGATATGGGCTTTCGGAGCCGAAGGCCCACTCGTGTACCTTTAATGACTACACAACACAAAGCTTTACGCTTCGCCTGGAGGCGCCAACATCGACATTGGACTGTTGCTGGCTGGAAACACGCTACCTGGTCGGACGAGTCTCCTTTCAAATTGTATCGAGCGAATGGAAGTGTACGCGTATGGAGACAACCTCACAAATCCGTGGACTCTGCGTGTCAGCAGGGGATTGTTCAATCTGGTGGAGACCCTGTAATGGTGTGAGGCGTTTACAGTTGGAGTGATGTGGGACCCCTGATACGTCTAAATACGACTCTGACAGTTGACACGTACGTAAGCATCCTGTCTGATCACCTGCATCCATTCACGTCCATTGTGCATTCCGACGGACTTGGGCAATTCCAGCAGGACAACGCGACATCCCACACTTCACGAATTGCTAGAGAGTGGGTCCAGGAACACTCTTCTGAGTTTAATATTCAGAAGAGATCTCCAGCCCCCTCGTACTGATACGGATGGACAGCCCTGCAGGGACACAGGTAATATAGAACGTGTACAGGAGCCAAAAGGAAATAATAAGAATGGAAGACCAAGCACGAAGTGCTCGGTTTAAAAACGGTGTAAGACAAAGCTTTAGTCTCTTGCCCCTGCTGTTCATTCTATACATCAAAAAAGCAATGATGGAAATAAAAGATGGGTTCAGGAGTGGAATTAAAATTCAAGTTGAAAGGATAGATATTGCTATCCACAGTGAAAGTTCTAACACATAGGGTTTTAGCTGAAAATGTTCGATTAACATCCTCGTAGATTACTAGTCTGTGTTAAGTTCAATGAAATGCTTCGAGTGTGTACTTATCTCGTCGGTTTCGACAACTTTTCTCCACCCGTTCAGTGTTAATTGGGATGTGTAATATTAATTGCTTCACTGCAGAAATATCAGGAGTCAATGTGAAAGGCCGATGATATTAAATAATTTACACCAACACACAGTTTACATTTTATGTTAATATTTATATTGTTCCAGAACGTTCGTACAATCCACAGCTCAAAGAAACTGACTTCACAGATCATATATCCGAACTAACTAAAAACAACTGCCACTCTGCTGCCACACTACTGCCACTCCCGAGCTCTTAGCTCATTGCTTATACAGTTTCTTAGCAATACAAGGTCTTTGAAGGTATTGATCAACAAAGTCACATTAGCTGAGTTACACTAAAAATCAGTTGTTTCATGAGAAACTACAGTTACACTTTTGAAGATAATAAATGACTGATTATAACAAATGTGATTTCTAAAATTGCTTTTCAGATTTAGTGTCTAACAATACTTGGTATTAAATAATTAATATCTGGTTAATTACAACAGAAATTTTGATGCTAATATACTTTGGAGTATTTTACATAATGCTGAAATAGATTTGGAGGTTCAAATTTTATATAATAATATCGTTTTGACCAAATGATCAAAATAATAGTTTGTTTATGACATAAAGTGCTAGAACTCGTAATAACAGAATTAGTTACAATGAGTCTGATTTGAGTTTCTAATTACAATTAATCTGATTTGAGTTACTGTAAAGACATAATCTCTTAAGAGTGAACGTAGCTCTCAGGGCATCAGTTAGCCAGAGATCTAAGCAGAACGTTAATTTTCACATTTTATGAAATAATCATATTTTGACAATTATTTCCCGTTTAATGACTGTGCTGATTTTAACGCTAATATTTCTACGTGATAATTTTCTGATAGTTGCACAAATGAAATAATTAGTTTTTCTGTAAATTCTGTAAAATTTATGATTACAAAGAGACACTTTTTAACTAATTAAAGGTTCCTGTTAGCTGTATTTTAATGAACTGTAGTTGACTAACTGGGTGTGCTACGTTTCAAATATCTCTTGTACAATGCTACTTGATACTACACAGAACACCAAAAGTTATATTTTAACATTTACTGTACTGTGAAATGTGTGTCATATAATACGTAAAAGTACGGTACCGAATACTTCATATAACGGTCCCCAAAGTATGTCCTATTACAAAGTGAAGAAGAATTACATGATCTACTGAATGGAACGAACCGTCAAATGAGTAGAGAATATGGATTGAGAGTAAATCGAAAAAAAAGTAATGAAAGTAGCAGAAATGAGAACAGCGAGAAACTTAAGATCAGGGTTGATGCTCACAAAGTAAATAAAGTTAAGGAATTCTACTTGTTAAGCAGCAAAATAACTGATGACAAACGGAGCAGGGTTTCATTCTATACGGTTCCTAAGAACCATGATACATATGTAACAGCACATTACAGGAACATTTAATTAAAATTTTCTTGTAGGGTACAGAAATTTACTGAATAACCTTTCTTTTCAAGGACAAAAATGGATAGTAAACAGCAGAAGAGATGATCTACTGCAGAAAGGTGTAGTATATCAAAACAGTAATTGGAAGTTTTGTTGACTACACTACGAACCGAAACAGTTATGAATGCGTAAAAAAAAGAAACAGGTATGGAATCCAGTACCTACATTATTTAACGTACCATATAAGCCAACACAGCTGTATCTGAAGAGGAAAGTACGAAGCAAGCGAGTTAACAAAACAACAAAAACAATAAAACAGTTTCCCAACTCAAAAGAAATCTGTTTTCATTCGTTGTTTCATCAGGGCCACAGACGTCAGAAAGTGTCAAAACATCCGTATTAAGGATAACTAACTACTTAAAAACATTCGTGAGCTGGAAAGCGAGTGCAAGAATGTGTAAATCTGTAGACTCGGTGCAAAACAGTTGCTGGTCAAGAAAGTGCCTATCATTATCAGAAAACTCACCATCAGGAATATATCCTTCCTATACATATAAGGAGCATTCAGTTGAAAACAAGTCCGAAGGGAGAAAAGTAAGTAAACCGTTCATTATTTCAAAAGTGATCGCCAACTGTTAATATACACTCTTCGAAATGGAAAAAAGAACACATTGACACCGGTGTGTCAGACCCACCATACTTGCTCCGGACACTGCGAGAGGGCTGTACAAGCAATGATCACACGCACGGCACAGCGGACACACCAGGAACCACGGTGTTGGCCGTCGAATGGCGCTAGCTGCGCAGCATTTGTGCACCGCCGCCGTCAGTGTCAGCCAGTTTGCCGTGGCATACGGAGCTCCATCGCAGTCTTTAACACTGGTAGCATGCCGCGACAGCGTGGACGTGAACCGTATGTGCAGTTGACGGACTTTGAGCGAGGGCGTATAGTGGGCATGCGGGAGGCCGGGTGGACGTACCGCCGAATTGCTCAACACGTGGGGCGTGAGGTCTCCACAGTACATCGATGTTGTCGCCAGTGGTCGGCGGAAGGTGCACGTGCCCGTCGACCTGGGACCGGACCGCAGCGACGCACGGATGCACGCCAAGACCGTAGGATCCTACGCAGTGCCGTAGGGGACCGCACCGCCACTTCCCAGCAAATTAGGGACACTGTTGCTCCTGAGGTATCGGCGAGGACCATTCGCAACCGTCTCCATGAAGCTGGGCTACGCTCCCGCACACCGTTAGGCCGTCTTCCGCTCACGCCCCAACATCGTGCAGCCCGCCTCCAGTGGTGTCGCGACAGGCGTGAATGGAGGGACGAATGGAGACGTGTCGTCTTCAGCGATGAGAGTCACTTCTGCCTTGGTGCCAATGATGGTCGTATGCGTGTTTGGCGCCGTGCAGGTGAGCGCCACAATCAGGACTGCATACAACCGAGGCACACAGGGCCAACACCCGGCATCATGGCGTGGGAAGCGATCTCCTACACTGGCCGTACACCACTGGTGATCGTCGAGGGGACACTGAATAGTGCACGGTACATCCAAACCGTCATCGAACCCATCGTTCTACCATTCCTAGACCGGCAAGGGAACTTGCTGTTCCAACAGGACAATGCACGTCCGCATGAAGCCCGTGCCACCCAACGTGCTCTAGAAGGTGTAAGTCAGCTACCCTGGCCAGCAAGATCTCCGGATCTGTCCCCCATTGAGCATGTTTGGGACTGGATGAAGCGTCGTCTCACGCGGTCTGCACGTCCAGCACGAACGCTGGTCTAACTGAGGCGCCAGGTGGAAATGGCATGGCAAGCCGTTCCACAGGACTACATCCAGCATCTCTACGATCGTCTCCATGGGAGAATAGCAGCCTGCATTGCTGCGAAAGGTGGATATACACTGTACTAGTGCCGGCATTGTGCATGCTCTGTTGCCTGTGTCTATGTGCCTGTGGTTCTGTCAGTGTGATCATGTGATGTATCTGACCCCAGGAATGTGTCAATAAAGTTTCCCCTTCCTGGGACAATGAATTCACGGTGTTCTTATTTCAATTTCCAGGAGTGTATTTATCCCTCTATGGGACCGAACGACAACCAAGGTCGTCCCCACTCAAATCATGTGTGTCGGCAACGGTCGGGCGAGTCATGGCTGTCCAGACCTCACTGTTGCTCTGTCCCGACTGAACTCACGACACACGACGTCCCGGAAATACTAGCGGTCGCTCCAGAGATACACTATTGGCCATTAAAATTGCTACACCACGAAGATGACGTGCTACAGACGCGAAATTTAACCGACAGGAAGAGGATGCCGTGATATGCAAATGATTAGCTTTTCAGAGCATTCACACAAGGTTGGCGCCGGTGGCGACACCTACAACGTGCTGACATGAGAAAAGTTTGCAACCGATTTCTCATACACCAACAGCAGGTGACCGGCGTTGCCTGGTGAAACGTTGTTGTGATGTCTCGTGTAAGGAGGGGAAATGCGTACCATCACGTTTCCGACTTTCATAAAGGTCGGATTGTAGCCTATCGCGATTGCGGTTTATCGTATCGCAACATTGCTGCTCGCGTTGGTCGAGATCTAATGACTGTTAGCAGGATATGGAATCGGTGGGTTCAGGAGGGTAATATGGAACGCCGTGCAGGATCCCAATGGCCTCGTATCAACTAGCAGTCGAGATGACAGGCATCTTATCCCCATGGCTGTAACGGATCGTGCAGCCACGTCTCGATCCCTGCGTCAACTGATGGGGACGTTTGCAAGTCAACAACCATCTGCACGAACAGTTCGACGACGTTTGCAGCAGCATGGACAACCAGCTCGGAGACCATGTCTGTGGTTACCCTTGACGCTGCATCACGGACAGGAGCGCCTGCGATGATGTACTCAACGACTAACCTGGGTGCACGAATGGCAAAACAGTATTTTTTTCGGATGAATCCAGGTTCTGTTCACAGCATGATGATGGTCGCATCCGTGTTGGGCGACATCGCGGTGAACGCACATTGGAAGCGTGTATTCGTCATCGGCATACTGGCGTATCACCCGGCGTGATGGTATGGGGTGCCATTGGTTACACGTCTCGGTCACCTCTTGTTCGCATTGACGGAACTTTGAACAGTGGACGTTACATTTCAGGTGTGTTACGACCTGTGGCTCTACCCTTCATTCGATCCCTGTGAAACCCTACATTTCAGGAGGAAAATACCTGACCGCATGTTGCAGGTCCTGTACGGGCCTTTTTCTACCCAGAAAATGTTCGACTGCTGCCCTGGCCAGCACACTCTCCAGATCTCTCACCAACTGAAAACGTCTGGTCAATGGTGGCCGAGCAACTGGCTCGTCACAATACGCCAGTCACTACTCTTGATGAACTGTGGTATCGTGTTGAAGCTGCATGGGCAGCTGTACCTCTACACGCCATCCAAGCGCTGTTTGATTCAGTGCCGAGGCGTATCAAGGCCGTTATTACAGCCAGAGGTGGTTGTTCTGGGTACTGATTTCTCAGGATCTATGCACCCAAATTGCGTGAAAATGTAATCACATGTCAGTTCTAGTATAATATATTTGTCCAATGAATACCCGTTTATCATCTGCATTTCTTCTTGGTGTAGCAATTTTAATGGCCAGTAGTGTAGTAGGACAGTGCTCTTATCGGTAAGCGCTGCTGCTGCCACTCATGGACAGGCAAGCAAGCAACTTAGTGACGCCAGTAAATCGAATAAGAAACGGGACGGCAGTACTGCAAAGACAAGATGCCAAGCAATAAACGGCACTAACACGAGCCGCACACGGCTCACTGGGTTACAGTGCTCGAACCTCTCTTCGTAAGCCGCAGTTTTCTGTGGCCAGTCGTATGCGACACTTGATGTGGTGTAAAGAGTGCCGCCACTGCACACTGCTTGACTAGAAACGAGTGATCTGAAGTGACGAATCACGCAATACCCTGTGGTAATCCCATGGAAGGGTTTCGGTTTGATGAGTCTCTGGAGAACGTTAGGACTACCTGCCATCACGCTTAGTGCCAACAGTGAAGTGCGAAGGAGGTGCTGTTACGGTATCAAGGTGGTTTTCGTTGTTACTGTGCTTAAGGAAATGAAAGAATATGATCACATTTACACCATCGTTGCTGCGTACACTATAGGAACAGTTAGTAGACGATCACTGTATCAGCACAACAGTGCATCCCGTCATAAATTAGCTGCCACACACACACACACACACACACATGGACAAACGCAGAGAGAGAGAGAGAGAGAGAGAGTTAGAGAAACACAGAAAAGTAAACAAAATCCAAATTCGGTGTCAAACTCACTTGAGAACAAGTGAATGCCGACTGAGAAGGTCACACAATAACAAGAATTACTCAACGTGTTGGCGAAGTGAAAAGTGTTTGTTACAAACTAAATTCGACTGAAAATGCGTAACATGTTTGCGCGTTTTTGCTTCTCAATAACTGATTTGAACATGAAAGACAACGGATCTACCAAAGGAAAATGTTAGTAACTGTAAGTATGTGCGCGAAATATCTTGGCACAACAAAATTAGGTTTAAACATAAACTAAATGCACATTAACATCGTTTGCTTGCTGATAACACGCAACCAGTACATCACAATGAGCGTATGGTCCTGTTGAAGAGTATAATGTAAAATTTACATAATGACAAAAACAATCAAAAACCGTTGCTTACACATAATTTTCATAGATTTGGTATCACTCAAAATAAGTTCACATTTCAGAGATTTTTAATAAAGAAAACCCACCGATGATGGAACGGAAATGCGAAACGTGTTCGAATCATACGAAAAAACTGTGTTATGCATGATAGGCGGGCCATGTATCATATAATTTTTCCTACGTGAAAGGTCAAGAATCTGTAGGACATAAAACTTCATCTTTCGCCCTGTTGGCAACTACAGAAGACGGTAGTATTAATCACTTGCAGAAAATTACCGTTAAAAATTGGCAAACATGATTGTTTTGTAACAATGCGAGCTATTTAAACCGTTATTATATCTATACCATTCCAAAAATAGTCAAGGGAGAAATAATACTAACATTGCCATGTAAGGTTATCGTGTGAGAATACAGCATACTTAATCCCATGAATTTCGTTTCTGTCTCTACTTCAGGAGAAGTAACTGTACAGAAAATCAGAGGATTAAGTTTTGCTTAAAGTACACAGAACGTACTCCAAGATTATTTAAGAAGCAGTATTCTCACGACGAGGAGCACCATTTCAGGAAAAAAAGCAAGGAAAGGTATCGTCCTCGATTGGGATTTAACACGCGAACATGAAACTGAGAGGCCGATACGCTGATTGCGCTGCCACTGGCCTCAAAATAAGAATATTATTACTGAAGTTACCATATTTTAGCAGAGATATAAGTAACGATGGCCGAAGTAGAGAGAATATAAGGTGCAGAATGGCAAGCAAGAAAATCGTTTCGGTAAAAGAGAAACATTTTTACATCTAATATAAATTTAACTGTTAGGAAGTCCTTCCGAAAATGTTCGTGTAGTGTGTAGACTGACAGCCAAATGAAACGTGGACGATAAACTGTACAGACAAGAAGAGACTAGAAGTTTCGGAAATGTGGTGTGGCAGGAGAACTCTGAACATAAGACTGATCAAATGACTCCATAAAAATTATAAAAATGGATATATGTAGACCTATGGATGTATGTATGTATCTATGTTGCACATCTCATTCTAAACCACGTGACCGATTTAAACCAAACTTGGTACACGTATCGTTTACTGTGGGGTCAAGAACCACCCACCTCTCAAAGGGGTGGGAATTAAAAAGTAGTGTAGCCCACAACGCGAGAATACCCATATTTTAGCTATCCATTATTTGAGAATGAGAGTACTTAGAAACTTGGAACAAACTTTAAACATAATTTCAAACATTTATGAAACATTTTGTCGCTGACAACCCGTACAAAATGAATGAAGGGAAAAAGTTTACGGTTTACTAAATTTTCGCTGTTCATGCAGTAAAACTGCCATATGAAGCATGCCGTTTTAATTTATTACTTGCTTACAAACAGTTGTGTCCTTGACAAAGTTTGCAGACATTATTCACTTATACCACTGAATGCACTAGAAAAATTACGTCCTTGTACGATGCTTAGTTCTGGAGATATGATGTTATGAACAGTGAGATGCTTGAAAAACTACCGTATCATGCAAGACGTATAAATTTATTACTTCTTTTCTACTAACTTCATTCGAAACACATTTTGCAGACTGGATGTACCTGCAAAGTTATATGATCGTACAGCACTGGTTCAGAAGATACGATGTCATAAAGATTGAGCTGCGTGAAAATGAAACTGCAGGGCGAAGCCCGCTGGTCGTATAGGTGAGATATGTGTATAAATACACACAAAATGTATTAAATAAGTGTGAAATATATTTGACATGTGTGCATGCGGGCAAAGCCGCAGGTTAGATGCTCAACCTAAATCCGTTGAAAGATTTCAATGAAATTTGGCACACATACACTGATGAGCCAAAACATTAGCACCGCCTACTTAATAGCTTGTTTGTCGGTTTTTGGAAAGATATATATGTAACTGATTCGGCGTATCGGGGATCCGACAGTTTGTTTGTAGTTTTGTGGAGGTATGTCGCGTTAATGTCTAAGCACAGGTCACGTGATTCGCGTAAATAACGTGCCTCGGATTTGTGTACGCGGCAATGCCGCCCGATAGAGACCCAGATTGGTCCCAAAGGATTTAGATCAGGCGAATTTTGTCGCCGAGACTTCAACACGAGTTCACTATACTGCCCCTCAAACCACTGTAGCACGGTTCTGGCTCCGAGACACGGACAATTATGCTGCTGGAAGAGAGACATCGCCGTCGGGGAAGACATCTAACATGAAAGGATGCAGGTGGTTCGCAGCTGTCAGGTCCCATGCAAGCGCAGGAGAATGGCTCCCATAGTATAATATTGCTCCCAACAGCCTGTGTCCGTGCACGCTGCACGTTTCGAGCTGATGTTCACCTCGATGAGGGCGTTTGAGGAGACGACTGTCGACCTACTGTAGCAAAAATGTGATTCACCCGAAGAACAGACACGTTTTCATTCACAGACCGTTGAATCCCGATGGTCCTTCCCGATGGTCCTTCGCCCACTGTAATCGTAATTGACGGTGTTGTTGGGTCAACATTTGAACACGAAGGGGTGGTCTGCTGCGAAGTTCGATGTTCAACAATGTACGATGAACGGTGTGCTCCGAAACACTTTTGCGTGCACCAGCGTAGTGCTCTTTCGGCAGAGATGCCACGGGCCACTATCTATCCTACTTGACAGAGCACACAAGCCTCCGAAACCCACGTTCTGTGAAGAGTCGTGGACGTCCAACAATTTAGCGCCACTGTCCTTCTACCTCTTTCAGTAGAAGCTCACGACAGTAGCACGTGACCATTCGACCAGCTTCGCCGCTTCCGAGACACTCGTTCACATGCTCTACGTAATAGTACACTCCTGGAAATGGAAAAAAGAACACATTGACACCGGTGTGTCAGACCCACCATACTTGCTCCGGACACTGCGAGAGGGCTGTACAAGCAATGATCACACGCACGGCACAGCGGACACACCAGGAACCGCGGTGTTGGCCGTCGAATGGCGCTAGCTGCGCAGCATTTGTGCACCGCCGCCGTCAGTGTCAGCCAGTTTGCCGTGGCATACGGAGCTCCATCGCAGTCTTTAACACTGGTAGCATGCCGCGACAGCGTGGACGTGAACCGTATGTGCAGTTGACGGACTTTGAGCGAGGGCGTATAGTGGGCATGCGGGAGGCCGGGTGGACGTACCGCCGAATTGCTCAACACGTGGGGCGTGAGGTCTCCACAGTACATCGATGTTGTCGCCAGTGGTCGGCGGAAGGTGCACGTGCCCGTCGACCTGGGACCGGACCGCAGCGACGCACGGATGCACGCCAAGACCGTAGGATCCTACGCAGTGCCGTAGGGGACCGCACCGCCATTTCCCAGCAAATTAGGGACACTGTTGCTCCTGGGGTATCGGCGAGGACCATTCGCAACCGTCTCCATGAAGCTGGGCTACGCTCCCGCACACCGTTAGGCCGTCTTCCGCTCACGCCCCAACATCGTGCAGCCCGCCTCCAGTGGTGTCGCGACAGGCGTGAATGGAGGGACGAATGGAGACGTGTCGTCTTCAGCGATGAGAGTCACTTCTGCCTTGGTGCCAATGATGGTCGTATGCGTGTTTGGCGCCGTGCAGGTGAGCGCCACAATCAGGACTGCATACAACCGAGGCACACAGGGCCAACACCCGGCATCATGGCGTGGGAAGCGATCTCCTACACTGGCCGTACACCACTGGTGATCGTCGAGGGGACACTGAATAGTGCACGGTACATCCAAACCGTCATCGAACCCATCGTTCTACCATTCCTAGACCGGCAAGGGAACTTGCTGTTCCAACAGGACAATGCACGTCCGCATGAAGCCCGTGCCACCCAACGTGCTCTAGAAGGTGTAAGTCAGCTACCCTGGCCAGCAAGATCTCCGGATCTGTCCCCCATTGAGCATGTTTGGGACTGGATGAAGCGTCGTCTCACGCGGTCTGCACGTCCAGCACGAACGCTGGTCTAACTGAGGCGCCAGGTGGAAATGGCATGGCAAGCCGTTCCACAGGACTACATCCAGCATCTCTACGATCGTCTCCATGGGAGAATAGCAGCCTGCATTGCTGCGAAAGGTGGATATACACTGTACTAGTGCCGGCATTGTGCATGCTCTGTTGCCTGTGTCTATGTGCCTGTGGTTCTGTCAGTGTGATCATGTGATGTATCTGACCCCAGGAATGTGTCAATAAAGTTTCCCCTTCCTGGGACAATGAATTCACGGTGTTCTTATTTCAATTTCCAGGAGTGTATTTATCCCTCTATGGGACCGAACGACAACCAAGGTCGTCCCCACTCAAATCATGTGTGTCGGCAACGGTCGGGCGAGTCATGGCTGTCCAGACCTCACTGTTGCTCTGTCCCGACTGAACTCACGACACACGACGTCCCGGAAATACTAGCGGTCGCTCCAGAGATACACTATTGGCCATTAAAATTGCTACACCACGAAGATGACGTGCTACAGACGCGAAATTTAACCGACAGGAAGAGGATGCCGTGATATGCAAATGATTAGCTTTTCAGAGCATTCACACAAGGTTGGCGCCGGTGGCGACACCTACAACGTGCTGACATGAGAAAAGTTTGCAACCGATTTCTCATACACCAACAGCAGGTGACCGGCGTTGCCTGGTGAAACGTTGTTGTGATGTCTCGTGTAAGGAGGGGAAATGCGTACCATCACGTTTCCGACTTTCATAAAGGTCGGATTGTAGCCTATCGCGATTGCGGTTTATCGTATCGCAACATTGCTGCTCGCGTTGGTCGAGATCTAATGACTGTTAGCAGGATATGGAATCGGTGGGTTCAGGAGGGTAATATGGAACGCCGTGCAGGATCCCAATGGCCTCGTATCACTAGCAGTCGAGATGACAGGCATCTTATCCCCATGGCTGTAACGGATCGTGCAGCCACGTCTCGATCCCTGCGTCAACTGATGGGGACGTTTGCAAGTCAACAACCATCTGCACGAACAGTTCGACGACGTTTGCAGCAGCATGGACAACCAGCTCGGAGACCATGTCTGTGGTTACCCTTGACGCTGCATCACGGACAGGAGCGCCTGCGATGATGTACTCAACGACTAACCTGGGTGCACGAATGGCAAAACAGTATTTTTTTCGGATGAATCCAGGTTCTGTTCACAGCATGATGATGGTCGCATCCGTGTTGGGCGACATCGCGGTGAACGCACATTGGAAGCGTGTATTCGTCATCGGCATACTGGCGTATCACCCGGCGTGATGGTATGGGGTGCCATTGGTTACACGTCTCGGTCACCTCTTGTTCGCATTGACGGAACTTTGAACAGTGGACGTTACATTTCAGGTGTGTTACGACCTGTGGCTCTACCCTTCATTCGATCCCTGTGAAACCCTACATTTCAGGAGGAAAATACCTGACCGCATGTTGCAGGTCCTGTACGGGCCTTTTTCTACCCAGAAAATGTTCGACTGCTGCCCTGGCCAGCACACTCTCCAGATCTCTCACCAACTGAAAACGTCTGGTCAATGGTGGCCGAGCAACTGGCTCGTCACAATACGCCAGTCACTACTCTTGATGAACTGTGGTATCGTGTTGAAGCTGCATGGGCAGCTGTACCTCTACACGCCATCCAAGCGCTGTTTGATTCAGTGCCGAGGCGTATCAAGGCCGTTATTACAGCCAGAGGTGGTTGTTCTGGGTACTGATTTCTCAGGATCTATGCACCCAAATTGCGTGAAAATGTAATCACATGTCAGTTCTAGTATAATATATTTGTCCAATGAATACCCGTTTATCATCTGCATTTCTTCTTGGTGTAGCAATTTTAATGGCCAGTAGTGTAGTAGGACAGTGCTCTTATCGGTAAGCGCTGCTGCTGCCACTCATGGACAGGCAAGCAAGCAACTTAGTGACGCCAGTAAATCGAATAAGAAACGGGACGGCAGTACTGCAAAGACAAGATGCCAAGCAATAAACGGCACTAACACGAGCCGCACACGGCTCACTGGGTTACAGTGCTCGAACCTCTCTTCGTAAGCCGCAGTTTTCTGTGGCCAGTCGTATGCGACACTTGATGTGGTGTAAAGAGTGCCGCCACTGCACACTGCTTGACTAGAAACGAGTGATCTGAAGTGACGAATCACGCAATACCCTGTGGTAATCCCATGGAAGGGTTTCGGTTTGATGAGTCTCTGGAGAACGTTAGGACTACCTGCCATCACGCTTAGTGCCAACAGTGAAGTGCGAAGGAGGTGCTGTTACGGTATCAAGGTGGTTTTCGTTGTTACTGTGCTTAAGGAAATGAAAGAATATGATCACATTTACACCATCGTTGCTGCGTACACTATAGGAACAGTTAGTAGACGATCACTGTATCAGCACAACAGTGCATCCCGTCATAAATTAGCTGCCACACACACACACACACACACACATGGACAAACGCAGAGAGAGAGAGAGAGTTAGAGAAACACAGAAAAGTAAACAAAATCCAAATTCGGTGTCAAACTCACTTGAGAACAAGTGAATGCCGACTGAGAAGGTCACACAATAACAAGAATTACTCAACGTGTTGGCGAAGTGAAAAGTGTTTGTTACAAACTAAATTCGACTGAAAATGCGTAACATGTTTGCGCGTTTTTGCTTCTCAATAACTGATTTGAACATGAAAGACAACGGATCTACCAAAGGAAAATGTTAGTAACTGTAAGTATGTGCGCGAAATATCTTGGCACAACAAAATTAGGTTTAAACATAAACTAAATGCACATTAACATCGTTTGCTTGCTGATAACACGCAACCAGTACATCACAATGAGCGTATGGTCCTGTTGAAGAGTATAATGTAAAATTTACATAATGACAAAAACAATCAAAAACCGTTGCTTACACATAATTTTCATAGATTTGGTATCACTCAAAATAAGTTCACATTTCAGAGATTTTTAATAAAGAAAACCCACCGATGATGGAACGGAAATGCGAAACGTGTTCGAATCATACGAAAAAACTGTGTTATGCATGATAGGCGGGCCATGTATCATATAATTTTTCCTACGTGAAAGGTCAAGAATCTGTAGGACATAAAACTTCATCTTTCGCCCTGTTGGCAACTACAGAAGACGGTAGTATTAATCACTTGCAGAAAATTACCGTTAAAAATTGGCAAACATGATTGTTTTGTAACAATGCGAGCTATTTAAACCGTTATTATATCTATACCATTCCAAAAATAGTCAAGGGAGAAATAATACTAACATTGCCATGTAAGGTTATCGTGTGAGAATACAGCATACTTAATCCCATGAATTTCGTTTCTGTCTCTACTTCAGGAGAAGTAACTGTACAGAAAATCAGAGGATTAAGTTTTGCTTAAAGTACACAGAACGTACTCCAAGATTATTTAAGAAGCAGTATTCTCACGACGAGGAGCACCATTTCAGGAAAAAAAGCAAGGAAAGGTATCGTCCTCGATTGGGATTTAACACGCGAACATGAAACTGAGAGGCCGATACGCTGATTGCGCTGCCACTGGCCTCAAAATAAGAATATTATTACTGAAGTTACCATATTTTAGCAGAGATATAAGTAACGATGGCCGAAGTAGAGAGAATATAAGGTGCAGAATGGCAAGCAAGAAAATCGTTTCGGTAAAAGAGAAACATTTTTACATCTAATATAAATTTAACTGTTAGGAAGTCCTTCCGAAAATGTTCGTGTAGTGTGTAGACTGACAGCCAAATGAAACGTGAACGATAAACTGTACAGACAAGAAGAGACTAGAAGTTTCGGAAATGTGGTGTGGCAGGAGAACTCTGAACATAAGACTGATCAAATGACTCCATAAAAATTATAAAAATGGATATATGTAGACCTATGGATGTATGTATGTATCTATGTTGCACATCTCATTCTAAACCACGTGACCGATTTAAACCAAACTTGGTACACGTATCGTTTACTGTGGGGTCAAGAACCACCCACCTCTCAAAGGGGTGGGAATTAAAAAGTAGTGTAGCCCACAACGCGAGAATACCCATATTTTAGCTATCCATTATTTGAGAATGAGAGTACTTAGAAACTTGGAACAAACTTTAAACATAATTTCAAACATTTATGAAACATTTTGTCGTGACAACCCGTACAAAATGAATGAAGGGAAAAAGTTTACGGTTTACTAAATTTTCGCTGTTCATGCAGTAAAACTGCCACATGAAGCATGCCGTTTTAATTTATTACTTGCTTACAAACAGTTGTGTCCTTGACAAAGTTTGCAGACATTATTCACTTATACCACTGAATGCACTAGAAAAATTACGTCCTTGTACGATGCTTAGTTCTGGAGATATGATGTTATGAACAGTGAGATGCTTGAAAAACTACCGTATCATGCAAGACGTATAAATTTATTACTTCTTTTCTACTAACTTCATTCGAAACACATTTTGCAGACTGGATGTACCTGCAAAGTTATATGATCGTACAGCACTGGTTCAGAAGATACGATGTCATAAAGATTGAGCTGCGTGAAAATGAAACTGCAGGGCGAAGCCCGCTGGTCGTATAGGTGAGATATGTGTATAAATACACACAAAATGTATTAAATAAGTGTGAAATATATTTGACATGTGTGCATGCGGGCAAAGCCGCAGGTTAGATGCTCAACCTAAATCCGTTGAAAGATTTCAATGAAATTTGGCACACATACACTGATGAGCCAAAACATTAGCACCGCCTACTTAATAGCTTGTTTGTCGGTTTTTGGAAAGATATATATGTAACTGATTCGGCGTATCGGGGATCCGACAGTTTGTTTGTAGTTTTGTGGAGGTATGTCGCGTTAATGTCTAAGCACAGGTCACGTGATTCGCGTAAATAACGTGCCTCGGATTTGTGTACGCGGCAATGCCGCCCGATAGAGACCCAGATTGGTCCCAAAGGATTTAGATCAGGCGAATTTTGTCGCCGAGACTTCAACACGAGTTCACTATACTGCCCCTCAAACCACTGTAGCACGGTTCTGGCTCCGAGACACGGACAATTATGCTGCTGGAAGAGAGACATCGCCGTCGGGGAAGACATCTAACATGAAAGGATGCAGGTGGTTCGCAGCTGTCAGGTCCCATGCAAGCGCAGGAGAATGGCTCCCATAGTATAATATTGCTCCCAACAGCCTGTGTCCGTGCACGCTGCACGTTTCGAGCTGATGTTCACCTCGATGAGGGCGTTTGAGGAGACGACTGTCGACCTACTGTAGCAAAAATGTGATTCACCCGAAGAACAGACACGTTTTCATTCACAGACCGTTGAATCCCGATGGTCCTTCCCGATGGTCCTTCGCCCACTGTAATCGTAATTGACGGTGTTGTTGGGTCAACATTTGAACACGAAGGGGTGGTCTGCTGCGAAGTTCGATGTTCAACAATGTACGATGAACGGTGTGCTCCGAAACACTTTTGCGTGCACCAGCGTAGTGCTCTTTCGGCAGAGATGCCACGGGCCACTATCTATCCTACTTGACAGAGCACACAAGCCTCCGAAACCCACGTTCTGTGAAGAGTCGTGGACGTCCAACAATTTAGCGCCACTGTCCTTCTACCTCTTTCAGTAGAAGCTCACGACAGTAGCACGTGACCATTCGACCAGCTTCGCCGCTTCCGAGACACTCGTTCACATGCTCTACGTAATAGTACACTCCTGGAAATGGAAAAAAGAACACATTGACACCGGTGTGTCAGACCCACCATACTTGCTCCGGACACTGCGAGAGGGCTGTACAAGCAATGATCACACGCACGGCACAGCGGACACACCAGGAACCGCGGTGTTGGCCGTCGAATGGCGCTAGCTGCGCAGCATTTGTGCACCGCCGCCGTCAGTGTCAGCCAGTTTGCCGTGGCATACGGAGCTCCATCGCAGTCTTTAACACTGGTAGCATGCCGCGACAGCGTGGACGTGAACCGTATGTGCAGTTGACGGACTTTGAGCGAGGGCGTATAGTGGGCATGCGGGAGGCCGGGTGGACGTACCGCCGAATTGCTCAACACGTGGGGCGTGAGGTCTCCACAGTACATCGATGTTGTCGCCAGTGGTCGGCGGAAGGTGCACGTGCCCGTCGACCTGGGACCGGACCGCAGCGACGCACGGATGCACGCCAAGACCGTAGGATCCTACGCAGTGCCGTAGGGGACCGCACCGCCATTTCCCAGCAAATTAGGGACACTGTTGCTCCTGGGGTATCGGCGAGGACCATTCGCAACCGTCTCCATGAAGCTGGGCTACGGTCCCGCACACCGTTAGGTCGTCTTCCGCTCACGCCCCAACATCGTGCAGCCCGCCTCCAGTGGTGTCGCGACAGGCGTGAATGGAGGGACGAATGGAGACGTGTCGTCTTCAGCGATGAGAGTCGCTTCTGCCTTGGTGCCAATGATGGTCGTATGCGTGTTTGGCGCCGTGCAGGTGAGCGCCACAATCAGGACTGCATACGACCGAGGCACACAGGGCCAACACCCGGCATCATGGTGTGGGGAGCGATCTCCTACACTGGCCGTACACCACTGGTGATCGTCGAGGGGACACTGAATAGTGCATGGTACATCCAAACCGTCATCGAACCCATCGTTCTACCATTACTAGACCGGCAAGGGAACTTGCTGTTCCAACAGGACAATGCACGTCCGCATGTATCCCGTGCCACCCAACGTGCTCTAGAAGGTGTAAGTCAACTACCCTGGCCAGCAAGATCTCCGGATCTGTCCCCCATTGAGCATGTTTGGGACTGGATGAAGCGTCGTCTCACGCGGTCTGCACGTCCAGCACGAACGCTGGTCCAACTGAGGCGCCAGGTGGAAATGGCATGGCAAGCCGCTCCACAGGACTACATCCAGCATCTCTACGATCGTCTCCATGGGAGAATAGCAGCCTGCATTGCTGCGAAAGGTGGATATACACTGTACTAGTGCCGACATTGTGCATGCTCTGTTGCCTGTGTCTATGTGCCTGTGGTTCTGTCAGTGTGATCATGTGATGTATCTGACCCCAGGAATGTGTCAATAAAGTTTCCCCTTCCTGGGACAGTGAATTCACGGTGTTCTTATTTCAATTTCCAGGAGTGTATATCTGCCCTTTGTCAGACTCGCTTATCTCAATGAATTTCCCCATTTGCAGCCCATATCTACGCTAGGGTGATACCCGTCCGTGTCTACTCAGCTTGCACACTTTTATAATTTTGTTAGCACATCACAAGCCCGCAACGCCACCAGACGGCATCCAACGTCATGTTGGGCAGTGATCATAATGTTTTGGCATATCAGTGTATTAGTTAGAATCTGGAAAGAAATACTGTAGGGGTAAGAACCACCAACCTACTATTGAGGTGAGTGTGATAATGTGGAAAAAGGAGGGAGAACGAGGAGATGAACACAAAGCGAAGGGAAAGAAGGAAAAATACACAGACAGGAGGAAGAAGAAATGGACAAATATAGGAGAGAGGCAAATGGACAGAGAGAGAAGGGACAGGAGGAAATGGACACAGGAAAGAAAGGGTAGGAGACGAAGAGAGAGAGAGGGAGAAAGAGATCGAGAAGGAGAGGATGTACCAGACGATGGAATTAGAGGAGGAGGAGAAGATGAAAAAAAAAATGGTTCAAATGGCTCTGAGCACTATGGGACTCAACTGCTGAGGTCATTAGTCCCCTAGAACTTAGAACTAGTTAAACCTAACTAACCTAAGGACATCACAAACATCCATGCCCGAGGCAGGATTCGAACCTGCGACCATAGCGGTCTGGCGGTTCCAGACTGCAGCGCCTTTAACCGCACGGCCACTTCGGCCGGCGAGGAGAAGATGAACAGAGGAGGAAGGAGCAGATGGACAGAGAGGATGGACCAGACTGACAGAGTGAGGGGGGCGGGGGAGATGGACACTGAAAGGAGAGGCCGGAGGTGAACATAGAGTAGGGGGTGTAGGAGGTGGGCAGGGAGAGCAGTTGGTGGAGATGGACATAGGAGGCGGAACGAGGAGATAGACTAAGAGAAGACTGGATTAAATACAAACCTGGGCAATGCTGTGTACTCAGCTACTAATTAATGAAAAAGTACTGAATAGAATTGGGAGAAAAGTAGGAAACTTAAAGAAGGGGTCGGTTTATAGGACACACGCTGAAGCATCAAGTAAATGTCAACTTGATTACGGAGGAAGTGAATGTATGTGGGGGAAGGGGAAGGGGCGGGAATTGTAGAGGGAGATCAAGGTTTGAGTACAGTAAGCAGGTTCAAATGCTGCAATAGTTGTGCACAGAAGAAGACTCTTGTGTAGGATAGACCAGTCTTCAGACTGAAGACCACCACTACAGCATATTATCTACTCACCCCTGCACCGCACAGGTAGCACTAAGTATCTGAGGCCGGACGACTTGCGTAGCGGTAATAAATTATACACGTAATCTTCCTCGCGAGAAAGTCTATTAATGGAAACCGTATCACTACGGTAGTTTCTGTGACTGACCTTCGCACACAGACAGAAAAACGCGGCACGACATTTTATTTTATAATACGTGTCGATTAACAGTGTTAAATAATTAAGCGTTTCAGAAACACCACTACTTCGCGATAAACGATATTCCAAACACATAGTGGAGACACTGAAACTTCTATTATTAATTGGATACTAATAATTAATTACAGAATAGATGGATGACGTAAAAAAAGATCGTTCTGTCAGTCGGTTGATGGATGATAGGCGGCGGGAAAATGGAGCGTAGTCTTGTGTGAACTCAATGGTCCGTTCGTCGCTTTAATTGGGGAGCAGGAATCAACGTACGATATATCGGTTGTATCGAGGTCACTAGAGACAGCACTAACTGTATTGACAGGAATGTGACAAGAATTCGACTGTAGTTTTGCTGAAGGAACCAAGCCAGTGTTCTTCTAAAACTACTAAGGAAATATTGATATTCTAAAATCGGAACATCTGTATGGTCATATAAGAAAAATAGGGAGGAAGGGTTTGTCATCTCGTCAACGACATTAGAGGTGGATCTGCGAGTCCAATTAAACTCCTCTATTAATCAATGAGCCGCTCTCCCAGTGACTTGGCAAGACTTTCATAGGCGATTAATAAAGGCACAGTCAATTAATACAGTAAACTTGAATCTAAATTTCAATCTTCTCACTGTTCACACTTTACGTCCATCTTCGGAATTCTCTGCCATATGAAGAAATAAACTGAATATCAGACATTAGGTAGGCTCTATACTTTTTATTTGAATGTGTACCGTTTTATTCGCTCTAAAGTGGATCGATGAAGAATCATTTGTTACAGTGTGAGAGTTCGACTCGCTTTTTCCAAGGTTTAATCAGATTTTTCAGTTTTCAGTTACTCTAAAACTTGTACCGATTTCCTAATTATTACAACTGCGATGTTATGATAACTTTGGGCGACTAATCTCGTAACTTTCTTCTATCTGTCCGAAATTTTTCGCGAGATTTAAATTTCGTTTTAGAACACAAGACACGAGACCCTACGAATAAACTAATAGCAATTTTCTTTCGTTTTTGTGTTCTGATAGTCTTTTGAGAGTGTGATGTTGCAATATAGCTCGAATAGTGTCTTATACAGAATGTTCAAGAGAAGGCTTTCCAATGAGGACTTGGAGTTGTTCGAAGTTATGCGACCCGCAACACAGACGCGTGTCTCGATGCCTACCCAGCAGGCGTCGATGAGTGTCGAAAGAGAAGGAAGAAGTAGGTGCAGGTTTAATGATCGGTAGACGACTAGGTCATTAGAGGCGGAGCACAAGTTCGAAGAGACCATACTGGCATTCGACTTAAGCCATTTAGGGAAATCACAGGAAAACTACATGTAGAGAGCCGGTCTGGGATTTGGGCCGTAGAATAGCTGTCCTCCCGAATGTAAGACCAGTCCAGCCGTACAAGTTTTGATAAATAGCAGTATTTAATTTGATGTTTTAACTGGGAAAAGGATAGACAATTACCACTGAAGTATAACCATTAGGATCGCTGTAGTGTGGATAGACCCTATTAGACTGATTTTACACAGGCGAATCGCCTACAAGTTACACCGCAAATATTGCGGAAATGAAAAGTGCCATTGATGTGTGCTGTTTTCACAGAATGGATTGGTTGGCAAGGGCTCCATTATTAGCAAATAATCCGATATAATACATCGAAAGCGTGTTTTTTGTGCAAGAACTCTTTGAAACGGAACAAAGCCTATTGACATTAATAAACTAACAGTAGGGTAAATTAGAATTTTAGTGGTTTTTGTTGCAGGATTTTAGTGCGAGTCTTTATGAGGTACCGAATTTTGAGAAGTTTCCAGACCGACACTTGTTTGTACCATTCAACCTGCGTTTATGCTAGGTACTATGTTGCTATATCTGCTTACAATGTGCTTCTGTGTTCCTTGAGTACATTGCGACTCGCTAGTCATTCAGTGTGCAGCAGTCCAACACGTGGGTCGTGAGTGGACGATGGGATTTACCAACGCAGAAAAAGCCGACACGATCATGGAGATTGTAGAAAGTATGCAGTTCGTTCTCGTATGGTGTATGCTGCAAGATATCCCAATAGACGTCAACCATTTCGGCAATTATTTACCAACCTCTTCAATCACTTACATGAAAGTGATAGTGTAACACCCAGACAACATAACAGTTACTGTTGCAGTTGATCCGCACGTTAGCTCCCTCACAATTACTCGAGGAAGTGATTGAGCCAGGAAAGTGTCCTAGGTATTCTCCATCGAAATGGGTTCCATACCTGTCCGGCTCTCTCCATCAAGAGCTGCATGGAAACCATTATGAGAATCGTGTTAACTTACATACGTGGGCGTTAGGACAGGATATTCCAGATGTATCATGTATTTTGTTTCGTGTTGAAGCCACATTTACCAATCATAGGCAGATAAACCGCCGGAACATTCACTACTGGTCTGTTAACAATCCCCGTTGACTTCTTCATGTGGAATGTCAGCGTCCATGGAGTGTAAATGCGTGGTGTGGGAAAATGAACCATCAGCTCATAGGCTCGTTTTTCGTAGACGGAACACTGAACGTGCACAAGTACTGCAGTCTCCTAAAAGACCATATTCCACGGGTGCTAGAAGATATTCCTCTGCAGACTAGGAGGAATCTATGGTACCAAGATGATGGCTGTCCAGCCTATAGTGCACGAAGTACTACAGCACGTCTTGACGAATTGTTTCCAAATCGTCAGATTGGACGCAGAGGACCCGTACCGTGGCCTGCCCGTTCCCCGGAATTGACCCTGTAGAGTTTTTTCGGCGAGGAAAGCTGAAAGACGCTGCCTACAAGAACATACCAGCTACACCCGATGATATGCAATGAAATATTGTAAGTAGGCTGTTTAGGTTTTTATGTTGGTAACGCCACGTAGTGCTCTGTATGCAAATCGCTGACTGCGCTGTGTGCAGTCTGTGGCTAGTTGGACTCATTGTTGGAATATTCGCTATTGTAGTGTTGGGCAGTTGGATATGAACAGCTCGTAGCGTTGCGCAGTTGGAGGTGAGCCGCCAGCAGTAGTGGATGTGGAGAGAGAGATGCCAGAGTTTTGAGAGGTTACTATAAGCAGACGACCTGGACGTGTGTCCGCCAGAAAAAGGAAAGTTGTAAAGATGGATGTCATGAATTGATACATATATGATTACTTTTGAACATTATTAAGGTAAATACATTGCTTGTTCTCTATCAAAATCTTTCATTTACTAACAGTGCCTATCAGTAGTTAGTGCCTTCAGTAGTTAGAATCTTTTATTTAGCTGGCAGTATTGGCGCTCGCTGTATTGCAGTAGTTCGAGTAACGAAGATTTTTGTGAGGTAAGTGATTCATGAAAGGTATAGGTTATTGTTAGTCAGGGCCAATCTTTTGTAGGGATTATTGGAAGTCAGATTGCGTTGCGCTAAAAATATTGTGTGTCAGTTTAGTGATGATCAGGATAAGTAAAGAGAGAAATGTCTGAGTACGTTCAGTTTCGCTCAGGTGTTTGAAAATCAAATAACGTAGAATTTTACCAGAAGAGTCATTCTTAATCTTTCTAAGGACACGTTTCAACAATACTGTATCCTGTTTGGAAGTCTTCGCTGAAATGCTAGCACGTGTGCAGGAGTCAGTTTCATACTAGACTGGAAGCTTGTGTTGCGCTGCCGGTCGGTCATTTTGAACAAAAACTGTGACTCAGTTGTTTGATTACTGGTAAGAATCCACATAACTGGCATATGCACTTGTGTTGTTCTTTAGTATGTGCTATCACAGGTATTGTACAAATGTCGGTGTGGGGACTTTTCAATCTACCTTATCTCGTGGACGACTCGCACTATAATCCTTCAACGAACACCACTGACATTCTAATGTATCCTACATTTAGTTTGTTAATGTCAATAGTCATTGATTCATTTAAGAAACTGTAGTTTTCACAAAAAATGCGCTTTGTAAGTGTTATTGCAATCTGTTGATTGGCTAACAGTACCAACACCTCACTACCAATCCATTCTGTGAAAACCGCACATTAATAGCACTTTCCATTTGAGCAATATTTGCGGTGCAATTTTTCTGTGATTCACCCCCAGTTTTCGGAACTCTACCTCTTGGCCGTATTGCTGTCATCTTGTTTGTTTGTTCGATAAGTCTTTTCATAATCCAGTATAGCTTAAGGCCCCTAAGTGGAACCTCCAGTCTCTAACCTCTTCGTCATTGAATCAAATTAGGACCTGAATTTGTTTCTGTGAGTTCCTAGGTAGTTTTTGTGCAAGTCCACGAAGCATGAACAGTAGTTACTGGAGACCGTGACTTACAAGCCACCGACCAACTACATCACAAACTGTTTTGACGGGACACATTTCAGGCGAATAACCAAACAGGTGAAGTAATGGAATAGGCTGTTTTTGATGAAGGGTAGCACTTCTCTGGCCTGAGCATTGTCCTGGTGAAATTTGGCACGTTTCGTTGCCAGGGGAAAGTGCAGTACTTCAGATGCTAAAAATTTCCCGCTATAATGATTATCATTTAGATTGCTATTCGACATGTACTAGTAATCTAGATCGCATGTAGCACTACAAACCGTGACATATGACGTTTGTCTATTATGACGCCCAACAATGCAGGCAGCCTCACTGTAATCAGTAAGGAAGAGTCTAACACATATCTGACACCTCTAAACAGAAACTGTCACTGGACACCGCATCTCGCCGTTTGGCACTATTACAGCTCTGTGTACGTGGACATTTATACAGTCAATTGTGGATTTTAAAAAATGAAACTTAAGCAATACCACACGTGTTATCAGTTCAAGCGGCAGATTAATACGTCGAATGATCGACGTGGACTGGCCAACACCCACTGCAGTGCACCACTGTCGCATGAAAACTGTATGACGTCACATGGTCTGATGCAGTCGTGGGTCAAGATGTCGGCGGCATTGTCGTATTGTATAATTGAGTGGCCACTCCAGGTTATGCACAATACTTCTTTGGTTCCGCAGACGGATCACAAATCAGGGACAAGTGTGCGACCTGAACCGCTGCGGCATAAGAAGACTGTTTCCAGGAGACCGATCATTCCCCGTCTAAATTCCCATACAAGCTGATATTGAATCCTGTGTGGTATACGAAGTGCGTGTATTCGCGCTAGCACACTACTCTTTCCGCAGAGCCGTTGACTCAAAAGGACACGAATTGGTTTCCCTTTCACCTCCCTTCCCCAAACACTGCGTGTTAATATTTCGGATGCAATATTGAAGTATTCCTGTCAGTACAAAATTTATTAGGTAACTACTGATACTCAGCTTAAAAATTCTCACTGATGAAATGGACACATTCATTATGCTTTATAATTTGACGATGGTTTCATACACACGCTAGTGTCTCAGACTCATCACCGTCCGTAACATCTATCACGCCGTGTATTTGGACGTGTTCAACGACGGAAACAACGTAATATGTATCGGAATGCAAGGTCAAAATGTACAAATAAATGTAACAATGTAACTAAAGTCGAGAAATATTTGTGTCCAACTGAGAGTTGTGGCGAATAAATATAATAAACGACATAATAACGGTATACGATTTCCAGTAGTTGAAGCTTTTGTAAATGATCAAACAAGCAACAAGTTAATAGTTTCTGCAAAGATTTGGCGAGAAATGCATTGAGTTTGGCACTCAACAAAATAACGTTGGCACAGACAGACAAGGGATGGGTTTCACAGCAGTTATATTTTCTCCAGCATTTTTCACTGATGGAAAATGCTTTGCTTCAGAGGAATAGTATGCATAAACGTTGACTACATTTCAGAACTCAAGAAAATTTAATTGTAGCCACTGCTGCCAACGTTGCGCGACTGTATTTCTTACGTAAAATAGAAAAATAGTCACCTTCAGTCACAAATCATGATTTTTATTTCAATGCACGGTGTGTTTCGAGCCATGCGGGCTCATCTTCGGGTGATCGATCAGTTTACACCATTTCTCGAATTTGGGTTAATACAGATCCTGTTGAGAGTACATAGGTATATTACAAGATGGAGCACTGTGACGACAATTTTTACAAAACAAAGACGAAACTAAAAATTTGCAGTAATGGTTGCAAAGGTTTTAGCACAGTACGAGTAGACACATTTATATACATACGAGGGCTATTCGGAAAGTTATATCAAACCGGTCTCGAAATGGAAACTACAGTGAAAATCAAAAATGTTTTATTTTCAACAGTTTGCTACACCTTCCAGCTACTTCTCTACATAGTCGCGTCTCCGACACAGGAATCTGTCGTAGCGTTGTACCAACTTTCCAACACGCTCGTCATAGAAGTCAGCCGCCTGTGCTTTCCGCCATTTCTCTACGCTGGTCTGCAGTTCATTGTCCGTGCCAAAATGTTGTCTTCATTGGCAGCGGTTCATGTGATCACAGGAGAACATCAGAGGGAGCCAAATCTTGGCTGTAAGGGGGTGATCAAAGACTTACCGATGAAAACGCTTCAGGAGCGTTCTCATTGCCCATGCATTGTGTAGGCGAGATTTGTCATGCAGAAGGAAAGGCATGAATGGTATGTACTGTGGGGTTGCGTGAAATCAGGCGAAATCTGTCAGTTAGCACCCATATTTGGCGGGAGACAGTGTTGTTCTAGGCATCCTTTTGTGCTCACTGCGTGCTCAGAACTGAAAACAGCGACATCATGCGATCGACAGGCATACTATAGTCACTACCTAACATATCTGTGCAAAACTTCAGCGAATTTTCACTATCGTATAGTATCCATCTCATGAGCTATCGGACCTCACTTTCCGAAAGTCCTCGTATACACAGTTTCCGTCCCACAGCACATTCGTAAACAAAATTCATACAAGTCAAAGAATTTCCAAATGTAAGGATGTTACATATACTCAAGTGTTGTTATTTATAAAATGATGCAAAGCTGTTACATTATTACTTATTCATAGATATAACTTTTAAAGCAGTTATGTGAGATGTGACCTCATGTTATGAAATTTACTACTGTAACTATAAGATAACTGCGTCTATAGAGAAAAAGAAAGCTTTTGAAATTTCTCGTAAAACTGGACTGTTAAAGTCTGCTTGTTCATTTAAAATGTTTTCGGAAAATCTATGTAACAGTATTCCTGACTTCAGAGACGGCGTTTAAACTGCCTTGTAATGGATATTGTTATAGAGATGTTGCGACAATGTCGTCCGTTTGCATCAGTGCGCAACTGCCATCCACGAGCTACTGATTGTCTACTACACAGGTGTTTCACGAATAGTGCCTGCAGCTTCAGCCAAACGGTCCGCCAACTCTTCTGGAGTGTCTGTCGATGTCTCGTACACCAAACGCTTCATCTTTCCCCAAGAAAAAAGAAAAAAATGGAATGCCACTGGAACTGGCTCACCGAATCCCAGTCCAATGACTGGGGAAAACATTGTCTACAGGTTCTCTGACATCAACGGCAAAATGAGGTGAGGCCACGTCACACTCGAACCATAATCGTTCCCTGACTGACAGTGGGGTGTTTTCAAATAATGCTTTTAGTTCTTCAAGGAGAAAGGCACACTAATTTCCACCACGAGAATGTTACATAGAAGACATCGGCCCGTGAAATGCTCGCGAGCAATACCAGTTCATACATTTATGGTAAATCTCTGTTGCTTTAAGATTTTCCAAATTTCAGACGTGGCTATTGTATGTGCTGAATATTTCTTCTCTTGTGAAGACAGCCTCATCAGTAAACAAAATACACGTTTAGAACTGAGACATGTTTACAATGGAATGTAGTTACCATTGGCAGAATTTCACACGCTGGGAAAAGTGATCAGCTGATAGGTCTCATACCATCTTACGTTAAATGGGATACAAGTCCGTTTCGAGCAGGACATTCCACACGCTGGCACTGGAGATATTTAGTTCCTTTCCGATGGATCGTGCTGTGGCTGTCCGCAATAATTCTCTGGAACCGAGCTTCCTCCAACTGAACAGTTCACACACTGCGAGGTCTACAAGTTTCCCGTCGGTCTGGTTTAAGGCATCCTGCCTCACGAAGACGGCTATCAATACTTCGAAAGTGACATTATTTGGCAACCCCCTCCCCGAAAATCTTTCTGCATACAGGGACCTCGCTGCTCGACTACTGCATCGTGCTTCCCCATAAATGAGACACTTGTCAGCTAATTCGGTTATAGCGTAATCAGCTATTTATTTTGTTACCTGAAGATACAACATTTCTGTGCCTTTATGTATTGTAATTGTGTTACTATTTTATTTACTATGCATTTATGTCGATGTATAATTGGTTTGTGTTGTAAATATTATTTGTATTTTTACGCTGGGTCTTGCCTAGGGATAACTATGCTATCGAACGAATATATCGATAGGTCGTGTGGAGAACCAAAATGTTTAGGATCTTTGGTAGCGCGGGCAGAGGGGAGTCTGGCTGGAGTAGTGCGGTAGAGCAGGTGTGTTGTGTGACGCTCCCGCGAGTTGCTGCGCTTTCGGGGTTTGGGAGCATGTAATTGCGCTCGACTTGCTATGTTAGTTTCTGACACGGTGTCGCGGACGGGAAGCATTAGCTGGCGCACATCAAGAGCCCGTTTCGCCTGGTTCCGTGTCGAGAAAAAGGCGCGCCAACGTCCAGCTTCTGCAACAGCGACGGCCGACAATGAGTGACTGTCACCACCTCCTCGATCGACGACTACAAACCTTCAATCAACCAACAAGGAAGACTGGTAGCACGTAAAGTTTTAGAACTGTATGGCAGACCTCAGCTTTTCAAACTGTTAAATTTTTCTCACTAAATTACAGTAACGTAGCATGAACCTTTGTTGCTCATTGTCCCAATTGCATTAGCAAGCAGGGTCCCTTCCTTTTCCGGAATGAACCCGAGTGTCGTTGAAATTCAAACGCCAGCATTAAAGTAATATCATTCGATTTCATTGCTTTAATTTCAAAGTTCAGTTAAGGTATTCATAGCTGGCTACAAAATTTAGATTACACAAGCACAAATTAAGAGTGCGAGTTTGGTTACCGTATTTTAGCTTACCTGTGACTGCAGCTCAGCTTGGCACGTACTAAATTTTACTATTGTTAATTGTTCAGAATCCTTTAATTCAAGTTCAAAGTTAAATCTCTTATTTCTAAATTGCGTAGATTCAAGTAGATTTTGAAATGATTGTTGAGGTAGCCCAAGACTAACCGTATTTTACTGAATTTCGATGTGCTTCAGAAACAAAGCTCACTATTAATTTCAGTCACTAAATTAACTTTCAATTTTCCGGTTTTGTTAATTCTTTTGTTAAATTAAGTCAGAGTGTAGCGAAATTTATTACTTCTGACAAACTTTCAGTTTTCACACCGCACGTGTCAACCTTCAGTTTCCACGCTTGTAGTGCTAATTATATGTGTAATAACCTTTCTTTTTCAGTTACTATAGTAATTGTCCATAGGACTGGCGACCGTAATTTCCCCCAAATGTCAAATATCTAATTACCGCTAGTTAATTGTTAATGTAACGGCTGCACATTTACTTTCTTTATTAACTTTACCCCTTTTCAAAATTAATTTCCACCAGTTTCATTTGCATGTTTCCTTTCATTTAGATGTAACCCTTTCCTCCCTCTTTACCGACAGATTAACTTCGGTGACGGTTGCTTTTCCCAAATTTCCATTTCACGCTGGTTTAATTTTTCACTGTCATTAAGGACGATAAGTGAGGGGGAGGTTACACGTGGCGACCTGGTGACAGGACAATCTTCAGATTTGAGGTTGTTCTGGACACGAATTTTGTATGGTGCAAATCTCGTAACAAAGTATTGGTTACGAACAGGTCGTTACGTCAGCGTGATTAAGTAGTGGGAGGAATCCTAATTAGATTTGAGATTTGTCATTCATATTGAAAATTAGTAAAATGAGTGAAGGGAACAATTAGCAAAATTTGGTAGACTTGGATACGGAACAATCGGTCGAACAGTGGGAAACGCGCACCGCGGTACCCATTGTTCAGGGGCAGGCGGCTAGCATGAAAGACGCGACCGCCGAAACGCAACAAAGAGCAGAAATGGAATTCCAAACTTTAGAAAATGTTTCGGAATCGGAAGTGAAAATCAAATCTGAACCCCTTGATGACGAATACGGGGGGACAATTCAAGAGGAAGCCGCTACGGAAGTAAAACCGGTAGTTTCCGGGAATTTAACTGATTTATTGAATGTTTTGATTAACGAAATCAAGAGTCAGTCGGCAGAAATTAAAGCTCAGGCTGCCAAGCAAGAAGCTCAGTCTGCCAAGCAAGAAGCTCAGTCTGAAAAAATTGAACGGAAGCTAGACAATCAGAACAAAGCTATTAATGTTGTTAACAACAATGTTGGAGTTGTTAACACAAAAGTTGATAAAATCAAAGAAGATATTGTTGTAATTAATACCGAAATCGGTAATCTTAAACAGGAAATGATAGGCGTTCATGCGGAAATTGCGAGCATAAATACTAGTTTTAATTCCGAAATCAGCAGAATCGAGAAAAGTATAGGAGAAGCAGTTGCTCCGATCATCGATAATAAGGTGACGGAACAAATTCAATTAGTGAAAAAAGAGGATCAACAGAAGGTGGAAACTTTAAAGGTTTTAGTATCCGAAGTAGATACCAAAGTGAGGAAGCAGGCTAATACCTGCGAAGAGAAAAAGAGGGAAGCGGAAACGCTTGCGACAACCACTTGCCAAGTAATTACGAGAGTTTCGGAATTAGAAAAGAAACTTGACGAAAAACAGAGCTATGTGCCAATCTGTGCACCCAGTTCAGAATTGTTGACGAAAGAGGAGCGGTTCGACCCCTTGAAAAAAGGCGGTATACACGCGACGGATTTCATTAAAAATTGTGAAAGAGTTTTACCCAGATCATGGAGTAATGAGAGAAAAATTAATGCGGTTATTGACGTGTTGGCTGGTGATGCCAAGCGTTGGGGCTTAAACCTCAACATTACGAACCTGACTTTTGACGAGTTTAAAAATTTGTTTCTGGCTGAATACTGGTCAGAGCAAAAACAACAAAGTGTCTGGCGCGAATTTGTCGTATCGAGGCCTTTCGATGCGAATTCGCGCGGCTCGATGAAGGAGTTTTGTGAGGGCTGGATCCGCAAGTTGGAATATTTGCGTGATCGCCGCACGGAATCCGAAATAGTCTGGGAACTCTACAAGAAACTTCCAGATGATACAAAACGCTATGTAGGAAGCAATTACAGGACAATCAATGATTTCCTGGAAAGAGTTGAGGACGAGGACAATTGGCGCAATAATCGCGACAGTGGTAGACGCCGTGGTAACAACAACGGGTACCACAGCAACCACAACAATGATAACTATGGGAATAATGCATACCGCAATCTTGGCAGCAATAACAATAGTGGTTCGGGCCGTAATGACAATCGGTACAATGCAAATAATAACAGGAATGACGGAAACCAGTATCATACTAGCGTGATACGGGCATCGCAGAATAGAAATAACGCCAGAGGGTGTGATCAGCCGCCTCAGCAGCATCCGGGGAGCGTATCTGCTGGGACGAGACAAGGAAACCATTAGCCGCGCCGGTGAGGGGCCGACCGAGCGTGGAGAAATTTTGGCGGCCCAATAACAGTAGAAAACCAAGGTGTCGTCGTTATGAAAATTCCGTATGGAATAATCAACGGAGGGAGAGTGTGCCAGTGTAAAGAGAAAGGAGTGCGCCCACAAGTAGTAGATCAGCTGTAGACACGGCAGCAGAAAATACATTCACTGTCAGTGAGAACAATTTAAGCAGTGTTCCGGAAAACGATTATAAAGTGGCAGCTGTAACACCCACAGCGGAACTGGAGATTGAGTTTAAGAATGATTCGCAAGCGTTGAGAGAAGATCAGATGTCGGATAAAACGTCCGTCATAGAGCGAGGGGATACAGAGAGGGATGAGGTCTGGTTAAGGCAGTTCGGTCGCTTATACGACGAACTAAGAGATTATAGGGGCCTGTATGGGGGAAGTGTTTATGGGGAGCGCGTGCAGGATTTTCCGCGTCTCGTCCCGCAGGAAGATAGTGTTTGTGAAATGATAGAAAGTTCTGGCCGTAACCGGCAGGCTTTACCAGAAATAGTTGATGTTAATGGGGAGCACGAGCAAGATTCGTCGTGTTTCATACCGCAAGAGTTGGATGTTGAACTGGTCACGTAAAGTTCTGGCCCTGACCGGCAGACTTTACCGAAAGTTATAGTGTTAGAAGTGGCCGACCCATCCGACGCAAAACTCCAGTTTAAACATTGCGAAAGTACTAAGGAGAAAGATTACGAGAATTTTAGTGATAGCCGGACACGATTGGTAGAAAAGCACGTAGATTGCAGCGTATATGAGGTTAGAGCTGACGTTATACGGTCAGACGGTAGCAGTGTGGGTTGCGCAGATCCAGAGGAAGTAATTGCAGATACTACTGGTCATATTCCTCCAGGTAGATTGGCAGATGAGATCAATCTGGCCAAAGAGGAATCAACGAAGGTGACAATTAGTGAATTGATAGCAGAGCAACACTCACTAGTTGACGAGTTACAGGAAAAGGTTTCGGTATTGGAGGCGGAGCTACAAACTAAGCCTCAGGACAAACGTGTTGAAATTAAAACTGTATGTGAACAGAGGCTGAAAAAGCCGCCAGATAAGCCGGATTTAGGATCAAAGCCGGATGGTTTTTTTCTGGAATGACCTGGATATAGACGAGGATTTACTGTGGGAAAATAATGAAACAGTCGAGGACAAGTGTAGACAGATAGTAGTGTCTGTTAATATGCACGACCTACAACTAAACGTGTTGATTGACACCGGTGCAGAACTGAGTGCTGTGTCTGGGAAAATATTTGAGTTACTGAAAGACAGACCTGGGATCGAAGTTATGCCAGCAACAGGAGTGAAAATTATCGGTGCTACTGGGAAGGCCAGTAAACCGGTCACAAAACAGATTTTTGTCAACTTCGAGATATGTGGGGCACGATTTGAACAAGAGTTTGTCGTCGTGCCAGACTTAACTACAGAAGCAATTATCGGGTTAGATTGGCTATTAAAGTACCGTGCAGTGATTAATTGCGAAAGCAAAACTTTGGCATGTACGTCACAAGATAAAACAATAGTAGTTAGTTTTGACGAGGCAGGAGACGGTGTGCATAGGCAATACCAGCCTACACACATTGTTAACTGGCCGGATGCTATTGACGTAGGTATGAATTTGAACTACTGCAACGTAAGGAATCTCGGCATTGACAATAGTGTAGAAAGTAAATTGCGAAGTATTGTAGACGGTGTGTCAAACGTAACACACGAACAAAGACGATGCCTGTATGAACTAATAATGAGGAATAAGAGAGTGTGTTCAGACAAACTGGGACTTGTGGAGGAGATAAGCAAATTCCCTCCACGGATTGACATTAGTATTGGTGTGAAAAAAGATCGTTTGCGAGAAGTAATGAAGCTAAAAGCCGAAACTCGCTTACGTCGTCATGACGCTAAAGCGCGTTTTGCAAGTTTGCAATCTGAGAGTTAGTACTTGTAAAAGCTCATGAGAAATCGAGCGAGATAGGCAATGAAATCTCTTAATTTAAGTTTGTTTATAATGGACCATATAAAGTCATTGGTATACCCCACACAAATGCTTATTGCTTAGAGTATCCAAGCTCTGGAAAACTATTAGGTATACGGAACATTGTAGACTTGAAATTGTACCAACCTGGGATTGATTAATACCACAAAATGGGTAATTTGTACAGTATGTAAATATAGAGTGTAAGATTTAAGGATTTGCTAGGTCGCAGGTTCGAATCCTGCCTCGGGCGTGGATGTGTGTGATGTCCTTAGGTTAGTTAGATTTAAGTAGTTCTAAGTTCTAGGGGACTGATGACCTCAGAAGTTAAGTCCCATAGTGTTCAGAGCCATTTGAACCAGCCATTTGCTAGGTTGCCATGCTTTTGCCTGACCAAGAGGTCATTAAAGAAGTCGTAATTAATAATTAATTTTGATTAAATGATTTAAGATTAACTGATTATTAATCAATTGAAAAATACAAGCTGCTAGTTTAAGTTTTCAGCTGAGTCACAGTAGATTAAGATGTAAATATGATTTTGTAACCAGCTGTAAGATTTCATAAATATGTGATTTACTAGTCATTGCCGATGTATTTAGACGCTGTTTTAAGTTTCAGGCTAGTACGTGTGTGTGATGATGGACATTGTTGAGTTATCCACTGTGATAGTATTAATGGACTCCTTGAGATTACTCCGGAGTGAGTTTTTCCGAAAGAATTCAGTGAAATGCACGTTCTGGAAGTGCCGTTACAAGGGCGAGTGAGATCAAGCGTGCCGCACAGGCGGACGCAACAATACTGGCGAGGCGGAGTCGCTGTCGGCTCTTGTGCCGCTGCTCGGCTCTTGTGCCGCCGTCGGCATTATTTGTACTTGCGGGTACGGAAGGCGGAGTAGTTTTTCTTCCCGGACAGCTGATGTGAAAGAATTCTGCTGTCAACAATTCTGTTTTTACCGATCTGCTGTATATTATTTTCTTGTTTAGCGTAAGTGGACTCTCATGGCGAGAGTATTAATTATGAAAAGGTTATATAAAATGTGTATTCTATGTAATTAATTATTAATTTGCGTATTTTGATATACCTGTTGTAATATTGTAACTTTAATTTGGTATGCTGATGTGTAAGGTTGTAACTTTAATTTTGGTATACTGAAATCGGTGCTAATTGACAATGAAAGTGGGTTAAAAGCCGTGATCTGTCTGGGGACGTTAACCGTGGATTACTGGGCAACTGTTTCATCAGATATTTAGTCTAGGTTTACCGAGCAGACTAACATTAATGATA
Organism: Schistocerca cancellata; assembly: GCF_023864275.1. Taxonomy (NCBI): domain Eukaryota; kingdom Metazoa; phylum Arthropoda; class Insecta; order Orthoptera; family Acrididae; genus Schistocerca; species Schistocerca cancellata. The sequence goes on along the minus strand of NC_064627.1, from coordinate 305,526,686 downwards.
ATCTTTTAATAGTCATACAAAACCGGTAAAATATATATATAAAAAGGAGAATTTAAATAAAAAGAAAGAAATCAGTTTATATTTGGAAATTTATTTTAAGATTGTTCATTGAAATTTCAGCATATTATACGTGAGTTATAACTGAGCTGGTGCCTTATTTACGATTGAAAAGAATGTGAGATTGTAATCTTACGTAACACATAAAATATGGAGCCAAGATTTGGAAAACTGCATACAACACTCCATTCATAAAATAACACACGAAGAACATTGAAACATAAGCAAGAAGAAATTAACCACAACCAACAGATTCAGTTTTTACCCAAAGAAATTACGTTCATACCACAATCCTGTCCGTCATGTAATTACCACACACTGGTATACTAAATTCATATTAACTCTTTGTGAAGTCTTCGCAAAAAGAATAGCTGAGGGCTACTTTGATGATTACACCACATGCTCCACGTGGTCAACTTGGTTTACACAAAGCGTACAACTCCACAATAATTTTGATAATTAAAATACATTAGATCGAAAAGCAATTGACAAAAGAAAAACCTTGAACTGGTTACTAACGTCTTACTATTAACTGATGGGTCAAACAGTTATATAAGCACGTGGTACTGGTCTCGCAAAGTACACCCCACGTGGGTTGAACATAAAGAAAAGTATAAAGAAAAGTTGCTATATTAAAAAAATATTCTCAAGACGAGACGTTATAATCACACAAACATTCGCATTTAAGATTGATGAACTTAGTTAGAGTTACTGATCAACACGTGGTTCCACTTTACTCACAAAGTAGTAACAAAGCAACTACCGCAAAATAATCTGAATTTAACACGAGAATTACACTCCGCTGCACTTTAAGATAGCATTAGATATTTTAGAGCTAAACCTGAAATCAAGGTGATTAAATTTTCAGTTAGGCTGAACTTAAGAAATCCATTGTCCTACGGACTTAACAGACACGCGCTTAGCCGGAGATCTTACCACTTCAGACGCTCGCCACGGCCACACAGCAACTGCCTACTGCCGAGCGTGCTTCCTGAGGGGTGGCTCACAAAGACCAACGGAAGTGGCCAGAGGGGCAGCTTCCTATACCAACATGACAACGGACGGACAGGACCATACTAAGAATAGAAACCTCTTTGCTTTTAGGAAGCGTAGCTACCTGTTCCGACGTTGGTCCTACTGTTCTCTAGCAGACAGCCTTGTCTGCTACCCTCAAGCATGCAACTAGAAATACAAATGCTCATTCATCCTCTCACACAAAAGGGAAGGGGGATGACAGTATCTTATCATATACAGTATATAAAAGAAAGCGGATGTAGGTTCCGTATGAGACTGTGTGACATGAATTACATATAAGAATTACATATAAACTGTGCTTTAAAGTGTAGTAGTGTGACAGATCGTTCTTGTTTATGTGTAAAAGTAACACGTTCCACTGCTCAGTCTCCTCCCAGATAGTCAGAAACGCCACAGTACATTTAGAAGAGGAATTTATTCCATAAATGGCAACAGATTTAAGAAATTAAACATGAAAGGAATCCAACAGAGACCTTTCATAACCCCAACGCTCCGGGAAAAGACTGTGCAGGGAATTTTCTAGCCATGCTAGGACATTCCCAAGCAGGCTTCTCACACCCTACTTAAACCAAAAGTGTAAAAGAAAAGGCAAAAGGACACCAGCTACTTGCTAAAACACAATAATTTCAACACATCTTTAGAATCTACCAATTTCAAACAGAAAAAAAAGAACACAATCTGTGACACCTATTTAAAAGGTAGTGTAGACCTAATTCGGTCAGCAAGTAAAAACAATGGTTCCTGTGTCATTAATATGAAAACAATTTCTGGTTGTTACCCTTATGGAGTTCACCAGTATTTGCTCATTGCAAGAGCCAACTGATCACAGGAAAATTTATGACTGTTTATTAACAAGCAAAATTTATGAAAATAGCAAAGGTGCCACAGCAATTAAAAAAAGAACATCAAATAACATCGGTATTAAAAAGCAGAACATAACAATGCACAATCTGCAAAAGCAACAAAATGATAAGAGAAAAAACATGTTTTACAAAGTGGTTATCGCAAAAAAATTCTATATCGTATAAAACTAATAATTTGTAGAATTAAAATAACTATGTGGCACTCATTTAATCACTCTACTATATTTCAATTAGCTAGCAAACAATGAGCACTGTGTCATTATACTGAAACTACAATAATTATGTGATTGTTACCCTTAAGGGGTTCCTCACAGTAAATATGCCCCATGCAAAGGCTAATCGATCACAGTTCAATGAGAATAAAAAGCTATCTGACTGATAAACGAAGCAATGCCACAGCAATGAATTTACGAAACAAAATATCACAAATCTAATACATCACACAAAAACAAACATTGATAAATAAAACAGTACAATAGTCAACATCTAAAACAAAAAAAAAAACACCTATAAATAAAACACCTGCAAAAAACAAGAGTCAAAGACTAAAAAAAAAGATAAATAGAACACCTGCAAAATACAAGAGTCAGTCTAATAAACACCAATAAATCGAACTCCTGCAAAACACACGAGTCAGAGTTTCTCTGACAGAAACACACGTATATGCACTGGACTAAGAACCGTATAATCACTGTTCACTGACACACTCAGTAGTTCCACTGCTCCGAGGCACAATATAAGGGAAAGGGGGGGGGGGTTCGTCGCCGCAGCTGTCAGTAGGGATTTTTGTCCATCTGTTGCGTGCGATCCCGCCGTCTCTGCCCTCTCATGAAGTTTCTCTCGTGTCACGTATATCTCGATTTGTTTCCATGTTTGTATTGTCAAATTCGTGCGGTATCCTCGTTTGACACGCCAGGTTGATATTCTCGGGCAAGGATGACACTTAATGGCTCTTCTTTTGTGCCACCCTTAGCGACCTGAGAACATCGAACCATGATTTACTGTCGCTTGACAGTGGGCATCCGTCAGGAGATGTTGATAGGCGTCGTTGACGTCTGCAAGTTTCTCTGGGCAGTACCTGTCAAAAGGCTCCACGCCCCTTGTGTTGTTTCACCGCGGCCGTCTCGTCACGGTCGCGTGTGTGTGGTGCGTTGCCAGCAGATGGATTTCCGCGCGGTGGACCGCTCGCCCATCTCAGGTCATCGCCTCGAGGAAGGGTCGCCCGGGGCGGCCGCCCATTAGCTCCAGGTACAAGGGAAAGTGTTTGCCGCTTACTCTCCTTTTGTTGTCGGCCGCGCTCCCAAAGTGGCCCGGATGACAGCGGGGCCCCGCCGGGAAACCCGCCAGTTTACAACTAGTCCGGCTGCTCCCGCTGTCTCTTAAGAGTTTTGCCGGTTCGCTTTCATGTTCTCAACTGCATTCACAGAAAATTTTTTTATCATCCTTATGTGATTACAAAATGTCATACATAATACCACTTAGTATTGTCTTTCACAATTTTTAAGAACAAAGTGAGACTTAATATTTTGTTTTAAATAAAAAAATTAGATCGAAAAGCAATTGACAAAAGAAAAACCTTGAACTGGTTACTAACGTCTTACTATTAACTGATGGGTCAAACAGTTATATAAGCACGTGGTACTGGTCTCGCAAAGTACACCCCACGTGGGTTGAACATAAAGAAAAGTATAAAGAAAAGTTGCTATATTAAAAAAATATTCTCAAGACGAGACGTTATAATCACACAAACATTCGCATTTAAGATTGATGAACTTAGTTAGAGTTACTGATCAACACGTGGTTCCACTTTACTCACAAAGTAGTAACAAAGCAACTACCGCAAAATAATCTGAATTTAACACGAGAATTACACTCCGCTGCACTTTAAGATAGCATTAGATATTTTAGAGCTAAACCTGAAATCAAGGTGATTAAATTTTCAGTTAGGCTGAACTTAAGAAATCCATTGTCCTACGGACTTAACAGACACGCGCTTAGCCGGAGATCTTACCACTTCAGACGCTCGCCACGGCCACACAGCAACTGCCTACTGCCGAGCGTGCTTCCTGAGGGGTGGCTCACAAAGACCAACGGAAGTGGCCAGAGGGGCAGCTTCCTATACCAACATGACAACGGACGGACAGGACCATACTAAGAATAGAAACCTCTTTGCTTTTAGGAAGCGTAGCTACCTGTTCCGACGTTGGTCCTACTGTTCTCTAGCAGACAGCCTTGTCTGCTACCCTCAAGCATGCAACTAGAAATACAAATGCTCATTCATCCTCTCACACAAAAGGGAAGGGGGATGACAGTATCTTATCATATACAGTATATAAAAGAAAGCGGATGTAGGTTCCGTATGAGACTGTGTGACATGAATTACATATAAGAATTACATATAAACTGTGCTTTAAAGTGTAGTAGTGTGACAGATCGTTCTTGTTTATGTGTAAAAGTAACACGTTCCACTGCTCAGTCTCCTCCCAGATAGTCAGAAACGCCACAGTACATTTAGAAGAGGAATTTATTCCATAAATGGCAACAGATTTAAGAAATTAAACATGAAAGGAATCCAACAGAGACCTTTCACTGTTTTTTATGACCATGTACTCTGATTAATTTTGTAAATAGTATTCCATTTCTTGATACTGTTAGGAATTTTGATTTTTTGAATAGCTAAACCATTTTCTATGTTTTCTTGAATTTTAATATGTTGTCAACCTGTTTTCCTTTGTGTAAGATGACAGAGTGGAATAAGATTAGGAGTGTCTCCACTCAATTATTATGGTCTAAAAATTGGTTTATGGTTAATTTGCCTAATGCTAAATTTTCTTGATGTTTTGAGCATATGTATTTCCTTTTTGGGACATTTTCTGAGTCTGTTTAGGTTACACGAACATCCTCAGACAATGTGGGGTACGTGTAACGCCGGAAATGCATATCCTCCTATTTCCATCTGTTGCACTGCAAATTTTTTTCCTTATTTCGTTACCTGAAGATATAACATTTCTGTGCCTTTATGTATTGTAATTGTTTTACTATTTTATTTACTATGCATTTATGTCGATGTATAATTGGTTTGTGTTGTAAATATTATTTGTATTTTTACGCTGGGTCTTGCCTAGGGATAACTATGCTATCGAACGAATACATCGATAGGTCGTGTGGAGAACCAAAATGTTTAGGATCTTTGGTAGTGTTAACTCTGTCACGTGGAGTGCGGGCAGAGGGGCGTCTGGCTGGAGTAGTGCGGTAGAGCAGGTGTGTTGCGTGACGCTCCCGCGAGTTGCTGCGCTTTCGGGATTTGGCAGCATGTAATTGCGCTCGACTTGCTATGTTAGTTTCTGACACGGTGTCGCGGACGGGAAGCATTAGCTGGCGCACATCAAGAGCCCGTTTCGCCTGGTGCCGTGTCGAGAAGAAGGCGCGCCAACATCCAGCTTCTGCAACAGCGACGGCCGACAATGAGTGAGTGTCGCCACCTCCTCGATCGACGATTTCAAACCTTCAATCAACCAACAAGGAAGACTGGTAGCACGTAAAGTTCTAGAACTGTATGGCAGACCTCAGCTTTTCAAACTGTTAAATTTTGTCTCAACTAATTACAGCAACGTAGCATGAACCTTTGTTGCTCGTTGTCCCAATTGCATTACCGAGCGGGGTCCCTTCCTTTTCCAGAATGGACCCGAGTGTCGTTGAAATTCAAACGCCAGCATTAAAGTAATATCATTCGATTTCATTGCTTTAATTTCAAAGTTCAGTTAAGGTATTCATAGCTGGCTACAAAATTTAGATTACACAAGCACAAATTAAGAGTGCGAGCTTTGTTACCGTATTTTAGCTTACCTGTGACTGCAGCTCAGCTTGGCACGTACTAAATTTTACTATTGTTAATTGTTCAGAATCCTTTAATTCAAGTTCAAAGTTAAATCTCTTATTTCTAAATTGCATAGATTCAAGTAGCTTTTGAAATGATTGTTGAGGTAGCCCAAGACTAACCGTATTTTACTGAATTTCGATGTGCTTCAGAAACAAAGCTCACTACTAATTTCAGTCACTAAATTAACTTTCAATTTTCCGGTTTTATTAATTCTTTTGCTAAATTAAGTCAGAGTGTAGAGAAATTTATTACTTCTGACAAACTTTCAGTTTTCACACTACACGTGTCAACTTTCAGTTGCCACACTTGTAGTGCTAATTGTATGTGCAATAACCTTTCTTTTTCAGTTACTATAGTAATTGTCCATAGGACTGGCGACCGTAATTTTCCCCAAATCTCAAATATCTAACTGAAAAAAAAAAATGGAAATGAAGTCCCATGCTTCTTTACAGAGCGTAGGGGAATGATGCGGGTGACCCACACCGCCTTACTAGGCAAGGTCCTAATGGAGGTGGTTTGCCGTTGCCTTCCTCCGACCGTAATAGGGATGCATGATGATGATGAAGACGACACAACAACACCCAGCCATCTCGAGGCAGGAAAAATCCCTGACGCCATCGGGAATCGAACCCGGGACCCCGTGCCCGGGAAGCGAGAACGCTACCGCGAGACCACGAGGGGCGGACCAAATATCTAATTACCGCTAGTTAATTGTTAACGTAACGGCCGCACATTTACTTTCTTTATTAACTTTACCCCTTTTCAAAATTAATTTCCACCAGTTTCATTTGCATTTTTCCTTTCATTTAGATGTAACTCTTTCCTCCCTCTTTACTGACAGATTAACTTCGGTGACGATTGCTTTTCCCATATTTCCATTAGGTACACGCGGTTTAATTTTTCACTGTCATTAACGTCGATAAGTGAGGGGGACGTTACAATGTGTTGTAAGTCAGATTCTAACGTCAACATGTTGCATACGAAGCGGTCGAAACAACTTGGCGTCAAACTCTTGGAGGACTGTTAGTGCAGAAACAGTTCATCTTTACATGTGTGTCACATAACGTAAGTGTTTCTCTGTCTCCTCTAATAATTCTACAAATTTGTGTACGTAATTTTTTACGGCCTGTATAATTCTTGAAAGGTAATCAACAAGTATCCAAAATAAACAGATGATTGCCTACACTTATCCATGGCCATCGAAATCTAAGCACTGCTTTGAACGTAGTTTCGTTTTCGCTGTGAAGTGAGGGCACTCGTCCTATTCACGGCGCGGCGAATATCGACTCTTTAAGATAACCCTAAAGTCACTGAAGAATTCACTTTCACCGCTGCTTTTGGTTACAATTCTGTTAATGTAGAGCCTATCTTACACTATGTTTTCTAGCAGTTTATTGCTCATGTAAAATATACCGTACCCTTTTCTTCTAAAATGCCATTGGCGTCGGAAGTTTCAGACACTTTTTTCCAATTAGTCAGTGCCATACTGTGCATTTCCTAGGTGTTTTGATTTGTGGCTAAACTTCTATCACGTCGTCCACGTGCACATCTGAAAGATGAACTTTTGTTGGTTATTAACTGTCAAAACTGATTCTACGAAGCCACAGTATTCCAGTTAATCCACTAGGACGAAACATTCGTAGAAGACCTCTTCAAAAAGCCATAATATCCAAAATAGTCCGTAGGTCGAATTTATTTATGTTCAGTTTGCGCTAATTCGCAGCGAATACCAGATGTTGTAGTCTTCAACCTGAAGATGGCTTTGATGCAGCATTCACGCTAACAATCCGATCCACACATCTAATGTTCGGCATTCTTCTGTAGCATCGCATTTCAAAAGCATCTATTCTTTTCTTGTGTCTACTGTTTATCATTCACGTTTCATTTCCACAGAAGGCTGCACTTCACACATTTCGGACAAAGCCTTTCGTAAGATACTACCTAAAACACTTACGTTGTATACAGATAAATTTCTGTTTATCAAGAAAGCTTTCTTCACTATAGCCAGTCTGCATTTTATATGAAACTTACTGGCGAATTAAAAGTACATGCCGGACCAAGACTTGAATTCAGGACTTTTTCTGTGAAAGGCAAAGGTCCCGGTTTCGAGTCTGATCCAGGACACAGTTTTAATCTGCCAGAAAGTTTCATATCAGCGCACACTCCGCTACAGAGTGAAAAATTCGTATTATTTTATGTATCTTTAGTTCTATGGTTGTCAGTAATTTTGCTGCTCAAATGCCAAAAATCGTTCATTATTTTTAGTGCCTCATTTCCTAATCCAGTTTCTCGACGTCTCTTGTCTTGATTTGGATACACTCCGTTACCCATGTTTCACTTTCACGGAGCTCCCTGTTACAGTCTCTATTCAATACACTTCCCAATCCGTTCAAGTGATCTTCCAAGCCCTTTGCCGTTTTCGACAGCCGGCCGGGGTGGCCGAGCGGTTCTAGGCGCTACAGTCTGGAACCGCGCGACCGCTACGGTCGCAGGTTCGAATCCTGCCTCGGGCATGGATGTGCGTGATGTCCTTAGGTTAGTTAGGTTTAAGTGGTTCTAAGTTCTAGGGGACTGATGACCTCAGAAGTTGAGTCTCATAGCGCTCAGAGCCATTTGAACCAACCGTTTTCGACAGAATCACTGTCAAACATTAACACTTTTATTGACTCTCGATGGGGCTTAATTACTTTGCAAATGTTCCATTGGTTTGATCTACAGCGTGCTGCTCGTAAACATTGATTAACGATGTGTTTAGGCTACAACCCCGTCCCACTCGCTGCCTCCCGTTCTTCACTCTCTTCCAGCTGAAGCTAAGCGATGTGGCACAGTGTGTAACAAACTGGATTCTTAATCCGAAGAGCGGCGGTCTCATCGGCACGTTGAATCCTAACATTCTTCGCTTTTTTCATTTTATGGCTGCATATAAATCATAGATACGGTTTCACGCCCTATATTTTATTCTTTATAACTTCAGAATCCTAAATAGTATAAAACAGTTAACAATGTCAAAAGCTTTTTCTAAATATACTAGAATAAAGAAAGTAATACTTCGGAGATACCAACACCACGTTCTGGGCAGGAGGAGAGATTTTCACCGATAGTAATACTGGAAAAACATACAACTGTAAAAGTTTTAGATAATTTCTTCATTTAAGTTGTGTTCGACAACTTTTATAAATGACATTATATACACGTACAGCGAAGCGGTTAAAATCTTCCTTGTTCAGAAACTAGTTGTGACAGAACCACCTTCATTTAAAATTCTAGAGTCTACGAGACGGTGACGTATTTTCATTGCGATAGTACGTCATCGTTTAAAATTCTGGAGTTTGATAGACGGATCTGTGCCTCGTGACGACTGGGTGTTGTGTGCTGTCCTTAGGTTAGTTAGGTTTAAGTAGTTCTAAGTTCTAGGGGACTGATGACCATAGATGTTAAGTCCCATAGTGCTCAGAGCCATTTGAACCATTTTTTGATAGACGGAGATGTATTGTCGGAACTACCTGAACAACGAAGATGTAAGCAGCTTTGTGGGGTTTATACATAAAAATGCTGCCAAGTCAACTACTGCTTTATGAGATGTTGCATGAAAACGCTTTTGGTACCTTGGAGCATTTATATACACTCCTGCAAATTGAAATAAGAACACCATGAATTCATTGTCCCAGGAAGGGGAAACTTTATTGACACATTCCTGGGGTCAGATACATCACATGATCACACTGACAGAACCACAGGCACATAGACACAGGCAACAGAGCATGCACAATGTCGGCACTAGTACAGTGTATATCCACCTTTCGCAGCAATGCAGGCTGCTATTCTCCCATGGAGACGATCGTAGAGATGCTGGATGTAGTCCTGTGGAACGGCTTGCCATGCCATTTCCACCTGGCGCCTCAGTTGGACCAGCGTTCGTGCTGGACGTGCAGACCGCGTGAGACGACGCTTCATCCAGTCCCAAACATGCTCAATGGGGGACAGATCCGGAGATCTTGCTGGCCAGGGTAGTTGACTTACACCTTCTAGAGCACGTTGGGTGGCACGGGATACATGCGGACGTGCATTGTCCTGTTGGAACAGCAAGTTCCCTTGCCGGTCTAGGAATGGTAGAACGATGGGTTCGATGACGGTTTGGATGTACCGTGCACTATTCAGTGTCCCCTCGACGATCACCAGTGGTGTACGGCCAGTGTAGGAGATCGCTCCCCACACCATGATGCCGGGTGTTGGCCCTGTGTGCCTCGGTCGTATGCAGTCCTGATTGTGGCGCTCACCTGCACGGCGCCAAACACGCATACGACCATCATTGGCACCAAGGCAGAAGCGACTCTCATCGCTGAAGACGACACGTCTCCATTCGTCCCTCCATTCACGCCTGTCGCGACACCACTGGAGGCGGGCTGCACGATGTTGGGGCGTGAGCGGAAGACGGCCTAACGGTGTGCGGGACCGTAGCCCAGCTTCATGGAGACGGTTGCGAATGGTCCTCGCCGATACCCCAGGAGCAACAGTGTCCCTAATTTGCTGGGAAGTGGCGGTGCGGTCCCCTACGGCACTGCGTAGGATCCTACGGTCTTGGCGTGCATTCGTGCGTCGCTGCGGTCCGGTCCCAGGTCGACGGGCACGTGCACCTTCCGCCGACCACTGGCGACAACATCGATGTACTGTGGAGACCTCACGCCCCACGTGTTGAGCAATTCGGCGGTACGTCCACCCGGCCTCCCGCATGCCCACTATACGCCCTCGCTCAAAGTCCGTCAACTGCACATACGGTTCACGTCCACGCTGTCACGGCATGCTACCAGTGTTAAAGACTGCGATGGAGCTCCGTATGCCACGGCAAACTGGCTGACACTAGACTTGGCCACTGTTTCTATGTTTCGATACAGTGTATCGATACCTGGAACTGTTTCAGTATTTCTGAACGGCTATGGTTCACTGTTTCGAAACAGTGGTGTTTCATTCCGCCCTTGTCTCGGATCTCGAGCCAGACACAGAAACTGTATCGTTGTTTCAAAATAAGACTGTTTCAGTCCACCTGCGCCAGGAACGGACTAATTGTATCGAAACAGTGATGTTTCATTCCGCGCTGTGTCGGACGAGATTCGGGCTCGGCACAGGTACTGAAACACAACATACCACTTCATGAAACACTTTCAAGAGTGTCGAAATCTTTTGACAAGAAATAGCATGAAGCTCAAGGTATCCGAAAATAAAGCTTCGTATCTAGCTGACTGTCCTATTCCGAAATGGCGTAACATCTGCTTTATAAACACTAACCAAACAATAAAACAACACATACTATTCGCATTCAAAATAATAAATATGTGAAAATCATTCAGTTAAATTACACTTTTTTTTATAACATACGCTTCTCTGTTCATGTACAGTAATCATATTAAGAAACGCAAGTAAGACTACAACATTTTAAATAAAAAAAGGCGTAGAGTGACAGTTATTAGACATGTATATAAATTTGATGCAGGTATAATTGCAAACAATCTGTTTGACATATCACTGATAGTGTAATGGTGAACGGGAAGCATCGTAAATTCATAGTAACGGTTCGAAACACCTTGAAACACAAAATTTTTTTTCTGTTATATTTTGTTATTTATTCGAATTATTTGGCGTTATTTGTGAGTCTATAGTCACTGTGTCTATTATCCACAATGATTCCCTTTGTGTGCATGGAAATCATCAGGATGGGTATATTAGCCATACTAATGGAATGTGGGAATCCCAGTAGCTTATCTGTTGTTTCTGCAGTTTGCTCCTACCTCCAGTTCCGTTCATGGTGGTTCTTCTGTCTTCAGCTAAGGCTTTCCTCAGCCAATTGAAAAGTATGAAAGTCACATGACACAAAAGCAGCGCATTTGCTGCAGGAAATACGAAACTGCCAAGACGCCTAAGTGATAGTTTCATACTTCCTGCGATATGATTAGCGTTCTCGCACCTCATTTGTGTTTGTCCATATAAACAGTAGACATTCAAGATGATATTCTCCGCCTCCCCTCTCTTTGCCCCCTTCTCTCCCCCGCGTCCTTTTACATTTCCCTCCTCTGCCTCCTCTCATTCACTCTCGCGTCGGCCCTTCTCCCCCTTTATTAGTCCTCTCCCTCCTTGGTTCCCCCCCCCTTTTCGTTTTTTCCTCTCCTCCCTCCTTGTTTTTCCCCCTACTCCAGGTCCCCCCCCCCCCCATCTGCCTTGGGTCGGGAGTGCCATCTTTGTGCCGCCTTTTTCATGCAGTGTTTTACAGTGTGTTTTTCCAGTGCGTGCTCCGTGTTGTGTCTTTTGGGAAGTGTAGCGAACAGCCATCATACTGTCGCTGGGTGTGCTTTTTATTACTTGCGAACAGAAACCAGACTGTCGCCATGTTTTTTAATTGTGTGTCTACTGTGTTACTTGTCTGATTCCTGTGTCTTTTATCTACTTTGCCAACCCCTTTTGCTTTCTGTTTTAACTTTCCGCAATTTTACGCCATTTTTCACTTTAAATCGCCATTTTATCGCCTGTTTTTCTTGTTTCTTTCTTCTTCCTTTATTTACAAAAAGTCTGTAGGCTGTAGAGCAGCGTAGTAAGCTGCTGCCTGCCCGCCCCTTACGGGGGGGAATTGAAAATCAATAAAGAAAAAAAAAAGATGATAAAATGTGTAGGTTTATTAGATTGCAAAACAAACTGTTTCACTGTTTCGAAACACTGTATCGAAACATTACATTGTACTGTTTCATTTGTTTCGAAACACATTTACGTGTTTCAGTTTGCCCATCTCTAGCTGACACTGACGGCGGCGGTGCACAAATGCTGCGCACCTAGCGCCATTCGACGGCCAACACCGCGGTTCCTGGTGTGTCCGCTGTGCCGTGCGTGTGATCATTGCTTGTACAGCCCTCTCGCAGTGTCCGGAGCAAGTATGGTGGGTCTGACACACCGGTGTCAATGTGTTCTTTTTTCCATTTCCAGGAGTGTAGAACGTTTCCTGAGAAGAAAAAAGAAATCTGCTATATGACAAAAAAAAGGGTTCAAATGGCTCTGAGCACTATGGGAATTAACATCTGAGGTCATCAGTCCCCTAGAACTTATAACTACTTAAACCGAAGGACAGCACACACATCCATGCCCGAGGCAGGATTCGAACCTGCGACCGTAGCGGTCGCGCGGTTCCAGACTGAAGCGCCTAGAACCGCTCGGCCACACGGGCCGGCTCGGCTATATGACATCTGTGGCGCCACGCCTTAATAGATGTCCACATTTTTAATGCAGCTCTTATTGGATTGGAGTGCATTGTCTATGGAACTGTTGGTAAACTGTAATAGTAGCGATAAACCCTCATGCCCCCGATTTTTTAAAGAAACAAATTCCCATGTGTAAAGCGCCTTATCTCCCGAACTACACGTTGTAAAAAGCTGGTACATTCCGTGGTCTGTGTGAATACTGTCTTCAAACTGTGTTGCGAATAGAGTTAGTAGTAAGTAAGTAGTAAGCTGAAACGTCTGGTCTGATGCTGTAGTTTACTGCATGAACAGGGTAAATGTAAGAAGCGATAAATATATTTCCTTTCTTCATTTTGTATGTGTGTGTGTGTGTGTGTGTGTGTGTGTGTGTGTGTGTGAGGGGGTGTCAGAGAGAAAACTTTCGTAAAGGTTTGAAATTATGTTCTAACTTCGTTGAAGATCGCTAAATGCTCTTTTTTGCAAATACTGAGTGAATATAGTCTGGGTAATATGAGCACCATGCACAGTTTGGAACTGTAATACCAGAGTTAGTTTAAGGCTCTTAATGAGTAGATTATGATGGCATTTTAAATTTTTTTAAATTCGGTCAATAACTGTATGAAATATTAAGAATTATTTTCTTTTGTCCCTTGAAACCGTCAGATACGCAACCTGCAACTGAATCCACGTCGCGGATCAGCCATTTAGCAACATAGATCTGAAAATAAATAGACGGATATTGCGACAAGTCGCCAACCGTAATAACACAATATGACACCTCTGATAGAGATAACATGCACGCTAAGTGGCAGAGTCGAGCACAATAGCACTGCGTGATGCGGACGGACACAAAGAACGGTGGAGGGCGGCCGTCGGTATTTTGGAGGCGGCGGGTTGGCAGCGCCGGCGTGCGCGCGCAGCCCGCTATTCCTGTCGGCTGCTGCTACTGCTGCTGTTGCGCTATCTTGGGACTGCGCTCAGTTTGCCTGTCGCCGGCAGCGCGTCGCGACGTCTGCGGGAGAGTCGGAGAGCCGCGGTCCGGGATACGAACAGGTAGGAGCCGCTCCGCGAGCCTAATACCACGTAAACAGGCCACAGTCCCATACGGCCTATTATGATACCCGGTCTCTATCGTTACAATAAAATTTGCGCGTATTTTAGCGTTTTTTACTGTCGTCGAATACATCAACAATTCAGATATAATACCCACGGATAAGAAAGCGGTCATATATTGCCGCTGTCCAAATGTTGGAAAAAGGCAGTTATTTGTGTACAGGTTGGCAACTGTCTGTCGGCCTGTGCTGGCGTGGAAGGTGAGAAATAACCGTTTGGGACTTCGTCCTGTCTCTAAATAATAGTAAAGAACAAAGGATTTGAATGCGTCGGTCACTAACTGCAGCACGGGACTTCTTAGGGCGCCGGCGTCAACTCTGAGGGTTCCGTAAACACTCGAAGGTTATGTGTCATACTTCTGTTTGATCCGCTCATTTCAAATATTAGTAATGATTCTCGCGGGCCATCTGTTGCTGAAAGGGGATGTGGACAAGTTCAGCGTGTGGGGTTCGTTCGTCAACTGCATCTGTGTAGAAGACCATCGGTGAACCACTGAATAAATTGTGACTGTTACTTAGTCATAAATTATTAATTTTCAACGCATGTGAAGTGAGAACAAAATAATTTTTTGTTTGATATGGCAGTACCCCCTGTCGGAGGTTCGAGTCCTCTTTCGGGAATGGGTGTGTGTGTTGTCCTTAGCGTAAGTTAAAGTTAGATTAAGTAGTGTGTAAGCCTAGGGACCGATGACCTCAGCAGTTTGGTCCCACAGTCCTTACCACAAATTTCCAAATTTTTTACAGCAGTAAGCTTCTTCCATCTAGATTGCTTTGTTCCTAAATAAATTAGCCTATTACTTCATCCATCGATGAATCTTCTCCTATAAAAAGTTTTAATTGCATCACAGCACTTCCTCTCTTTTCAGCTATTTGTATATGTGTATATAATCATGTTTCTGCCGCTAGCTAGTTTCGGACTCGGGGGAATTTTCATGTGATACAGAAGTCGCGTACCAGCGCCACTTTTGTAACAGTCTGAACCATTTCGCACACATATGCGACAAAAACTCTGTTAGAATAAACAGACAGGTCCGTCAAGCAGACGAAGGAACTCAAAGCGAGTAACGTGAGCAGACCGCTTACGCGTGTCGGAAGAAATGGGTTTTTATCCTTGCCATATTTTTGTTGGCTGAGGAACCCAGCAGAAGAAACTAGGTGAACCCTATGTTGGCGCGCAAGCGAAATTTGGGACCGAAGCCAGGTACCGCAGACTTATTGCCAAGGACGCTTCGCTACAAAGAGCCCCCGCATCCCGGGTAGCTTCTCTGGTTCAAAGCTATTAAAAAAAAAAGGTCCGCATAGACCACACTTCCACTAAAGCAATTTTCTTCCATTCGGTTCTTCTCTGTCGGCCTCAACAAATAATTCTGTGGACCGAAAATTGGCCTCTCGTGTGATTTTTCTTTTGTTTCATAATTTTTGTATTGTCTTTTAATCGGTTTTCATTGTTTTCAGTGTGTACACATGGGCTGGCTGAGGGTATCTTTGCAGTGCATATACGCGTAAAGTACTAAACCGTCCGGTACTTCAATAAACCGAACTAAGATATTCCACAAGTGATCGGACCTACAAGGGAGAGAATTTACCTATAACTTTCTTCTGTCCACTAAGATATTGAAGCAAGTATGTCTCTATTATTCTTCGTATTTATGGAACGATGTTCTTCGTAAGGATATTCCAGAGTTCTGGAAAAGCTTAATGCACTCATATACAACCTTTCATTGTTTGCAGTGAAATTCTTCGCTAACAACATTATGTAAGATTTAGGCCAAGATTTTAACATCAAACTGTTTTCATCTATTGTCCTGTAAACATAGCGTCGTACAACTCTGACGGAGGCATAGGCCATTACATTTAGGACACTTGTCGGTACACTTCCTTTTTTCTCTCTCTCTTTCTTTTAACAAGCGCTACTGAGATCAACAAATGTAGTATCTGTTACTAAATTTCCTGAAGGAGAACAGCTTCAAAAATATCACTGCTTGAATATCTGCTAAATTAAGTTGAGATCATATTTGCCCCTTCACGTGAAATAACAAGTCGAATCTCCCTTTCTGATTTGGTGTTATACAAGGTGTCCCAGGAGGAACGGCCAATATTAAAGGCTATGGCAGGAACGATTATTTGAGCAAGAAACTTCATATGGACATATGCCCTATTCCGAATTGTTTCCGACACTGTCATGAAGTCGTTATTTATTTTCTGTATTATTCAATACATTGCCAGGTTTGCGCGTATACAACAATAAACATTACAAATGAGTTTTACACAGTCTTTGTTTTTCTAACACATCTACGTCTAAGCGTTATCATACACGTCACACTACAGCTGTTGAACAGCTTACAATAAATGTTCGAATATCCCATAGTCAACTTCACTACATTTGTGCATTCTTGATAGAACATGTGTTGCTTGTATGAGTGCCTCTGCACTTGCCGTAATGAGAGAAGCAGT
This sequence comes from Schistocerca cancellata, assembly GCF_023864275.1. Classification (NCBI taxonomy): domain Eukaryota; kingdom Metazoa; phylum Arthropoda; class Insecta; order Orthoptera; family Acrididae; genus Schistocerca; species Schistocerca cancellata. The sequence goes on along the minus strand of NC_064627.1, from coordinate 305,510,068 downwards.
GCCCATGATGTGACCGAGCAGTTCATTTCTCGCATTAACCTTCCTTTTTACGCTCAGAGTTCATCCAACATCATGAACAAAGATCGTCTGGCATAAGATCTGGCGATCTTGGTGGCCCATTAACTGTACTACCAAGACCAATCTAGTAATAAAGGTAAGTGTAGTTGAGGTGTTCCCTCACACATTTGGTAGTACATTGAAGGAAGAATGTTGCTAAAAGTACACTCCTGGTAGTACACTGCAGTCCACGTTGCCAAAGGAACTTCCTCAAGCTGTTCGAAAAACGAAATTCTCAAAAAATGTAAGTAATTCTATCCCGAGATTCGCTCCTTTAAAATGACCGGATCTATGAACATGTTGCCGATCATATCGCACCAAACATTAATCCGAAAACAAACCGCACCTAACACCGGTGGGAAAACAAAATTGGAAATTGGTTTCCACAATAGCGTGTGGATTTTTCGACAACCATCGATGATTATTAAGTGTGTTGTTGATTCCATTCCGTGTAAACAGGCTTAATTAGTGAATAGTACAAATCAAATGACGACTGTGATTTAAGCTGAGACAAAATTCAAGTTGTGTAACATTGTCAGCAATGTAGAGATTGTGAACACGCTATATGTGAAATGGGTAAAAGTTTTCCGGATGTACACTACTGGCCATTAAAATTGCTACACCACGAAGATGACGCGCTACAGACGCGAAATTTAACAGACAGGAAGAAGATGCTGTGATACGCAAATGATTGGCTTTTCAGAGCATTCACACAAGGTTGGCGCCGGTGGCGACACCTACAACGTGCTGACATGAGGAAAGTTTTTTCGCGTCGTTCGTGTCACTCTTTTCTATTATTATTATTTGCGTAACAACGCATATATGAAAAGAGCCGCGAAATATCTTTTAGTAATGCTGTGCTATGAATTTCTTTACCATCATTACTTTTTAACAAAACAGAATATATTGAGTTCTTATTGTTCTGTATCTGGCCTTCTATTCAAGGAACATTTTTCGTGACTGTAACTCATTCTAAAAATCAACATATCTTCCCTATTTTATAGTTATTGAAAATGAAATTTACTTTGTTATGAATACTGATGTTCCAGTTCGTATGATTGTTCAACAACAAGATTTTGCAGTGGATTTTGTTTCTCGGTAAAACACCATTCAATACCACGACTAGCACAAGAACATGAGACTCTTATTGAAAAAATACGTTTTCACTATAAAGTTTGCCAGATCAGAACCGAGCACAGCAAGATTCCTATTAGATTTTGAAGGTACATATTATCTTTTTTGTACTGTTAGCTATATATTATCAGCAGCCCGCGTCAACCTGCAACACATCATAAAATCTGCTGCTCTGCACTGCAAGTCCGGAAGCTAAAAGAAATAATATTATTTCACTATTACTTTCCCGCTTCCTTGCGGTATGATAGATTCTATTTGAAGTAGTTTGAATGCTCCGCGGCAGCGGCTCTTTCGTTCGCCGCGCAGCTCGGCACCACAGATAATATTTAAATAACTGAAAAATGTCTCAACAGGATGGGATAATATGCAAGTAAGCTATAACAATTAATAATGCAAGTTTTCATTTAAATAACTCTATTCAAACATTTAAATACTTTAACTGTTACACACCTTTAAAATGCGCACGTAATGGCGTACATTTTTCAGTCTTGACAAAAGAATGCTACGCTAGCGTACAACACAACGTCACAGGATATCCTACTCGCTTAACTCCAAGAAGAAGAAGACAGATAAATTAATGTTCGTCATGTATTATATACTAGTTACATCTTCTAATCTTTGTTTGATATTTATCGTCTGTGGCGGTTTATTACTCGCCGACGCAGATATTCTCTAAAATAAATAATAATAAAAAAATACATAATTTTATACAATAACACAATATTATACATATAATTTTCTTGTTACTAAATAATATGTTTTTTATCTACTAGACGTTACAGTTTCCAACCGATTTCTCATACACAGACAGCAGTTGACCGGCGTTGCTTGGTGAAACGGTGTTGTGATGCCTCGTGTAAGGAGGAGAATTGCGTACCATCGCGTTTCCGACTTTGATACAGGTCGGATTGTAGCCTATCGGGATTGCGGTTTATCGTATCGAGACATTGCTGCTCGCGTTGGTCGAGATTCAATGACTGTAAGCAGAATATGGAACCGGTGGGTTCAGGAGGGTAATACGGAACGCCGTGCTGGATCCCAACGGCCTCGTATCACTAGCAGTCGAGATGACAGGCATCTTATCCGCATTGTTGTAACGGATCGTGCAGCCACGTCTCGATCCCTGATTCAACATATGGGGACGTTTGCAAGACAGCAACCACCTGCACGAACAGTTCGACGACGTTAGCAGCAGCATGGACTACCAGCTCGGAGACCATGGCTGCGGTTACCCTTGACGCTGCATCACAGACAGGAGCGCCTGCGATGGTGTACTCGACGACGAACCTGGGTGCACGAATGGCAAAACGTCATTTTTTTCAGATGAATCCAGGTACTGTTTACAGCATCATGATGGTCGCGTCTCTGTTTGGCGACATCGCGGTGAACGCACATTGGAAGCGTGTATTCGTCATCGCCGTAATGGCGTATCACCCGGCGTGATGGTATGGGGTGCCATTGGTTACACGTCTCGGTCACCTCTTGCTCGCATTGGCGGCACTTTGAACAGTGGACGTTATATTTCAGATGTGTTACGACCCGTGGCTCTACCCTTCATTCGATCCCTGCGAAACCCTGCATTTCAGCAGGATAATGCACGACTGCATGTTGCAGGTCCTGTACGGGCCTTTCTGGATACAGAAAATGTTCGACTGTTGCCCTGGCCAGCACATTCTCCAGATCTCTCACCATTTGAAAAGTCTGGTCAATGGTGGCCGAGCAACTGGCTCGTCACAATACGCCAGTCACTACTCTTGATGAACTGTGGTATCGTGTTGAAGCTGCATGGGCAGCTATACCTTACACGCCATCCAAGCTCTGTTTGACTCAATGCCTAGTCGTATCAAGGCCGTTATTACGGCCAGAGATGGTTGTTCTGGGTACGGATTTCTCAGGATCTATGCACCCAAATTGCGTGAAAATGTAATCACATGTCAGTTCTAGTATAATATATTTGTTTATTGAATACCCGTTTATCAACTGCATTTTTTCTTGGTGTAGCACTTTTAATGACCAGTAGTGTAGTTCGTCACACACGCGTTCGTTGAAGATTGATAAGTGCAGAAGTCGCCTTGCCGTGGTAGTAGAACTACGCTGCACCATTTCAACAAGATGTTACTGTTCCTGCGCGGGTTGTTGAACTACATGATGAGAATAAACATGGGGAATTGGAAGAATGCCAGTTTCACGCAATGTGCTGAAAACTCTGGTAAACACTCTACGATCAGGAATTCGGTGTGTTGGAAAGCGCCGACGGTATTCTTCGACAGTGTCACAGAGCAACCATCGCAGAAGCCGTAAACATTCACCATTTACGCATATTCTCCATTAGTGTAGATGTGCAGCATGTTAGCCAACGCGTGTACAAACACAGTTAAACGGTGGTTCCCTCTGATATCCTCTCAATGTCTCGTACTACTTCACTTATAACAGACTGTGGACAATGTGCGCTCAACGGGCAAGTTTAATGACAGAAAGGCATCCCGGGCAATGAAGTTGAAAACAACGAAGTAGGTTGGGCTAAAATAAAACTTCAAAGAGGTTGGGTGGGTAAGTCGCATTCGTGTGAGTCACTGGCCCAAAATCTATCTCAGAGACCATTCGGAATAGGGCTATATGAAGTTTTTTGCTTCAGATCGCTGAAATTGATCATTCCTCCTTTGACACCCTGTCGGTGACCGTTACGTGGCACAACGATGATACAACCTACTGAGTGTGTCTTCCGGGATATATTCAGGGAACTTTCCTGTGAATTTTTCGTAGATATTTTTAATTTATTTTATGTACTGCCTGTGCGTGTTTGCGTGGCAACGGCCTTGCCTCAGTGAATACACCGGTTCCCGAAAGATCACCGAAGTTAAGCGCTGTCGGGCGTGGTCGGCACTTGGGTGGGTGACCATCCAGGCCACCACGCACTGTTGCCATTTTTCCGGGTGGACTCAGCCCCGTGATGCCAAATGAGGAGCTACTCGACCGATTAGTAGTGGCTTCGGTCAAGAATACCATCATAAGACCGGGAGAGCGGTGTGCTGACCCCACGCCCCTCCTATCCGCAATCTCCACTGAGGATGACACGGCGGTCGGATGGTCCCGGTAGGCCACTCGTGGCCTGAAGACGGAGTGCTTTTTTTTCTGTGCGTGTTTGTGTGGAGTTCCTCTTAACAAAGTTTTCCCGTAGATATACACCAGCTTCGTTCTTGTTAGAATAAACTTTTTAAAGTGTAATTGTAGATACCTAGCGATATTCATTTATATATCTACATCTATACTCTGCAAAACACCTGCCGGTGTTTGGCGGAGGGTACTTTGTGTACCATTGTCACTTCCTCATTTCCTGTTCCAGTCCGAATGGTGCGCTGGAAGAACCGTTGTTGATGAGCCTCTGACTGAGTCATAGTCTCTCTAATTTTACCTTTATGTCCTTTTATCGAGAATATTCATAGAAGGAAGCAATCTGTTGGTTGAATCTTCCAGAAACGTTCGCTTTCGGAACTGTGACAGTAAACCACACCTGACGCAGGACGCCTGTCTTGCAAAACTTTTGCTAGAGTTAACTGAACATCTCCGTGACGCTATAGTGCCTACGAAATGTGCTTGTAACGAAATAGTTACTCTTCTTTCAATCTTCCGTATTTCCCCCATCAATCCTAACTGGTAATGTTTTGGAGCCACGAGCAATATCAGTCGAACGAGGTTCGTTCGTTGGTGGACTACTTTTGTGAGGATTCTTCCCATTAATCTGTCTGGCATCTGCCTTTCCTACCGTAAGTAAGTATTACGTGATTATTGTACTTTAAATCGCCAGTTATGCATACTACAAAATATTTGAGTGTCACTTTCTCTGGCGACTGTTCGACAGTTGGATAATCATAAAATAACTGGTCTTTCAACCTATTAAGTGCAAGGTGTTGTATTTATGTTGAGGGCCGACTGCCAATCCCTGCACCGATGGTCGATCCTCTACAGATCTTCCTGCATTTCACCACAATTTTCTAACGTCACGACTGCTCCAAATACCATAGTATCATCCGTGAACAGCAGTATGGAGCTTCCAACGTTATTTACTATGCGGTATATATACAATAAGGGGTGTAGAAGTGGTTATCTCCTCTCGGGTGCTGGAGCAGCTGCAAGGCGTCTCTCAGCTGAATTGATGTCGAAGTCTCTGACAGTACATTTTTGACGTGTTCAGCAGAAGTGTGTAGGTTGCACCAAAGACATTGCCGAACTGGCGGGTCTTATATGGATCCTTTGATGATCTACTAACGCACTTGTCAATGTTGCATCCGTACATGATCGCGCCACGGAAGGGAGCGAAAGAGTAGGGCCGAAAAAGCGTAAACACCCATTGTTGATTCGGATCACGGTCAAATTTCATAGAATGGTTTTGAATGGTCCCTAGTGGTTCCACCCTCTGTACCATGAAACGTCCCCCTAGAAAAATTAAGAACGACTGTGCTGGTAAACTTCTACCTTATTTGATTTCCAAACAGCTGAGCAAAACTCAACGTATTCAAACAGTTTTCTCTTTAGTTCTCCTGATCATCACTAAACTGATACACAATATTTTAGCGCAACGCAGTCTGACTTTCAATAATCCCTACAAAAGATTGGCCCTGACTAACAATAACCTATTCCTTTCATGAATCACTTACCTCCCAAAAATCTTCGTTACTCGAACTACTGCAATACAGCGAGCGCCAATACTGTCAGCTAAATAAAAGATTCTTACTACTGAAGGCACTAACTCCTGATAGGCATAGTTACCAAATGAAAGATTTAGATAGAGAACAAACAATGGATTTACCCTAATAATGTTCAGAAGTCATCATAATATATCAATTCATGACATCCATCTTTACAAATTTCCTTTTTCTGGCGGACACACGTCCAGATCGTCCGCTTATTGTAACCTCTCAAAACTCTGGCATCTCTCTCTCCACATCCACCACTGCTGGCGGCTCATCTACAACTGCCCAACGCTACGCGCTGTTCACATTCAACAGCCCAACACTACACAAGAAAATATTCCAACAATGAGTCCAGCCAGCCACAGACTGCTCACAGCGCAGTCAGTGATTTTCATACAGAGCACTACGTGGCGTTACCAACATAAAAACCTAAACAGCCTACTTACAACCACAGCAAACAACTGAGGTCGCACTACACGACAAAGGAATCAGATCGCTTTCAGTTGGGCTGCAGCCACAAGATGTCCTTAGAGTAGGACTAAATCATCCGGGGGAGTATCAGCAGTGTCGATCATTGTCAAGTACATCGTACTGTCGCTGATAGCACAGTAAACTGTCGTTTTCGACTGCTAAGTGTGCGGGAATCGAGCTCCAAGGGAAGCGGTGGTTTCATTGACGCCCATTATACCACATCTTGAGGGCTTCTCGTGTAGATTCTGATCGACGGAGTGTCTGAAATGTTTTCCTCGTCCACTCATAAGAAAACTGAGTGACTTCGACCCTGGGCGTTGCAGTTCTTATCTCCATCGCAGAGACGTTAGAGGAAGGGGTGATATGTGGGTAAGATGCGGTATGATAACCATCCCATCGTGTGACACATCCACAGAATGTGGCAGAAGTTTGGTGAAATTTGGTACTAATGTGACATCACTAACCACCTCATATCTCACATGAAGCTTCCGTGTGTTGACACCTTGCTGTTTAAAGTGTCGCCGAACCCGAGTGTGACGTCGCAGGGCGCTACGCCTTTGCACCTTTATAGAGGAAGGTTGTAGACATCTTTAAGCCAAATTTTAAACTCATGCTTCACAATGGGAGACAATAACGGGGTTTCGGAAAGTGACTACTCTTTGGCCCTACAATACTTCCTTGGGGTAGGCACGAGATTAACTTTACGTTTGAAGATTTCTTCCCATTAATAGTTACATGCTATTTTTATTTGCTTATTCAGCTAAAGGACATTTGGTGACGGTGACAATAAAAGACGATGAATATCTGCATTTTCAGCAGTGACTAACGCTAGTGACACGAAGCATGTGGTGTGATGCGTTCTGCTTTCTCAGTCACTGCAAAATGTTTCCACTAAAATTAGGGCATAGCACGAAAACAGCCGTCTTTGTTTGAACTGACTCCATGTGCGCATATAAATGCCGAAACTATCTTCCGAAACATCACTGAAAAGACACCTGACGCCCTGTTTGACAGACAACTTCTTTTGAAGACGAGGTCCTTAGATACGAACAGGAATCCACTATTGAGATGACTGAGAAGAAAAATCCCGGCGAACTTAAATCTAAATTTTCACTTCCGTAGTTGACGCCAAGTCCTAGCAATTCCTTCAGTTACATGTCCGTATTAGAGGACTTACAAATCCACGCTAGAAACATATATATTACACAATTCGCTCTTGGAAGCTGCAATATACATTTCATAGGGGTGAGCTCAGTGAGATTCACAGTTTAGGGACCTACTTATAACTCCATATCACCTTCGATTCAGAATGCACTTCTTCTACCTCGTTCTTCAGTAATTGTTATGGCATTTTCAATTCCCAGCAGGAGAAAGTGTTAATTTGTACATCCTTGAGGTTGGAAATCATCACGTGAACAATATCAACGTCACACAAAGGAATCAAAAAACAATGGTTCGCACCTTACAGTGTGTTTTTTCTTTGTTATAATTTACCACATATCCAAAATAAATGGGTAACGGGAAGCTATTTTCAGACCCCGCGACGTATCTCGTGGCTCTTTCAGAAGACAAGTAGACTAGTTGTTAACGTATTAAACTTTTATGTGAATGTCGTCCCCAATTTCATACAAACGATGTTTATATGTAATAAAATAATCTAGTGATCTTCGACTCTTCTCTGAATAGCTCGTTACACAACAATTCCGAATTTATGGCTAGCAGAATGAATATTAAAATATTGCTGTAACAAATGTGTGCCGTAGCGAGAAGGTCAAAGGCAATCCCGCCTGGCGAAAATGTCACTGGGTAATGCTCTAAGCGGGATATATATATATATTTAATTTAACGTTTTCGTTTGTTTAATTGGAGTTTAAACGGATTACCGTGCAAAAAAGGGATCGAGGAGGGAAAAAAGACGCAGTTTAGCAAAACTGCGTCAACATTAAAAACTGGAAGAAAATTATTGCATGAGATCTGTGAAAAAGTTGTCCTAAAATGTTTTAGACTTCAGTTGCCAGTTCCAGAGAAATAAACTTAGAAGAAGATTAGCAGACCGCAGTGCAAATTTATGAACACACGACGCTCCTGTCTGTCTGCCCGTCCACGTTGTTGCTAAAGGGCTCCGCACAGTGTACTTTGTCCTTTTGCATTTCCTATGAAGGATGCGGTGCAGTGTATGTGAGATACTACAGGCGACCGAATCGGACTGTTTGAGCAACGGTTAAATACAGCAGTGGAAATCATTATAAAGGCAAGGTTCCTAGTAAAGTAATAGTATAATATCTGAATCATCGGTGAGTTTAATTTGTTATGACAGTAGTAAACACAAAGACAAACAATGATGACGGAATTACATAGTTTCTTTCATAACCCAGTAGCAAAATAAGATGTTTGCATACCCGGGATGGAAACTGGTATAAAGGCACTCACTGTGTTGTTGCATTGTTAGTGCTTTGTCCAACCTCCGTTCTGTCCGCCCCAGTAGCTGAGTGGTCAGCGTGACGGATTGCCGTCCTCCGGGCCCGGGTTCGATTCCCGGCTGGGTCGGAGATTTTCTCCGCTCAGGGACTGGGTGTTGTGTTGTGTTCATCATCATTTCATCCCCATCCGGCGTGCAGGTCGCCCAATGTGGCGCCGAATGTAATAAGACCTGCGCCAAGGCGGCCGGACCTGCCCCGCGAGGGGCCTCCCGGCCAATGACGCCAAACGCTCATTTCCATTTCCACCTCCGTTCTTCCTAATCACTTCAAAATTTTTCTTCGGCATTGATTTTGTTAGGGTTTGTAGTTCGTGCAGTGAAATTGTCGCCTACTCTTCTCGTATCACATATGGCCTCAAATTGCTTTCCATTACGATGAACTCTCATTAAAAATATTCTGCAAGATTTTCCACGGGTTCAGATCCAGGCTACGTGCAGGCCTGGGCAAGACATCGATATCTTTATCTTCAAACCACGTTTTCGTTGTAGCAGAAACACGCAAAGATGTATTATTTTGTTGAAACATTAGATTTTCGTCCCCTAGGTCCTCATGCATTCTAATCAATTCCGTTTCTAGCATCTCAATGTACATGTTAGAGTTCTTGCTAGAGTTCAGCCAAGTAATGCGCACTTAACTTTAGTGCAGAAGTCTGCCCAAATCATAACACTTCCTCCACCAAAATTTCTGCTCTTTCTTATCCGATGCTCTGTTCTCAGATCATGCCACTAATACTGAAATCCATCGCACACCGAAATTAAACTTCTTCTCTTCAAAGGAGGTCACTTTGTCCCATTCTGAAGTCTATGTCACATGTTTTTCAGCAGACTTCAATCTAGCATGTTTATGTTTGGGTGTCAGAGCTGGTTTCTGTAGTCGTTTCTTGAATCCAGGCCGGCCGGAGTGGCCGTGCGGTTCTGGGCGCTACAGTCTGGAGCCGAGCGACCGCTACGGTCGCAGGTTCGAATCCTGCCTCGGGCATGGATGTGTGTGAAGTCCTTAGGTTAGTTAAGTTTAGTTAGTTCTAAGTTCTAGGCGACTGATGACCTCAGACGTTAAGTCGCATAGTGCTCAGAGCGATTTTAACCATTTTCTTGAATCCAGAATGTTTTTCATGTGACAAAATTTGTCGTGCATCTCTGGCAGTTAATGGTAACTGTAAATCGACAGGCCGGCCAGAGTGGCCGAGCGGTTCTAGGCGCTACAGTCTGGAACCGCGCGACCGCTACGGTCGCAGGTTCGAATCCTGCCTCGGGCATGGATGTGTGTGATGTCCTTAGGTTAGTTAGGTTTAAGTAGTTCTAAGTTCTAGGGGACTGATGACCTCAGCAGTTGAGTCCCATAGCGCTCAGAGCCATTTGAACCATTTTGTAAATCAGCAACAAACTGAGAAAAATAATGGTCTGTGGCCTTTGCTTTGCGCAGAAGTAACCGTTTCGATGCCTCAGATAACCTTCTACGAGTACTTTGCCCATATTTTCTGTTCTCTCCATATCGTACGGGCAGTCTAACGAAATTATCAATCACTGTACTTGAGCGGTCAGCTTCTTGCCAATTTGACGATCAGATAGTCCCATTTCCTTGTAAGCATCGATTTTTGCTTTTGCATCACATAACTGTTCTCCGCGTGCCACTGTCATAATCGTGGTTTATGTACACAACACGCACTGTCGCTAATGGTGTCTGTTTCCTATCTGTAGTAAAGGCACGTATGCACACAATAACACTACACAGAGCCGACTGCCCATATACCGAGTTCCACCCTCCACCACCTGAATGTGTGATGTCTCGTCGTATACTGTACTACTGACACCAGATGCGATACCATTTGGCTTGATTTGTCGGTGCACTGGACCTCATACTATTGCATACAAACTATGCACAACAATTCCAACCTTCACTGTTAATTTTCCTACAAATATCAGTGCCTTTACACTGATTTCCACAACAGTACCTGCGGCAGTCGTTTAGCGGCGAATGATGGACAGACAGACCCGCGATTCCATACGTCAGAAACAGCAGAAGAAGCAAGGGAACAGCTTCGTCGCCTTCTTTCTTGAGACAACGTCTGAAGCAAGAGGTGGATGATGTGAGGGAAGAGAAGCTTGTTTTGATGATGTGGCATATTCTAAGCATGAAGAGCATGTAGTGAAAGATGAATGATTGGAAATAAATAGTGACGAAGTAATAAGAAAGCAATAGATCATTGTTCAAGAGATTGGCAGCTGACTCTGAACGTAAGTAAATGTAATGTAATGCGTGTAAATAGACAAAATACCCGATATCGTTTGACTACGCGATCGATGATCACTAACTGGCTTTCAGTGATTACTTTGAAGTGTCTGGGAGTATCTGTTTGGAACAATTTAAAGTGGAATGGCCACATAACCACATAAATCTAGGCATGAAGCAGGAAGCAGGCAGACGCTGGACGCGGATTTACTAACAAGACAGAAAAGATTAAAACAGGACGAACCTGTACGAATTACCATTTGCTACAGCTTGTTTCAGAAACTTTTGCTACTTGAGAGTTCCCCCCCCCCCTCCCCTCATGAAAATTAGTAATCTAGTGCAATGAAACTTTGCGGAAACATTTGTGAGGACGTGCGGAACAGGAAACACGAATATACTCTTCATGGAAACAAGCTTTAATTTCCACATGAGAGGCAACATTGTTGATTGCGTATCATTTTTACGTTACAAACGTTGCTCAATGTGACAACCATCTGCATCCCAGCCTGGTAGATTGTACAAATACCATTTCACAGTTCGCAGCACTTACCGAACGTTGGACCTCACAATGATCAGCTGTCGGGACACAGCTCGTGCACTGCCTGAAGATCGCACATGGCCGTGCAACGGTAACTTCCTACTAGCGGTTCTAGGCGCTCAGTCCGGAACCGCGCGACTGCTAAGGTCGCAGGTTCGAATCCTGCCTCGGGCATGGATGTGTGTGATGTCCTTAGGTTAGTTAGGTTTAAGTAGTTCTAAGTTCTAGGGGACTGATGACCACAGATGTTAAGTCCCATAGTGCTCAGAGCCATTTGAACCATTTGGTAACTTCTTCAACAATCTGTGGCGCAGCTGGTCGTCGGTCTCTCCCAGGGCCAATTCTCAAATCTCCGGTTAATTCGAAAATCCGAATGATGTTCAATGCCGGTGCGAAAGGAGGACCTCTCGGTATTCCTTTAACACGCCGATACCCGCAGAGAGCAGCGGCACTATTACTGTTGATTACATTAAACAGCTGTACGAATAGAGCCCTGCTCACCCTGTCCAGAAATGGTTCAAATGGCTCTGAGCACTATGCGACTTAACTTCTGAGGTCATCAGTCGCCTAGAACTTAGAACTAATTAAACCTAACTATCCTAAGGTCATCACACACATTCATGCCCGAGGCAGGATTCAAACCTGCGACTATCTACAGCTGTAATGCACACTGATGCTTGGTTTCGCCGTACCAATGCCGGCGCCTAAAGGCAAATAAGTAATGACGCTAACACCACCAACAACGCAAATCCGGCAGCGCACAGTCTGAACATCATTCCTACAAAGTAGGGTACCCATCCGGTAAATAGTTTTCCGTCTACGTTTGCTCAAGCAGCGGAAGTTTAATTATAACCACCCTGCAAATCGATAATTTTTATGGCATGTAAAGGATCACACATTAAACTAATGAGTATCATCCAGTTTCGTGGTTCAATGAACGTCGTAGTGTAACGCTCACCTACATGCCACAAGTACACATATGACAACTCTCCCATATCCACAAAGGAACGGGCCAACGTGAGCGGAGGAAGAACATCTCTTTCCGCTCGACGGCTGAGCCCAACTCGTGGAATACCCCAGCCAACAATGCCCTACGACATGTAACACGAATCCAGAAGACATTGCAATTGAACATCAAAAGAGGACAGACTATCATCAGATAATAATGTGCAGAAAGTTTTGAGCTAATACTCTGTCGTTTGAAGCAGATGTTTCACCTGAATGATGAGAAACAGATTCAGGTGAAACATCTGCTTCAAACGGCATAGCATCGGTTTCCCGGGTTCGATTCCCGACGGGGTCAGGAATTTTCACCTGCCCCGAGATGACTGGATGTTGTTGTGTCGTCTTCATCATCATTCATTCCCATTACGGTCGGAGGAAGGCAATGGCAAACCACCTCCATTAGGACCTTGCCTAGTGCGGCGGTGCGGGTCTCCCGCATCGTTCCCCTACGCTTCTGTCAAGAAGCATGGGGCTTCATTTCCACGCATTTCCACTAGATTTCATGTACGTTTTAAATTTTTCAGTCAAACTTTACCCAAAAATTTAAGTTTGTTTAGTAGTAGATATAATTTTTCCCAGTCAATGTAAGGGCCCCACTTATACGTCAGAATCTTTTAAAAGGTATATTGAGAGTAAAAGTTCATAACAATGAATGAAATATGCATTTCTTAATTTCCTCTGGTAGTCATAAAGTAACCCTCCCTCAGTAGTACAAGTTATTGAAAGTACGTTGATATTGTTAAGTGTGCTAACAGATATTTTCAGTTTCTGGTCCATACTTACACATCAGTACCTATTTAAAAAGTGTATTGTTAATATAATACAACAACAAACGAATTTCGTTCTTTTGAATTTGTTTTCCCCTTAGTAATGCGCCTTACGGAAAATGCATTGGTACTGCTGGGTTAAGGTTCCTTGGAAGACATCGTAGCATTAGTTCAAGTTTCGACGGATAGGGTATTTGTCAGTTATTATGATATCGTTTCATTTATTTCACGGAATGTACTGGAGTGCTTGTTTCGTTTCGTTGAGTTGTTTCCGTTGTTCATACGGGAAGTGACCACGTGCAATCAGCCTTGGTCTCTCTTTGCTTGAATATCTATTGTGTTCTGCTTAATAATAATACATCTTTTCAATTCTCGAGAATAACGATGCTGATTTAAATCATTTTTGTGTTTTAACCAAATATAGATTTCAGTATGACGAACCGTGTGTGAAGAGTAGTATTTAGCTTATACCTGTTTATCGGAGTTTTTGCCTTCAGCAGTCTCTAGTATTATTGCCATGTAATGACACGAATCAGATCATGGAATTGTATTTCCTAGGGTTGCTAGATGTCCTGGTTTTCCGGGACGGTCCCGGTTTCAGATTAAAGAAATCGGTGTCCCGAAAAATACTTTCGGATTTCAGAGAAATATTCTCTTACTATCTGTTTTTTCTCCAAGTTCTTGCGCGGATCTATATTTCAGCTCCATCTGTTAAGCTAAATACCGAAAGTTTTTATTATCGCTGATGACTGAGTCTCTTGAGGCGTATTATTGCGGGGAAACGCTGAAGAGTTTCCATCATTAGCCCTTATCTCTGTCCAGTTTAAACTCTGCGCCGAAGTGGTTCTCTGTTTCTCTGTCTCAAATGTATCGCGGTTAATTTGTTATTAAAGTGTTTGATTGTTTCAAGTTAACTCAAAATACCAAATAGGAAGCGTTCGTTCCAAGAAAAATACTCAGAAAACTAGTTCTTCATAAAACGAGGGAGATGTGGTTATGAAGTAGACTGTGTAATTTGTGTTACGTTTCACTTGCACGTGAGGGAAGAGCAGATATTAAGTATCATTTAGGTAGCGTAAAGCATAAATCAAACGTGTACTCTCGCAGCATTTAAATAATGAGCAGCTATTTTGTTTCAAATTCATTTAAAGGCGGAAAATTAGGAATAGAAGCGGAATAAGTAACAAAATCAACGGAAATTGTGAAATCAACGCGCGGCGCTGTCAGACAAATATGCGATGATCTTTCAAACGTCCGTTATTTTAGAGTAGCTACAGGCGGTAGTAATCACAAACCGAAAAGTATTTCCATTTATTAATTTACTTTTTTAAGATTAAGAGAAGTGTTTTACGTTTCTGTTTCTCAAATTGCGTCCATTTTTAGTCAGCTTAAGAGAAATGTCCCGGTTTGTCACACAGAAATTATGGCAACCGGTTTTCCATTTCTGAGGTATGACCATTGGTGTGGCTTCACCGCTGTGTGTTAACGAAATAACGGTATTGCAAGCGTAGGCCATCCGAATGCGTAGCTTACTTATTTCTACGCGGATCGATCTCCAATTTGAATAAAGTGTTCGAACTGAATGAGGGTTAAAGTATTTATCACTTTTAGTGGTAAGGCTTTGACTTTAACAGCCCTGTCTCCCCTGTGTAGTTTCAGTTGTGGTGGAATAAACCTCATGAATAAACTGTTTCCTTAACTTGTTAAGTTACTGTGGTTATTTTTGAACATCTATGTAGGATTGCTCTTCTTTTGTGTAGTTTCCAGTTTTTCTTGTCTCCGTCTTTGAATTCACTATACTGGTTTCCCTAGCAATCTTTTTTCCAAACTTAATCATTGTACAAGTAAGGGACTGAAACTTCACTGCTAATTCGTGGTCAGTTAATATATTTGATGTGGAATGTGAACCGCGCTAATAAATTTCTAGGATCAGTGGTAGCTGCTTTATAAACATTTCACCTCATCTCATGCTCCCCTTTCCTGTAATTGTTACCCTCAAAAGATAAAGAGAAGGCACATTAGATTCAGTGTGCTAAGCATTGGAATTTCTTGTGTATGTGTTGCACACCACGTCTCTGTTTAGTCGGACCATATCACGGAGAGCGTACCGTTACGCTATTTAAAATCAAGGTTCCTTACAAATTGTGCTGATCAGCTGGCACTGCACGCATGGTAGACGAGGGTGAGGCGTAACTCATGTGAACTACTGGGAAGTAATAAAGTCCATGATATACGGGAGCTTGTCAAGTCCACTAATAAACCGTTTACCGATTTCTAAACATATTCTGCCGGCAAGAAAAAGAAACGACTGGTAAATTGCACTTGAAAATGCGTAATATCATTTTGACTGAAGATCGACAGAGCAGCAGTCTTGCAACTGGTATACCATTTATCTCCACCACACAACGTATTGTGCCTTGCGGCGGAGGAGGGGGGGGGGGGGGGGCAGTCAGCTGCATCTCTAGATGTTTAATAGCTGTGAACGACACGTTCCTCTCGTTTTTATGTGTTTTCTCAAATTGAAAAATGTGAAATTAATCATCTCATTTGTCCATTGTCTAATTCAAACCATATTTGGTCTTTTGCTTTCTGATACAAAGACGAATAAATTTTATGGTTTTCCGAACCGCGAATACGCTGTGTATCGTTGTCCGTGTGAGAAACGCTATTCTGTTAAATTCACTCAGGAACATTGAAGTGTTTGCCACTGTGTCTTGTTAAGTCATACACTACGCTAATATTGCCTGCAATAGGAGTCTTTTAAAGCTGGATGACAAGTTAGTTGAAATGAATAGATTTCGCGGAGTAAATACTGACTTGCCTTTTTCTTTCCCGGTTAATAATTCAGCTTCTATAATGTTGTTTGGTCTCGTTTGTGACGAGAGCACCTTCATCGGCATACATACTCCGCATGCCACCGTACAATGTCCCAACCACGAATAGACATTTCTTTTCCTATACTACTCGTAGATGAAGGAAAACGAATGTCTACATCCCTCTGCACGAGCTCTAATTTCAGTTATCTTGTCCTTGCGCAGTATGTACGTTAGCGGCAATTGAATCGTTCTGCAGTCAGCTGCAAATTGCCATTCTTTAAATTTTCTCAATGGTATTTTTCGAAGGAACGCTGTCTTCCCTGTAGGGAGTCCCATTTGAGTTCAAGAAGCATCTCCGTAACACTCGCGTGTTGACGGGATCTGCTTGTAACCGAATCGGACTGCATACTGGAAACAATGAGTGAATTTAGGAATTCTTTTGGAAAGTTTACGCTTTCTTCTTGGTTCATCATTTTATTTAAATATCTTTTCTTCCCTTGCTGTCATATTCTGTAATTGCTTACTTGTATACTGCATTTTTGTTGTTAAAATTGTTCGCTGACACAAGAATTCTTCATTTACGTAGTTTCTCTCTATAAGCGGTTACACTTTTTCGATAACTTGTTGTTCCTTTGCCTTTACTTCACTGCATCTCATAAGTCAAAACGAGTTTGCTTGATTCCGGACCCATTCGATTTGTATTACTTCCAAGATGATTTGTTGAAAGTTCGAGAATATTCTAAAACAGTGATCGACAAACATTTTTCCTCAAAAGCCAATACTGACATTGTGGTGCGCATATGTATCGGTTTTAGGAAAATTTGGAAATTTATGGTAAGGTCTTATGGGACCAAACTGCTGAGGTCATCGGTCCCTCAGCTTACACACTACTTAATCTAACTTAAACTAACTTACGCTAAGGATGACACACTCACCCATGCCCGAGGGAGGACTGGAACCTCAAACGGGGGAAGCCGAGCGGACTGTGACAAGACGCCCCAGACCGCTCGGCTACTCCGCGTGGCTATCGGATTTAGTATTAAATGGTAAGCTAAATAAATTAGTATGTTACGAGCCTCCTGTGGCTTGGTCCCAACCACTGACCGTTAAGTTGGCGCCATTCGGAACACTTCATATCGACTGTCGTTTGTTTTACATTGCTGCCACTGTCAGCGACCCCAGAGTAGTGGCATGGTTACTGCGTGACGAAGTGCCGAGGTCTCTGTGAGCGGACGATTGATTGACAACCAGCAGTAATTGCACTTTAATTTAAATGCATTATGCAGTATGAGACACAATCAGTTTACTAACTATTGTGAATGTCTTTTTTCGCCTACTCATTGGGTTGTTTTACAACAGCCTTAGTTAATTTTATATGTACAAATATGTACCGCATTTGAAGATGACCGTCTCTATAACAGACTTTCACGAATCCTTGTTATTTCACTTCTATGTCATAATCTATACCATAACATCTGATTGGCACGAAGTGGCCACACCCTTGAGTTTCAGTACTGGAACACAAACAATAAAGCATTTCCCGCTCTTACATTCTTTAACACCGCTGTATGCACGCTACATACCCGTCTCCGCTGAGGTAAGCGGCCAGCTTAACTCATGACCGAATTCAGAGACGTCTTCCAAATTAATCGTTTCTTAAAATTTTATTGTTTCTGTAAATATTTTTGTTTGTTACTGAGCAGGAAAACTAAGCTCTTAAGAAGCTCTCAATGTATCTTGGATTGGGCTAAATGCATACTACTATAAAACACGGGTGAGAATCGCGGACCACACGAATACTTGATTCGGACTGCAGTTCTAAAACTTTCGAAAACATTCGCTGACATTCGAGAATGTCAGAAAAAGCTCGAAATCATTATAGCATTAGCTCGATTTTTTCCTCTTAAAAATACATAGGTGCCAAACAGGCAGAAAACATCCTGGTAACCACCACGATGTGGTGGTGACCGCCGGCTGCTGTGGCCGAGCGGTTCAGTCCGGAACCGCGCTGCTGCTACGGTTGCAGGTTCGAATGAATCCTCCATCGAGTATGGATGTGTGTGATGTCCTTAGGTTAGTTAGGTTTAAGTTGTTCTAAGTTCTAGGGGACCGACGATCTCAGATGTTAAGTCCCATAGTGCTCAGAGCCATTTGAACTATTTGAATTTTGATGGTGACCTCTTCACTCATATCTCGTCAACCACAACAGCTCCCATCGCAGAAGCACTCTAGTGTACAATGAACAACTAAGGGTAGCACCAGAGACAGAAACCAGTCACTGGCAGTGAATGGATTTGCAAGTATCGCAAACTCCACCCACAAACGCAACGGTTAGTATTGCACCACGTACTATCAACTGCAAAATGCACACCGCCTGACCAGGCCGGAGGCGATCTCACAACCAGCACATCGATCGAGATGTTCATGTAGCTTCAGGTCTGGAGAAACTGGTGCGAGGTGATGACTTCGACGTTTTTGATGTGATGATGCTCTAGCCGTTGGATAAGGTGCATGTTCTTCCGAAAGTCCCCATCCTTCTCATGAAAAACAATAGCTGCGTGTCAGTGGACGTGAGACCTTGTCAAGAATGCCTGTATGGATTCATAGTCTTAGAGCACACCACGGAAAGTTTGATCTTAAAGCTTTCCCCGTCGTTTAGCGTTTCCTCTTGTATCTAGATTCTTTCACAGCTGTTTGATCGAAAAACTCCTTATTTAAAATGGAAACACAAATGTGGAAGTCATACGGTATGCAACTTATTGCGCAGAAATAGGTTAAAAATACACTGTTGGACGATTTCACTATTAGCAACAAATCAAAGAAAATGGTAACTAACGTACAACACTTAGGATTGAAAATGCAGATCGAATTAAAGTGGAATGACTGCAAAAAATAATCTGTAGGAAAAGCGGATGCAAGCCAGAGATTCATTGGAAGAATGTTATGGAAATTCACATCATCCACGAAAGAAGCGACGTACGAAACACTTGTTCGATCGATTGTTCATCAGTCTAGGAATAGTGTGGCAAAGAGAGTGCAATACAACTTTTGATGTAAAATTGATATGCCTCCTGGGGACAATCCGCCCTTCTATAATCCCCCCCCCTCCTCCACTCTGGGGAATCCCAAACCCTCCCCTCCACGCCTCCTATTGGCGGGAAAATCAAAAATCGGCAGGAAATTAATTCCAGTTTTCATGGTAAACTCGAATTTTCTCTGTAAATTCAAATGCTAATTTGCAAAGGACAATAATAATAATAATAATAATAATAATAATAATAATAATAATAATAATAGTAATAGTAATAAAATTGTACTGTAGAGGACATAATGATTATTATTATTGTGTTGCAGAGGACATAATAATAATAATAATAATAATAATAATAATAATAATAATAATAATAATTATTATTATTATTATTATTATTATTATTATGTCCTCTGCAATGATAATGTTGACAATTATTATTATTATTATTATTATTATTATGTCCTCTGCAATGCCATGTAATTAATATTTGAATTTTCGGTGAAAATGCGAGTTTACCACGAAAGTTCGACTTTCCCACCAATAGCAAGTGGGTTGGAAAGGGCTAGGTATTACCCAGGGGGGAGGGATGGGGAGTTTCTCAGGAGGACGGATTATTCCCATGGGTCACAAATCAATTAACAACACAGTAGGTTAAGGGAGTACATCATCAATTAGTTAATTAGTATATCCGTTTGATATGAAATTAATTAATTAGCATATCAATTTTATATCAAAAGTGGCGTCGTTCTCTTTTTGCCCCACTACTTATGTCCCTTACCAGGCTGAATTAATACAAACAGACAAGGTCCGAGGAAGTGCGGTGCATTCTGTCGTTGGATTATTTAGTCGGCACGAGAGCATTATGAAGAGGCTCAACAAACTGAGGTGGGAAACGCTTAACTTTATACACATGTGTCAATAAATGGGAAGTGGAATAAAGACATCCGAGAGAAATGTAGG
Organism: Schistocerca cancellata; assembly: GCF_023864275.1. Classification (NCBI taxonomy): domain Eukaryota; kingdom Metazoa; phylum Arthropoda; class Insecta; order Orthoptera; family Acrididae; genus Schistocerca; species Schistocerca cancellata. The sequence continues at coordinate 305,489,886 of NC_064627.1, read as the reverse complement.
TGGGAGAAAGAGACGGAAGCAAAGGTAGAGTAGAGAGGGAGGGCAAACCTATTCGCTGCATGCAGACTTGTCAGCTAAAATTTAAAATAAATGATCTTGCCTCAGTCGACCTTTTGGATGCCTGATTATATAGCAGCTTAGACTGTAACGTGACTAAGCAATCCGGACCACTCATTTTCGTAGCTTTCATTATTTGCATAAAAGAGGAAACATTTCGATTGACCTTTCTGTTAAAATGAGAGTGCCGTTAGTTATAACTGTATGACCTTTCGGGGTGCTGGGAGATAGGCGGAGGCCGAATTCAGGGTCGTAAAAGGGCGCCACTTGGGGGTAATAGCCACAGAGCGACACGGCTGTACTGAATCGAACTTTAAGCCTTCCAGTCGTTCCGTTCACAACGTCTAAATACCAGAGTGTATTCAAATTAAGGGTGCTTTCCGGAAAGTAAAGTCCGATCGGTCGCGAAATGGAAACCATAGTGAAAATCAAAACTGTTTTATTTGCCAGAGCTTGCTACAACTACCAGCTCTTCCTCTTCATAGTTACCGCTCCGACTCAGACACTTGTCGTAGCGTTGTACCAACTTTCCCATACCCTCGTCATAGAAGGCAACCGCCTGTGTTTCCGCCACTTCTCTACACTGGTCTGCAGTTCGTTGTCTGTCCCAGAATGTTGTCTTCATAGCCAGCGGTTCATGTGAGCAGAGACGAACATCAGAGGGATACAGGTCTGTGCTGCATGGTGGGTGATCAGACACATCCCATCGAAAACGTTGTAGGGGCGTTCTCATTGCCCTGCAATGTGTGGTCGAGAATTTTCATGAAGAAATAAGAGCTTGGCTGGGTGGTTGTGTGGGGTTAGATGAAATCAGGCGAAATCTAGCAATGCGCACACTAGTTGATGGAAGACATTGTTGTAGGCATCTTTACGTGCTCACTGTGTGTTCAGAACTGAAAAGAGATACGTGGCGCAATCGACAGGCATTTTAAAGACACTGCCCAACACATTTGTGCAAAGCTTAATTGGATTTTCACTGTCGTTTCCATTTCGCGACCTATCGAACCTTACTTTCCGAATAGCCCTCGTATCTTCACAGACTGTATAATTCGTCATGCCGACGCTTATAATTCATCTGACCCAGTCCCCTTAAGCACGGTGGAGGAAAGTAATTCAAGAAGGACTGAAGACGCTTTCATCGAATGTATTCAGAGGCATGCTAGTGGAAAAAATATTCACTTTCATAATCTGATCACCAGGAGGACGAAAAATGCTGCTCTCAATTCCCCATTACGAGAACACTTTTCAGTCTTCATCAGTTATTTGAAATCCACTGCTAGGCCGTTTTCGAAACGGTCTCGAACGAGGTGCAGCTGTACCACTCCTGCACGTTTCTAGCGCAGCCACTTCCATGACTACACTTTCCACCCAGATACATACAGAGCAATTCAGCTGCCCCTACCGATATCGTTTCATGCAACCCGCAGTGTTACATCTGCCCTTCTGGCGAGATGTTCGCCGGCCGAAGTGGCCGTGCGGTTCTAGGCGCTGCAGTCTGGAACCGCGAGACCGCTACGGTCGCAGGTTCGAATCCTGCCTCGAGCATAGATGTGTGTGCTGTCCTTAGGTTAGTTAGGTTTAACTAGTTCTAAGTTCTAGGGGACTAATTACCTCAGAAGTTGAGTCCCATAGTGTTCAGAGCCATTTGAACCATTTGGTGAGATGTTCATATTCTAAATGGTTCAAATGGCTCGAGCACTATGGGACTTAACATCTGAGGTCATCAGTCCCCTAGAACTTAGAACTACTTAAACCTAACTAACCTAAGGACATCACACACATCCATGCCGTAGCGATCGCGCGGTTCCAGACTGAAGCTCCTAGAGCCGCTCGGTCACAATGGCCGGTTGTTCATATTCTCTCGCTCGCTAGGCGCAAATTATTAATCCTACAGAAAAATGAACAGGACCTTATTTATAGGAAATTTGAAGTAGTTAAAATTGTACTGGGATACGTTTTCGACAGAGGACGTGGTTTTAGAGTTACTCAAGAAAAACGTTCAGAAGTGACCTTACAGTGCACCCCCTTCCCCACTCCCACACAAGCCCCCACCGGCTAGGATTCTAGAAAGTTGTTCATCGCAATCCCCCCTATCACTGTAGAAATATTTGCGACTGCACGAATTATGAATTATTTCCCACATGCGACGTTTTTTTGTCTTTATTCACTGGCCTTATTACTCCACCGGTTTAGCTGAGGACTTACATATTGTAAATTTCATCCAATAATTTTGTTAATTTTAACAGCATATAATATACAAATAAATTTTTACATTCGTCAGTGGTTCTGACTGCGAAGTTATTGTGCATGTAAGGGTTAAGTTTGTGTCAATGTAATTAGTTTTAGCGTAACGATTACAAAATTCGTTTTTCTTTCATTAACCTCTTGGCCATGTTTAAATTAATAACGTTAACGAAAGGGTCGAGTATGCTAGTACTAAAATAGCCCAATTAATAGAGACCAAGAAAGATCGAATAATAGTTCGCGTAGTCGAAAATTTTTGTACAGAGGTAGGAGGAAGTGCCTCGGACAACATACTAGAAATCCTGATTGATGAGTTATGAGTGTGGGGGTGGAGATTCATTTGAAGGTTTTGTACGTTTTTCTTGGGTAATTCGATAACCGTGGCCATTCCAGTACAAAATTTAAGTACATTAAATTTCCTACAAAACGTCCTATTCATTTTTTCTGTAGGTCTGAGTTTGCGCGCAGCGAGCGAGAGTGAAAATCTCAGGCATGATTTTTGAAGGCGAGATGCAACACTGCAGGTTGCATAAAACGAGGTCGATAGGAGCAGCTGAATCCTCCTGTGTAATTTTCGTTGCAGTTGTAATCGAGTCTTCTATCGTAGTCTTCTTCTGATACATTGGTTTTGTTCTATGCGTAATTTCCAACATAACATGTGTCCCACCATTCCTCCATTGTAGACAGTCTTTACGAAAACTCAAAATTTTTTTTTAAACATCGTGTCTAACAAACATCCAATTATTATCTTGAAAGAAGGCCGCTGCAGCGCGGGGTAGCCGCTCGGTCTAAAGGGCCTTGCCACAGTTCGCGCGGCTTCCCCTGTCGGATGTTCGAGTCCTCCCTCGGGCTGTCGTTAGCGTAAGTTAGTTTAAGTAGTGTGTAAGCATAGGGACCGATAACCCCAGCAGTTTGGTCCCATAGGAACTTACCACAAATTTCCAAAACGGCCGCTGTAACGCGAGCGTGTTCTACAGTCATGCTTCGCGCGTTATGTGTAAGTCACTTATCAACTCAAAGACGATCCGACCCAAGCCGGTTGTGTCTGTTGCAGCGGTACATCTTTGCTATAGGAATCGGCAGGTATCTCTTAGGGAGACGCAAACACTTTGACTATTTCCGTCCAACCAGTGCGCTAGGTGGGTATTTTTCAGTTGGACGCATCTTCACTTTAAGCACAAATCAGTCCCTTATGGCAGCACATCACGCAGACGTGATTTGGATCCTTGTCGTTACCAGACAGGCGCGTTTCACCAGGAAGTTTCAGCACTGTGTCGAGTTTTCAGCAAGAGTCAAGCATTCGGGTTATATTCTCGTTACCGGAATTAACGCTTGCGTTGGTGTTATATAAAATTGTGTCCTTTCCGTGTTGCATTTTTCATTCCAACATGTCGTGAAGAATGTTACTCCTGCGTTCTCGGTTTGAATCTCATCAGTAGGCTGGTCGGGTTGGCCGAGCGGTTCTAGGCGCTACAGTCCGGAACCACGCGACCACTACGGTCGCAGGTTCGAATCCTGTCTCGGGCATGGATGTGTGTCATGTCCTTAGGTTAGTTAGGTTTAAGTAGTTCTAAGTTCTGGGGGACTGATGACCTCAGAAGTTAAGTCCCATAGTGCTCAGAGCCATTTGAACCATTTTTTTCACATCAGTACACTTGGTAAACGCAATCAGTTTCATAGTTGACCATCTGCAAATTCGAGTGACTTACAAACAGCTACTCCCACTTGCAATATTAGAAGTATGTGATTTTGTTTTTGAATATTCTCGTGCTATGATATTCGGACGGCATGTTGGACGGTTTATTCCGATCCAAAATTAGTAAGTAATCTTTTATATATCGCTTACTCAAACATTATAGTTGATCGTCGCGTACTTATCTTGCACCTCTTACTCTTTTCACAAATTTCACCATGTATCGCATTTCTCCGTATGTGAATACTTAACAGCTGCTTCATAAAGCATGCTTCATTCACTTACATTACAATCTGTTGGTTGGTTGGTTGTTTCGGGGAAGGAGACCAGACAGCGAGGTCATCGGTCTCATCGGATTAGGGAAGGACTGTTAAATATTGGGGTATTCCAGGAGGAATGGTCAATATTCGTCTTATGTTCGGCTAATTAGAGACCATTTGGAGCCATCCATTGACTTCATATTCCAAAACAACGATACGCCGTGTCACTAGACCGCAATTGTTCGTGCTTGTTTTGAAGAATATTGTGGATAATGATTTGGCCAGCCAGATCGCCCGATATGAGTTCCATCGAATATTTATGAGACACAGTAGAGATTAGAATGAAATGAATACCCCTAGCTGAATACGGGCGTTGATATAAGTCAACGGGAACTGCTGAAAATGTGTGGCCCAATCGGAACTCGAACCCGGGATCTCCTGCTTCATGGCAGACGCTCTATCCATTTTTTTAAATCTCATTTTGTTCGTTTTCGTTCGTTGTATCTGCTCGGGGCGGACCTCGCAAGACACACGTTTCAGTTCGTCGTTGATCCATTGACTCAGTTTTTATATTACAGAGGGCAGCTAAACCCCCTGACCGAACACGTTGAGTAACCGTGCCGGCATCCATCTGAGCCACCGAGGATACAGAGGATAGTGCGACTGCAGGGGCTTATCTCTGGCACGCCTCCCGTGAGACCCACATTCCCAATTTATTGTCCCGCACTATATTCATAGTGCCCCTGCCTTTTATACTCATTACTCGCGGCTTTTTGCTGATTCCCGTAAGAGTTCAGGCATTTTGCACATCCGCACAGAAGATGGTCAAATGGCCGGTGAGCCTTATATATATATATGAAGATGGTATCTATTCTTTCGCACATGTCCGAAAGAGCAGATACCATCGTCATATGTATACACAGTCGAGAAGACAAATCGTGCGCAAAATCCTGCACCGGCAAGACTTTCGCAGTTATGACCGGCTGTAAAGGCAGTTTGGCTCAGTATTTCTGCAGGGGACTTCCCATGACGTGTTGAGTCTATGCATCGTCGAGGTGCTACACTACGCCGGGCAAAAGGTGGTCCGGCACCATACTGGGAGGGACCCCATGACTTTTGTCACCTCACTGTACTGTGTCTAGTGAGTAACATGACCCATAGCACCCTCGACGAACTCGTTTACCCGTCTGGTACTGGATCCACACTGCACTTGGAACGTAACTGTTTACTGCCGAGTGCGGAGCGACTGCGCTTCCGCGTCGTCGTAGTGTGTGAACACTCTCAGAAAACTCACCGCGCCCGTAGTAAACAGCCGGCTAGGAGGGCGCTATATGTCGGCCTATTAATAGCGAGCAGGCGGTGCGTCGTTTGTACTCGTCGTGCTGTCTCTGTCACAAGGCGAACGCCCTGTTGTCCCACGCGGTAAACAGCGGGAAGTCGGAGCTACTGGTCTTTCTCAAGTCCTTGCCAGGGACGTCTGCCAAGAACTCCTTTGATATTACGTCCCAGGCGACCCATACGGCGCTCAGATGCCAGGTTACAAGATGCCGCTCCCATCCTCGTCTCGCGGTCGTGATTCAGTTTCGGGACAAAATTTCCAGTTGGTAGATTTCTTTAAATGTGAGTAACGTAAGATAATATCTGTAACAAAGAGAATCAGTTCGATGTCATACATAGCGGCGAACACACACAGAACGCCCTAGTCATTAGGGTTGAATTCCCAAAAACGACTTAAGTATCTAGCTTCTATAATTGCTGCACAGAAATCTCTAATAGCCTGAGCAAAACGTGGCTCAAATGGCGTTCTGTGACTGATGTACTCTGTGACCGAAAGATTTCAAACAGGGTCAGGCCGAAAGTACACCGATCTGCAATCCGTCAATTTGCTCTGTATGAGGCTGAATGCTGACCTTCAACAAAGGAAACGGGACTACGACTTGCTGTCATTGAAATAAAGGTGCTCAGTTGGATGTCTGAATCAACAGTGTACGATCATGTCACAAATGATGAACTTCATAAGTTACGAGGGGAGTTCATTAAGTAATGCAACACATTTTTTCGCGGTCAATTTCGAATGAAAAAATGCGGAATTTGTTGTAGTATTCTCGCTTTAGTCTCTATGGTTTAATGAAGCATCCATAGGTGGCGGCACTAAAAATAGCTTTTAAAATGACACCTGTAACGAAGGTGCGTAGCCGGTAAAGTCATAGGGGACAGTCTTCTGGGACTCTGAAGGGCTATTCCGTTTGACGCGTCCCTTCATGGTGCGACGATTAACTCTGAAGTGTGTTGTGGTACCATCAGTAAACTGAAGAAACGATACCAGTGTGTTCGTCGCCACGAAAATGCAAATGAACTTCTCCTTCTCCATGACAACGCAAGGCCTGGCACAAGTCTGCGCAGCGAACACAAATCTTCATTAGACTGTTCTTCTTCATCCGTCCTACAGCCCTGATCTCGCACCTCCCGACTTCCAATGAAGGAAGCGCACCGCGGGAAGCATTACGTGGATGATGGGGACATTACTGATGCAGCGAGACGTTGACTCACCGGTAGAGCAGTATACAAATAGGCCTTTCCAGTAAGGTGCCGTAAGACCGGCACGTTGAACGAAGATTGTGTTGAAAAACACTGTCTTGTAGCCAAAGGAATGGGGAATAGTGTGGTGTAGTGGAATCCTGAATAAAACCAGCCTGGTTTCAGAAAAAAAAAAATGTTGCATTACTTACGAATGTCCCCGGTATTTAATACGCTTTTTGCAGTTTTTCTCACAAAAATCATTATCTTATGAAAATAATTTACAACATACAACATATTACAACATTTTCAGTAGGAAATAACCGGTAAAAGTGCTTTCTGCAGTGGCAGAAGTCAACTACGCTGTCGTATCATTTGAGGAATAAGCAATCGCTGGCTTCTCCATTACAACTGAAATGTCGTTTCTTCCATAATTATCTTCACCGGCTAAAAGCGCTCGGTTTCAGTTGCAGGTTGCCTATCTAAAGGCTTCAAGGGGCAAAAAAGTTGGTTTTCAGTATTTCATATAATTACTGAACGAATTTAAAAATTTAAAATGCTGTCATTATCTACTCATTAACAGTTATAACCTGACGCTATAGGTTTAACACAGTAAGACACTTATTACAAATAGAAATTATATGTATGTATCTTGAAGCAGCGTAACTCGCGGTGAACAAATTACCTAGAAAATATGCATCCAGTGTTTGAGAAAGGGCGAACCAAGCGACTTCAAACAAACTTAATACATAATTTTAAACTTTTCGGAAAGTTTTCTCGCTGACACCCTCACAAAATAATAAAAGGAAAAAAGTTCATCGCTTACACCAATTTCAGTGTCCATACATAAAAATTTTACTTGCGTAACGTCAAATATTTAATATGTTGGCTCAGTTTTAAAGTAAATAGCCATTTGAGCCTGTTTTGTACATGAGAGTCCGATTCTGTAAAGAATCGGGTGGAGGGGGGAGGAAGAGGGGGCTGTTACTGGTTTGAGCAGTTCATTGATGGGAAGAAGAAAACGTACAGAGTTATTTTGCAACATATCGGTGCGTGTCTGGTTTAAGAATTGTTGGTCATGGATTAGCGTAAGAAAAGGTGAAGAATTGTAGTAGTAAGGACCGAAACGTTTTTTTTCCTCGCTGCACATTTATTTTTGAATTTAGATGCGTTTCGTCTTTTTAAAAAGGCATTCTTAAGGGGTGTCCTGGAATATTACATGATTTTTCGTTTTCACATAAGTATTAGTTCTTAGACTGTGAAATGTTCACCCAAATATTTTATATCAAAATGAAAACGTATTTACTGTATAACGTCCAGTTAATTACTTGAACATAATGCTTTTTTGCTTATATGTAAAACCGGTTTAAAGTCGCACTTTTTCGCGTGGAATCACTGTAATTTCGTAATGTAACATTTCAACTGTCATTTTCGATGCCTAGTGTGTCGTTTCTTTTTGTAGAAGATGACAACTTTCCCGATCTATTTTTGTTTTTACTTGTTTTCTGCCTGCCTGTGTGTGCGTCTGTTTATGCAAGTGTGTGTGTGTGTGTGTGTGTGTGTGTGTGTGTGTGTGTGTGTGAACAAATGTAAGAGTTCTTTTTTTAATTAAGGAGAAGAGTAGGATTTGTGATCACATGTTTGGCTCTTTATCCACTATGTGATCAATTACAATTAGTGGAAAAAGTGATTTGCTTGTCACGTTCATTTGGTCTTTTCACAGTAATTTCTTTTCTACCTTTGTTTTGTATGACTTATAATGTTCTTATAAAATTATATGTCTTTCATTATTAATTAAGATATGAATACAAATCCATATCTGGACACACATGTTTTGTACATCAGCAATCAATATTTCAGTGTCGGTTCTTTTCAGTGCAAAGCAGTACTTTGCCCACACTCTCACAATGAAGAGCGTTAAAACACGAAGCGTCGCTCAATGACACGGCGTGGCACGGAATGGTGATAGTCAGCGGTAACGAACAAATTTCCAGGAGCGGCAAGGGATCATAACTTATAGAAGTCTTGTTAAAACTATACATGCTATCTGAACTTGGAATAATCACTAATAAGTAACATGATAGCCGAAAATTTCTTTTGCTAATACAGGTTCATGGAAATCCAAAATTCAGCGTGGAACAAGCTAGAATTCCCAGGAAATCTTTAGACGAAACTATGTCGTCACCTACTTATTACAATCGTGTTTTCCCTGTTTATTCTGGCAATCATGTCATCTTGCTAATATTTACCATTAGCCATATCCGATAATGTGTGTATATGTTAGTTGAACACATTTCTGCGTGTCTAACAAGTCTCTGCTGGTGTCTTTTATGGCGCAGAGAGATTAAATTGTCTCTCCATTATTAACTTTTGTAGCCTTAGTAGCAGCTAATGGAGTGGGATTATTGAACGAAACTATAGCATCGGCGCCCAGAGTCGGTGTAAGAGCAGATCGAATAACATGTATACCAACAAAATTGCGTTTTCGTGCTATTGTCGGACTCAACGCCTATGACGTCACGCACCCTTTATTGTGTAGCGCAGGCAGTCTTTGTGCTTTCGCCTCTGTGTGATCCCGGATATCGCACGTAGTAAACATCTTGCGACACTCTTTTAGCGAGGTCGTTACTATTCTGACGCACATGAGTACTTCTGTACCAGTTGCAGTCCTATCTTATTTCCGACGCTATGTAGGAACGCGCTTCAACTGCCTCTCCTCGTACTGGTATTTTACAGAGCGATAAGAATGGTCTACTTAACCGAAACTACTGTCGTAAATCCGCAACGGAAGCCTTCCGATGACGAAGTGCTTACTGGACGTGCGCAACATGTATCCACTTTCCGTTCCCTCTCTAAGCGAATTTGATTTAGGGGCATCCGGTCGTCCACGGAGAGCAAGATAACATTCAGATCTCGGAGCTTTCCAAACATGGGTACTGCCACAATGTGAATTGCTTTGATGAACTTCGCATATTGCTGATATGACAAAACGCCTGCAAAGTCAAATGCTATATAGAGGTCAAAACAGATGTCTCATGGACCGCATTGGAACTCTGGATGTGCCTTACGTCATTACGAATTGGTTGTTATGACGAACTTCATGAAATTACTTGTTTTGACGGTGGTATGCAATCACTTCCCTACTTTCAAAGTCGTTGAGCAAAACAGAACGGCCAATTCAGATTCTCGTCTATCCTCGCTCCTCTAGACATGTTTCCGCGTGCGGTGGATGAAGGCGACATGTTCACAACACTATTCACAGAATGTATATGATCTCAACTCGCACGACCGCGACAAAAGATAACTTCACAATTAAGAAGAAGAATACCAGCCCTTCTGCCGTCTGTGGCAACTGCACTTGAACCATCCCTTAACTAGTCTACTGCCCTATATTTAACCACTTTGATCATTTTTTTTTCACGTACTGCGAAATCTTAAATGAAACTGTATCAGAATTATGTTCCTAGAGGAACCTCAACCCGAATACTGAATTACAGACTTGGCATCGCACCTTAAGCATCTTCAAAAGAGGTATTAGCGGAACAATATGTCGTTGTTTTCCTCTTACCGACAGATTAAATTTACCACTTGTATCATTTTCTCTTTACTGTAATTTCATTCCGTTGAACCTTACGGGCTGGAATGGGCTGGCAGTGGAATAATTTCCCACCTTCAGACAAACTAGCTTGGACATCACACATTATTTAAATATATAAAGAGATAAAATAGTCAAATAGTCTTGCATGATACATGAGGTAAGCACATTGATGATACTTAAAAAGAACTGTAGTACTTTAAAACAATGCTGGAGAGGATGCCGATCAATGCAATAAAACGGATAGCATCAGCACTGAGAAAGAGTAAGTAGCGACAGGGAACATTGAGTAGTTATGTGGTGAACAAAGGATGGGTTAGTAATAGAAGTGCTGGGATCGTGTGGGGTGGAGAGGCAGGGAGTAATATTACAGCAACTTTGAATTTGTGGTAGACATAATTAGAAAGTGTATGCAGACGAAGAAAGAGGAATTGGTGGGAATGATGCAGGGAAGCTCTCACCAGGAAAGAAGAGCTGAGTGGTTTGGTTGTGACACCAGGAAGAAATGTCACGGCGGATTCATTTCTTGTGGAGTGGGGACGGGAGATGGTTTCAATTGCGAGAGGATACGGAGAATGTGGAAATATAGTACTGCAGGAATGTGTTTCGACATAGTGGGACAGAAAGTCACGTATGAAATACTGTGATGATTGGAGTAAATTTTGCAGAATTTATAGGATATTCGTAGGTGGTGATTCAGATAAGCTAGCAAGGTATTAGCGTACTTGAGGGTAATCAGGGGGAGTGCGTACCCTCCAAGAATGTGGAAGGAATGATAAAAATTCCAAGGGACGCTCGTTAGGGATTTTCAGATCAGGAGTGTGATCAAGGAGAGCAATCCACATAGCCAGCTGGTAATTAATTTTTGCACTTCCTGCTTGTTGTGGTTTTTATATTCGATGGTGGAGTTTCCTTGCTGGTTCATGCCAGAGGGTCGCGTGTAACACTGCGCTTATCTTTCGTGGGTTTATGTGGAATGAAAGTCGGAGAAATGGAAATTAAATGTTGATGCATAGCCCACTCCTCCCGAAAAGAAACTCATTGGCCGCTGAAATAAACGTTCGTATCCGAGATGACGATCTTGCGTGGCGGTGGGCTTTGCACAACTGAAGTCACGGTCAGCGGCTCGGTTATGGAAGGAAGCAGGCATCAACCACACCGTAATCAGTGTTCGTCCATGTTTGTAGTATGTTCTTTACGTTTTTCTTTGGGGCTAATTTTTTTGTAGTTTTCATACTTTATCCACATTTGCCTCGTGCAGTTTTAGTACCGATGGGAAAGACGTTCGTGTCGAGTACTCACATCACCATATCATCATCATCATCATCGTCATCATCACGGCAATCACCTTCTGATCATTGCCAAGAACTACTTGACCAAAACCTCGAGAAAATCAACCACTTGATCTGCCTTGAACTCTTAGAAATATTATTATATCGCCACGAGACTAGGCATTTGTACACTACCTTTCCAAAGAGCCTTCTGGAATGGTCTATATATCACTTTCGCACTACATCAATGGCTGCTTTTATGAATGTATAGATGTAACTAATAGTAAACAGAGGTTCTGCCAGACAGCAGCACCGTGTGGGGCTGTTCAGTTGAATGCAGAGAGAGAGCAGACGCATGGGGAGTGCCTAGCTTGAGACAAAGGTCAGAGTGTTACCGGCAGAGGCGATTGATTAAAAGCCGTAGTCTTAAAAAGTTTTCTGGAGCTTTTCCACACTAGAAATTTCAAACAGTTGGGCGTGGATCCTCGTAAATGGTAAAACGGAGATTTTGGTGTCCCGTAAGACACGCAAAACGGCAGCTATTTTGACATTATTCTGTTTCCTTAGATGATCGCTGTCATCCAGTGTCCGCAGTAAACTCATGCTCATTAAACATTGGACGGTCATACGGTTTGATCCCACGTTCCGTCAACTGCGTTAGAGACTATAGTTGTTTTGAAATAAGCGGTACTCAATAGATGACGAGGTCCTCAATTTGCATCAGTCGGCTCTATTAAGTGCTGCCGGCCGATGTGGCCGTGCGGTTCTAGGCGCTTCAGTCTGGAACCGCGTTACCGCTACGGTCGCAGGTTCGAATCCTGCCTCGGGCATGGATGTGTGTGATGTCCTTAGGTTAGTTAGGTTTAGGTAGTTCTAAGTGACTGATGACCACAGATCTTAAGTCCCATAGTGCGCAAAGCCAGCCATATTAAGTGCTAAGGTATGAATAAATAGCGACTGTGAAGCACTTATTGTCTGCTTAGTCATTTGCACCAAAGAATAACCAAATATCTTTCCAGTTATGCCACAAGAGCTTACGCTAATGTCATGAGATAACGATATGGACATATACAGATGGCAGTAGTATCGTGTAAACAAGATATAAAAGGGCAGTGCATTAGTTCGAATGGTTCAAATGGCTCTGAGCACTATGGGACTTAACATCTGATATCATCAGTCCCCTAGAACGTAGAACTACGTAAACCTAACTAACCCAAGGACACCACACACATCCATGCCCAAGGCAGGATTCGAACCAGCGACCGTAGCAGTCGCGCGTTTCCGGACTGAAGCGCCTAGAACCGCTCGGCCACTCCGGCCGGGTGTGCTCAGATGATTCCTGTGAAAAGCTATCCGACGTGGTTATTTATGGCCGCACGACAGTTAACACTCTTTGAACGCGGAATGGTTATTGGAGCTAGACGAATGGGATATTCCATTTTGAAAATCGTTAGGAAATTCAGTAGTCCGAGATCCTCTGTCAAAAGTGTGCCGAGAATGCCAGATCTCAGGCATTACCCATCAACATGGACAACGCAGTGGCCGACGACCTTCAATTAACGACCGAGAGTACGGGCGTTTGCGTAGAGTTGCCAGTGCTAACAGACAAGCAAACAATACTGCGTGAAATAACAGCAGAAATCTATGCAGAAATCAATGCGTAACATACGACGAATGTATCCGCTAGGACAGAGCGGCGAAATTTGTTAACGGGTAATGGCAGCAGCGGACCGACGCGAGTGCCGTTGCTAATAGACCGCATCTCCTGTAGTGCAACTCATGGGCTTATGACCATATCAGTTGGCCCCTAGGTGTCTGAAAAATCGTGGGCTGCTCAGATAATTTCCGATTTTAGGTGGAAAGAGCTGATGATTAGTGTTAGTGTGGCACAGATCCCACGAATCCATGGACCCAAGTTGTCAGTTAGGCACTTTGGAAACCGGTGGTGGCTCTATAATGGAGTGGACTGTATTTACGTGGAATAGACTGGGTCTACTGATGAACTGATCCGATGGTTCACTGGAAACGGTTATGTTTGGCTACCTGGATACCATTTTTTTTTTTTTAAAAAAAATTCTTTATTTCCAATACATATTAATCATACAATGTAGCCCACTACCTTATGTGATTAGTGGGCCGTAATATGTACATTTATTCATCTTATTGCAGCTATTTTACGTATAACTTAGTAACTAGTTAGTTTAAGCGCTATGTGAGAACTACAATGGGCATAGTAATATGTTCTTAAGTACTAAGTGGTATCTTACTAATTATGGACTAGTCACTAAAGCCTGCAACGTTACAGTTGTGTCAGCTGAAATATAAACCTACTATAAGGCCTTGCTCATTGAGCTAACCCCAATGAGCGTGCCCCTGACACTGGGCAGGCCATGGTGTTAGTCGCTGCAGGTTCCTATAACTAAAGTCTATAAACTAGGTTCTACAACTAAACTTATCCTAGGGTCAAGTTTGGGTGCGTTGTCTAATCCAGTTTATAAGTATACCCCACTCCCCCAATCCCGAGCGCGGCGGATTCTCGACTGAAGAAGTCGGCCTTTCCTCGCTCAGGCGGTTCGGGAATAGAGCGCTGACTTCATCGGTATTTAAGGTGTCCTAGTAGGGTGCTAGTTCGGTTCTCGCAGATAGTCCCTTAAGACTTTCTGTGATACCGCGTTTGCCAGGTCGTTGATAGTCTGAAAAGTGTCGCGTTGTCTCAACAGTCTGAATGTGTCATTATGGGGTAGTTGGTCGCGTAACTCAGAGGCTACATCATTGAAAAGGGGGCACTCGTAGACTACATGGTCAGGAGTACCCTCCGGAACACCACATTCACACGCGGGTGTCGCCTTTCTTCCAAATCGACATAAGTATGTCGGATAAGGTCCATGGCCAGTGAGAAGATGAATCAGTCCCCTAGTTGGTTCGAAATACTTCATTTCCATTCTTTCTCTGACGTCTGGTAAGAAGTTGAAGGTTCTTCGCCCTGTTTCTTCGTTTTCCCATGAATGTTGCCACAGCTGATCCCCTCTTAGCCTGATCTCAACTTTATTTTCAGTCCTACTTCCTAAAATTTCTTCTATTTTATCCGCGTTCCCCTTTTTTGCCCAGTACCAGGCAGCCTGCTCCCGAATTTTGATATCTAAGGGGCAGAGTCCCATTATAACTAGTAGGGCCCCTCCTGGTGTGGTCCTGTAAGCCCCCGTTGATCTCATAATCATGTTTCTTTGTATTCTTCTCACTGTCATGGCGGGCACCACCCTCGTGAGCCTGTGTGCCCAGACTCCAGAACCGTAACCCACTATGGAGGTGAGTATGCTGTTATGATATAGTTTGATAAGGTGTGGTGGGAGGTGGAAACGTTTATGTCCAATGGAGATGAGGTTGTTAAGTACTTGTAAGGCTCTTTGTGTTACGGTTTCAATGTGTCTGCCAAATGACCACCTTTCATCAATGATGATGCCCAGGTATCGAGTCTCACGTCGCCTGAGAACTGGCGAGCCCTCTATCCTAACTGTTGGGTTCCTGACTAGCTGTCCCTTTAGAAGGAGATATGTTGACTTAGTTGGTGAAATTGTCATTTTAGTTTTTCGGCACCAAAGTTGAAGTGTTCCTATTGCACGTTCTATTTTGGGTTCTATGTCTTCTCGGCTTCGGCCGCCAACCAGTAGGAGGAGGTCATCGGCGTAGGCTATCACCTCCAGCACGTCATCACTTTGCTGTAGTGTGTCTAATAGAGGTTCCATGTGGATGTCCCAAAACAGGGGACCTAATACGGAGCCCTGGGGACATCCCTTGGTAATTATTTTTGTTACCCTTGTGCTGGGGGATGATAGCCAGACCTCCCGATCCTCACAATAGCTCCTCAGACACCCATATAGCAGCCCTGGACACTCCTTCTCGCGTAAACAGGAGAAGAGCGAAGGCCACCACAGGTTGTCGAAGGCGCCACTTATGTCCACCATGATGCCGACAACGTACTTGTACGGGGTAGAGCCACAGTCCTCAGCCGCCAGGGCGATTGCATCAGATGCTGATCGCCCAGGCCTGAAGCCGAATTGTCTGCTGCTCATCCCGCACAGCACTCGGTGCGCAGCCAGTCTGTCAGCCAGCAGTCTCTCTAGAACCTTCCCAAGCAGATCGAGCAGGCAGATTGGTCGGTATGATTTCGTTTCTGCTGGGTCCTTATCAGCTCCTTTCTTGATAATTACTACATTTGCCCTCTTCCAAATTCGAGGGAATTTTTGTTGCCTAAGACACTCGTTATAGAGATGAGTTAGAGGGGCGACAATCTGGGGAGCCAGAAACTGCACCACCTCCGCCACAATGCCATCTGGCCCGGGAGCTTTCCCTATCTTCAGGGATTTTATATGGGCAGCTACCTCCTCTTCAGAGAAGGGGTAGACTGCCGTGTTGTTTCCATAGTCATTGCTATTATAGTTCTCCCGCAGCTGCTGTTGTTCGTCTGTTTCTCCATCCGCTGTATCATCAGGCAGCAGGGACTGGAGAAGGACCTCAGCAGTTTCCTGCCAAGACTCCGTCATCCCATCCCCGCGCCTGACGGTTGAAAGCTCCATCGGAGAGCGGATTTTTTCCCGGACAAGCTTATAGGGAACTCCCCAAGGGTCTAAAGCAAGTTGATTTAGAACAAAGTGTTCCCAGCTTTCAGATCTGACCTCACGTAGGCGTCTTTGGAAATTTTCTTTCGCTTCCCGGTATTGTTGCAGCCGTCTTTGTCTTTCTAGCCAGACGACACTGCGCTGGTAGTGCCTCCTGAGCCGTCTGACAGACCGGCGCATCTCTTCCAGTTCAGCTGACCATGGTGACGGAGAAGCCGCCATGGCCTTCCTCCTAGTTGGAACGGCAGCCTTCACCGCTCGAGTTATTATCGTCACCAGTTCCTCAGCTCTGTTGTCTATGTCATAGTCCAGGTGTCCGTCACCTTCTGGTAGTGCAGGAATGTCGCACTCCCTAGCCAGCTTCTCCCAATCGGCTCTTGTGTAATTGTATTGCACCTCCCACCCCATGGTCCAGCAGCTCTCCCTGTTTCCCACACTGAAAGTAATGAGATTGTGGTCACTAGTGGTGGCGTTTTCTACCACTTTCCATTGTTGAATTAGGTGTGCCGCGTTAGGTGTAGTTAAGGTCACATCTATGTTTGTGCCTTGGCCACCTCCCGCCACGTATGTCGGAGGGTTTCCAGGCTTATTTGCCACCACTAGCTGCAAGGCCATGATGGCCTCTTCTGCCTTCTCACCATTAGGGTCTCTTGTGCCACTGTACCATAGGGGGGATTTGGCATTTATGTCGGCAGTTATAATCACTTTTCGCCCCCGCAACGCCGTGATAACTGTGGTAAAGTGTGTCAGGTGTATTTCAATGTCGTCCCCATACTGGAAGTACATATTTATTAGAATAATGTTACCAGATGGGGCTTGCAGCTCCACGACGTTGCAGTGGCTTGTAGTGAATTGCGTCAGAACTATGGCTCTTAAGATTTTATTAGTGATAATTATTGCCGATCTTGGGTCTTCTCCTCTACTTATTACTTGCCATGTCGCGGCTGTAAAAACTAATTTTCCATTTAGGGAGTACGGCTCTTGCAGGCAGATCAGATCCAGTCTCCTCTCCTCCACTTCCTTTCGTAGCTCCTGCATCACAAGTCTGCTGTTATGGGCGTTAAGTTGTCCGATGTTGATTTTTGTCATTAGATTTTACGGAAAGTATGTATGGATTCTGTCATTTGGCCAGGTCTTGTTCCAGTCAAATGTGATACGTCCATTTGCTAAAACTGCTTGTTCATATATGTCGTTCAAGTCAAACTTTTCGCCACGTCTTTCAAAAACCTTTTTGAGTAAGTCTCGCAGGGCTCCGAAGTCAGTGGGGAGATTCACTGACTTAAGTTGGATTCTGTCTACAGCCTCCATTACCGAGAAGGTGACTCTCCTACCGTATTCATGTCCCACCCGGACCACGTGTCTTAAGGCAGTGGTCAGGGTAGTCGGCTGCTCCAATCTTGCTAACTGCGTAGTGAATTCTAGGTTTGGGTAGACTCTGACTGGGTCAATGGGTGGCAATCTCACAACAGGATCTTTCATGTTTAGTTCGCAAGAGCTGGATACCATTTGCAACCATTCATGGCTTCATGTTCCCAAGCAACGATGTAATTTATATTGATGACAGTGCGTCTTTTCACCGGGCCACAGTTGTTCGCGATTGGTTTGAAGAAGATTCTGGACAATCCGAGAGAATGATTGGCCACCGCCGGGCGCTATGGCCGAGTGGTTCTAGGTGCTTCAGTCAGGAACCGCGCGACCGCTACTGTCGCAGGTTCGAATCCTGCCTCGGGCATGGATGTGTGTGATGTCCTTGGGTTAGTTAGGTTTAAGTAGTTCTAAATTCTATGGGACTGATGACCTCAGATGTTAAGTCTCATAGTGCTCAGAGCCATTTGAACAATTTTTTTTTGTTTGGCCACCTAGCTGTGAATCCCATTAGACATGCATGGGACATAATCGAGAGGTCAGTTCGTACACAAAATACTGCACAGCCAACAATTTTTCAATTATGGAGCTCGTGACACGATATTAGGAGGTGTCCCACTGTTGCTGTCACCTAAGTGTATAATGAATGTCTTGAAAATTATAGCACGTCAAGCGGTGTACACAACAGTTTTCCAACGCACACTGAACTGACGATAGCGATTTCACCGTAGAAGTTTTTGGTGTCTCTGCTTTTGAAGCACTAGTAGCGTTCGTTTGATTATGCCACCAAGAAGTCTATCTATATCCGAATCAAGCTCCAGCTACTGCCGCGTCTGGGTGCTGACGAGTCCTCTCCATTTGGCCCGGTCCTCCCACCACTTTTCTTCCTTCACTTGCTGCCGGGTCACACCTCTCCTTTCTACAGATATTCTCACTCCAATTTTCCACCGTGTACTTGGTTGCCGTCTAGGTCTTTTCCCATCCGTCTTTAGTTCTTCCATAATTTTGGGGAGTCTCTGCCCATGCATCCTCTTAACATACCATCTTAATCTCTTTTTTCAATTTCTTCTCTCATACTTTATTGTTCAAGGTCCTTTCTAATCTCTACATTCCTTAGTCTGTCCATTCTTGGTTTTCCCTTAACTGCTCTGAGAAATTTCATTTCCCCTGCTTGCAGTCTGCTCCAATCCTTTTGTCATTGGCCATGTTTCTCCACCATAGGTCACAATAGAGAAGTAATAATTCTTATACATAAGGAGTTTTGCTTTTTCTGAAACTTCCTTATTCCATTATTATAGTTATTCTTCCATCCCTAGATATTTCACTCCCTAAATAAGTGAAACTTTCTACCACTTTGAGGGGTTCTCCATTCAAGGTAATATTTCCGTTGATCCCTTTCTCTCTTCCAAATACCATTACTTCACTCTGATCTTTATTTATTTTTAACCCATACCTTTATTTCTTTCCACACATCAAGCTGTAACTGTACATCTATCTCTTTATCACCCCATATTAGCATATCATCTGCAAAAATCATCTTTTTGTTTTTTTCTTTTACTGTATCTTTAACTGCCCTATTCATTCTCTCCATCACAACATTAAAAAGTGCAAGAGATAGAATACTTTCTTGCTTAAGTCGTTGTCTCATTTAGAAGTATTCAGAGTTCCCCAGTGGTGTTCTAATTCTAAAATTATCTCATCTGTACATTGTTTTTATTACATTAATGTATCCATCTTCTATATCTATCTTCTTCATTTCTTCCCAGAGTCTTTCACTGTTAACTGAGTAATATGCCTTTTCTATGTCTATAAAAACCACTATCACCCTTTTGTTATACTCACAACTTTTTACCATCAGTTGACGGATAGAAAATATGAGGTCGATCGTGCTTCTTCCTTTCCTAAACCCATGCTGTTCTTCACTCAGCTTCTTTTCTATCTTTTCACTTATTCGATTTAGTAAAATTCTTTCAAAAATCTTGGCTGTATGACTCATAAGGGTTACACCTCTGTAGTTTTTACAAAGTCTTTTATTGCCTTTCTTGAAGATGGGAACAATGTCCCTTGTCCTCCAATCGTCAGGTATTGTACTATTTCTCCACACGCTTGATAGTACTCTATACAGCCACTGCATTCCCACTGGACCTGCTGCTCTTATCATGTCCACTGATACTTCATCAGGTTGTGGGGCTTTCCCCTCATTCATCTTCATCAAAGCTTTTTCCATTTCTTCCCGTGTAATTTGTGTAAGTAGGCTGTTTAGGTTTTTATATTGGTAACGCCACGTAGCACTCTGTATGAAAATCACTGGCTGTGCTGTGTGCAGTCTGTGGCTGGTTGGCATTGTTGTAATATGCGCTATTGTAGTGTTGGGCAGTTGGATGTGAACAGCGCGTAGCGTTGTGCATTTGGAGGTGAGCCGCCAACAGCGGTGGATGTGGGGAGTAAGATGGCGGAGTTTTGACAGCGGATGATCTGGACGTGTGTCCATCAGAGAGAGTAAATTTGTAAGACTGGATGTTATGAACTGAATATATATATATATATATATATATATATATATATATATATATATATATATATATATATATATATATATTATGACGTTTGAACACTATTAAGGTAAATACTTTGTTTGTTCTCTATCAAAATCTTTCATTTGCTGACTATGCCTATCAGTAGTTAGTGCCTTCAGTAGTTAGAATCTTTTATTTAGCTGGCAGTATTGGAGCTCGCTGTATTGCAGTAGTTCGAGTAACGAAGATTTTTGTGAGGTAAGTGATTCATGAAAGGTATAGGTTGTTGTTAGTCAGGGCCATTCTTTTGTAGAGATTATTGAAAGTCAGATTGCGTTGCGCTAAAAATATTGTGTGTCAGTTTAAGCACAGTCATTTATAATTTTTCTAAGGGGACGTTTCATTTGTCCTAATTCTGTTTCCCAACTTCTCTCAATTTCTCCATTATTTGTTGTTTCCTCATGTACCTAATCCTAAGCGTTTAACAGCTTCTTAAAATGTTCTTTCCAGAGATCTTTTATATTCCCTGGATCTTCAACCACGGTATCGTCCTCTGTTTCCATCTTTACTGGTACTTCAGAAGCCAAGAAGTATGGATTTAAATTAGGTGATTAGTCACCTTACCCCGCCGTCAACTTGCCTCGGTCTCTCCTACACACAAAAGTTTC
Source organism: Schistocerca cancellata (assembly GCF_023864275.1). Classification (NCBI taxonomy): domain Eukaryota; kingdom Metazoa; phylum Arthropoda; class Insecta; order Orthoptera; family Acrididae; genus Schistocerca; species Schistocerca cancellata. The sequence goes on along the minus strand of NC_064627.1, from coordinate 305,469,084 downwards.
AAAATTACTAAATCTGTTTGGAACGAGTCCAATCATAGGGCAGTGTTAAGTTACCAAACTTAAGATGACTGAGACACGGCACTGAGTCTCCTAATAGTGTCTGCAAACGAAACGGACTGCCAGCCATCCAGTGACCTAGTTTCCAAGAGATAATGAGGCAGTAGTACGGCTGCCGTTGGAAAATCACGGAGACTCGCTGCTTATCTTCTACGCTGCAAGAGGCTGGCGCGCCATGCCTTATGCAGAGGCAGACGGCGGCGATTTTCCGCGAATCCCACGTGCGAAGCGCAACGGATACGTATCTGTTGCATGCGCGCGGCCGCAGTCCGTCCCTGGAGATAGAATTACCCCAGCCGACAGCTCAGTCGGCGTGGTGTCACGTTACGTCACATTACGGCCGCCGACAGCTCGCATTACACTCTGTTCAGCCCAGTTCGGTAACATGGCATAAATTTGACCCAATTAATCCAACTGGTTGCAAGCGTTCATGTTCATCTCTTCCTCTAGTCGAGGAATTTCGTTTTACATACGATTCTGCAAAACTAGAATTCTTTTTCACGGGAAGCGATATCATTTTAGTATTTAATCGGTTTTCCGAAATCACTTAGCCCTTAGAATAACAGATACCTCAGTCCAAAATATCTCTCACAGGTGAATAATTACTCTCCTGTTCAGAGAATCTCTTCCACCAGTAATCCTGAGCAGCAGAGATACCACCTTTCATTCTTCTGGAAAGAATCTGGGGATAATTCTGGACCATCGCCTAGACTGGACTGTACACACAACTGCAGTTTGTAACGAGGTAGCAGAATCACTTCATTCGCTACAGAAACTTGAAAATTATATCCGCTCGAACTTAAAAAGAAAGGGTCACTAATACTTCCAATCCTTCATTATGATGATCCTGTTTTCGAAGAACTTTCGTATGAGTGCTCACGTCTCGTGGAACTGGCGATGAATACTTCCGTGTGGCACATTTTTTATGTACGCTATTTCGACAATATCACTCCTGCCTATGAATAATTATCATAGCTACGTGCCCATAACTGTATGGATTATCATACCATCTGTTTGCTGTATCGTCTTCTCAATCATTGGACTCCTTCCTATTTATCTCGGACCCTTACACTACTAACTGAATAACACGGCAGAAATACTGGTTCTCAACAAATTAACATCCTTTCTGTACCACTACACAGTACTTCCATGTTCTCTAAATCATTTCTCTATTACGAACCCGACTTGGAACAAACTTCCTCGAAATATTAGAGATTTAATAAGCCTTGCAAACTTCAAAAGACAGCTAATGGCCCTCCTTCCACCGCAATAGCTATCTCTTCTTGTAGCTCACTCGCCTCAACCCACCCTCCCCCATCACTTTTCTCTCCCCATGTCTACAGAGTTGTCTATTGAAATTCTCTTGTTTCCAAGCAATCATTGTCACTTTAATTTCAGTTCTAAAAAAATGGCTCTGAGCACTATGCGACTTAACTTCTGAGGTCATCAGTCGCCTAGAACTTAGAACTAATTAAACCTAACTAACCTAAGGACATCACACACATCCATGCCCGAGGCAGGATTCGAACCTGCGACCGTAGCGGTCACGCGGTTCCAGACTGAAGCGCCTTTAAACGCACGGCCACACCGGCCGGCAATTTCAGTTCTCTCCTATTTCATTATCCCTTCCACTTCTTCTATTACCAAACAAGAATGCTAGATTAATCAATATCATTCTGTTACGGAGTTTATTGTGTAATAACTAATTAATATATTTTATATATTTTATCATTATTAAAAGTGTTACTATTATTATTATTATTGCCAATAACTTTTATTGATAATGCAAATTATCATTATTGTGGTTATTATGTAATTGTTTTTGTATACGTTGTTCCTGGTCAGATGTAAGAGATGGCCTTAAGGCCCTAATCTGGTCCGGTTAAATCTAAACATATTATAAAAAAGAATGTATGTATGCGTGTGTGTATGTTCCTCAACTCCTCCTAAACCACGGGTCCTATTTCAGCCAAACATGGTGCACATGTACCTTACTGTCAGGTAACAATCACTGTGGCGGTCATCTACCTATCAAGGGGCGGGGGGGGGGGGGGGGGGTTCGAAAAAGTGCATAGCCAGCGACGAATAATGAATTCCCAGACTTTATTCATTCAGTATTTGAGTATGAGGGCACTCAGCGACTTGCAACAAACCTAACATGTAATTTCAAATCTTTACGAAATTTTTTTCTCGCTTACAACCTCAACAAAATTACGAAAAAAAAGTTTAGCGCTTAGTACTTTCCGCTGTTCGTGCAGCAAAATTACCAAATGACGCACGACGTTATAATTTCTTATTTCTTTACTATTAACTTTAACCGCGACCCATTTTTCAGACAGTTTGCTCATGCACCACTGAATGTAACTGAATAATTATGTCATTGTATGACATAGTTCAGAAGATATGACGTCACAAACAGAGATGCGTGAAAAACTGTCACATCATGCATGGCGTTTAAATTTATTACTTCTGTGCTACTAACTCTATTCGCAATACATTTCACACATATGACGCTGAATGTATCCCCAAAATTATATCATTATGTGACACTTACACGAGATATGACGTGCTAAACATTCAGCACAAGGCCAGACGCTGCGTGCATGCATAATTAAATAACTCATCAACGCCGGGTTCCTCTGCTGCTAAGCAATAAATAAATAAATGAAATCATTTTACTAGCGGAGGTGTTCCACATCCCGAGTCGTAGAACTACTGATACCAGAACCTACAAGAGGCATTTTCTCGTACACTTGTCCTCATAAATTAGTATCCAATCACAGAAAGAAATAAAAATTGTAGCACCGCCGTCAGGCTCAGAGAACCACGCAATCCCGATCGACCATCGAAGTATCCTCCACCATACGGCCTCACTCAGATGCGGTATGGAGGGACATCGGGTCAAAACGTCATTGTTCTGGCAGTTGTCATCTTTCCAAACGTTGGAACCGCTACTTCTCATCCAAGTAATTCCCCTGCTGACCGCACCAAACTAAGTATACATACCAGAGGCTGAAAAATCCGCTTCAGTTGTAAGGTTCTTTTATTTAGAACACAACCAGTTTCGGACTCTTATACGCCCATCTTCAGTTGTCGTAACTTGGTGCTGTGACTCCGAGCGCCGCGATGGACGAGTACAAGACACGGTGTTCTACCAGCGAGCGCTCTCTAATCCGACAGGATTGTTTGAATCTACACAGTTGCAGCCCTTCCGCCAAGGCAAGGCCGAAGGAGTACCGGGAATTGAAACCGGGTTCTCCCCGTGATGGTTAGACACGCTACTTGTTCAGCTACAGAGGAAAAAAAAATGTAATTGAAGACGGAATACGTTGTCAACACAGTAATGATGCTCAAATCTGTGTATGCAATGGCGTCATTTGGATGTGGTATGGAGGGCCGTGTGGTCAACACAGCGCTCTCATGTTCTTTGTCGGGTTAGTAGACCTGGTGTCGCTACTTGCTATTCAGACGGCTGTTCAACTGGCATCACCACGCTGAATGTACCACGATCCACTCCTCCCATCAAGGAAAATTCTCTTGACAGTACCCGGAATCGATCCAAGGTCCCCCACATGACAATCAGCCGCGTTGACCACTCATCTATGGAGACGTGAAGTTCAGTTACTTTGTCAGCGTGGCCATTATACAAGTTGTCAGCTGAAAAAAAATGTGTTATCGAGGAAATATGTTTACTGGAATCATTAACGACAGTGGGTGCGTAGCGTCTATGCTGTAGCGTCCAGTCTCTTAACAGCTGCGCCAGTTCGCCCATTCTTTTGGACTGGAGAGGAACCAGTGGTGCTTTGATTTTATCCACGATGGATGCGAAGTTGTGAAATTCAGTGTTAAAATGAACGCTCAAGCATCGTACAGAAAGTAAAAGCACTGGAACTGACTCATTTCCTGTAAAAATCTTATAAAAACAATGAAATGTAAATACTAAAAATTTATAGTCACCAACCCTCTAACAATGTCTTCCAAACTGTGCTTCAACATCATTTGTCCAGTACGTAAAAAATATAAGTCGGCATATTCAGTTCGTGAACGTAGGCAGTGAGGTGGCAACAGCTATTTGCGAAGACGATCCGTATTCCTCCAGGAACGACACACCCCTATACAACCAGCATGCAGCGCGACTGAGCACATCGCTTGCATTATCAAGAATTCAAATGTTTTCGCCAATAATCAAAGACAAGAAACCCAAACTGTGATGCCAGGGACATCGAAACTCGTCACACACTGAATGTCAACGGCATAATTAAAGTAGCTGACCACAGACGTTGATAAGATAACCGACCTACAAAAATTTTTCAATGTTTGTGTCTTCTGTAGTCTGTTCATTTAATGTATTTTCGTTTTCCCGCCCTGTATTGTAGTCTCTGACTGTTTCAGTAGATCCATTTCTTACCCTCATGTTCTACGTGCAAAATTGTGAGAACTTCATTTGTTCCCAACAAAGGGTGACCAGTTTCATGGATGCGCATTGCTACGGCCGACTTTTTGAAATTATTAAGACGAAAAGCTTCACTGTGTTCCTTGTACCTCAACCTGAAGCATCCATGTGTTCCTTGTACCTCAACTTGGATGACCTACCACTCTGACTGAAGTACTTCACATTAAAGCTATTCCGCTGAATTTTTGTAAATATAAGATTTATCGTGCTTATTTTATTTATTTAATATTGTTTTAATTATTCCTCTACATTGTAACGTCTTGTTATTTTTAAATGCGTCTACAACCAAAAACAACTTGCAAATGTTAGCTACCTTCTGCGATAAATTACCGAAATACAGGATCGTGGCATTCCCATTTAGCCTCGGGTCTTTAAACGATTTGTATACTAGGCAGCAAAGGGTGGATAGTTTTTGACCATTTGGATGACAAGAGTCATGCATCAACCTCCTTTGTACTTTGAAGGCATGCCTAATATTTTTTTCTTGATATTTAGATTAAAGAGTGTAGTTTACCAATACGCTGTTGTTCCACGGTGAATTCAAGTGTATAGCGCAAATCATAAAATTTACTTACTATTTCCGTAACCCCCCTTGCTCCTCTATCACCAGTAACGTACCGTCCACGCAGATCTTATAGTACGTGATTTTATCGACCGGGTGCTATGGATGAGTGAAATTTTGTTTCCCAGGTAATCTGTGAGACAGTTCATTATAGTCCCGGATGTGCTGGAGACCATAGCCAGTCCGTCATTTAGTATATTTTGTATATTTGTATAAGGGGCCGCAAATGAAAACGAGGCAGATGGAAAAAGGTAAGTAAACTGTTTATTATTTCAAAAGTAATCGGCATAACTGGTCATACGAGGGTAAGTCAATTATTATCCGCAAAGTAGTTATAAAATTTTATTGTAATTGCATAGGAAACTTACAAGAACATCATTTTTCCACATAGTCTCCTTGCGTTTCAACGCACTTAGTCCATCGTCCTGATGCCCTCATAAAAGAAGATTCTCGGTTGAGCTACGAGCCAGAAATGCACCGCTTCTTTCACTGTTTCGTCCGAGGCAAATCTACTGCCCCTTAATGCCTATTTGAGTGGACCAAATAACTGATAGTCAGAAGGGGCAAGATCGGGACTATATGGAGGATGATCCAGTGCTTCAAATTTGTGTACCTGGTGCGTTTCAGCAGTGTGGGCAGCAGTATGCCGACGGGCATTGTCTTGTAACAACACAACACCTTTTGACAGCGTTTGCTTCGAACTGCAGGCTTTAGCCTGGCAGTAAGCATCTCACTCTAATGTACACTGTTTATTGTTGTGCCCCTTTCCCCATAATGTTCCAGTACTGGAACTTGTGCGTCCCAAAAGACCGTAAGCATCACTTTTCTGCGGACGGTTGGGTCTTGAATTTTTTCTTGCACGGCGAATTCGGATGCTTCCATTCCATACTCTGCCGTTTACTCTCCGGCTCATAATGATGGTGGGTCCATGTTTCGTCACCAGTAATGATCCTGTCTAAGAAGTTACCATAGCGATACAAATGTTTTTTGCAGATGTCCAAGCGCGTTTGCTTATGCAAATGTGTGAGTTGTTTTGGGACCCATCTTGCACAAACTTCATGAAACCCAAGTCTGTTGTGGATGATTTCGTAGGCAGAACCGTGACTAATTTGCAGACGATGTACCACTTCGTCAATAGTTAATAGTCTAAGAGAATCATTCCACGTGAACGCTCAATGGTTTCTTCATTTGTGGTGGTAAACGGTTGTCCGGCTCCTTCACCGCGCGTAACACTTGTGTGACCATTTCCGAACTTTTCAATCCATTCGTAGAACTCCGTTATGGCAAAACTCTGTTCCCGTACTGTACCGAAAGTCTTCGATGAATTTCTGTCCTTGATACGCCTTCCGACCACAAAAAACGGATCACTGAATGTTGCTCTTCTTTGGTGCAAATAGACAGTGGGGTAGCCTTGATTAACAGCACGGCATCGATAACGAAACTAACCTAGCAGCTTGAAAATTGCAAAGAAATAACAATAAAAAAAGCATGCGTCGTCAACGTAAAACGACAATACTACCAAAATAAACAAAAATGTAACTAAATTGGGGATAATAATTGATTACCGTCGTACATGTACCCCACTGTGAGACATGGTCAGTGCCTCAGTGCTGGAACCGCGCGACCGCTACGGTCGCAGGTTCGAATCCTGCCTCGGGCATGGATGTGTGTGATGTCCTTAGGTTAGTTAGGTTTGAGTAGTTCTATGTTCTAGGGGACTGATGACCTCAGCAGTTGAGTCCCATAGTGCTCAGAGCCATTTGAACCATTTTAGTGCCTCAGTGGAAAAATATTTGCAGCTGCCGACGAACCATGAGTGCACCCAGGAGTGTACCTCTTCGTCCGAAGCAAATCAACAGCTACGAATGTCAGGGCTCTAAACATATGGAAATCGCATGGGAAGAGGTCGGGACGGTGTGGAGGATGTGTAAGGGCGAAACTTCTGGATGGGCCCACACGCTGCCACGGTTGTTGTGACTACAATGTGCAAGTTCCGCTGTGAAGCCCTTACACATCCTCCACACAGTTTTGATCTCTCCCTAATCAGTTCCCATACGTTTGAAGCCCTGAATAAAGACATTCATGGCCGTAGATTTGCTTCGGACTAAGACGTATACGCTTGGGTACAATCGTGGTTCCGCAGGAAGCCGCATTCTTCAATGAGGGCACTGACCGTCTTGTCTCAGAGTGTGATAAATATTGTAACAGTTACAGCGATTACTTTCGAAAGAGTAAAGTTTACTTAGTTTTTCCCTCTTTCATTTTCATTTGGCTATCCCTTATATTTGTATCCGCCCGGGAAGCATCTTCCTTGGAGAAATACGGATCGTGCAATCGAATAGTTGTTGCCGCGACTCTGCCTGCGTGCACGAACAGCATAAACTGATTCATTTTATTTTATTTTACTGACTGAAGCACAGTTCAGGAAGACACAAATTTTAATATTTACATTTATATATTCATTAAGGCTTATGAGCAAAGCTTACTCTTTCGAAACGCTTCAGTTCTAATGCTTCATCTCCCAGTACTTACTGCAACCTACATCCTTCTGAATCTGCTTAGTGTATTCATCTCTTGGTCTCCCTCTACGATTTTTACCCTCCACGCTGCCCTCCAACGCTAAATTTGTGATCCCTTGATGCCTCAGAACATGTCCTACCAACTGATTCCTTCTTCTAGTCAAGTTATGCCACAAACTCCTCTTCTCCCCAATCCTATTCAATACCTCCTCATTAGTTATGTGATCTACCCATCTAATCTTCAGCATTCTTCTGTAGCACTACATTTCGAAAACTTATATTCTCTTCTTGTCCAAACTATTTATGTTTCACTTCCATACATGGCTACACTCCATACAAATACTTTCAGAAACGACTTCCTGACACTTAAATCTATACTCTATGTTAACAAATTTCTCTTCTTCAGAAACGCTTTACTTGCCATTGCCGGTCTACATTTTATATCTTCTCTACTTCGACCATCATCAGTTATTTTGTTCCCCCAACAGCAAAACTCATTTACTACTTTAAGTGTCTCATTTCCTAATTTAATTCCCTCAGTATCACCCGACTTAATTCGACTACAATCCATTATCCTCGTTTTGCTTTTGTTGATGTTCATCTTATATCCTCCTTTCAAGAACACTGACCATTCCGTTCAACTGCTCTTCCAAGTCCTTTGCTGTCACTGATAGAATTACAATGTCATCGGCGAACCTCGAAGTTTTTATTTTTCCTCCATAGATTTTAATACCTACTCCGAATTTTTCTTTTGTTTCCTTTACTGCTTGCTCAATATACAGATTGGATAACATCGGGGAGAGGCTACAACACTGTCTCACTCCCTTCCCAACCACTGCTTCCCTTTCATGCCCCTCGACTCTTAGAACTGCCATCTGGTTTCTGTACAAATTGTAAATAGCCTTTCGCTCCCTGTATTTTATGCCTGACTCCTTCAGAATTTGAAAGAGAATATTCCAGTCAACATTGTCAAAAGCTTTCTCTAAGTCTACAAATGCTAGAAACGTAGGTTTGCCTTTCCTTAATCTAGCCTCTAAGATAAGTCGTAGGGTCAGTATTGCCTCGCGTGTTCCAATATTTCTACGGAATCCAAACTGATCTTCCCCGAGGTCGGCTTCTACCAGTTTTTCCATTCGTCTGTAAAGAATTCGTGTTAGTATTTTGCAGCTGTGACTTATTAGCATACATCTTAACATTAACCAATGATACGTTGAAAGTCAGTCGGTCTGGGAGCAGTGTTCGGGTAGCTCAGCTAGACGCACAATTTCAGCGAAAGACTGATGTGCAGCTTAAGAGTCCTCGTCCAAGACAAAGTATTGTGCAAAACTCATGATGTGTACTGAGTTTGTCACTAACAATGGCAGCTCCTTTATCTGCAAAACTGCGATAGCAAGGTGAAATGTAACCCGCTGGCAGCTGCACGTTGTTTATGTAAAATGCACGTATCATTTGATGTTAACTTCTTTTCGATTAGGTCACTTTGTCCAGCGCTTTTACAGCCATTGATTCCATCCCTGTTGTGTAATTACATTATGGAAGATCTGTAGAATCTTGATCTGTGTCTTCAATGACCTCCATATTTAAATCATATCATGTTCCAGATACGTATTTCCTTGTAGGACTAAGTGGAGATCATTTGCTAAACAAAAGCGGATGCTACAACAGTTCGCAGTTCAAATCTCACAGTTTTCCTATCGCCACAGTACCATCGTGTTATCCTCCATTGTACTTACGTAAGATAACGCTCATACAGTCCCTGTCTCTTGAGTGATGAATCAACTAGTCAAGCAAGATGATTTGAGTTTTATCCGTCAACTATTGTTTTACCCTTTACAATTAAAACTATTAGCAGAAATCCTTCTTCATTTAAAAAATTACCTCCCATTACCTTTCCCGTATATGAAATTAACTTCGCTTCTTTACAAATATCCTTCTGCGATTTGTTTGCTTTTCGTCTGCATTCAACAAATGCAGCGCCTACACTGCACAAAACTATCTCATAGTGCATGCTTCATGTAAAATAGGCCACTTTATGTCCTGCGATATCCTTATATTTCACACGTCTTTAAACGCCTGACATCGAGGATCTGGAACGTCCTGTAAATGGATTACGTTCAAAAAAATCCCAGCCACGTCTGATTTCACCCATCTGTTGACAGTGCAGGAATCTCTTCTTTACATAGCACCTTAAGATGAATATCCGCTCGCAAGAAAGGAATTTTTTGACGGCTCGACATTTCATTGTACACATTTAAATGAGACATGTACAACCAGAATAATTTAAAATGTCTTAATAAACAACATTATTCCGCCGATCAAGTGATACACATACGACATACAGTATTTTGGAACATGGGGCAAAGCCAACAAAGTATCATTTGATGTTGTCGCCATCCGTGCCAGACCCAGCACTTTTTTTCTTTTGTTCCTTCCAGATTGGGGAATATGACGTACAATACATTTACTAATCTCTTTGAATAAGGAGATAAAAAGTGTAGTGATATGTCCGCTTTGTTGTTTAAAGACTTCAGAGAAGAGGTTGCAGGTAACCGGAAAGAATAACCGGAAAGAACGGAGAGCACGAAAATATTGAACCTACAGAAACCATCTTTCAGCAATGAGATCACCTAAGTGGTCGACAAGAACCGTTCACCAAAACAAACATGCATAAAATACACGCCACACAATATTTTTAATTATTCTCGTGATATTACGTACCATGGCTTTGCCACCTTGCTACCAAACTCTTACCTCTCAGCTTTAGCTTACTCTCAGGTGCAATACAAATGCCGCCACAACTAAGATTTCATACTAAAATTCATTGTCCTCGCCAACTCACAATCGAGCTGTCACCTTACCTAGATTTCGGGCTACGACGTAGATCGTCGTGTCGCAACAAATTATTAAGATTTCATATTGCAGTTCGCTGACTTCGCCAAATCAAAACAAGACGGCCACCTATAGGGTCTACTAAAAGAAATCTCGTACAAGAAAAGTAATATTGTAGTCTCTTGTTCTATCTCTGTTAGCGCACGTTGACGTCACACACCACAGCATCATTAAGTCACGCTAACTCACACGGCAGCAACTCTTAACACACTTACCTGATAGAACTAGTTGTTTCTAGCACGCCCACTTCGTAAGACGGTGCCGACAACTTCTGGAGTTTAATACCGGTCGACGGCGCGCAGTCTCGTAATTACGAACTTACGCTGCCCCCGTTAGTTCTCACCTGCGGCCCGAATGCTGATGATGGAAGTTCTTCCACCAAGGGGATTCAAATCAAATTACGCTGCCTCGAAAAGTGACACGCCCTTCAGTCTAGTGATTTGCGTTATGTAGGTTGACGTCACACTGCCTCATTCACTGGCTTCGGGCGACGAATATTAGACATCTACATGAAATGGGAACTGTTTATTCGTAGGTTATTTAGATGAACTATGCTGTGCAGCAAAATTTAATGCTGCGCAATGGAATGTATGGGAAAGCAATGAGTGATGCTTCTTTATAATATTACCATTTCGAGCCAGAGGCTGAACCAAAGTTTCATTTGCAACTTGCAATTATTTTCGAATACCATTCATCATCTGGCCCATTGTCTTTTTACATCAGCAGTAATTTTCGCAGAAAAAAATTGACGGTTTAAAAGCAGCAAATAATGAAAATATGGTTCGAGGATGCTGTCAATTCCTGCTTGTAGAAGCAAAGATTTTCTTGGGAGCCACGAGTAGTTTAAGATAAATCTTTAATTTTAGTATACCTTGAAGACCTTTTAACTCTTCTGCGTTTTACCTCTACCGACTATAATTTCCTGATCTTACGGTACTAGAACAAATTGGGAACAAATTACAGGTGATTTTCGACATACCAGTACAAATGTGCCACTATGAACTATAACATAATACCAAAGTACCGCTCACTGTTTTAGTATACCTGAGCGAATCCTGATCAGTTGAATGGAACCCCTGACTGTTAATAATGTTGAAACGACACAGTTTCCCATCGCGTAAGAATTAATTACTATGGGCCAGAGAACGGATGAACGCAACTGTTCCTATAGTTTGCAGCTCTAGTAAAGGCTACTCAGCCGCATCATATCGAATGGGACAATTATTATTGTTTTTGACTCTAGGATGCAGTCGTTTAAGTAAAATGGAGCACAAATCGGGAAATAACATTTTGAATTTTTCACATTTTAGAGCAAATATACGTTTTTCGATAAGTTAAAGAGATTCAAAGAAGTTCATGCAGACGCCCAATCGAACTATCGTGGACTGTAGTTAACGACGACCGGCTGCAAGCCCAAAACAGAATATTCAGTTCGCCGCGGAAATTTTGAAATTCACCAGTTAAAGAACTCTCTCTTTACATTTTGAACAAGTTGTATTACTTACATGCCGACTGTGTGCGTCTACTGTCGTACACGAGAATAGTTTCGTATAGAAAAATTAAAGGTGTGTCTCATAACCTCACAGCAAATAGTACGGACAGGAAACGAACATTAGTTGAGATATGGACCGTTATGTTCTTTGGAAGTCGTCTGTTTGTTGATACTGTGGGAGGTACTCGGTGGGTTACCTCTCACTCTCACACAGACTCCAGTCATCCTCTCATAATCACGAACTCGTGCTGACACACCTGTCTGCACTTTGATGTGACTACGCGCATGCTACGCTCGATCCTGCATCGTGTGATCGTGTGTACGTTGCCCATGAGTGTGGAATATATCAATACCTTCAAATATCCGCATAGCATGTCAGGAGAATTGAGAGGCCATGCTATGGGACCTTGTCAACCAATCCATCGATCATTAAAGTTTTGTGTTTTGTTCTGCTGTAGGAGGTGTAGGAAATGGGGTGGTGCAACCTCGTACGTACATCACATCCATTTTGTTTCTCCAAGGGTAACAGTCTGCAGTAAATCAGGCAAATTGCCTTTCAGTAACGGCTGATAACACAATTGTTAAATTGTACAGTGTCCTATGAGTTTATCACCAGAAGTTCCTGTTCAAATATTAATACTAAAACAAACTTGATTCGTTGCTTTCATGATCACTCGATCTGCATACACGCGGTTATAGTGGTAATGTATTATGTCACTCTGCGTGCATCCGCTTCATTCGTAAATATAAGGAGCGATCAAAGAGCTTCGGTTGGAGGGCGTTGCTGCAACGTTTATGCAGCGTAGCGCAACTCCGATGACATATTAGCACCGATGTTTTGGGCGAGGGATTCGTGTCACAGTGCGCGCAGTAAATGCGGGAACGTGAACTATGACGGCGTTATTACCAAATGCGTCCAATCAAGACCAACGTGCATCTTTCCTTTGCTGCCGAAGGATAAACATCGGTAGACATCCTTTGGATGTATGGGGCAGCATATGTGTCGAAAACCGTCGTTGTGGAATGGTGCGGCAAGTTCCTTGCTGGCTCTGCTCCTTCGTAATAATGCACGTCCCCATATCGTAAGTGTCGCAACGCCGCAGTTACGGGAGCTAAAGTGGGAGGCCCTCGAGCACCCGTCCTCATCTCTCCCATGCTATTACCACACCTCCAGGTCTTGAAGTGTCGACGAACCCTGTCGAATGAAGATGTGCAGCAGACAGTTACGACTTATTTAAGTCGCAGAACTCCATGTTTTACTGAATGGGTATCTTCAACCTCGCAGTTACGGACTTCTTCACGCAGCAACACCCAGATTTTTACCATATGGGTATCTGCAACCTGCTGCGACGGTGGGATGTTTTTGTCACTGCTCACAACGATTTTGTCTGATTGTCATACCGATTCCAGACTGTATGGCTTTCGAACGGAAACTTTTTGATCGCCCCTTATAAAATACAAATTGTGAATTCCGTATCCTGGACGCTCCGTCTTCGAATCCAAGTACAATTTCGAGCGGCGATTGTGTGACTTGGAGGCTCGCACACTCTGTGATGTGGATCAAGTAATTGCTTGTGTAGAAGTGCCACTAAGAGCATGGTTTATGCCTTCAGTTTCTCCAATTCTTCGTATACCTGTTTCAGGATCGTTTACTACTCGTCGCGGCACTTGCTTCACCGTATACGACATGCGAGCTGTGCATATTCTGCCACAATTCCTAGACTTTCGTGAGAATGGTCCTCGTCTGCAAGTCTCTGTTACAAACTGCGGAACATTTGTTTTTACAGATGGACTGCGGTGTTCAGAATGTCTCCGTCGTACATGTAAACGTGATTGTTGATCAACAATGTAGGCTAAAACGAGGCAAAATAACTGTGTCCCATTTCTTGCATGGAACAGTAGGCTGCTTATCATTGCACCGTTCACACTTCACGGATTCACTGATCTTATTCCGATACCAACGGGACCTGATAACGGTACGTACGGAATGACAACAGCACCGCAATCAGAACACTGAGTACAGAAGCAACCAATAGCAAATGATCAATGAATATCTACAGGAAAACAACCATCTACATCATTCTGTACTGACCGTTCTCGACACGTGTAAAATGGCCCGTGCTTCAACTAATACACTGCCCGATAAAACGAGTGAGGCATCCCTAAGTGGAGGAGGAGGAAACGAAATGAAACTTCACTGGTTGCGAGGGATTTTGATATTATTTCCAAGGCTACGAAATCGAATAATATTTACAAAGAAACATTGCAGTACGAGCCCACTTATCAGCATGGCGTTGCACCCCCTTGGCCTGGATACAGTGATTCGGTTGGAGAGGAAGTCATAAAGCTATTGCATTCTCACCTGAGGCAGGCTGGCCCACGACTGTTGTAACTGGTCCTTGATATCCTGGATATTGGAACTGGAACGGACACGGGAGTACCTCAACATCATACAGACAGTCCACACAGGCAGGTACAGTTGAAAATGGTAACGTGATAATATCGCACGAGAGGTAACACATGAGGACGCTGGATGTACGTGATATATCGTTGTACTGTCGGCATTTCTTCAGTCACTATCAGCTGCGAGCTGAAGTCATATCTAATGGCTACCCGTACACCATGGTACCAGGTTAACTCCGCCGTGCCTCTCTTAAACACTGGAACAATGGGACCTCTTCCCAGCCCACCGCCGTACTCGTTCGCGCTGGTTGCAGAACCGTGAATGGATGCAGAACCGTGAAATGGCTCTGAGCACTATGCGACTTAACTGCTGAGGTCATCAGTCGCCTAGAACTTAGAACTAATTAAACCTAACTAACCTAAGGACATCACACACATCCATGCCCGAGGCAGGATTCGAACCTGTGACCGTAGCGGTCACGCGGTTCCAAACTGAAGCGCTAGAACCGCAAGGCCACACCGGCCGGCCCGTGAACTATTACTGAACACACTATGACGCCTTTCGTCAGCAGTCCATATTTCCTAGTCATGTCACCACTCCAGACGCAGCCGTTTGTGTTGCGATTTTAATACCAGCCTACGTTTGGGACGGTAATAATGTAGTCCAGCTGCTGCTTGTCTCCTATCAGTGGTGCAGTATCTACATCTACATCATACTCCGCAAGCCACCTAATGGTCCGACTCCTCCTGAAAAGTGCTGTCCCGAAATTTCAATAGTAAATCTCTCCGTGGTGCACAACGCCTCTCTTGTAACGTCTGACAGTGGAATTTGTTTAGCATCTCCGTAACGCTCTCCCGGCAGCTAAACGATCCAGTCACGAAAAGTGCCGCTCTTCGTTGGAGCCGGCCGCGGTGGTCTAGCGGTTCAGGCGCTCAGTCCGGAACCGCGCGACTGCTACGGTCGCAGGTTCGAATCCTGCCTCGGGCATGGATGTGTGTGGTGTCCTTAGGTTAGTTAGGTTTAAGTAGTTCTAAGTTCTAGGGGACTGATGACCACAGATGTTAAGTCCCATAGTGCTCAGAGCCATTTGAACCATTTGAATCTTCGTTGGATCTTCTCTATCAGTCCTACCTGACAGGGATCGCAGATAGATGAACAATACTCAAGAATCGGGTAAACTAGCGTCGTATAAGCCACTTCTTTCGTGAATGAGTTACATTTTCTTAAGGTTCTTCCGATGTATCTGAGTCTGGTGTCTTTCCCCACTATCTGTTTTATGTGGTCATTCCACTTAAGGTCGCTCGGGATAGTTACGCCTGGATATTTTACGGCTGACGCTGTCTCCAGCTGTTTGTCATCAATAGTGTAGCTGTACAGTAGTGGGTTTCTTTCCCTATGTATGCGCAATATGTTACATTTATTTACGTTCAGGGTCAACTGCCAGAGTCTGCACCATTCATCAATTCTCTGCAGGTCGTTCTGCAAATTCTTACTATTTTCTGGCGTTGCTACTTTGGTACAATCAACTGCATCATCTGCGAATAGCCTTAAAGAGCATCCGACGCTTTCTACTAGATCATTTATATATATTGTGAACAGCAACGGTCCTATCACACTTCCCTATGGTACTCCGGATATTACCTTAACATCTGTCGATTTAGTTCCGTTAAGAGCGACGTGCTGAGTTCTATCTGCAAGAAAGTTTTGAATCCAGTCGCAGGTCTGCTCCTATACTCCGTAAGCTCGTATTTTTTTTTCATTTAACGGCAATGGGGGACGGTGTCAAATGCCTTACTGAAATTAAGGAACACGGCATCAACCTGATCTCCGTTGTCCACTGCGCTGTGGATCTCACGTAGGAACAGAGCGAGCTGAGTTTCGCAGGATCTCTGTTTGCGGAATCCATGTTGATTTTTATGGAGGAGATGTTCATTTTCCAAGAACGTCATAATTCTTGAGCATAAAATATATTCCATAATTCCATAATTCTGGCCTGTCTTTACGGCCTTTCTTAGAAACGGGAATGACGTGCGCTTTTTTGCAGTCGTTAGGTACCTTTCGTTGCTCAAACGATCTACGATAAATTACTGCTACAAGGGGAGCAACTTCTTTTGCATAATCTTTGTAGAATCTTATAGGTAGGATGATACAGACAGTTTCAGGTAGTCCGTTACTTGTTTTTGGATGGAAGGTGGAGATGTCCTTGGTGCACAATGCGGCAATCCCACCTCGTGTCAGCTAGACGCAGTCGACCGGAACCTTCACGACTAGTATGACTACCCTCACGTTCCCATGCAGTCCAAAATCAGGCCACTGTCACATCCGAATGGCTCACAAATCTGATTGTTACACGTTTAAACCAACCGGCCAAACGGAGACCCACAATGAAACCTATTTCAAACTATTAGGTATTGATAAAGCTGTATCACTTGAACGCGACATCTCCGTGTCCTTCACAGCGGTCACGCTGCATCTGACGCCGTTTATGTCGCGCACATACCCTATCAGACCTGGTAACAACACTAACGCATTCTGGTGGCCGTCCTACATGTCTCTGCAGATTGCAGCTCTTATCACTTATTTAGTGTGTACACATACGAAGCTACATTGAGAAACGGCCATACACTATGTGATCAAAAAGTATCCGGATACCCCCAAAAACATCCTTTTGTGTATTAGGTGCATTGTGCTGCCACCTACTGCCAGGTACTCCCTATCAGCAACCTCAGTAGTCATTAGACATCGTGAGAGAGCAGAATGGGGCGCTCCGCGGAACTCACAGACTTCGAACGTGGTCAGGCGATTGGGTGTCACTTGTGTCATGCGCCTGTACGCGAGATTTCCGCACTTCTAAACATCCCTAAGTCCACTGTCTCCGACTTGATAGTGAAGTGGATACGTGAAGGGACATGTACATCACAAAAGCGTACTGGCCGACCTCGTCTGTTGACTGACAGAGCCCGCCGACAGTTGAAGAGGGTCGTAATGTGTAATAGGCAGACATCTATCCAGAACATCACACAGGAATTCCAAACTGCATCAGAATCCACTGCAAGTACTATGACAGGCGGGAGGTGAGAAAATTTGGGTTTCATGGTCAAGCAGCTGTCCGTAAGCCACAGATCACGCCGGTAAATGCCAAACGACGCCTCGCTTGGTGTAAGGAGCGTAAACATTGGACGATTGAACAGTGGAAAAACGTGTGTGGAGTGATGAATCACGGTACACAATGTGGCGATCCGATGGCAGGGTGTGGGTATGGCGAATGCCGGGTGAACGTGATTTGCCAGCGTGTGTAGTGCCAACAGTAAAATTCGGAGGCGCTGGTGTTATGGTGTGGTCGTGTTTTTCATGGAGGGGGCTTGAACCTCTTGTTGTTTAGCGTGGCACTATCACAGCAAAGGCCTACATTGATGTTTTAAGCACCTTCTTGCTTCCCTCTGTTGAAGAGCAATTCGGGGATGGCGACTGCATCTTTCAACACGATTTATCACCTGTTCATAATACACGGCCTGTGGCGGAGTGGTTTTCACGACAATAACATCCCTGTAATGGACTGGCCTGAACAGAGTCCTAACCTGAATCCTATAGAACTCCTTTGGTACGCCTGCGAGAGCGGCAGCTGTCATTAAGGCTAAGAGTGGGCCAACGCCATATTGAATTCCAGCATTACCGATGGAGGACGCCACGAAGCTAGGTGTCCGGATATTTTTGATCACATAGTGTATCTCCTGGGTGCTACAGATTTTTGTTAGGCAGTGTACTTGTTCTGGGCATTTCCTTACAGGCATATTGGCAAGAAGAATATCAGACGCTTTGTGCTCATTTGCCGTGTTTTTTCTCTGTGAGCTTCGGCGAGAGCATTACTCTTCACTAAAAGGTTTATTTCAGTCGATGCTCACATAAATTATTTTGTGGTCGTATCGGTTTCGCCGGCCGCTGTGGCCGAGTGGTTCTAGGCGCTTCAGTCCGGAACCGCGCTGCTGCTACTGTCGCAAGTTCGAATCCTGTCACGGGCATGGATGTGTGTGATGTCCTTAGGTTAGTTAGGTTTAAGTAGTTCTAAGTCTAGGGGACTGATGACCTCAGATGTTAAGTCCCACAGGACTTAGAGCCATTTGAACCATTTTATATCGGTTTCAACAGATTAGTTACAAATTTATGGACTATTGCTAACGAATTACAAATATTGTATGAGAAAACGGAATATATTAAACATTAACGCAACAGACAAAAACGTATACAAACACACCACGAACATCAAAGACTTGATAAGTTTGGAAGAATGGATGTAATGAAATGGGGTAGATAACTCAACTAAAGAAATATCGAAGAAAATGGAATTAAAATACAAACTTACCAATAATCGATGTAATAAAAGATCAGTATCGTTTCAAGTAAAAATTAAACAATACGCAACAGTAATTAAACAGGAAGCACTACACGGATCTTAATGTGTAACACTGAATGAAAGAGGTGAACAAGAAGAACTGGAAAAGAAAGAAAAAGTAAAAATTCAGTAAAATTTTAGGACCACAAAACAACAAACGTAACTGGACGAAAACAAGAAATGAAGGTCTATGTAGAAACAACCACAGACACCACGAGGAAGAGGAGATTAAAGTTTTGTGGTCATGTTTAAAGAAAGAATGAGAATAGGCTAACGAAGAAAATGATTGACTTAATTTCCAAATTAGAAAAAAGAAAACAACACGGGATGGGTGGAAGGGACAAGATGGGATTTGAGAAAACTTAACGTCTAGAAGACGCCATAAAGGGCAGGGAAAATTTCAGGTCACTATCCAATAACAAAAACCACAACCTAGGAGGGTGATATTAAATAAACGCCGGGAGACAATGAGCCAACGCATGAAGAAGTTCCAGGCAGATAAGAAGAAACCAGCTGTGCTAAACGATCTTTAACAGGCCAAGTTCTGTAGTAAAAAATAATGAATAATCTGTTGCAACAGGTATAACAATCAAACAATCGATTTGAATACTGAAATAAACTTTGTGTGATGGGAAATGTTTCTTGAACACCCCGGATAGCGTTATTTGAGGTGTTATTGTTAACACTGACATAAGTTAGACAGTAAGACAAGAATGTCTGTCATTAGAGAGAGAGAGAGAGAGAGAGAGAGAGAGAGAGACAGACAGACAGAGAGCGAGAGAGAGGTGAGAATTTAATTTTCCACAAGCAGCAACATATTTACACTTTACGCATAATTAGCAGCGGCCAGTTTGCCCCGAGATAAGCTCAACACAAAAGTAGTCACACCCTGGTAGGCGGTTCTCACAGAGAAAATTAAGTCCATTGCTGTTAGAGCTGTTGTCGTTAGGCGCTTAGCAAATTGGTTTTCTTACTTGGCAGCCTACAGTAGCGCAGAGTCATCGCTTACGTCCTCACGGAGACGCAAATTAAGCAGATATATGGCGTGCTCCCTTATCGGACAGGAGGCTCTTACGAAGCGAGATAAGTGTTCTTCCTGTCTCTGGGTGCTCGTCTCCCCGTTGCACAGAGGCCTCAAACAGGCAGTTAAAAATAGCGAGTTCCACTAACTGTGGTAATTAATAACTACCGACGTAGTGCTAGTTACTATCGGCACAGCCATGTGCTAATAAATTAAGCAAACTGAGACTGTTTTTTAATTAATATTTTATCGTCTTTGTGTAGCAAAAAATGCAGCCATTACAGTTGCTTTGGTTAGTGACGTAAGTTAAATTTTAAATACGCATCTACTTTATAGATATATAAAATTACAAAATTACAGTTAAAATTCAGTATTTTTTATGTCAGAGCTATATCTCCGCCTCTTGTAGGTAACGTACTGTTAAACTATTGATTTTCAGGTTGTTCTCAATATTTAATATTTTTTATTTGTTGGTAAGGGAATATTCATTTTTGCAAGGTTTTTTCACAGTTTAGTTTGATGTGAAGCATATTTGGAACATCTCAAAATGATGTGGTAGAGATCTCCGTTGTCTCCCGGATGTTCACTGCATGCGAGAGGGTCTGTCAGTCCAATCCTGTAGAGGCGTACAGGTAAACATGAATGTCCCAACCTTGAATGTTGGGCTCCATAAGGTTCCCTTTCTGTGCAGTGAACGTGGAATACAAAATTACAAAAAATGTAGCAACCAGTCGCGGAAACATAAATTATTTATCTTGTTGCAAATCGATTTCGACTGATATCAGTCATCATCGGTGCATTTTTCTAACCGATACATGGCATAAGTAGAAGTACTGTCCTTGGCAGATTTCTATCATGCCTTCGTGATAGAATTCTGCCAAGGACAGTACTTCTACTTTCGCCATGTATCGGTTAGAAAAATGCACCTATGATGACTGATATCAGTCGAAATCGATTTGCAACAAGATAAATAAATTATGTTTCCGCGACTGAGTGCTACATTTGTTTATAATTTCTTGTCCCAACCTTGTTCTAATAACTTATGTTACGTATCTCCTTGGGGAATCTGTTTGACTGTACCAGTGTTTTACTGGTGTATTGCAATAGATTGAAGCGAACGAAAAGCCCTTTTTTTGCTGCAGTGTTTGTCACAGCTGTTCCCATTGAGTGTATGCCTCTTGTTTTCAAACGTGGAGAAAGAATATGGCAGGTTGAAACTAACTCTTTAATTGAAACTTCCTGGCAGATTAAAACTGTGTGCCGGGGCGAGACTCGAACTCGGGACCTTTGCCTTTCGCGGGTAAGTGCTCTACCACCTGAGCCACCCAAGCACGACTCACGCCCCGTCCTCACAGCTTTACTTCTGCCAGTACCTCGTCTCCTACCTTCCAAACTTTACAGAAGCTCTCCTGCGAACCTTGCAGAACTAGCACTCCTGAAAGAAAGGATATTGCGGAGACATGGCTTAGCCACAGACTGGGGGATGTTTCCAGCAGAAGCGCAAGGTACGCAGGAGAGCTTCTGTAAAGTTTGGAAAGTAGGAGACGACGTACTGGCAGAAGTAAAGCTGTGAGGACAGGGCGTGAGTCGTGCTTCGGTAGCTCAGGTGGTAGAGTACTTGCCCGCGAAAGGCAAACGTCCCGAGTTCGAGTCTCGGCCCGGCACACAGTTTTAATCTGCCAGGAAGTTTCATATCAGCGCACACTCCGCTGCAGAGTGAAAACCTCATTCTGGTAACTCTTTAATTATTTTTATTAAACAGTGACATACAGAATTTTCCCTGTCAAAGACAACTCAGACTTAACCTATTCATTTATTATCCACTATATACAAGCCCATCGAAATCTGACTGCTATACCTTGACAACATGACTTCCAATAATCAACACAAAAGAATGGCCCTGAATTGCAAGAAATCATAAGAATAATACAAATGAAAAATGAAATTAAAGAAATATGAAACTACCTCCAACTGTGTTAAATGCCTAAACTAATTTCAGTCACGAATCCCAGAGCAAACCCCATTATTTTTCATAAGTCACTTACCTCACAGAAAATCTTAATAACACGAACTACAACAATTACAGCAAGTAGCAACTACAGCCAGCTAAATAAAAAGGTTCTACTACTATAGACTAACTACTAGTAGGCAATATGGTTAGCGAAAGAAAAATTTTGTTGAAGAGCAAACAATGTATTTAGAAAATTTTTCCTTATTCATGTGACATCCAGTACCAAAAATTATATAGTTGTCAATAATTCCACTGCCAAACATTATCAACGAAACATCCGTCATCATATATTTCCGTGCGTATTTTCTTATAAACTTCATTTCATCTCACTTTACAATGCTTGTTCTGCCAACACAGAGTCTCCACTAAGAATATCATGTCAATACACTTCCCTATCCACTCGCTAACTGCTAGTCCGTCCAACCACAGAATCTCTTGCCGAGGGTGCAGGGTGCTGTCAGCGATATTAACACAATCTATAGCGCTGCCAACTTACAAACAGTCTACTTACAAAGTGTGTAAAAATAGGGTCCCCTTCTTTGATGCCATCTTTTGCAAGACTATGTACTACTTCGTTATGCCGAATACCGGAGAGTCCCTTTACCCACATGAGATGTATAGATTTATTTTCGTTGTTGGCTTTCATTATTAGTTGCCCGCATCTCGTGGTCGTGCGGTAGCGTTCTCGCTTCCCACGCCCGGGTTCCCGGGTTCGATTCCCGGCGGGGTCAGGGATTTTCTCTGCCTCGTGATGGCTGGGTGTTGTGTGCTGTCTTAGGTTAGTTAGGTTTAAGTAGTTCTCAGTTCTAGGGGACTGATGGCCATAGATGTTAAGTCCCATAGTGCTCAGAGCCATTTGAACCATTTTTTTCATTCGTAGTTCCACCACGTTGTAGACACAAGGGACTAAGGGAAGCCGGTTTTACGAATGAAGCCTTAGGCTGTCTAAGGAGATTATGATTTTCTCCAATTAGCAAACATCTAAAATATCTGTCAGCCCAGTTACATGTAGGTCCTTATGATAGCTCCAAATCGGCAACTCTTGTTTAGCGTTTCCCAGCAGTGGTTCCAATAGCATGAAAGATTGCGACTGTTAAACTCAATTATTTTGTTCATCGTAAAATAAAACTTGCTGTTATAAGTTACGCTAACGTATTTTATGTCATCGTAGACTGAAGGTGTGAGGTCATCCATATGAGTACCAAAAGGTAGCAGTTAAATTTTGGTTACACAATAATTCACGCAAATTTAACGGTTATCGATTCAGCTAAGTACTTAGGAATTAAAATTAAGAGCAACTTAAGTTGGAACCACTATACAGAAAAAGCTGTTGTGAAGGCGAATCAGTGACCACACGTTGCCGGCAGAACATCTACAGTGTCTAATAAAGAGACTGACTACACAACGCTTGTCCACCCTCTTCTGGAGTATTGCCGAGTGATAAGGGATCCTTACCAGTTACGTTTGAAGGAGGTCATCGAAAAAGTTCAAGAATGGCAGCTCGTTTTGTATTATCTCGAAACTGCGGAGAGTGTGTCATGGGTATGGTACGCGGGTTGGGGTGGCAATCATTAAAAGAAAGGTTTTCGTTGCGGCGAGAACTTTCATGGACTTTCTGTCACTAATTTTCTTCTACGAATGCGATAACATTTTATCAATTCACACCTACTTAGGGAGAAATAACTATCGTAATAAAATGAAATAAATCAGAGCTATACGGAATTCATTTTTCCTACGTGCTATTCGAGAGTGGAACGTTCGAGAAGTAGAATGTGATTTTCACTCTGCAGCGGAGTGTGCGCTGATATGAAACCTCCTAGCAGAGTAAACTGTGTGCCGGATCGAGACTCGAACTCGGGACCTTTGCCTTCCGCGGCCAAGTGCTCTACCAACTGAGCTACCCAAGCACGACGCACGTCCGTCCTCACCGCTTTACTTCCACCAGTACCTCGTCTTCTACCTTCCAAACTTTGCATAATCTCTCCTGCGAACCTTGCAGAACTAGCACTCCTGAAAGAAAGGATATTGCGGAGACATGGCTTAGCTTCTGGAAACATCCCCCAGGCTTTGGCTAAGCCATCTCTCCGTAATATGCTTTCTTTCAGGAGTGCTAGTTCTGCAAGGTTCGCAGGAGAGCTTCTGTAAAGTTTGAAAGGTAGGAGACGAGGTACGGGCGGAAGTAAAGCTGTGAGGACGGGGCGTGAGTCGTGCTTGGGTAGCTCAGTTGGTAGAGCACTTGGCCGCGAAAGGCAATGGTCCCGAGTTCGAGTCTCGATCCGGCACACAGTTTTAATCTGCGAGGAAGTTTCGTTCGAGAAGTAGTCTGAAAGTGTTTATATGAATCTTCTGTCAAACACTTAAGTGTGAGATGCGAGTAGATGTAGATGTATAAGTAGACTTCGTATGTTGACACAGAGACGAAACCAGCATAAGTGTTACTCTTTGGTTACGGAGAAAGTGAGTGGGGAATAAAAATTGTATAGAGAACCCAAGGCTTGACTGCCGTAAACTAGTTGTAATGGATTTAGGTTGCAGTAGTTACGTAGAAATGAAGGGACTTGCACAGGGTAGACTATTATAGGGAGATGCATCAAAAATGGTTCAAATGGCTCTGAGCAGTATGGGACTTAACATCTGAGGTCATCAGTCCCCTAGACTTAGAACTACTTAAACCTAACTAACCTAAGGACATCACACACATCCTTGCCCTAGGCAGGATTCGAACGTGCGACCGTAGCGGTCGCGCGGGGTTCCAGACTGAAGCGCCTAGGACCGCTCGGCCACACCGGCCGGCGGAGATGCATCAAATGAGTCTTTGAACTGAAGGTAACAAAATCAACAACATCAGAAATGATAGCTGATCACTTCCAGTCCTCCTGAGTGGGAGGATATAAACTACTGTTTTTGAAAATTAAAACACCAAGATGGAGACATATGATTATAATGAAATTTATTTCATATATTGGGAAGATGACAACTCACGAATCATTAGAATTACATAACTGTACATGTATCCTGACCGTCAGTATTCAGTAGGGTGTGATGCCGCTCGTTCTGTTCAAATGGTTCAAATGGCTCTGAGCACTATGGGACTTAACAGCTGAGGTTATCAGTCCCCTAGAACTTAGAACTACTTAAACCTAACTACCCTAAGGACATCACACACATCCATGCCCGAGGCAGGATTTGAACCTGCGACCGTAGCAGTCGCGCGGTTCCGAACTGAAGCGCCTATAACCGCTCGGCCACCGCGGCCGGCCCGCACGTTCTGTAATCAGAACCTCTAGACGTCGTGGCATGAACACAAAGGGTCTGTGGATATGCTGCTGAGGAACATACTGCCACATTACTTGAAGGCGCGTCAACAAAGCATTGATGCTGACTGCTGTAGGGCCAGAATGAACAAGTTGCCTATCGACCAAATCTCAGATATGTGCAACTGGTGACTCGTTCCACATCATTAGGAAATATCGTATTCATGATCCATGGAACTAGTATTAATCTAATCTAATCTAATGTAACCTAATGGCAGTTGAACGAGACGGCTAGGGAAACAATAGTGCCTGCTGTTCTTCGAAGATTGCTTGCACATTCCTCCCCAAATGGGGCTGACCATTATCCTGCCCCTTTGAAAGATGGCAAGTGAAGCTGTCTGTACGAAGGGCAGTGCCTCTGGGTCTGAAACCACCCTGATGTCGCGGCTGTTTTTCAGATACTCCCGCCACCTGCTTATGTGCATATCGCTATCCCATATCTTTTGTCACTATAGTGTAAAGCGGATTTAGTTACACTTTATAGAGAGGTCCGTGCTGGCCTGCTACCCGGCGTGCCCTCCCGTGCCGATGAAGTGGTAGGCGCTGCAGATGAGGTATTAATTACGGCTACCACGCGTCGGCGCCAGGCCGCGACGGCCGCGATTTATGGCGTTACGCAACGTGGTGGCTGGGCCGGCACCTGCTGGCGACAGGCGACATGCGTCGCACGGACAAGACAGAGCCTCTCTCTCCGCCCCCTGCTCCCGGCTCCACACGCAGACTCGCCGCTACCAGCAGCGAACCACGCGCGACTAAATTGAGAGTGGTATTTGAATGACTATTTCCGTCGCAGCTGCCCCGTCGCTATTAGCTCGCCGAGGATTTTTGAGCCCGGAATAGCCCGTCTGCATCTTTCGGACCCGATGTGAGCTGGCTTTACCGAAGATCGTAGCCGGAGTTTTGAAGTAGTATTTTGCGAAGATTCGGGGAGAGAATACAAGGTCACTTGTATTCAACACCTGCGCGATAACAACGGTGAAGTTACTGATGGCAGTGCCACTAAAACAGAGTTACTAAACACGATATTCCGAAACTCCTTCACCAAAGAAGACGAAGTAAATATTCCTGAATTCCAATCAAGAACAACTGCTAAGATGAGAAAAATAGAAGTAGATATCCTCGGAGTAACGAAGCAGCTTAAATCACTTAATAAAGGCAAGGCCTCCGGTCCAGATTCTATACCAGTCAGGTTCTTCTCAGAGTATGCTGATAAAATAGCTCCATATTTAGCAATTATATAAAATTTTCCTGGCATATTAAAACTGTGTGCCGGACCGAGATTCGAACTCGGGAACTTTGCCTTTCGCGGGCAAGTGCTCTACCAACTGAGCTACCCAAGCACGACCCACGCCGCGTCCTCACAGCTTTACTTCTGCCAGTATCACGTCTCCTACACTCCAAACTTAACAGAAGCTCTCCTGCGAACCGTGCAGAACTAGCACTCCTGAAAGAAAGTTCTGCAAGGTTCGCAGGAGAGCTTCTGTTAAGTTTGGAGGGTAGGAGACGAGGTACTGGCAGAAGTAAAGCTGTGAGGACGCGGCGTGGGTCGTGCTTGGGTAGCTCAGTTGGTAGAGCACTTGCCCGCGAAAGGCAAAGGTCCCGAGTTGGAGTCTCGATCCGGCACACAGTTTTAATCTGCCAGGAAGTTTCATATCAGCGCACAGTCCGCTGCAGAGTGAAAATCTCATTCTGGAAATTATATAAAATCACTCGCTCACAGGAAGATCCGTACCTAAAGACTGGAAAATTGCTTAAGTGACACCAATACCCAAACTGGGAAATAGGACTAATCTGCTGAATTACAGGCCTGTATCACTAACGTCGATTTGCAGTAGGGTTTTGGAACATGTACTGTATTCGAACATTATGAAGCACCTCGAAGAAAACGATTTATTGACACATAGTCAGTACGGTTTCAGAAAATATAGTTCTTGTGAAACACAATTAGCTCTTTATACTCATGAAGTAATAAGTGCTATCGACAGGGGATGTCAAATTGGTTCCATATTTTTAGATTTCCAGAAGGCTTTCGACACTGTTCCTCATAAGCGTCTTCTAACCAAACTGCGCGCCTACGGAGTATCGCCTCAGTTGTGCGACTGGATTCGTGATTTCCTGTCAGAAAGGTCACAGTTCGTAGTAATAGACGGAAAGTCATCGAGTAAAACAGAAGTAATATCCGGCGTTCCCCAAGGAAGTGTTACAGGCCCTCTATTGTTCCTGATCTATATTAACGACATAGGACACAATCTGAGTAGCCGCCTTAGATTGTTTGCAGATGATGCTGTCATTTACCGTTTTGTAAAGCCATCAGATGATCAAAACGACTTGCAAAATGATTTAGATAAGATACCTGTATGATGTGAAAAGTGGCAATTGTCCCTGAATAAGGAAAAGTGTGAAGTTGTTCACATGAGTACTAAAAGAAATCAGCTAAATTTCGATTACGCGATAAGTCACACAAGTCTGAAGGCTGTAAATCCAACTAAATATTTAGGGATTACAATTACAAATAACCTAAATTGGAACGATCACACAGATGATAATGTAGGTAGAGCAAACCAAAGACTGCGATTCATTGGCAGAACACTTAGAAGGTCTACTAAAGAGGCTGCTTACACCAGGCTTGTCCTCCCTATTCTTGAGTATTGCTGTGCGGTGTGGGATCCGCATTAGGTGGGACTGACGGATGACATTGAAAAAGTACAAAGAAGGGCAGCACGTTTTGTATTATCGCGAAATAGGGGAGATAGTGCTACAGACATGATGCGTGAATTGGAGTGGCAATCATTAAAACAAAGGCGTTTTCGTTGCGACGGGATCTTGTCATGAAATTTCAATCACCAGTTTTCTCCTCCGATTGCAAAAACATTCTGTCGGCACCCACCTACATAGCGAGAAATGATCACGATAAAATAAAAGAAATCAGAGCTCGGACAGAAAAATTTAAGTGCTCGTTTTTCCCGCGTGCCTTTCGAGCGTGGAACGGTAGAGAGACAGCTTGAAGGTCGTTCATTGAACCCTCTGCCAGGCACTTTATTGTGAATAGTAGAGTAATCACGTAGATGTAGATGTTTTCACTTGCAGTAAGTAATGGCTTGTTACAATTAAAGTGCAGCTGCTCACGGAGGTCCAGTGTGGGTCTTAACTATCGTATGGGCGTGAAACTTGATAGATACGCTAATGCGTTAATGCGGACCCGATTTACGCTGGAAAAAGTTAGTTTCTAGTTTGGCAGCATGTGCAAATCTGACGCTGTACAGCATTTCCTCGACGTCTCTGGTACTCATATTGAACGAATCGTGTAAGCGGTGATTAGTAATGGCTTTTTCACTTCTTTTACTTTTTCTGTCCATGTTCCTCTCCTGATCGATTATATATGGAAACATTTCTACACGTCTTTCTTGCATTCACAGAGCCAGATCTGTACCTTGTGGCTAAAATTTGAACTAATCTGTTTCCAGCGTAAATCGGGTACGCATTAGCGGATTAGAATATCTATCAAGTTTCGCTGTCATACGACAGTTACAACACACACTGGACATCTCTGGGTAGCTGCACTTTAGTTATAGCTACCTGGTATTGTGCATCGGTACTGTTCCTCAGAAGTATCCCAATAATGTTGTTAAACAGACAAATGTCGATGACGGAATCTTTATCAGCGCCCTTAAATATATTCCTTTAGCCAGGCGAATAAAGTCTTTTCTCGTAAGCAATATTAGTGGAACAGTGCCCCATGGTGACCTGTTAGAGACTTGAAAGACTGTCTGCAAATGTAAACACAGTCTACAATTGACTATCAGTGTATGAAAATTGATAAAATTCTCGCATGGATGCCTGCCTACCTACAAGCATATTCGTCCCCTCTCCTCACACTTTCATATCGCTGTAACGCAGTCACGACAAAAAATACTAAATAAAACCGGAATTATATGTGAATGTATGCTTTCCCGGCGTGTAATGCTGCTGAAATATTCTCGGGCTTCCACCCGCCTGGCTGCATTCAAATTCCGCGACGTTTCGGTGACTGTCATTCTCATCATTTTGTGGAAAGAATATGACGAGAATGACACTCATCGAAATGTCGCGAAATTTGAACATAGACACCCGGATGGAAGCCCGAGAAGATTTCATCGGCTAAAACCTGAATTATCTGAGAAATGTGCTAAAGCATTTCACCAGGTACATGCCGCTGACTGACCGCTGTTGGGCAAGAGAGAAGAATAAGTTAAAGTTTGAAACTTCCCGGCAGATTAAAACTGTGTGCCCGACCGAGACTCGAACTCGGGACCTTTGCCTTTCGCGGGCAAGTGCTCTACCATCTGAGCTACCGAAGCACGACTCACGCCCGGTCCTCACAGCTTTACTTCTGCCAGTATCACGTCTCCTACCTTCCAAACTTTACAGAAGCTCTCCTGCGAACCTTGCAGAACTAGCACTCCTGAAAGAATGGATACTGCGGAGACATGGCTTAGCCACAGCCTGGGGGATGTTTCCAGAATGTGCCCGACCGAAGCATGACTCAAAGGTCCCGAGTTCGAGTCTCGGTCGGGCACACAGTTTTAATCTGCCAGGAAGTTTCATATCAGCGCACACTCCGCTGCAGAGTGAAAATCTCATTCTGGAAACATCCCCCAGGCTGTGGCTAAACCATGTCTCCGCAGTATCCTTTCTTTCATGAGTGCTAGTTCTGCAAGTTTCGCAGGAGAGCTTCTGTAAAGTTTGGAAGGTAGGAGACGAGATACTGGCAGAAGTAAAGCTGTGAGGACCTGGCGTGAGTCCTGCTTCGGTAGCTCAGATGGTAGAGCACTTGCCCGCGAAAGGCAAAGGTCCCGAGTTCGAGTCTCGGTCGGGCACACAGTTTTAATCTGCCAGGAAGTTTCATAT
The DNA here is from genome assembly GCF_023864275.1 of Schistocerca cancellata. Taxonomy (NCBI): domain Eukaryota; kingdom Metazoa; phylum Arthropoda; class Insecta; order Orthoptera; family Acrididae; genus Schistocerca; species Schistocerca cancellata. The sequence goes on along the minus strand of NC_064627.1, from coordinate 305,439,085 downwards.
CAGCGCACTCTCCGCTGCAGAGTGAAAATCTCATTCAAGTAAAAGTTTGTCAATACACATCTCCATGGGCGCTAGAATTACTTAATACCTCAACAAACACACACACACACACACACACACACACACACACACACACACACACACACACACACACACACACAGAGAGAGAGAGAGAGAGAGAGAGAGAGAGAGAGAGAGAGAGAGAGACTATATTCTCTCCTAAAAGTCGTCAGGCGAATTCAGCAGATATTTACGATCTGGTTTTTGCATTGTGGAGCTGGAATCAACCGAAATAATTACTGCTCGTAGTATGTTTCATGCGACGCCCAGCGTCAAAAGAAAGAGTCGGTTTGTTTCCCGTTATAAAAGAAATTATTTTTATCGAAATTTGATTTCCCTCTTCGATAAGGAGCTACTAAATTAGTCTAGTCTGGTATTCGTTTTATCGATTTGTATTGACAGGAAAGGTGGAAGGAGTATATAGAGGGTCTATACAAGGGCGATGTACTTGAGGACAATATTATGGAAATGGAAGAGGATGTAGATGAAGATGAAATGGGAGATACGATACTGCGAGAAGAGTTTGACAGAGCACTGAAAGACCTGAGTCGAAACAAGGCCCCCGGAGTAGACAACATTCCATTGGAACTACTGATGGCCTTGGGAGAGCCAGTCCTGACAAAACTACCATATGGTGAGCAAGATGTATGAAACAGGCGAAATACCCTCAGACTTCAAGAAGAATATAATAATTCCAATCCCAAAGAAAGCAGGTGTTGACAGATGTGAAAATTACGAACAATCAGTTTAATAAGCCACAGCTGCAAACTACTAACACGAATTATTTACAGACGAATGGAAAAACTAGTAGAAGCCGACCTCGGGGAAGATCAGTTTGGATTCCGTAGAAATACTGGAACACGTGAGGCAATACTGACCTTACGACTTATCTTAGAAGAAAGATTAAGGAAAGGCAAACCTACGTTTCTAGCATTTGTAGACTTAGGGAAAGCTTTTGGCAATGTTGACTGGAATACTCTCTTTCAAATTATAAAGGTGGCAGGGGTAAAATACAGGGAGCGAAAGGCTATTTACAATTTGTACAGAAACCAGATGGCAGTTATAAGAGTCGAGGGGCATGAAAGGGAAACAGTGGTTGGGAAGGGAGTAAGACAGGGTTGTAGCCTCTCCCCGATGTTATTCAATCTGTATATTGAGCAAGCAGTAAAGGAAACAAAAGAAAAATTTGGAGTAGGTATTAAAATCCATGGAGAAGAAATAAAAACTTTGAGGTTCGCCGATGACATTGTAATTCTGTCAGAGACAGCAAAGGACTTGGAAGAGCAGTTGAACGGAATGGATGGTGTCTTGAAGGGAGGATACAAGATGAACATCAACAAAAGCAAAACGAGAATAATGGAATGTAGTCGAATTAAGTCGGGTGATGTTGAGGGTATTAGATTAGGAAATGAGACACTTAAAGTAGTAAAGGAGTTTTGCTATTTGGGGAGCAAAATAACTGATGATGGTCGAAGTAGAGAGGATATAAAATGTAGACTGGCAATGGCAAGGAAAGCGTTTCTGAAGAAGAGAAATTTGTTAACATCGTGTATAGATTTAAGTGTCAGGAAGTCAGTTCTGAAAGTATTTGTATGGAGTGTAGCCATGTATGGAAGTGAAACATGGACGGTAGATAGTTTGGGCAAGAAGAGAATAGAAGCTTTCGAAATGTGGTGCTACAGAAGAATGCTGAAGATTAGATGGGTAGATCACATAACTAATGAGGAAGTATTGAATAGGATTGGGGAGAAGAGAGGTTTGTGGCACAACTTGACGAGAAGAAGGGATCGGTTGGTAGGACATGTTCTGAGGCATCAAGGGATCACCAATTTAGTATTGGAGGGCAGCGTGGAGGGTAAAAATCGTAGGGGGAGACCAAGAGATGAATACACTAAGCAGGTTCAGAAGGATGTAGGTTGCAGTAGGTACTGGGAGATGAAGAAGCTTGCACAGGATAGAGTAGCATGGAGAGCTGCATCAAACCAGTCTCAGGACTGAAGACCACAACAACAACAACATTGACAGGAACAGTAGAACACGAAGAAAATACTGCAATCCAGCAGCAACACAGCGTTGCACGTTTGACGGTAGCAGTCAGCTCGGACCAGGGTGCTGTCACTGCTAGATTGCTAGTTATTCCTCTAGTTTTACTATCGCTGTTAATACGTATCGATAAAAGAAATCTCGCACTGGACTAATTTAGCAGAGCTCTGTTGAAAGCGTTGGGAAAATTCCACATTAAAAACATTTGATTTGCAACGGGAAAGACACCGACGCCTTCCGTCGACACTAGTAATCGCATGAAAGTGTTAATGAGCACTATTTGCTTGGGCAGACTCCAGCTGTACAACGCAAAAGCGAAATCGCAAATATCTGCTGAAGCACCAGATAAAACGACTCTTAGGAGGGACTTACGATACTACAGTGCATGTGTCATTCTAAATTACATGCAAAATTCCTTCAGACATGCATGCATGTTCAAACGAACTGGCACTCCGGCGACTACAGAAATTATGAAATACATTAAATGTATTCGCAATTGCTAATATGCACAACGATCGGTTGTAGAATGAAATAAGGACAGTGAAAATTTGTGCTTGATCGGGACTCGAACCCGGATTCCTCTTGGTGCGAGCGGTCGCCGTAACTGCTTTTTACCTTTTTTCTTTTCTGTACTTGATTTTTTATTATTATTAGGGCCTCCCTTCGCCCCTCATAGCCCAGCCATTCTCTCATCTGTTTAGCATTCATCGGCTACTTTCTAAGCTTTATTTGCAAGTAAATCATTAAAAGGCAGAAGTTCATTTATGAAGAAGGGAAAAAAATGAAGATTTTCTCCATATCTGTGATGGAAGAAGATTAACGGAAATATGTATTACTTGTAATCTTCTGTTAACCAATTTATTTGTTCTTTTCAAAGTAGTAACAGCAAAACGAAATGGTACACAAATAATTATCATTTAATTGTTGAAGAAAAATTGGCTTCCCGTCCCTGGATGGAAATGAAGTGTAAGAACACAAAATGGGAAATAAAACTGCCTTCTGAATCGTTGAACGTCTGCAATAATTCCTTAAAGATTCAAATATAAGGAAAGTCTCCGAAAGTAATTAAGGTTCGTACGTACATTGGCTATTCTTGTACGACTCACGGACAAACCCAAACCCCCATATGCCGTCGTTCCTGCGTCACAACATGTGCTTGTACACACAATGAAAGTGCTAATTTGTTTTTGTTGTATGGTAACGTATAGTTATATTTACCTTTTATTTTGTCTATTACGTAATGTGAAGCTAAACTCCTGATTAGAAGTACAGTTAGGCAACACCAAGAAGGACCTGTGCGACGTATCGCAACTACTGTGCATATTGGTGTACAATTACTGCCATCATCAAACAGCTACTAAAACAAGTTACAATCGAAATACCTACGGTAGGCGTGTTTCTACACCTGAAAGACCCTGTCTGTTCAAATTTCGCACCAGTAGCTAGTAGCGCCACTATTAGGACGCAGATCAGGTTTTCTTTGAATACACACTGCAACGGTGGTGAGTGATAGTTACCTTCGAGAGCGGACGTTGTAAGTTGATGTTAGTCAAAATGGTCTTTACGGCGAGACAGATCTCATTATCAACATCTCACTGACAAGGGGAGGCCGCCAATTGTGAAATTCAGATTCGATTCATACTGTGCATAATAAAAGCATATGGCCAGAGGTGTAATGTGGCAAAGCACCAAGATGCACTTCTCAGTCGTTGTCGAGAAAATCGACAGTTAAAAGAAACCGTTGCGGTGAAATACTCTCTAAGCTTAACAGTTTTCTACAGCGTCGTGGCGCAGCGGTAAGCGGTCGGCTTCGTAATCTGAAGGTCGCCGTATCGAATCTCTCGCCGTGCAACTTTTTTTTATTATTTGTTTTTTTGTAATTCAAATGTACACACACACACACACACACACACACACACACACACACACACACACACACACACACACATATATATATATATATATATAATCCATCGTCCACCACCAATTGTCTTCTCCGATTTTTGCCGATATGATACGATACGCGTGGTATACATCAAACCTGACGAACGATAGAACAATTTTTCAGAATGTCAATCAGGTGTGTTTCCCAATAGATAATTTAAAAAACAATTGTTCTTGTAAAAATGCATCGTTTATCAGATGTGCTCGATGTCGTGCTGTTTTCTGCTTTCCATGTTTCTATGATAACTATCACTCTGGTTCGTGCGATACTTCAGCTACTTCTGGTCACTAATTGTTAATTATGTGCGAGTGTATACCGAACTTTTCAGTAAATTCTATCCACTTGAATATTATTTGTGATATTGTGTTTTATTTCAAGTTTTATTTTTCCACGACAAACCACTTTCAACAACTTATTAGATGTGTAATTGTTGCAACTGATTGCCGGGAATTATATATATATATATATTTGAATTACAAAAAAAAACAAATAATAAAAAAAAGTTGCACGGCGAGAGATTCGATACGGTGACCTTCGGATTACGAACCCGAGCGCTTACCGCTGCGCCACAACGCTGTAGAAAACTATTAATCATAGAAAGTATTTCACCGCAACGGTTTCTATTAACTATCGATTTTCTCGACAACGACTGAGAAGTGTATCTTGGTGCTTTGCCACATTACACCTCTGGACATGAGCTTTTATTATGCGCAGTATGAATCGAATCTGAATTTCACAATTGGCGGCCTCCCCTTGTGAGTTTGAACGAGGTCGTGTAATAGGGCTATGATAAGCTGGATGTTCCTTCTGCGATACTGTATTTAAAGACTTAGCAGGAATGTAGCCACTGTAGACGAATGCTGCCAGCGGTGGCCACGAGAATGTACGCTCACAAGAAGACCAGGCTCCGAACGGCCATGTGGCAGTACCGGAGGGAACACCATAGTGTTCGGTGTGTGGCTCTGGCTCATAGTACTGCATCTGCAGCAGCAGTTGGCACCACTGTGGCACAAAGAACTGTTACAAATTGGTTACTTGGAGGACAACTCCCAGCCAGACGCCTTGCAGCGTGCATTCCACTGACCCGAGACCACCACCATTTGCGACTTCAGTGGTGTCGAGCTAACTGTAAGGCAGGGTGTGGGACTGTTGTGTTTTCTGATTAAAGCTGGTGCTGCCTCGGTGCTGGTGATATCCGTGTGTCGATCAGGAGGAGGCCAGCTGCAACCAACCTGTCTGCTTGCTAGACACACAGGACTTACACCTGGAGTTCTGGTCTGGGGTGCGGTTTCGTATGACAGCAGGAGCACTCTCGTTGCTATCCCACGCGCTCTGACTGCAAAATTGTACGTCATTCTGATGATTTGACCTTTTGTGCTGCCATTCATGAACAACATAGCAGGGGGTGTTTATAAAGAAAGACAAAGTTTGTCAGTATGTTCACCTTACAGAGTCCTTCTATAAGGCTGTGAAAACTGAACACTTGACAACGGACAACGGGTTCTTTAGAGGCAGTGAAGATGACTATGCGATGAAGATTACCGAGAAGATTATCTGTACGAGTAACAAATTCAGTGACGAAGTTTTAAAGAAACTGTAGGAGAGTAAAAGTCTTGTGACTGCTATTCAGATGAGGAATGCAGGCCGCGCGGGATTAGCCTAGCGGTCTAAGGAGCGCTGCAGTCATGAACTGTGCGGCAGGTCCCGGCGGAGGTTCGAGTGCTCCCTCGGGTATGGGTGTAGGTGTGTTTGTCCTTAGGATAATTTAGGTTAAGTAGTGTGTAAGCTTACGGACTGATGACCTTAGTAGTTAAGTCCCATAAGATTTCACACACATTTGAACATTTTGAGGAATGTAGAAAACTGTGATCGTATATTTACACTGAACAGCTCTTAAAAAATTTTAAGGCAAATCTAGGGGGGGGGGGGGGGGAAAGGCATGGTGAGATCACCGAAAATGTCACTCAGGATGTAACAGTAAAAAAAAAAAAATTGGAAATTTGTGGTAAGTTTCTATAGGAACAAACTGCCAAGGTCATCGGTCCCTAGGCTTACACACTACTTAATCTAACTTAAACTAATTTAGGCTGAGGACAACACACACACACACACACACACACACACACACACACACACACACCCATACTCAAGGGACGTCTCGAACCTCAGAGGGGGGGGTAGCCGCGGGAGCCGTGGCAAGGCTCCATAGACCTCACAGCTAACCCGCGTGGCTATAACAGTAAAAATGAAAAGCATACTATAGACAAGACATGGCTTTTAGAAGATTGGGAGGAGCGGTCCAAATCTCTAAATACTTACCAAAAAATAGTTGCTTTCTACCAGCAATTCAAGTAGCAATAGCTGCAACTGTTGTGCGGTAAGTGTGGAAAACGTAATCCCACCGTAATAAATGACAAATACTATATCTGAATGTATTAATATACGCCGAAAAGTATGTTTATTACAAGTTTAGCACAAAACCGTCTACTGGGGTGGCGAAAGAATGAGATTAAAATGGAATCAAAGAGGGAGGCTGTGCTCGAGTATGCGCTCCAGTCGCCACGGCGAATGGAATAGTCTGGCTTATCACGTGAGTGGGACGTCGTCAGACCATGTACTGGTCGACGGTATACCACTCGATAAAAGGATGGACAACACACTCGATAGCAGCACATTACATGAGAGTCCTACCGTCGGTGCGTGACACAGGGAATCATCCATTCCAGAAGTTGTGCAAGCACTGGGCGTTCCACGAGCTTTCGTGTCCACAGCGTACTGTAACACCTCGATACCGAGAAAAAATCTACCAGCTGAGTCTTCAGGTGTGTATAACGTATTGATGAAACCGGTTGCTGTTGAAACTGCAGTTTCTAGCAGCGAACAGATAAACCATACAGAACAAAATCTCCTGCTAATTCAGGACATCAAGAATTCAGATTCATACGATCTTCCTATTATGCGGTACAGAAGCTACCGACCGTAGCGGTCACAACATGCACAGGGTACGGATGGAGATGGGCGTAGGATCACTGCCTTTTTATGCTCGATGCGTGTAAAAAAGGTCTCGCGATATTTATTAATGGCTGAATAACTGTGTATTAAACTACGCGAGTTGACGCATACGTGCGAAGAGGCCACCATTCAAGAAGACGGTCGAGATATTCGTGTATGAGGGATGCTTATATTCCATGTTACTTGACGCATCAACCAAAGTTTCTCATCAGCGACAGATTGAGTCTACTGACCGATTAGTGCTTCCGGTTCATTACCTGTGGCACCTCAGAGGGTACATACACCTTCCCACTGAACGCGAATCTTGTCAGAATTTTATGAAACTTCCACCAGCATAAGGGCGTTAGTGTGAAGCCTCTGTCATATGAGCGCAAACACACTAAGCGCCTCTGAAAAGCTACAGATAGCGACGTGCACGTATTAGACGCAAGGCCGACCGATCTGTCAGTTGTGGTAGGTGATTGATCGGTCATGAATTAGAATCACAGTCCAACACATTCGGTGTCTCGCGGAGCGTTTTTGTTTTGCCTCTTTTTTTTAGGGTGCAAAGGTTCCTACTAGAGATTAGCCGGTTGTATGACGTCATTTCCGAAAACGTCGTCTCCGTACTCTCGGAGGCTCGATTCGTAAGGCTCTGCTACTGCCGCCCATTTAACTGAAAACTCTTCGCCTGAGTCTTGTGTCGGGTACAAGAGGACCAGACCAGCGTAGATAGGAGAGCAAGTACACGAGTTCGAAAGCAGAATCGAGAACTCGTGGCATTACAGCTACGTCCGCATGGGTATTACGGTTATTTTATACCAGTCCAGTTCCTTCTGGAACTAACGCAAGCTGTGACTGGACCATTCTCTTCCACACCTGTCTCCAAACGATGGGCGAGCAAAGTATAGAAGAAAGTAACTCGCAGTGATTTCTAGTCAGTTGTCGATACATACTCGCCTTGCTCTGTTGATGGAGCAAGATGCCAAGAATCGTGTTGAAGTTGTAAGCGAACTGCCCTTTCTGGCTCTGCTGAGTATGTGAAGTATCTATTCAAAAATATGCTTTGAAGACACGCTCTTTTCTACATAAAATTTACATCCAAGAAATGATTTTTAACAAAATCTCTATGAAAAATGTATTTAGGAGTACTGAAATGATCGAATGGCAATGTTGGCCGGGAGGCCCCATGCGGGGGAGTTCGGCCGCCGTATTGCAACTCCTTTTTAGTTGTCGAATGATGAAAATGATGGACACACATCACCCAGTGCCCTGCCGGTAACTGAACCCGGGCCCCTTGCGTGGTAGGCGGAAACGCTACCGCTACGCTACGGAGGTGGACCGAGAGTAGTGACTGCTTACTTTGTGCAGTGGAAAGATAAGAGGGCATAACTGAATATTTAAACGAATATTATGCTCACACTTACTTCCTGCAAGCTCATAATCTGATTTCAAGAACATGTAGACGACCCAGCCAAAGGGCGAGTTATATACGATGAGCATACACAGCTCAGTCTGAAAACCTCTCAGTTTTCTACCGAGAAACCTGTAACATATATACCCGAAACAAACAGTTCGAACACGATCTGATAAGCATCCGGCACTCTCGGAATCTCCACCCTGTCACCTTCAATCCGTAAGACATGCAAGGAATGGAAAAGCATTCCGCCGATTTAATTTCTTAAAATGTGTACACTGACTGCAATAGTGGCCCACTTTGACCAGAATTCCTGCTGAAGGCCGAGTACATATAATGGTACATATTGTAGTTAAAGTGGGGGTGCAACGTGCACACAATACCACGAAAGTCATAGAATCCTTAAACATGAATTTATCATTGGCGCGGGAATATGAATAGCTTTCAGAAGCTTCAATTCAGTGAATAATTATTTCGTCTCAAAACGTAGCCACTGATACAGGAGAGAGTAAGATTGCCCATACATGAAACAAGAGCCATCCTAAGGCACCACAAACGAAAGAACTAAACAAGATATTCTATATCCACTGGAAAAAGCTAAAAACATTTAGCTAAACGAGAGTGTGACTAATTTCAGCACGCCTATTATTCGGACGAATTCTGTACCAAGAGCCTTAAAACTAACCCTTTCACTAAACAACAAACGTTCACTCTGGGCGTAAGCAAATGCTGTAGTGTTATACCAAGCAGCGCGATGCTAAATGGTATCTCACCATAATTTTGTAATTCGTTGCACTAGAACGGCTATCAGAAACCAACTTCAAAGGAAGTTAATACGTTACTCGTCTATACAAGGGCTGCAGCAGATGACAATCCGGAAACGGTGGCAGGAAAATAACCAGACCAGACTCGACTAGATTCGACTAGACTAGGCCGCTTTGTACGACTCAGACGAGCATGCACGCAGAGAACTCTTGGCCGCACTAGTTCCAACTGGCTACCGCTTCAGCTCGCCAAAGCATATCACTTTAAGTTCGACTGAGCCCGCAGCATAGTACACGTCATAGTATGCCATTTTGAATGCGAAGGATCCAGGCTAACTGCAGTAAATTTAATATTCTTTATGCAGTTGTTTCGGCTTTATTTCCATTCTCAAGTAATCTTCAAATGCAACATAGGTGAGACCATCTACATATATGGTGGTTATCCATGTGAATAACTATACATTGTAATTTCACGTTGTTACTCATGTCTAGTTTGATTTGACATCCATATTGCATCTCCACAGTCTAGTTCGTAGTGATTATGTGATATATGGTAATTACAAACCTACGGAATGCGTTTCGACACGTGTCCGATAGTTCATTTACTACAAAGTACGATTTGACATATATATGAAAGTTAGTTTACTAGTAAGATGCTCTATGTTAACAAAGTATAATGAGCTAAGCAACGAAACATTATATTTCGCCCGCATCGCGAGGTCGTGCGGTAGCGTTACACGCTTCCCACGCCCGGGTTCCCGGGTTCGATTCCCGGCGGGGTCAGGGATTTTCTCTGCCTCGTGATGGCTGGGTGTTGTGTGCTGTCCTTAGGTTAGTTAGGTTTAAGTAGTTCTAAGTTCTAGGGGACTGATGACCATAGATGTTAAGTCCCATAGTGCTCAGAGCCATTTGAACCATTTTATTATATTTCACTGACTGGATTTTACTGTAAGTTAAATCTTTGGTCTGAGTATTTGTTGTCAAATGTACTATCGTCTGTCGTATTCCAGAAAATCAATGAAGTTTTCCAGATGTGTATTTATGTTTGCCGGCCGGAGTGGCCGTGCGGTTCAGGGCGCTACAGTCTGGAGCCGAGAGACCGCTACGGTCGCAGGTTCGAATCCTGCCTCGGGCATGGATATGTGTGATGTCCTTGGGTTAGTTAGGTTTAATTAGTTCTAAGTTCTAGGTGACTGATGACCTCAGAAGTTAAGTCGCATAGTGGTCAGAGTCATTTTTGAACCATTTATGTTTAAACTCTCTGAGTTCGTTTAATATATTTATATATATCTCCAATTCTTCAGTTATGTTCATAGTAAGTTCTTTTGGTATTCTGTGTAATATTGTAATGTAGTTTCAATTTTCCCGATTGTGTGGTACTGGTTTTTTTTAGAATCAGATTCAGTGAATACACCAGAAACATAGACAGTAATCAATCTAGCTTCTTCTTACATCTAAAAAGACCAATACCATACAGCCGAGAAACCCTGTCGTCCAAATTTAGATACTTTCATTATGCTGCCATCATCTTACATCATGCGTAGGGATGGTAAACGAAAATAAGAGTGATCATGGCACGTAGAGACTCTTATAGACAATCTTTCGAATGGAATAGGGCAAAAATATTTGTACGATGTTTCCTTCGCCAAGCACAGTTTAATGAATTTCTGAGTATATACAGGGTATTTCAGAGTCTTCACATCAAACGTCAAAAGGTAATAGAACATGTCATAATGTCAGGGAAATATTTTCTTAGAAATAAAATATTCACCGATGCTTTGTGGCGACGCTAGGCGTCTTTTAGTATTCACCGGCGCTGGTACGACGAGATTTAACCAGATAAGCAGAATCTACTAGCCAGGTATGCTGCATTCTAGCTGCCCCAGTAAACTGATTGATTTTTAATAAGAAAAGCTTAAGAATGAGTGTCTCTGTGGAGAAAGATACTTTAGAAGCGAATCAGGAACTTTAATTGGCTCAGTCCTACCCCCCCCCCCACCCACCCACCCACCCCCGCACCTTTCACACGGAGCAGATGACTGCATTATAGGCAACACACGTTTGTATACGCACATCACAGGCTGCCCGTGCCCTGCCGCTTCTCAGAGGAATAACCAATAAAAATGGGCGCCTCATGACGCGATCTATCATCCATAGATGACTCATGCAAAGACTGGAACACCCTGTCTACAGATGCAGACTCGTCTGGAAGGTGCTCTTCATCTGCTGTCTTCTTAGTGAACATAGTACACTGATGGAAAAAAGTAGTACACCTGGAAATAGACGTCATTTTTGGTCCAGTGGCGGCATATGCCACCTGAGGACATATGTACTGATAATGGTTTCAACGTCGTCCGCACCCAGACAGCTTAGCGGTATAGCTACCAGAGGACCATCTGCCGCCGGCCGGGGTTGCCGAGCGGTTCTAGGCGCTACAGTCTGGAACCGCGCGACCGCTACGGTCGCAGTTTCGAATCCTGCCTCGGGTATGGATGTGTGTGATGTCCTTAGGTTAATTAGGTTTAATTAGTTCCAAGTTCTAAGGGACTGATGACCTTAGAAGTGAAGTCCTATAGTGCTCAGAGCCATTTGAACCATTTTTGAGGACCATCTGTGTTTACTTTTTAATACAGAATGCTCACATCCAGAACACTCAGTGTAATGCAAACGTGTGAAGAAAGCAGAAACCATGCCACGGAGAAGCACTCGTGGTTCTTACAGCCAATTAAGAGAGATTGGAAAGGGTCAAATTGTGGCCTTCAGAGTGGCTGAATTGTGCTTACGGAGAACTGCCGCACGTTGAACGTGCTGCGTCAATTGGTCACGAGAACATTCTCACACGCGCAGACGGGTTTCTGGACGTCCACGCACCACAGATGCCCGCCGAGCCCGTCGTATTGTAAGGGCAGCAGTGACAGATAGTACAACTGCCACAGCACAGATAAGAGGGCTTGTGAGTCCAAATGTGTCAACACGAATTGTTGCGAACCGGTTTTTAGCAGTGTGTCTACGGCCACACCTCTAGCCCGTCTTCCACTCACGGCACAGCATCGACGTACACATCAGAGTATCACTTGGAAAATAGAACTGCGCACCGTGGTCTTCAGCGATGCAAGCAGATTCTGTCTGCACGCTAGTGGGTCGTTTATGCGAATGACGTAGACCTGGCGAGCGCTGTCCCATAGAGTACATTCGTCCAATACACACTGGTCCCATCCCAGGCCTTACTGACTGGGGTGCGATAAGCTAAAACTCTAGTTCACTTTTGGTTCAAAAATGGTTCAAATGGCTCTGAGCACTATAGGACTCAACTGCTGTGGTCATCAGTCCCCTAGAACTTAGAACTAATTAAACCTAACTAACCTAAGGACATCACACACATCCATGCCCGAGGCAGGATTCGAACCTGCGACCGTAGCAGCAGCGCGGCTCCGGACTGGAGCGCCTAGAACCGCACGACCACCCCGGCCGGCTCACTTTTGGTGTTTCTGGAGGCGACGCTAACAGCGCTCACAACGTGAAGAATGTTGTTAGGCTTGTTCATTTGCTGTTCTTGCAGCAGGAAGGTAATGTGTTGTTCCAACAGGATAACTGTCGCCCACGCACTGCCCTTGAAATTTAACGTATCCTGCAAGACGTGCAACAGCGCCCCTGGGCAGGACGATCTCTGGACCTGGCTCCAATCGAGGAAGTGCGGGATATGATGGGACGAGAAGTGACTCGGGCGACTTGTCAACCAACTCCTACCGAACTAGTTGAACAGGTCGAGCAGGACTGGCATGAAGTATTCCAGGACAGTATTCGCCCTCTGTGCAGTCACTTTGATGCCTCGGTCAGCGCCTGCATTGCCGCCCGTGGAGGATACACAACGTATTAGCACGGGTGTTTCAGGATGGGTCGCTACCTCGTACTTCAGAACCGATTGTGCTATTGGTCGTGCTCCATACGCACTACTGCAACAATAAACCTTGAGTGAATTGGAAACCTCTAGAAGGGTGTATTAATTTTTTCCGGCAGTGTAATTTAGTTCCAGGCAACGGCCTTGCCGCAGTGGATACACCGGTTCCCGTGAGATCATCGAAATTAAGCGCTGTCGGGCGTAGTCGGCACTTGGATGGGTGACCATCCAGTCGCCATGCGCTGTTGCTATTTTTCGGGGTGCACTCAGCCTCGTGATGCCAATTGAGGAGCTACTCGACCGAATAGTAGCGGCTCCGGTCAAAGAAAACCATCATAACATAACGACCGGGAAAGCGGTGTGCTGACCACACGCCCCTCCTATCCGCATCCTCAACCGAGGATGACACAGCGGTCGAATGGTCCCGATGGACCACTTGCGGCCTGAAGACGGAGTGGTGGTAATTTAGTTCCACACTGCCTTTACTATATCTGCTTGTCCTGGATATTTGTATCTCAAATTCTCATTCGACCCCGTAATTCTGCGCTAATTTCTAGTTTGTTTGGATTTTTTTTATCATCCTGTATTTAACTGTAAGAAGAATCCGATTTTCCCGCTGGAAAAGCTCCCCAGTTTGAGATAAACCTACATGACTTGAAGGGGGGGGGGGTGGAAGGTAGAGAGTTCACTTTTTTAGCTCCGATCAAAGAATCGGAATGAAAGCTTGGCTGTAGGTGCACTTGTCGTGAGCGTTCTTGCTGCTAGTGCGTGGGTGAAGTTGGCACGTGCTGCGTCCCGCGTGATCTCTGGCACGCTGTACGTCACCTGAGAATCAGACGCAAGTGACGTCGCGTGTGACGTACGGAGCGTCACACAGGTATTTTTAACAGGCTGAGTCCTAGGTCCCATTATTCAAAATACCAGGTACGAGTGCACCAGATGCGCACTAGCAAAGGGAGAAAGGGACCGGAAGACGCGCAGCTTAGCATCGCCCTCGAGAAAAGAGCTGTTGTAATTTGTTGTACACTCAGAGAGAAGACATGACGAGCCAATCTTCTGCACTTATCAGCAATCAAACAAAATAAGTGAACGAGTTAGCGCAGAGGTTAATGAACGGACGTTCATGAAAAACACTAAATCCAGAATTTTGAAAATACGCAATGTAATTTTATGCCGTGCATTACATGAGGTTAACACCTTTACTGCTAGGTTCCTCAAATTTTACGTTTTTTATGGAATTTAGAAATTTTATTTTCAAAAAATGGTGTATGTACCTATTTCCCAGAAGCTGTTAAAAAGATTTCTACAAAATTTTCTCTCTTTAATGTCTTTGCATATACTAAACTTCTCGCATGAGGCTTTACGAATATAACGAATAGGAGAATTTCAATAATTTTTTAATTATAATTCTGCAAGTACAACAGGAAAGTCAAGCAAAATTTCAAATACACTCCTGGAAATGGAAAAAAGAACACATTGACACCGGTGTGTCAGACCACCATACTTGCTCCGGACACTGCGAGAGGGCTGTACAAGCAATGATCACACGCACGGCACAGCGGACACACCAGGAACCGCGGTGTTGGCCGTCGAATGGCGCTAGCTGCGCAGCATTTGTGCACCGCCGCCGTCAGTGTCAGCCAGTTTGCCGTGGCATACGGAGCTCCATCGCAGTCTTTAACACTGGTAGCATGCCGCGACAGCGTGGACGTAAACCGTATGTGCAGTTGACGGACTTTGAGCGAGGGCGTATAGTGGGCATGCGGGAGGCCGGGTGGACGTACCGCCGAATTGCTCAACACGTGGGGCGTGAGGTCTCCACAGTACATCGATGTTGTCGCCAGTGGTCGGCGGAAGGTGCACGTGCCCGTCGACCTGGGACCGGACCGCAGCGACGCACGGATGCACGCCAAGACCGTAGGATCCTACGCAGTGCCGTAGGGGACCGCACCGCCACTTCCCAGCAAATTAGGGACACTGTTGCTCCTGGGGTATCGGCGAGGACCATTCGCAACCGTCTCCATGAAGCTGGGCTACGGTCTCGCACACCGTTAGGCCGTCTTCCGCTCACGCCCCAACATCGTGCAGCCCGCCTCCAGTGGTGTCGCGACAGGCGTGAATGGAGGGACGAATGGAGACGTGTCGTCTTCAGCGATGAGAGTCGCTTCTGCCTTGGTGCCAATGATGGTCGTATGCGTGTTTGGCGCCGTGCAGGTGAGCGCCACAATCAGGACTGCATACGACCGAGGCACACAGGGCCAACACCCGGCATCATGGTGTGGGGAGCGATCTCCTACACTGGCCGTACACCACTGGTGATCGTCGAGGGGACACTGAATAGTGCACGGTACATCCAAACCGTCATCGAACCCATCGTTCTACCATTCCTAGACCGGCAAGGGAACTTGCTGTTCCAACAGGACAATGCACGTCCGCATGTATCCCGTGCCACCCAACGTGCTCTAGAACGTGTAAGTCAACTACCCTGGCCAGCAAGATCTCCGGATCTGTCCCCCATTGAGCATGTTTGGGACTGGATGAAGCGTCGTCTCACGCGGTCTGCACGTCCAGCACGAACGCTGGTCCAACTGAGGCGCCAGGTGAAAATGGCATGGCAAGCCGTTCCACAGGACTACATCCAGCATCTCTACGATCGTCTCCATGGGAGAATAGCAGCCTTCATTGCTGCGAAAGGTGGATATACACTGTACTAGTGCCGACATTGTGCATGCTCTGTTGCCTGTGTCTATGTGCCTGTGGTTCTGTCAATGTGATCATGTGATGTATCTGACCCCAGGAATGTGTCAATAAAGTTTCCCCTTCCTGGGACAATGAATTCACGGTGTTCTTATTTCAATTTCCAGGAGTGTATTTTGGCTCATATCTCAGCTTAGACTCAGAATTTCGTAATTTACTCTTGACACAACATTTATTGGGTTTATAGCAATAAGTGTGCAAATTTCATAGCTCTAGCCTTCATAGATTCTGAGGAAATGCTACATAAACTTAAAAATTTCTTACGTCACCTCGTCGAAAGGCCCCAGATTTGTTCTCAGGCTATCTTTCCCTTCAAAGTCTCTCTTTCGGTTTCTTGTTTTTTGCCTCCTTCCCTTTACCAGATTTTCAACTTGAGTTTTTAGCTGCAGAGAGGCGCTGTAAATCTATTTTTCTCAAGATATCTTGAGTGAAATTTACTATATTAAATACGATTTTCCCTAATAGCTTCATTCTCTCCACGTTCCCATCATTAAATTCAAGAACTGCATCATAAGTCGCAATTCTGACAACTGTATCAGATGAAAATGTTGTTTTTGGGCATCATTTACATATAAGCAAATTTAGAGACTTTTTTGGGTGTTGCGTTGTGCCATGAACAAACTTTTTTAGAAGTTCAGGATGTACCAGAAACCGGTTAGCGGGCTTCATAACATTCAGGGTACAATTTGGAAACCTCGCCTTGAGAATGGAGTCGTTGTTCGCCGAGCTAGTATTGAAGTGTTCAAGAAGTGGATATAGCAAGAAAGTCACCTCACACATTTATTTTTCGGACACTTCGAACGCGACTTCATCTTTTCCACGAGCTCTATTGATAAATGGTTCAAATGGCTCTGAGCACTATGGGACTTAACTACTTAAACCTGAGCACTATGGGACTTAACTACTTAAACCTAACTAACCTAATGATATCGAACACATCCATGCCCGAGACAGGATTCGAACCAGCGACCGTAGCGGTCGCGCGGTTCCAGACTGTAGCGCCTAGAACCGCTCGTCTACCCCGGCAAGCCTACTGATAAATGAAAAACTAATTGAAAATTGACATTTTCGGTTAATTTCATGAACGTCTTCCCCTTAACGGGTGAACTTCCGATCAGAAGGACCAGAGATTAGACCCCCATCGGACTATCCAGGTTTAGGTTTCCCTGTTTTCCCTAAATGTCTCCAGGCAGGAACTGTGATGGTCCCTTTGGAAAGATCAAGACAGATCTTCTTCTTCTTCACCCTTCTGCAACTGATTTGTTGAAATGAATAAAATAAACAGTGACACATAATGAGTGTGTTTGACTATGGTACTAGATAAATTCTAGTAAAAAACGTAAGCATCGTTGACCAAATGTAAGCTCATCCATCTTTCACGAAACAAAAACACTAGAACTGTGAAAGGTGTTTGAACCTTTATTTTAACACTGCTTTTAATAAACGCGACCACGCTTCTACTACAGATAAAATCAAAACAAGGTCATATTAATCGCCAATGTTCGGAATAATGTGTACCTTTCAAATCTAGGAATGTGTCGCCACGTTTTCCTATGAATGTTGATCGGTCTGCTGATTGGTGTTGATGAGGCAGCAATGGTGTTCTCTCTTGTTGTGATCTCATCGTGTCTGAGCAACACCTACACCAAAAGCTCTCAATTACACTGACGGAAAAATACGCAACAACAAAAACAAGTGAACTTAGGATAAAGAAATTCCGGAAATACGTTTGTCTAGATAAAGAATATAAGTGATTAACATTGCAAGACCACACGTTCTGTAAGCACGAGATAAGTCATTGCAAATGTGCAATGCTGGTACATTAATAACCGTTGCAACCGCCAGAATGTTGAATGCAAACATACAAACGTCACATGTTTTGTATTGTGAAGGTGCCGGATGTCAGTTTGTGGGATGAACTTCCATGCCTATGGCACTTGCTCGCCTATGGCTTAGCCATGTCTCCGCAATATCCTTTCTTTCAGGAGTGCTAGTTCTGCAAGGTTCGCAGGAGAGCTTCTGTAAAGTTTGGAAGGTAGGAGACGAGATACTGGCAGAAGTAAAGCTGTGAGGAGGGGGCCTGAATCGTGCTTGGGTAGCTCAGATGGTAGAGCACTTGCTCGCGAAAGGCAAAGGTCCTGAGTTCGAGTCTCGGTCTGGCACACAGTTTTAATCTGCCAGGAAAGTTTCACAAGAGCGTACACTCCGCTGCAGAGTGAAAATCTCATTCTGGAAACAACCCCCAGGTTGTAGCTAAGCCATGCCATTGTATTTTTTGTAAAAAGCTGTATCTTCTCTTATAGTTTTTGCCTGATTTAGTGTCGCGGTAGGTATTCCCTGATGTTCAATACGTGTCCTATCATCTAGTCCGTTCTTCCAGTCGGTGTTTTCAATTAGTTCCTTCGCTTTACGATTCTGCAGAGAAATTCATATTTTATTACTTTATCTGAGAATTTAATTCTTCTCTGACATGACAAACGATTCGATTATCTTCGTTCATGCTCTCCTACAATGATTCGCTTTTGTGCAGTCTTTTGCTCGAGACCCACATATTATCAGTAATTCCTAACTTTCACAGAGGATAGCCATTTCATCAGCAAACTTATTATTGACACACACACACACACACACGAGCGAGCATGCTCCCACGAACTACTCAAATACACACAAACATTAAATATGGGATAACAAAACTGAAACTGTATTTGTAATGAAAAAGTATTAACAGCAATCAGGTCTGCTCTGCTTCCGTGAAACTTCTGGGTTGTATAGAGTGCATCATACCCTAAAATTTTGAACCAATGTTTCGGTTACTATCATAAGTGGCCTTCATTAGGATATGTAATAAGGAATCTGATTCTGGTGACGACAGCTTAAGAAAGTTTTTTTTTTTTTTTTTTTTTTTTTGTCATCAGTCTACTGACTGGTTTGTCTACTGACTGGCTTGATGCGGCCCGCCACGAATTCCTTTCCTGTGCTAACCCCTTCATCTCAGAGTAGCACTTGCAACCTACGTCCTCAATTATTTGCTTGACGTATTCCAATCTCTGTCTTCCTCTATAGTTTTTGCCCTCTACAGCTCCCTCTAGTACCATGGAAGTCATTCCCTCATGTCTTAGCAGATGTCCTACATCCTGTCCCTTCTCCTATCAATCAGTGTTTTCCACATATTGCTTTCCTCGCCGATTCTGCGTAGAACCTCTTCATTCCTTACCTTATCAGTCCACCTAATTTTCAACATTCGTCTATAGCACCACATCTCAAATGCTTCGATTCTCTTCTGTTCCGGTTTTCGCACAGTCCATGTTTCACTACCATACAATGCTGTACTCCAGACGTACATCCTCAGAAATTTCTTCCTCAAATTAAGGCTGGTATTTGATATTAGTAGACTTCTCTTGGCCAGAAATGTCTTTTTTGTCATAGCGAGTCTGCTTTTGATGTCCTTGCTCCGTCCGTCATTGGTTATTTTACTGCCTAGGTAGCAGAATTCCTTAACTTCATTGACTTCGTGACCATCAATCCTGATGTTAAGTTTCTCGCTGTTCTCATTTCTACTACTTCTCATTACCTTCGTCTTTCTCCGATTTACTCTCAAACCATACTGTGTACTCATTAGACTGTTCATTCCGTTCAGCAGATCATTTAATTCTTCTTCACTTTCACTCAGGATAGCAATGTCATCAGCGAAGCGTATCATTGATATCCTTTCACCTTGTATTTTAATTCCACTCCTGAACCTTTCTTTTATTTCCATCATTGCTTCCTCGATGTACAGATTGAAGAGTAGGGGCGAAAGGCCACAGCCTTGTCTTACACCCTTCTTAATACGAGCACTTCGTTCTTGATCGTCCACTCTTATTATTCCCTCTTGGTTGTTATACATATTGTATATGACCCGTCTCTCCCTATAGCTTACCCCTACTTTTTTCAGAATCTCGAACAGCTTGCACCATTTTATATTGTCGAACGCTTTTTCCAGGTCGACAAATCCTATGAAAGTGTCTTGATTTTTCTTTAGCCTTGCTTCCATTATAAGCCATAACGTCAGAATTGCCTCTCTCGTCCCTTTACTTCTAAATCCAAACTGATCGTCACCTAGCGCATTCTCAATTTTCTTTTCCATTCTTCTGTATATTATTCTTGTAAGCAGCTTCGATGCATGAGCTGTTAAGCTGATTGTGCGATAATTCTCGCACTTGTCAGCTCTTGCCGTCTTCAGAATTGTGTGGATGATGCTTTTCCGAAAATCAGATGGTATATCGCCAGACTCATATATTCTACACACCAACGTGAATAGTCGTTTTGTTGCCACTTCCCCCAATGATTTTAGAAATTCTGATGGAATGTTATCTATCCCTTCTGCCTTATTTGACCGCAAGTCCTCCAAAGCTCTTTTAAATTCCGATTCTAATACTGGATCCCCTATCTCTTCTAAATCGACTCCTGTTTCTTCTTCTATCACATCAGACAAATCTCCACCCTCATAAAGGCTTTCAATGTATTCTTTCCACATATCTGCTCTCTCCTCTGCATTTAACAGTGGAATTCCCGTTGCACTCTTAATGTTACCACCGTTGCTTTTAATGTCACCAAAGGTTGTTTTGACTTTCCTGTATGCTGAGTCTGTCCTTCCAACAATCATATCTTTTTCGATGTCTTCACATTTTTCCTGCAGCCATTTCGTCTTAGCTTCCCTGCACTTCCTCTTTATTTCATTCCTCAGCGACTTGTATTTCTGTATTCCTGATTTTCCCGAAACATGTTTGTACTTCCTCCTTTCATCAATCAACTGAAGTATTTCTTCTGTTACCCATGGTTTCTTCGCAGCTACCTTCTTTGTACCTATGTTTTCCTTCCCAACTTCTGTGATGGCCCTTTTTAGAGATGTCCATTCCTCTTCAAGTGTACTGCCTACTGCGCTATTCCTTATTGCTGTATCTATAGCGTCAGAGAACTTCAAACGTATCTCGTCATTCCTTAGTGCTTCCGTATCCCACTTCTTTGCGTATTGATTCTTCCTGACTAATGTCTTGAACTTCAGCCTACTCTTCATCACTACTATATTGTAATTTGAGTCTATATCTGCTCCTGGGTACGCCTTACGAACGTACGTTGCTCAAATGACGATTCCGACAAAACTGCAACGATCACCAACTATGAAGGAGGGAATTAAAGATCCTCACGTCAGAATACTATAAAAGAGGGCCTATGTTTTTATCCTTAAAATTTCTGTTGTACATGAGGTTAATATCTTTCTGATGAACCCGTACATAATGAATTTTGGACAGTGAATTGTGAGTGGTGTCGGGACATCTGAAACAGTAGTTTTTTTTCATTTCTTCAGATGGGGCTTAGTTCAACCTGTCTATTTACGTGAACTCACAGGACACGTTCGACTATACGTAAGAAAATGCTTGTCATTATTCCAGACAGTTGTTACAAAATGTTAGAATTAATGTTTGGCTTTCAATTTTCGTGCCATTTTCAGTTTGGTCACATAGGCTCAGAGGACAAAAAATTACTCACCCCGGTGCGCGCGCATAGATGAATCGTTAAAGTGTTTACAGCAAACGAGTCAAGCGCTCAACCGCCGGTGCACCGCTTCTACGTGAACATAAGGCAGTACCGATCAATGAGGCATTAATGTTGCAAGCGGACGTTGTACGTAAACACGGGTAAATGTAACGACGTGACAGAGTGGCAAATAGTTGCGGACATGTTTGGCCGTGACCAAACGTGACTACAAGAGGTGGTGAAACACACGTGGCCACGAAACACGACGTCAGAATTATTGCCGGAAAAAAGATACTAACTGAGAGGGACCGGAGACGCTTTTCACGGCTTGTGGCTCGAAATCGCTTCCAAACCAGGCAGGAATTTCTGCTGGCAGTAAACGAAGGCTCATCCCAGCCTTTTATCGGGAGAAAACTGCGAAGGTAACTGCTTGTAACGAACACTTGGAGTCGCTTCCCTCGCAAGAGGCCACTGCTCACACAACTACGGAAAGCTGCGCGCCTTCAATGGGCTAGCAGTCATCAAACGTGGACAGTAGCTGACTTGTGGAACATAATGTGGTCTGACGAATCGCGTTATTGACTACTGTATATTGAAATGACGCACGTCGCCGAGAGCAACGAAGGCAAAATGAAGCACTTCTTCCTGAATGTGTGCAAAGTCATGTTCTGGCCGGAGGTAGGTCTGTGATATTTTTCTTATACTCAATTGGCCCGCTCACTGAGCGCTAACATGAACCAGCATTTTTGTTTAATCATGATCAGGTGTTGCTTTTTGTCAGCATCTGCATTATGAGTATGCTGTTGATACTCCAACTTTTCAAGACTGTAACAGAAATATTCATCAGACTGCAAAAAATGTGACTGGTTTTCTGAACACGCTCCCATTCAATTACATCTCGATTGGCCTGCAAAATCACCTGACTTGAACCCCATAGACAATTTGTAGGACATTTTGGAATAGTGAGTAAAACGCCGACACTGACGTCCCCGCAACTGCGCGATCAGATCCTCGGCTAGTGGCTTAAACTGGATTCGACGAGTCTGCACAACTTTGTGGACTCATTTCGTAACCGAATTCATGCGGTTATCAAGACCAGGGACGGAATTACACAGTATTAAATGATGGTTGTAATGATTTCTCTAGGGGTGACTAGTTTTTTGTCCGGTGTGCTTATACACTGACGGAAAAAAATAGCAACACTAAGTAGAAGCTATGCAACATAAACGGAAGTTGGAAGGCGTGTTTCTACACCTGAAGGATGACACCTGTTCAAATTTCGCGCCAGTCGCATAAGAGAGGCGCTAGTAGCGCCACTATGAAGATGGAAATCAGGTTTGCTTTAAATACACGCTCTAACGGTCACGAGAGACTGGACATTGGGAGTTGATGTTAGTGAAATATGCCTTCAAGGCGATAAAGACGGCATTACCAACACCTTACTCAGTTTGAACGAGGTCGTGTAATAGGGCTACGAGAAGCAGGATGTTCCTTCTGCAATAATGCTGAAAGAATTGCCAGGAACGTAGCCACCGTACATGGCTGCTGACATCGGTGGTTACGAGAACATACGGTCGCAAGAGGACCGGGCCCCGGACGGTCTACGTCTACATCTACATCTACATACATACTCCGTAATTCACCATACAGTGCGTGGCGGAGGGTACTTCGTACCACAACTAGCATCTTCTCTCCCTGTTCGACTCCCAAACAAAACGAGGGAAAAATGACTGCCTATATGCCTCTGTACGACCCCTAATCTCTCGTATCTTATCTTTGTGGTCTTTCCGCGAAATGTAAGTTGGCAGCAATAAAATTGTACTGCAGTCAGCCTCAAATGGTGGTTCTCTGAATTTCCTCAGTAGCGATTCACGAAAAGAACGTCTCCGTTCCTCTAGAGACTCCCACCCGAGTTCCTGAAGCATTTCCGTAACACTCGCGTAATGATCAAACCTACCAGTAACAAATCTAGCAGCCCGCCTCTGAATTGCTTCTATGTCCTCCCTCAATCCGACCTGATAGGGATCCCAAACGCTCGAGCAGTACTCAAGAATGGGTCGTATTAGTGTTTTATAAGCGGTCTCCTTTACAGATGAACCACATCTTCCCAAAATTCTACCAATGAACCGAAGACGACTATCCGCCTTCCCCACAACTGCCATTACATGCTTGTCCCACTTCATATCGCTACGTCACGTCACGTCGCATTACCGAGAGGGAAGACCATCGTGTTCGGTGTATGGATCTGGCGTATCGTACTGCATTGGCACTGGCAATTTCAGCGGCAGCTGGCATCACAGTGACACAGCGAACTACTGCAAATCGGTTACTTCAAGTATATCTCCAAGCCAGACGTCATGTAGCATCATTCCATTGACACCAAGCACCGCCATTTGCGACTTGGGTGTTGTCAAGCGAGAGATCAGTGGAGGACAGGGTGGAGGTCTTTTTTTTTTTTTTTTTTTTTTGCTAAAACCTCGTTCTGCCTCGGTGCCAGTGATGGCCGTGTGTTGGTTAGAAGAAGACCAGTTGAGGGCCTGCAACCAACCTGTCTGAGTGCTAGACTCACTGGATTGGCCCTTGGAGTTAAGGTCCGGAATGCGATTTCGTTTGACTGCAGGAGCACTCTAGTGGTTATTCCACGCACCCTGACTGCAAATCCGTATGTAAATCTGGTGATTTGACTGTTGTACTGCCATTCATGAACAGCATTCCAGGGGTGTGTTCCAACAGGATAACGCTCGCCCACATGGCGCTATTGTAGCCCAGTATGCTCTACAGGTTGTCTACATGTTGCCTTGGCCTGCTCGGTCACCAGATCTGTCTCCAATCGAGCACATATAAGACATCACCGGGCGACTCCGCCAGCGTCATCCACAAACAGCGTTAACCATTCCTGTATTGATCGACCAAGTGCAACAGGCATGGATCTCCATCCCACAAACTGACATCCGGCAGCTATACAACACAATGCACACACGTTTGCCTGCTTGTATTCACCATTCTGGCGGCTATTTTTGGAAATTTGTGGTAAGGTCTTACGGGACCAAACTGCTGAGGTCATCGGTTCCTAAGCTTACACACTACTTAATCTAACTTAAACCAACTTACGCTAAGGACGACACACACACACACACCCATGCCCGACGGAGGACTGGAACCTCCGACGGGGAGAGCAGCGCGGACCGTGACAAGATCTGGCGGTTACACGGGTTAGTTATGCACCAACATTTCACATTTGCAGTGGCTTATCTAACCCGTACATTAACCTATGATCTTGGAATGTTATTCATTTACTTATGTTACATAGGCAAATGTTTTCTCGAAATGAAATTTCATTACTTTACTCGAACCGCTTTTGGTTTTGCGATTTTTTTTTTCCGTCGGGTTATATATGCGTCAGCACTACCCACGTTTCTGTTACAATGAAACAAAAATATCTCAAACATTTTACCTGGTAAGTCCAACAAAGTACAGTGCTGCAGCTGTCGGCATCGTCAGTCTGCAGAAAGATAAAAGTAAAGACTGAAGTAATATTAAAAGCCGGCGCAAGGGGGTTTGCTTTATATACGCTTCTCAAAGCGAGAGTTTTGAGATGTATGATCATGTAAAGCCAAGAGAGGATTTGGAAGGAATTCGACCGTGTTAAAGTGAACTGCATTTGCGTTAACTAATCTGGTGAAAGCGAATCCAACTTCTGTGCAACGTACTAATGTATGTCCTCTGTACTACTTGTCTGTATGGGAAGAGAAATTTTCTGCTCTAGTCAGATAGCTTAGAAAGCCACTAGCAATCTACGATCGTAGGGAAAGGGCGCTTACGCAAAACGGGTTAAGTAGATTATTGATGAATTTCCAAGAAACAGTTCAGCCATATGCGTACCATGCAAATCACAATCTTTCAGCTAGTTTCAAGATAACGGGAAACGCTAGCAACGTATTCTAATTAAAGTTTCTTCTCGTAACACTTCATCCACCTGTTCAGTTCTGTAAGACAAATAATGAAAAAACCGTGAATACCATAAGCAGACGACACAACATAAGGCCGGAAGAATCTACCGATCTGTTGTCCGCACGAGACAACGCCCCTTTAGCCTTTCTATTACATAACAATTCCTGGTAGAACGAGGTTCGTGAACAAGTTTCCCCGCCGAAGATCTACTGACCACCAGGTCATCTTGCTTTATATTTTATTTCCCACATTACAATCATAGGTCTTTCGACTGGCTTTGTGCTAACCTTAATTTTTACGTATATCATGCCAATATCATCCGAGTGCGCCTGCTGCAGCCAATTTTCTCGACAATCTGTACACCGCACTTCAGCATTTGTCGTCATTCGCGCTTAAAAGAGTGTTAGATTGCCAAATTAATTACCCGTGTCTGATACTGGCCGTGAAAAGGAAGCGAGTCTAGTTCGTGCTAAAGAAGTCTCTTGACATTTTTCTGAAATTACTCAGTGGAGAACGAAGAACGCTACTGCTTATGCGAGATTGTGATCAGCCCTCTTTCAGTTACTGCTAGCACGACTCCATCTGCCTTAGTAATCAGTTGCCACAATGATTTCAAATTCAGCATGATTTGATGAGTGTCGGCTGTAGAACGCACTGGGGAAATTACCGAAAGACACTGGGGAAATTACCGAATGACGTCATTTGCGGAACGAAGAATTTTGGCACGTGGTGAGGGTGCGACTCAGCCGTAGCAGTATTAGAAGGTTATGAGTCGTGCAGACAAGAATTCCAATGAGCTCCGTAAGTTTGTTCTCAGGCTGCCGGCTCAGCACGTGTTGACATCCGTGTTAAATTCATCGCCAGCAACACCTCAAATCTAGAAATGATCTGGCAGCAAATTTTGATTTCAATCTTCTTCCTACTGAACTATTCTTGGATATACACATGCTAAGTGAAACGGTATTTCAAATAACGCGGCCTGCCATTCGAAGCTAAAACTGCATGTGTAATGACAGCAATAAATACACTTTCTCAACTACTGCGTTTATGGAGTTCTTGTCTTCTTTTTGATTCTTTATGCTTAAACAGGAAATTACTTTCCTGTTCTTACCGCTCATGAGTTTCACGTCCAGTTTGCTCGAAGCTCCAGCTTGCTCGAAGCCGTTTTATGTAGTAAAATTAAGCACTGGTCGGGACTGAAGGAAATTTATCAACGCTCACACTGGATTGTAGTAGCACTTCTTGTGGATTATGCACAAACCAACTTAGCAACACCTCTTTCGGTAAGTGTGGATGTCGCGACGGACTGATCTTTAGCGTAGCGCGAAGTCTAAGGTTGGAATGTAGCAGTTTCGTCGCAGCAGTCACATTTACAATGATTGTTTCAAAATGTTGCTGGGATGTGTTCAGAATCTACGTTTTCGGCGGTGTGGTTTTACGTCGAACGAAATAACAATGTGACTGACCGCCAAGCTTGCCGGTTCACGTCTGTCTGTGAACTGTGTTCACAGCTCCTGTAGCAACAGCTAGGCGTTTCCGTTCTGGATGCATTGACACGCTGCCCGTTAACGTGTAATAGTGGTTTGCTTTACAGAGTGGTAATAGTTTTATAACTTTTCTTTACACTTTGGCAACTCGTTGAAGTTTCTCAGCCGGCCGTTGTGACATAGCGGTTCTAGGCGCTTCTGTCCGGAACCGCGCTGCCGCTACGTTCGCAGGTTCGAATCCTGCCTCGGGCATGGATGTGTGTGACGTACTTAGGTTAATTAGGTTTAAGTAGTTCTAAGTCTAGGGGACTCATGACCTCAGATGTTAAGTCCCATAGTGCCTAGAGCCATTTGAACCATTTTTTTGTTCTGCAATGTTCGATGTTGTGTACATATATAACAGCGCTGTCTCTGAAGTGTGAGTTCGTTCGATTTTTATGACTTTAGTCTTATTCGAAAATGAAACATTAAACTATATATTCTTCTTTGTCACAAATAGGTATTTTTCCGTATATGCCGCGATTTCCAAGGATCCACTAACACATCTTATTTCCGTAAAACTCGATGCGATCTCGATACTAGGCAGCAGTTGACAAATTGTTGCACAAGTACACGTCATTTTGACGTGACTTCCCAGTAACATTGAGATGAAGCTATCTTCTCCCAGGTAGCAGACAGAACAGAGGCCGTGACCAATCACATTCTCAGATTGGCAGTTGCTATGATAGTTATCCTGTAAACACATAGCTGTCAATTACCAGAATGAATTTTCGCTCTGCAGTGGAGTGTGCGCTGATATGGTTTTTTTTTTTTTTTCCTTTATTGTAATTTTAAACACCTATACAGGTGGGCTGGCAGCAGCATGGTTCGCCGCTCTTCAGCCTTAAGGGGAACAAACAACATGATAAAGAGGTGAGAGATACAATACAAAAAAACGGCGGGCAAAAAAACGGAGATACAAAAAATACAAGAAAACAAGAAGCCGTTCACGTTGGACGAAAAAAACACGAACACTTGGAAACATGGCGCACAAAGCACGGAGAACGGCAACGGCACATGTGAACAGTTGAGTCGGAACTGCACGAAACACAAAACGATGCACACACACTGAACACTGGTGGCGATGGTCTCCGGCGCGCGAATGTTCACTGAGCGTGTACGAGTCCGGGGACCTGCCAAGAGGGGGGTGGAGGAGGAGGAAGGGGAGATGGGAGAGGGGAGAGCAGAGATGCCACGGGCAAAGGAAAGAGGGGGAGGGAGGAAGGGGGAGGGGAAGCCCGGAGGAGAGGGTAGGAGGGAGGGGGAAAGGAAAGAGAAGGGAAGGGAAAGGGGGGGAGGGAGGGAGGGTGCCTAAAGGAAAGGACACAGGAGGGGGGGGGAAGGATCAAAGTTGATAGGAGGGGTAGATGCAGGGGAGGAGGACATCATCAGGGATGGGGAGCTGGCGGAAGCCACCTTGGGAGAGGGTATGGAGGGTGGAGAGATGGAGACCAGGTGGGACATGGGAGTACAGGCGCGGCAGCGGGCGGGGGTGGGAGAGGATCGGGGAGACGAGCGGGTGAGGAGGATCGAGTTTACGGGAGGTGTATAGGATTCGTATCCTTTCGAGGAAGAGGAGGAGGTGGGGGAAGGGGATAAGGTCATACAGGATCCGCGTGGGGGAAGGGAGACGGATGCGATAGGCAAGGCGGAGAGCATGGCGTTCAAGGATTTGGAGGGATTTATAAAGGGAAGGGGGGGCGGAGATCCAGGCGGGATGGGCGTAACATAGGGCGGATGAGGGACTTATAGGTGTGGAGGATGGTGGAGGGGTCCAGACCCCACGTTCGGCCGGAAAGGAGCTTGAGGAGACGGAGTCGGGAACGTGCCTTGGCTTGGATTGTCTGGAGATGGGGAGTCCAGGAGAGGCGACGGTCGAGGGTGACGCCAAGGTACTTAAGGGTGGGGGTGAGAGCGATGGGACGGCCATAAACGGTGAGATAGAAATCAAGGAGGCGGAAGGAGGGAGTGGTTTTGCCTACAATGATCGCCTGGGTTTTGGAAGGATTGACCTTGAGCAACCACTGGTTGCACCAAGCGGTGAACCGGTCAAGATGGGATTGGAGAAGGTGTTGGGAGCGTCGCAGGGTGGGGGCAAGGGCAAGGAAGGCGGTGTCATCGGCAAACTGGAGAAGGTGGACGGGGGGTGACGGCGGCGGCATGTCCGCCGTGTACAACAAGTACAGAAGGGGGGAGAGGACGGAGCCTTGGGGCACACCGGCGGAGGGGAAAAAGGTGTAGGAATCGGTGTTATGGATGGTGACATGGGAAGGACGGCGGGAGAGAAAGGAACCGATCAGACGAACGTAGTTAATGGGAAGGGCGAAGGTTTGGAGCTTGAAGAGGAGACCGGAATGCCATACTCGGTCATATGCGCGTTCGAGGTCAAGAGAGAGGAAGATTGCGGAGCGACGGGAATTGAGCTGTTCGGAAAGGAGATGAGTGAGGTGAAGGAGAAGATCGTCGGAAGAGAAGGACGGCCGAAAGCCACACTGGGTAACGGGGAGGAGGCGGTGCTGGCGGAGATGCTGGTGGATGCGGCGGGTGAGGATAGAGTCCAGGACCTTGCTGAAGACCGAGGTAAGGCTGATGGGACGGTAGGAGGAGACGGCGGACGGCGGTTTGCCAGGTTTGAGGAACATGAGGATACGGGAGGTTTTCCACAGGTCGGGGTAGTAACCAGTGGACAGGACTACGCTGATATGGAACTTGCTGGCAGATTAAAATAGCGCTCCAAACTTGGAGTCCCTTTCCGGTACACAGTTTTAATCTGCCAGAAAGTTTCAGCTGTCAATTACTTTGTTATTCTGATCTAGGTATACACAGGTGCCTATACATTTTACGCAACATTCGTTTTATATGACAGCATTCTGCACAACTACATTCTGTTCTTCCGACAAGTATTTTCATACACTTGACATCATGACGACGTTGGTCGAACGGTGTACTGATTCCGCCATCTGCTGTCCTGTATTTCGCATATTTTCTTGAAATATAATTTTCAACGCACTGTATGGCAATTTTTACAATTTATTTTACTAGATGTATTATTTAACTACATCCGACAGATGATTCTAATACATGCCGATCTCTTTCAGTTGGCTCCTTTGTTTTAACGATTTATGTGAGCTTCATGAACTACTGGTTTTAAAGGAATGTTTTATTGAATATCACATTTTTATCATTTAGAGACAATCACGATTGCCATAGTTCTTAAATGAATTTTTATTTCCAGCAGAATTACATTAAAGTCTTACATTATCCATTTCGACCGTCTAAAGGTGTCATTTTCACATCACTTGCGTTGTCAATTCAAGTATGGTCAACCTGTGCCGCACATTGATCTGAATATGGCTGTTTTAGACGATCGAAACCCATTATCTAGAAGCTGAGATGTGATAAACATTATTTTAAAAAGGTATGTTTGACATATTTCGCAATTTAGTCCAAATAACAATAATAATAAAAACTTACTTTCATTTTTCGTTCGAATAGTAAAGCCACAGTGGCGCTATTTGCGTTTTCTACATCTACATCTACACTCCGCGAGCCACCTTACGGTGTGTGGCGGAGGGTACTTATTGTACCACTATCTGATCCCCCCTTCCCTGTTCCATTCACGAATTGTACGTGGGAAGAACGACTGCTTGTAAGTCTCCGTATTTGCTCTAATTTCTCGGATCTTTTCGTTGTGATCATTACGCGAGATATATGTGGGCGGTAGTAATATGTTGCCCATCTCTTCCCGGAATGTGCTCTCTCGTAATTTCGATAATAAACCTCTCCGTATTGCGTAACGCCTTTCTTGAAGTGTCCGCCACTGGAGCTTGTTCAGCATCTCCGTAACGCTCTCGCGCTGACTAAATGTCCCCATGACGAATCGCGCTGCTTTTCGCTGGATCATGTCTATCTCTTCTATTAATCCAACCTGGTAAGGGTCCCATACTGATGAGCAATACTCAAGAATCGGACGAACAAGCGTTTTGTAAGCTACTTCTTTCGTCGATGAGTCACATTTTCTTAGAATTCTTCCTATGAATCTCAACCTGGCGCCTGCTTTTCCCACTATTTGTTTTATGTGATCATTCCACTTCAGATCGCTCCGGATAGTAACTCCTAAGTATTTTACGGTCGTTACCGCTTCCAATGATTTACCACCTATGGCATAATCGTACTGGAATGGATTTCTGCCCCTATGTATGCGCATTATATTACATTTATCTACGTTTAGGGAAAGCTGCCAGCTGTCGCACCATGCATTAATCCTCTGCAGGTCTTCCTGGAGTACGTACGAGTCTTCTGATGTTGCTACTTTCTTGTAGACAACCGTGTCATCTGCAAATAGCCTCACGGAGCTACCGATGTTGTCAACTAAGTCATTTATGTATATTGTAAACAATAAAGGTCCTATCACGCTTCCTTGCGGTACTCCCGAAATTACCTCTACATCTGCAGATTTTGAACCGTTAAGAATGACATGTTGTGAGGAAATAAGCATTTGCTTATATCCCATGTTTAATGTCTCTAATTTTATGGTAACAAAAGGTTCGGGAGGATGAAGGAATGGGTCATGCGGCATGTGATATGTGGATATGTTTAAGTATGTCTCAAGTGTTATAAAGCTGGTGGGAGAGCAATGAGTGTGTCATTTCCGATTTAATCGAATTCAAAGTCTAGTAGACAAACAAAAGCCGAATGAAGCAAAAACAGCTTGAGCGGAGCAATACGAGAAGCATTCAGTTAATTCGAAAGTAAAATTTTGCCAGACGATCTGACTAAAAAGCAAAGAGATAGTAAGAGGAGCTAAATCATCTGTTCAGCTACTCAGTGATCATAGGGCACCGAAACAGGTGCTTGAGAAAAGGCCGAAATACTGATTTCGGTCTCCCAGAAGCTCGTAAAATATATTATTCTTTGAATTATCACCCGAATGTCAAAATGGCATATATTAAGAGATCGCAAAACTCAAAGTCAACTAAAATAAAACTCTTCAACTACCGAAAGGCAACTGGATCGGGTGAGATAAATGTAAGGTTCTGTAGGCATTATCCGAAAATCTTGCTCGTCTTGTAGTAGTTTGTTGGACAAAGAAGGGTGCCTGGTGACTGGAAAAGTGCATGTCTTTCGCGTTATCAAGAAAGGTCGTCGAACGCATGGTCATAATTATAGGTCTACATCACCAACAATCTGTCGTATAATTATGGGACATGTTCTATGCTGCCGGCCGCGGTGGTCTCGCGGTTCTAGGCGCGCAGTCCGGAACCGCGCGACTGCTACGGTCGCAGGTTCGAATCCTGCCTCGGGCATGGATGTGTGTGATGTCCTTAGGTTAGTTAGGTTTAAGTAGTTCTAAGTTCTAGGGGACTGATGACCACAGCTGGTAAGTCCCATAGTGCTCAGAGCCATTTGAACCATGTTCTATGCTGCCTATTATGACTTTTCGGAGGGAAGATCTCGTCTATAAAAATCGCCATAAACAGTAACCAGAAATCTCGCGAAACACAGTTCGCTCTTTTGCGATTCCACGGCCGGTATCATCTTTGATAAAATAATATTAGCTATTGGGGCGCGTCACTGCAAACTACTATAAATACATTGTCAACGTTTCAGGTGACCGCAAGATTCGAGGTTTGTTGACTGCAGGTGTCTACGAACTGCGGTGTGAATGTGGCGAAATCTATGTTGGTGAAACTGGAACACCGATTAACATTCGAGTTTCGGAGCATGAACGTTGCGTGAAACTGGGATCGAATAACAAGACGACTGTAGCAGAACAATGCTAGAAATGTGGCCGTCCTACTAGTTTTTCGAAAACCGCGTGTGCTCGCTCGGTAGTCGTGGATACAACAACGAAAAATAAGAGAGGCTATTGAAATAATTAAACGCCCTAACAATATGAACAGCGAGGATGACCAGTTGCCGGCAGCCTGGCTGGCAGCGATCCCAGAACGGTGGACCGCGCGTGTTCGCCAGCGGGCAGCATCACCTGACCCGGGTTTAACAGTATAAACAGCGGCCGCGAGAGAACTGCCGTGCGGCCTTAACGGCTCGCTGCAGGAGAACACTATCCACTTGATACAAGCTGCCGATTTCAAGCGAGAGATTGAATACCAACCACTTACCAGAGTGGCGCAAGCTGCAGCCGGTGTGCTACCTCCTATCAATCAGCTGCTAGAGTTGCTTGGAATCAGGCAATAGCGTACCGTACAGCCATCTCTTCCATAACAACGTCTTCAAATTGTCCCATGACATCTCAGATATGCGACGTCGGCAGCCACTAGATAAAAGAAAATGACAGTATATAAAGGAAGACTGAAAGCTGGTAGTGAAGGAAGGCAGGATTCGGTTACAGTTGTGGACGGGACCGTAATCAGTTACTATTGGTTGGCTTTTCTTTCAATCACACAACATTTATTTAAAATCAACAACAAATGAAAATAATGTCAATAATTCAAGAATTTTTTCACGGCTGAAGGCCTTAAACGCCAAGAATGGCAATTATTAAAAAAATTTAACAAACATACATAAAATACAGACACAGCAAATAATGTTTTGAAAACAAGCCAATGTGGTCGCAGTTAGAATTTTAAGCCAAGTAATCAGTCACGGCTGCAGGCCTTTAACGCCAAGAATGGCAGTTATTAAAAAAATTAACAACATACAATAAAACAGCAAATATAATAACAAAGGTTAATTCAAAAGGACAAGCAACTGCTCACCAAACGGGTGAGACCAATGATAACTTGGTAATACAATAATAAAATAATAACACAATAAAAAAACACAAGGGCCAGTCACAGACAGTGCTCCAGGAATCGGCCTCTGAGTTGCTCAGGCCAAAAACACCTTCGCAGCAAGAGAAAGGAAGTCAAGAGTTGCATTCACACCACAAGATTGTAACGCAGCCTAGTGGCAGTCTAGCGAGTGACTAATGATAATCTTGGTGAGGCTACCTGACATCCAATAAACCAAATGCAAGGATGTAAAAATACGCCAAAGCTGAAACCGGCGGTCTGTACTCCGCCCGCAAAATACTGTGCTTAGAACGCCCGGAACAAGAAAGGAATCACTACCACCAAGGTAGAAGAATCGCCAACCAACCTACAACCGAGAAAGCTGTCAAACTCACACGCCTCGCCGGACAACGGCGGCAAGGTGAGGAAACGTACACTGCCGTTACGTACGCTAACCCCCAGGTAACTGGGACGTTAGCGGCCACCAGGCAGGAAAATAACGCTGGTCGAACTTAACAATTGTAACAAGCTGAAGGTAGTAAATAGTAATTAGAAGCCCAGGAAAGCTAATCAGATCCGCCTTCCCCAAGCACTCCACTCACTGCTCCCTGCCTCGGCGACACTACGAGCAGCAACACGAACCCAAGTCACTGGAGAATCGCGAGATTTAACAATGGTGGAGGTTTGTCAAATGCACTCGACTTAAAACTTGCAGGATCCGTTGTCGACGAGGTCGTGCACACTGTTGACCACAGCCCTTCGACCTGGCAGTCCATGCGCGCCGCCAGCGGTCCCGGCGTGTTCTCGCTCTGCGCGGACCTGGCTCCTCCTGAGTCCCCTACCGAACTGCTCACTCACACGAAACGGAAGATCAATCTCACCCCAAAGATAGGGCCACAGTTACCACATATCGATAACGCTGCTGCTGCCACTAGCGGACAGGCAATGCTTGCAAAACCAAGTGGCGCCATTCAACACAAGAAGAAGACAAACAACCGCAACCATGTCAACTAAACGATACAGTCTGGCCTCCAACAGAGGACGGAAATCTACAACAGCACCAACGCGAGCCGGAGCACGGCTCTGACATTCACCAATATACAGCAGTGAACCACTCTGAGAGGACTGCAGCTAGTCGATTGACACGTCAGCAGTTTATTTATTTTAGTCGTTTGCAATGAAGTGGCCCAATACCCAAAATTAGTTTATCCAAAACAGTTCACTCTGTTCGTCCGTGGAATCCAAGACACCATAGACGAAGTCGTCAACATTAGAGCCGTGGTTCTTGCTTTCAGAAACGCATTTATACAGTTACACACTGTCAAAATACGAACATACCTAATATCGATCCAGATACTTGACTGGATTCAGTACTTCCTTTCAAACAGAACTCAACCATCGTTCTTAGTGTAACAGAATCGACAGATGTAGATCTAAGGCTAATTTCAGGAGTACCACAAGGGGATGTTTCCCTTTGCGAATTACATTAATAATATATATCAGCATACTGAAGCGACGAATGCAAATTTGTACCAAGGACGGGATTCGAACAAGGGTCTGTTGCTCACTAGGCACATGAGCTGACCACTATGCCATCCTGGCACAGTGGCTTTGCACAACTGTACGGACTACCCTAGTACACCTCCGTCCTCAATCGAAATTCCTTTTTCACGCCCCAGTCCATTTGGTATTCCGTTTAAAGTCGAGCATCGTTGCACATGCTCTCCAACTTTATTGGAATAGCACATTAGCATCGAACGAAACGGGGGACTCTGTGTGAAGCCCTGGCACAGATGCTTTTCATCAAATGAAACTATATGATTCCAGAGATCCAAGAAGAAATGCAGATGATAAACGGGTATTCATTGGACAAATGTATTATACTGGAAGTGACATGTGATGACATTTTCAAGCAGTTTGGGTACATAGATCCTGAGAAATCAGTACCCAGAACAACCACCTGGGCATTGAGCCTAACAGAGCTTGGATGGCGTGTACAGGTATAGCTACCCATGCAGCTTCAAAACGATACCACAGTTCGTCAAGAGCGTATTGTGACGAGCCAGTTGCTCCTCAACCATTGACTAGACGTTTTGAATTGGTGAGAGATCTAGAGAATGCGCTGGCCACAGCAGCAGTCGAATATTTTCTGTATCCAGAAAGGCCCGTACAAGACCTGCAACATGCGGTCGTGCATTATCCTGCTGAAATGTAGGGTTTCGCAGGGATCGAATGTAGGGTAGCGCCACGGGTCGTAACACATCTCAAACATAACGTCCACTGTTCAAAGTGCCGCCAATGCGAACAAGAGGTGACC
Source organism: Schistocerca cancellata (assembly GCF_023864275.1). Taxonomy (NCBI): domain Eukaryota; kingdom Metazoa; phylum Arthropoda; class Insecta; order Orthoptera; family Acrididae; genus Schistocerca; species Schistocerca cancellata. The sequence continues at coordinate 305,403,165 of NC_064627.1, read as the reverse complement.
GAGACGTGTAACCAATTGCAGCCCATACCATCACGCCGGGTGATACGCCAGTACGGCGATGACGAATACACGCTTCCAATGTGCGTTCACCGCGATGTCGCCAAACACGGATGCGACCATCATGATGCTTTAAACATAACCTGGATTCATACGAAAAAATGACGTTTTGCCATTCGTGCACACAGGTTCGTCATTGAGTACACCACCGCAGGCGCTCCTGTCTGTGATGCAGCGTCAAGGGTAACCGCAGCCATGGTCTCCGACCTGATAGTTCATGCTGCTGCAAACGTTGTCGAACTATTCGTGCAGATGGTTGTTGTCTTGCAAACGTCCCCATCTGTTGACTCAGTGATCGAGACGTGGCTGCATGGTCCGTTACAGCCATCCGGATAAGATTCCTATCATCTCGATTGCTAATGATACGAGGCCGTTGGGATCCAGCGTTCCGTATTACCCTCCTGAACCCACCGATTGGTTCAAAAATGGCTCTGAGCATTATGGGACTTAACACCTATGGTCATCAATCCCCTAGAACTTAGAACTACTTAAACCTAACTAACCTAAGGACATCACACAACACCCAGTCATCACGAGGCAGAGAATATCCCTGACCCTGCCGGGAATCGAACGCGGGAACCCACCGCTTCCATATTCTGCTAACAGTCATTGGATCTCGACTAATGCGAGCAGCAATGTCGCGATACGATAAACCGAAATCGCGATAGGCTACAATCCGACCTTTATCAAAGTCTGAAACGTGATGGTACGCATCTCTCCTCCTTACATGAGGCATCACAAAAACGTTTCACCAGGCAACGCCGGTCAACTGCGGTTTGTGTATGAGAAATCGGTTGGAAACTTTCCTCATGTCAGCACATTAAAGGTGTCGCCACCGGCACCAGCCTTGTGTGAATGCTCTGAAAAGCTAATCGTTTGCATATCACAGCATCTTCTTCCTGTCGGTTAAATTTCGCGTCTGTAGCACGTCATCTTCGTGGTGTAGCAATTTTAATGGCCAGTAGCGTATATGTAGACAATCGATGAATAGTTGGATTTCACCTATGCTTTGGTTTCAGGCAGGTTCCCCCACTTCGTTCGATGCTGAGGTGGTATCCAAATATTGTTGGAGAGCCTCTGCAATACTGCTCGAGTTTAGATGAAATACCAAGTGGGCTGAGGCGTGAAGGGAAGCTAGAATAGTTCATACAGTTGTGCACTGGGTGGCGTAGTTGTTATTGCATCTTCCTAGTGAGCAGGAGACCTGGGTTCGAATTCCAGTGGTGCAAAAAATTTTCATTCGTCGCTTCAGTCTGCATATATACATTACAGATGGGTAAGGCTTGAAAAGGTGTACGGACCTATATAGTTTCATTTGTTTGTGTTAATAATTTAATGGATAACATCGGATGCGCCCTGAGGTGGTTTTTACAGATGATGTTGTTATCTGTAGTGTAGCTGCAACACCAGAAGACTCCAGCGCTCGTAAGAGGAACTGCAGGGGATCGACGAATAGTACAGGAACTGGCAGTTGGCCCTGAACGGAAATAAATGTGTCTTACTGCGCACAAATAGGCAAAGAGAACCACTACTGGTAGATTCCACAACTGTTCAGAAATCACTGAAAACATTAAGTACTAAGAAGTACTAGACAGAGTGACGACATGAAACGGAAACAAGACACTTGGCTGAGATAAACTGGAAGAATCTGAAGGGAATCTGCTTCAGTTAATGAAAAGCCTGAAAAATTGCCAATAATAACTTTATTATGTCCGCAATCGTCAAATGACGTTGCTTGACTACTGCACATCCCTGTAAAATTGTCAGTTCTAAACGCGGGAACCATTCCTGGACTTAATAGAGTTCTCATTAGAAAATTGAGTGGCTTTTTACCGATTGAACGTAGAATTTCGAAACTAGAACCCTCCGAATTTGGAGAAACTAATAAATGTAATTCATCCACAAGAGAAGTGGCTTACAATACACTCGTTCGACCAATTCTCCAATACTGTTCACTAGTGTGGGAACCTTATCAAGTAGTTGCAGGAGTTAGAGAATACGTGCTTGGAAATATTCGAAAAAAAAAAACCAGGAGATACGGCAAGTTTCTAGCTTGATTATGTCAAGGTCTGGCTGGGATTCCGAAATCAGATAATGGACTGTAGGGCTTACGCTGGAACAGATGTAGGCTCTGATCTCAATTCAGTAACGTTGAAGAGAAGACTAAAGATGAAGAGGCTCTTCTGGAACGATCACTCTGGATAGAAGTGGGATACGGAAGTAGTGTCACTGATAAATCGGAAAGAAGTTCAATATGCAACAAATATGTTCGATCATTTGCCCAATAACACAAAATGTCTGACAGGTAGCAAAGTAAATTTTAAATGTATCCTAATATCATTTCTCCTAGACAACTGCTTCTGTTCTACGAATGAACTTTCATTCCATAGTAAATTTGTGTCCCATGGTAAATTTGTGTCCATATTTGAAAATAGCTTTCTTAAAAGTTATCGAGAAAGTTCATTAAAAAAAAATAATCCATGGCTAACTTAAGGGACTAAAATCTTATGTAAGAGAAAAAGGAAAATTTATATAAAAACCACAGTAAGTTAAACTCCGATACTACTTGCATTGTACAAAAAAATTACTATGTCCATAAATGTGCACGTCCTGAAAGAAATTAATAATGCACATAATAGTATTAAAACTATACGGTATATTTTAAAACAGGAGACAGACGCAGACGCAGCACCGACGTCCATCACGGAAAATGTTAGAATTACAAAAATTCTAAAACGCCAAAGCTCATATGGTTTTCTTTGAATTTCAAACAGAATTCGAAAAAACTGTTCTAACTTAATAAAGAAACGTGACGTGAAAGACTTAAATAATAATCGTCCAATATCTTTACTGACGTCTTTTTCCAAAATGTTCGCAAAACTAATGTACTTAAGACTAATCTCACTTTAAAGTAGAAACAATTTACTTAGGAAATCACAGTTTGGATTCCAGAAATGCTTCTCATTTGAGAATGCTATTTATAAATTCACCCTCCAAATATTATGAGCCTTAAATAATAAAATAAGACCAAATGTACCTTTTGTGATATTTGCAAGGTATTTGATTGAGTAGCACATGTTACTCTCTCACCAAAATTTTAATTGTATGGAAGTAATGGCTTTACAAAACAACTCATTTCAATCATACTTAACAAACAAAATGCAAGAAGTTGTGCTGGATAATTCAAATAATATTGGAAAGGTAGAAAATTTTAGCGACAGAGGACAATGCACAAAGGGTGTCCCACAGGATCCAGTTATGGATCCATTCCTATACCTTACATATGTGAATGACCTCGCACTTAACATTTAACAAGCAGAACTGGTACTTTTTGCAAACGATACTTGTGCTATAATAAATCCCACCATTAGAGAGAAAACAACAGATGAGACAGTCAACAAAACTGTCCTGAGGTCTGTGACCGCTATGTCAATGTGTAAAACTTCCGACATAAGCTAATTAGTCAAAAAAGCGAAAGCGGATGTTCAGAAGGGAAGAGATTGTTAATGATATTTTTCAAAGCGTTATGAAGTGTTTCTCTGCGAATGGACTATCCATAAAGTCATAACATCAATTGATATAGCACATGAATAAGAGTCAATAAACAGGGTAGACTGCTCCAAATGTTTTGGTGTACACACTGGTGAAGACCTGAATCAGGAAAAGCTTATTACTGAGCTTCTCAAACAGTGACTTTCAGCTACCTTAGCTCTTCGTATAATTACTACTCTTGGAAACAAACGAATCAATCTTCTGACGTATTTTGCATATTTGCACTCGATAATGTCTTGTAGAGTAATTTTCTGGAGTAACTCATCACTTAGAAAGAAGTACTGATTACAATGTGATGTTCACCTACGGTCATCAAGTAGGTACCTCTTCAAGAAATTAGGCAATTTACTATACCATCACAATACATATATTCGCTAGAGAAATTCTTCCAAATCAGGGGTTCCCTACCTATCTTACATCATTACCCGTAAGGTTCCTTACCCATCCTTCCCTAATCCGATGAGGCCGATGACCTCGCTGTTTGGTCTCTTCCCCCAAACAACCCAACCCCCCCCCCCCCCATTTAAAATCAACCAAGTTAAAATGTGTTCACTTGATTGCTGCACTCCTTACTTTTGAACTAGTAGAAATTGGAAGACTTCAAGCTATTAATGTTATTGTCCGACCACTGCCACCAGTATTATTAGTAATAACAATAGTAATAATAAGGCGACGAAGAGAACAAATCACTAATAGGGCCAAGCCCCCTTTTATTGTGATTAGTTGGTTCAGGACAGAACTAATGAAGCCTCGGACAAGCGCTGTCGTGGTCGGGGACGACACTTGAACCCTGTGCCCGTCCACAATGGTAACGACACTGCTAGCCACATAGAAAATGATTTGAATCCAAATAGAGGTGTTTTGCAGGATATGCTTCCTGCAACCACTCTAGAAGGAAAACAAAGACAGAGGATGAGATTGTCAGATGAAGTTAACCGACACCTCATGTTCTGTTAATACCAAGCAACAAACTTAGGAACCAAAACAACTGGATACAGATCACAAGTATACACAACATTTATTACCAGATACCCAGAATTAAAGTTTTCTACAGAACAACGACTAGCTGATCAGATCCGTCTAATAATCAAAAATAACAGGATACCCCAGTCTGAATTAGAAAACATCAAACAACAAGTACAACAAATACTGGAACAAATTAATGTGCAATCAGAAAAAGAAGAAAATACAGTAATGGACTTAAATATCCCAGAGCAAACAAAGAACAACACGCATCAATTAAACAATAAGAGGAAAACGAAATCTTAAGACAGCCACCAGAACAAGCACAAATAGAACACGAAGTGACACACATGTTAGATATAGAAGAAAAATTTCAGCTTACATATATAGAATACAAGGACACAAATACAGACATTAGACCATTCTTGCATAGACCACCAAATAACACACAAGTCGAAACAACAATAACAACTATCAACACAATCATACACAACAAAATAAATGAAAATACAACTATGGAAGAGTTACAACTACTGGTTTATATCGGAGCACTCACTACACTAAATATACACACTAAGCAGAGATCACAACCAACCAACACACAGAAGAAACCCACAAAACCAGCACGGCAACACAGGCTACAGATCAGAATAGAAAAACTGAGAAAAGACATTCGACAGTTAACACCACTTATAAGAAATGAAATATCACACAAAAAACGAAAAAGGTTAGGTAAAATCTCACAACAAGAAGCGATAGAGCAATCAGATGAAAAGAAGCAGAAATTACAAGCACTGGCCAAACGACTTAGAAGATACAAAAAAAGTGAAAATAGAAGGAAAAAAAACAAACATTCAACACAAACCAAAATAAATTTTATCAGACAATAGATAACACACACATTAAAATAGACAACCCACCAAACATAACAGACATGGAACACTTCTGGAGCAACATATGGTCAAACCTGGTACAACATAACAGACATGCACGGTGGATACAAGCAGAAACAGACACATACAAGATGATACCACAAATGCCTGAAGTAATAATTTTGCAACATGAAGTCACCCGAGGAATTAATTCTACGCACAGTTGGAAAGCCCTTGGAAAAGATAAAATAGCAAATTTCTGTCTAAAGAAGTTCCCCTCAACACATTCACATCTAACTAAATTATTTAACTGTTACATTGCAGACCCATACACAGCCCCCGACACATGTACACAAGGAATAACTTATCTGAAACCTGAAGATCAAGCAGACACAGCAAACCCAGCTAAATATCGCCCCATAACATGCCTACCAACAATATACAAAATATTAACTTCAGTCATTACACAGAAATTAATGGCACATACAACAGAGAACAAAATTATAAATGAAGAACAAAAAGGCTGCTGCAAAGGAGCACGTGGATGTAAAGAGAAACTGATAATAGATGCAGAGGTGACATATCAAGCTGAAACTAAACAAAGGTCGCTACACTACGTGTACATTGATTACCAAAAAGCTTTTGATAGTGTACCCCATTCATGGTTACTACAAATATTGGAAATATGCAAAATATATCCTAAATTGATACAGTTCCTAAACATAGTAATGAAAAATTGGAAAACCACACGTAATATCCAAAGAAATTCAAATAATATCACATCACAGCCAATACAGATTAAGCGTGGAATATACCAAGGAGACTCATTAAGTCCTTTCTGGTTCTGCCTTGCTCTGAACCCACTATTCAACATGCTAAATAACACAAATTATGGATATAATATTACTGGAACATACCAACAGAAAATCACACATTTGCTGTACATGGATGAACTAAAACTACTGGCAGCAACAGATCAACAACTCAACCAATTACTAAAGATAACAGAAGTATTCAGCAATGATATAAATATGGCTTTTGGAACAGACAAATATAAGAAAAATAACATAGTCAAGGGAAAACACACTAAACAAGAAGATTACATATTGGATAACCACATCGACTGCATAGAAGCGATGGAAAAAACAGATGCCTATAAACATCTAGGATACAGACAAAAATAGGAATAGATAATACAAATATTAAAGAACTAAAAGAAAAATATAGACAAAGACTAACAAAAATACTGAAAAGAGAATTGACAGTAAGAAGCAGGCTATAAATACTTATGCTATACCACTATTGACCTACTCATTTGGAATAGTGAAATGGAGTAACACAGACCTAGAAGCACTCAATACACTTACACAATCGCAATGCCACAAATATAGAATACATCACATACATTCAACAACAGAAAGATTCACATTAAGCAGAAAGGAAGGACGAAGGGGATTTATCGACATAAAAAACCTACATTATGGACAGGTAGACAATTTAAGAAAATTCTTTCTAGAACGAGCAGAAACTAGCAAAATACACAAAGCAATCACTCATATAAATACATCGGCTACACCATTGCAATTTCATAACCACTTTACAACCCTTTAGATCACATAACATCAACAGATACGAAGATAGTAAATTGGAAAAAGAAAACACTACATGGCAAGCACCCGTATCATCTAACACAGCCACACATCGATCAAGACGCATCCAACACATGGCTAAGAAAAGGTAATATATACAGTGAGACGGAAGGATTCATGGTTACAATACAGGATCAAACAATAAACACCAGATATTACAGCAAGCATATTATTAAAGATCCGAATACTGCAACAGATAAATGCAGACTTTGCAAACATCAAATAGAAACAGTAGATCACAAGCGGATGTACAATACTAGCAAACACAGAATACCCCAGAAGACATGACAATGTAGCAAAAATAATACATCAACAACTTGCCATACAACATAAACTAATAGAACAACACGTTCCCACATACAAGTATGCACCACAAAATGTACCGGAGATTGATGAATACAAATTATACTGGAACAGAACCATTATAACAGAAAAACAGCACCACATAACAAACCTGACATGAACAGAACCATGATAACAGATAAAACAACACCACATAACAAACCTGACATCATACTCACCAATAAAAAGAAGAAATTAACACATCTAATCGAAATATCCATACTTAATACAACAAATACACAGAAGATAACAGGAGAAAAAATTGAAAAATACATCCAACTGGCTGAGGAAGTCAGACATGTGGCATCAGGATAAAGTTGACATTATACCAATTATACTATTAACTACAGGAGTCATACCACACAATATTCACCAGTACATCAATGCAATACAGCTACATCCAAACGTATATATATACAACTACAGAAATCCGTAACTATAGATACATGTTCATTACCTGAAAGTTCCTAAATGCAATGTAACATATACCATATAGTTAAAAGGAAGTCACGCTTGATCAAGGTCCGCGTCACTTTCCATTTTTAACAAGACATAATGTCTGAGAAAGGAAAGAGAAATAATAATAATAATAATAATAATAATGTGTACAGTACTATAGTACCATTATGTAGTCATTAATGTATCGTGCTGTCAATTAATTCATTTATCTATTTCGAAGCGAGTAATGTAGCAGTTTCTGGACTATCTGCAAGTACTATCGAAAACTTGGATAAGACATTTTCCTTAAGCATTTCTTACATATATGTTTCATTTTTATCATCAGCGATGTACGGGACAAAGCACTATATATGTGTGTAGTGGATGGAGTATGTGAGGAACCTGTAGCCTCCATCGCATTAATGCTGCTAACTGAGAAAAAGTAATTATTGATAACTTATATAATCAGTATTAGGGTCTTAGAAAATTGTAATAATAGTAATGACCGTTTGCAAATAATGAAGTTTCGTGACTGAAACAGAATCGAATCGTTTAGTTTTTACCGCTCAGAAAATTTCATTTTACCCCTCAGGGGGTAATTACCCCTTGTTGGGAACCACTGTTCTAAATAATCCATTGCAATTCGTGAAGAACAGTGTTCATAACTACAACACTAGAGGTAAAATGACCTTTATTACACATTATTAAAGCTAACAGTGGCTCAGAAAGGTGTTAAAAATGCAGCAATAAAATTTTTTGATCATTTGTCCAATACCATAAACTTTCTGACAGGTAGCAAAGTAAGTTATTTTAACTAACCTAAAATCATTTCTCCTGGATCAACTCCTTCTATTCCATGGACGAACTTTTATTTAAAGGCAGGTAACATGAACAAGGAAAATAACCCTTGTTTTTAAGTGTATTTGAATGAGTAAGACTAAAAAGTAACATGTTGATTAATGTTAACACTAACGATACATACGTATCCCGTAAAATGTGAACAGGAACAATGAGGTTCGAGGGCTTTAGGTACTGTGGTAATGAATATCACAGTATGCAATTCTGGTGAAAGGACTTCCCTCAGTTAATCGACGAACGAAGAAAATACTAAAATGTTCAAGACAAGACAGAAGTGCAATAATACAAGTCGCTTAGGAATGAAGTAAGTAGAAAGTATAAGGAAGACACGGTGAAACGGCTGCAGGATAAAAGTGAAGTAATCGAAAAAGAAATGAACGTCGGAAGGACTGATTCAGCATATAGAAAGTCAAAACAAACTTCGGTGTAATTAAAAGCAAAGACAAAGTCCACTGCTAAACGCAGAGCAGAGAACGAACAGGTGGAAAGTGTACAGTGAAGGCCTGTACGAGGTGGTGGATGAAGGAGCGGTACTTTGTGGGACACTTCTGAATTTCCTTGCGTCGCTGCCGCACTGTGGAGTTTGAGAGGACACGTAGTTGTGTAGGATCACTAGCCTTGTTCAATGAAAAAACGGTTCCCCTTGCACACCTCTTTGCTGTCACTGAGCTGAGTTACAGTGTCTCACTTCTGTATAGGGCATAGACCTTTCGCGCAAGTACGCATTTGTTTGCCGTGTTTGTGACATTACCACTCCACCACATTTTTATTAGGTTGCTTTTATATTCCATACTTTTATACTGGAGATTTTATTGTATTAGGGTGAGGCAGATCCGTCTATTACTCAGTTTTTAACCAGCAACGTTGTCTTTTAAGGTATTTTAGATGTCCTGATTTTCTCATTTCTATTTCTGTGGTGTACTTCACTAACAGAAACTTTTCGAAGCTTCACTACTTGTTTATGACTCTTGTTTAATTGGTATTTTTAAATGTATATTAATAACCCGCCACGTAATATTTTAGGCAGTGAACTAGAGATCAGGCAGTCTTACACCTAGAAGGTCCCCATCATTTATGGGAAGTCTGCCATGAATGTCGTGTCGCTTTGTCTCTGTTTTTTCTCTTTATCGTAATCACTTCCTAGAGAGAGTTCTTGTGGAGTCATTTATGATCTCAACTAATTAAAGAAAAATTTTGTTACTTAATTAGTTGTAAGAATCAGGATGTATCAATGGCCTTTCAAAAGAACTATCTTGGCTTTTATGTTGAGCGAAGAAATGCGTTTTTTATTGCGAAGTGCAGACACCTAAATACTTCCTCATATTCATTAGAAACGCAGCTAATATTTCTCTTTGACTGCCGACTGTATTATGCAGTGTTCTAGGCAAGCAATCTTTGGTCTCTGCCTTCTGTTTCTTTGCTGCATCTGTCTCTAAATAGTCTGAATAAGATCCTCTTTTATTTAATAGTTTCGAAATATTAATAATATTTAAGCATTCTTTGATGTCTCTCTAGCGCCTTCTGCTTACTGAAACTACCTCTAACTAGAATGTGTAGCCTCCTTTGATATTTTGTACTTATAAGCTTTATTTAATTAAATTTCAGCGCCAGTGCTATTAAAGACGAACACATACTGCTAGTGCAGTTTCATATTAATGTCATCGTCGCATGAACATTTTATTTCCTGCAAGAGAAACCTTATGCTGCTCTGCTTTGCATCTTATATCGTTAAAGAGTTGTTACTTACGACATGACATCGCAGTCTGTCGTTTAACAGTTCTGGCGGCACAAGAAGCGCAGACAGTACAGAAATCCTTGAAGACATTTCAGAAAGTGTGCAAATGCACGCTGATACTATTTACGAAATTTTACACGTTGCACTTGAAAGACAGGATATACAAAATTTAAGGAACGATATAATTTATTTCTTGAAAGTTTTTAAAGCAGGATTTGCTTTGATATCCATGGCATTCATTGAATAAGTTCTTTACCTTAATTTGGTACTAGATTGTTTCGCTGATTAATAGCAAAATTAGTGGTTTTTTGAGTTGATCTACTCTGCTGCAACCTTGTACCTTTACAGGAACTTCATTTCAGATTCATCCGTTTGCGTAATCGTTTTCTGACAAATGTTATCACCTGTAGAATTTTCTTACTCTTTCAATGTTCTTGCGATATTTCGCCATTTCCTCTGGAAAGTTTTATTAGTTGTATCTCTGAGCTGAAGGTACTGTCAATGTGACATTTCTTCCAGTGTTAACTTGTCGATGACTATTGTTTGACATAACTGGATAGTTTCCCTAGAAAGCTGTTAGTTTAGTCTTAATGGTTCAAATTTTTAAAGTTTGCAAAAACTTAGCTGATGCTACTTGGACACTGCCTTTTGCAGTTAGATACTTTCTTGGCTTAGGACTAGATCAGCCAAATAGAAGAGATTTAAATTTGGCTCTTTTCCTGACTGCCTCCATTGAGAGATTAGTTATGCATCACAGTGATAATACACTGTTCTGTAAGAAAATGATATCTCTTTATGGAATGTGATTTCGAGCATGAACATCTGAGGTCATCATTCCCCTAGAACTTAGAACTACTTAAACCTAACTAACCTAAGGGGATCACACACATACATGCCCGAGGCAGGATTCGAACCTGCGACTTTAGCAGTCGCTCGGTTCCAGACTGAAGCGCCTAGAACCGTTCGGCCACACCGGCCGGCCTGTCACTTACCATGCCCACGATTAGGCTCATGTCAACATTCCGTTCCACAGCCATACAAATTATTAGACCCAGGTAATTGTATGAACTGACTGATCCCAATTGTGATACTAGTTTTTTATTTACGTAGGATACTACTTGTCTGCTTTTTGTAAAGTGCACAAATCTGTATTTCTGATCATTTAAAGAAGTTGAAGCTTTTTTTAACACTTTGAGACGTTATCAAGGTTTGACTGGATATTTGTGTAATGTTTTTCAGATGCTGCTTTATCTAGATATTGGGTAGTTGGAATAAACAGAGGACTGACGTCTTTTACTGTGGGACTATGAATATGTGCTAAGGCACACCATCCATGCAGGTGGACGGTGAATCACAAACGACGTAATGGTAACGTGGTTAGATTATTGGAAAACTATTCTCTTTTTTCTCGCAGCATCAGATTGTCACAATAGCGCAGCGTAACAAGGACGTAGCGTCGCTAGGTGTATAAAGGTCCAGAACACAAACAAAATGCCCAATGTTTCCACAGCTAGACTGAAAGGAAAAGTAGGAACCACCGCCTCGTGACATCACCAAGATCCACAACATTAGCGCCATGGTGAGTACGCTGCCACGTCACAGACTGATCAGCATGCAGCACGCCGACGAAAGTAAACGATACTTAACATTGAACATTGATACATGATCGTCTCCCCCCCCCCCCCCCCCCCCGCCCCATTCTCTCCCTGACACACCACCACGGATTTTACGTGGCTGAACCAGACTGTGCCTCATCTCTTCCTTATCATATATGAGAAAGAGCACTGTATTATGAGACAGGACCAGCGTCCAGCCAGCTGTAATCACAACGTCGACCGAGAGCGACTTCTGCGCCGGACTTGGGCAGTAGAGGCAGTAGGCGACCAGGGTTCGTGGCCAGCATCCGGTGATCCCGACACCGCACCAGTACTCTAATTGTCGATGAGTGCGACCGGCAGGGGCGAAGCTATACGTGGCAACGAACGAGGCGCGATGTAGCGGCGACTCTCGTTCTGCAGGTATTAGATGGTTCAGATGGCTCTGAGCACTATCGGACTTAACATCTGTGGTCATCAGTCCCCTAGAACTTAGAACTACTTAAACCTAACTAACGTAAGGGCATCACACACATCCATGCCCGAGGCAGGATTCGAACCTGCGACCGTAGCGGTCGCTCGGTTCCAGACTGAAGCGCCTAGAACCGCTCGGCCACACCGGCCGGCTTGCAGGTATTGCCAGAAGATGGTAGCGAGGTGTGAACTGATGAAATACCGTGTTTCGTCAACGACTGTACTCGGATGGACGACCGAGAGCAATACAAAAACAATTATTATTTGCTATTGATTCTATAAAACACCCCTGTTGGTCATGCAAGATTTATATGCATCGACGCCCTGTAGTATAAGATGTCTGATATTACGGGCTGTGTTTTCGCATTACAGGATAATTCATAGGTACCTCCGGGCTTTCAGAAGACGAGTGGGCGAAAACTGGAAGATGTCTTAACCACAAGATAGTCTTTATTTAATGGTGGTCTTTTCCTTTTGAGTCTTATCTCCCTAATGTCTCCTGCCGTTGTGTCTTCCTGCGTTTTCCCTCCTAAATTTTTCCTTAAAATATTTTTTTATGAAGTCGGTACGTATCAATCTACACAGTTTTCTATATTCCTCTTCCAAATTGTAGCCAGCTAATCTTTGTGATAATCTTCTCTACAAGAACTTTTTCATCGCCTCACAAGAACCCCTTGTTCGTTGCCAAGTGTTCAGTTTTCACAGTCATACACAAGTACTCCATCATCAGTCTTCTGACTGGTTTGATACGGCCCGCCACGAATTCCTCTCCTGTGCCAACCTTTTCATCTCAGAGTAGCAATTCCATCCAACGTCCTGAATTATTTGTTGGATGTAATCCAATCTCAGTCTTCTTCTACAGTTCTTACTCTCCATAGCTCCCTACCATGGAAGTTATCCCCCTATGCCTTAAAAGGTGTCCTGTCATTTTGTCTCTTCTTCTTGTTCGTGTTTTCCATGTTTTCCTTTCCTCGCCGACCCTGCGGAGAACGTCTTTCCTCATTTCTTACCTTTATCAATCCACCTAATTTTCGACTTTCTTCTGTGACATCACATCTCAAAGGCTTCGATTATCTTCTCGTTTTCCCAGGGTCCCTATCTCACTCCAGCGTGAATGTATTACGAAACTGTATCTTCCTTTATATACTGACTAGCCTTTTGACCGCGGCTTCGCCCGCGTATGCGTGGTACATATACGCTATACACCTCCTACCCCTCCCAGTGTCCACCTCTTCTCCTTCTGTCTGTCCATCTCATCCTCCCAACTCTATCTCCTCCTCCTCCTCCTCCTCACTCTCTCTCTCTTCATATCCTCCTCCCCCTCTATTTGTCTACTTCCAGAACCCCCTCACTTTGACCATATCATACTCATTGTCTCTTCCCATTTCCACCTCCCCCTCTTCCTTCTCGAAGTGCCCACTACTCGTATACACTTTCGCCTGCGTGATTCCTCTCTCCCTCCTCCCCTTTCTCTATCCATTTTTCCCCCCTTTACTGTGCCCATCGCCTCCTCTAACCATTCAGTTGTTACCAACCATGCTCATCGGCTCGTGTAGCTCAATGTTCAATGTAACTGGTCGTTACCACTCCCACAAAACAACTGTCATTGAGAGCAGGCTACAAGAACACGGGCTAAGTCGATAAAGCAGGCCGATACTACAACAACACAACACGCCTGTCATTCGGGGCAGCATACATGTCGGTCGCAGAAAAAGGTTTCTTGTTCCTGACTAAGCAGATCGATCTGGGAGGCCGATAGTGTTCCCAAACAACATGCTTGTCGTGCCGGAGCGACCTTAAGCGGAATGACCACGTCAGGCAAATAGTAGAAAAAGCAGGTACGAGATGAGATTGATAGGGAGAATGTTAAGGCAATGTAATTCATCCACTACAGAAGTGACTTGCCAGGCACTTGTTCGACCGATTTTCGAATATTATCTGTCAATATGGGACCCTTATCAAGTAGGACTGATAGAAGAGAGAGAGAAGAACCAACTAAGAGCGGCGCGTTTCGTCACACATGGTTTAGCCGGCGCGAGAGCATTACAGACATTCTCAACAAAGACCAGTGTCAGACGCTAATAGAGAGGCATTATTCGCCAAGATGTTTACTATTCAAATTTTGAGAGCGTACTTTCCGGGATGAGTCGGACAACATACACTACTGGCCATTAAGATTACTACACCACGATGATGACGTGCTACAGACGCGAAATTTGACAGCAGGAACAAGATGCTGTGATATGCAAATCATTAGCTTTTCAGAGCATTCACACAAGGTTGGCGCCGGTGGCGACACCTACAACTTGCTGACATGAGGAAAGTTTCCAACCGATTTCTCATACACAAACAGCAGTTGACCGGCGTTGCCTGGTGAAACGTTGTTGTGATGCCTCGTGTAGCGAGAAGAAATGCGCACCATCACGTTTCCGACTTTGATAAAGGTCGGATTGCAGCCTATCGCGATTGCGGTTTATCGTATCGCGACATTGCTGCTCGCGTTGGTCGAGATCCAATGACTGTTAGCAGAATATGGAATCGGTGGGTTCAGGAGGGTAATGCGGAACGCCATGATGGATCCCAACGGCCTCGTATCACTAGCAGTCGGGATGACAGGCGTCTTATCCGCATGGCTGTAGCGGATCGTGCAACCACGTCTCGATCACTGAGTCAACAGATGGGGACGTTTGCAAGACGACAACCATCTGCACGAACAGTTCGACAACTTTTGCAGAAGCATGGACTATCAGCTCGGTGACCAAGGCTGCGGTTACCCTTGACGCTGCATCACAGACAGGAGCGCCTGCGATGGTGTACTCAACGACGAACCTGGGTGCACGAATGGCAATACATCATTTTTT
Source organism: Schistocerca cancellata (assembly GCF_023864275.1). Lineage (NCBI taxonomy): Eukaryota > Metazoa > Arthropoda > Insecta > Orthoptera > Acrididae > Schistocerca > Schistocerca cancellata. Next base: position 305,387,769 of record NC_064627.1, on the reverse strand, counting down.
CAGATGAATCCAGGTTCTGTTTACAGCATCATAATGGTCGCATCCGTGTTTGGCGACATCGCGGTGAAAGCACATTAGCAGCGTGTATTCGTCGTCGCCATACTGGCGTATCACCCGGCGTGATGGTATGGGGTGCCATTGGTTACACGTCTCGGTCCCCTCTTGTTCGCATTGACGGCACTTTGAACAGTGGACGTTACATTTCTGATGTGTTACGACCCGTGGCTCTACCCTTCATTCGATCCCTGCGTAACCCTACATTTCAGCAGGATAATGCACGACCGCATGTTGCAGGTCCAGTAAGGGCCTTTGTGGATACAGAAAATGTTCGCCTGCTGCCCTGGCCAGCACATTCTCCAGATCTCTCTCCAGTTGAAAACGTCTGGTCAATGGTGGCCGAGCAACTGGCTCGTCACAATACGCCAGTCACTACTCTTGATGAACTGTGGTATCGTGTTGAAGCTGCGTGGGCACTGTACCTATACACGCCATCCAAGTTCTGTTTGACTCAATGCCCAGGCGTATCAAGGCCGTTATTACGGCCAGAGGTGGGTGTTTTGGGTACTGATTTCTCAGGGTCTATGCACCCAAATTGCGTGAAAATGTAATCACATGTAATCACATATATTTGTCCAATGAATACCCGTTTATCATCTGCATTTCTTCTTGGTGTAGCAATTTTAATGGCCAGTAGTGTATTACTTCCTCCTACACATGACTCGCGAAATTACCACAACAAGAAAACTGGTGAAGCTAGAGCCAATACAAACACTTACCGACAACCATTCTTCTCCACGCGTCATTCGGGATTGGAATAGGGAAGGGGTGAAATGTTAAAGGTACCACGAGTAGCCACCACCACACACAGTTCGGTCGCTCGCTTGAGCAGTATTGATGTAGGTATTTTCCATATGATTTGTAGTCATCGCGCAGTCGTCTCCTGAAACGCCGGAGGTATTTATGAACAGCCCCTTATTTAGTAAGGTCGGTGTAGTGGGCGGCTCGCGTGCCACCCTCGGGCTGCGGGAGCCCGCGCCCGGCCTCGGGACCCGGAGGATGCAGGGGGCGACGCCGGAGCGCCCGGGGGCGGCAGCGGCGGAGGCGGAGGCGGGCGGCGTCGCACGTGCAGCGCGGGTCGATAGCGGCGTGAGTCGCGGCTCGGGATCACGGCGCACGTGGCCGCTCGATACGTTTGCAGCCGCGCCGCTTCCTCCTGGCGGCCAGCACCCATCGGAGGAGGAAGAGGAGCCAGGCAGGGGTTCCCAGACACTACAACGACGGCGGCCATTGTTGAATAGCTACAGCGCAGCGTTCTGCATTCACAGCTTCATAGAATGAAGTGACAGAAGTCATGGGATACCTCTTAATATTGTGTCAAACCTCCTTTTGCTGGGTGTAGTGCAACAAACCGACGTGGCACGGGCAAGTCGCTGAAAGTCCCCTGCAGAAAGCTTTGCCATACTTCCTCTATAGCCGTCCATAACTGCGAAAGTGTTGCTGGTGAAGGATTTTGTGCTGGAACTGACCTCTTGATTATGTCCCACGAATATTCGACGTGTGGCCAAATTATTCGCTGGAACTGTCGAAAAGGTTCTTCAAACCAGTCGCGAACAATTGCGGTCTGGTGATATGGAAGATTGTCAGTCCTAAAAATTTCATAATTTTTTGTTCTCCAAGCAGAAGCACTGAACCATTTCCAGTCAATGATCAGTTCAGTTGGGCAAGAGGACCCAGTCCATTTCACGTGAATACAGCCCACACCAATACCGAGCCACCACCACCTTGTAGAGTGTCTTGTTGACGGTTCTATGGCTTCGCCGAGTCTGTGCCGCACTTAACCCTACCACCAGCTGTTACCAACTGAAATCGGAGCTCGCCTGACCGGGATCGAATCGATATGGTCACGAACCCAGGAGAGAAGCTGTAGACGATGTTGTGCTGTTAACAAAGGCACTCGCGTCAGTCGTCGCTGCACTGCCCTAACGGATACGTTCGTCGTGCGTCCCACATTGATTTCTGCGGTTATTTCACACAGCGTTTCTTGTCTGTTAGTACTGACAACTCTATGCAAACGCCGCTGCTCTCGGTCGTTAAGTGAAGGCCATAGACCACCACATTGTCTGTGGTGAAAGGTAATGTCTGAAATTTGGTAGTCTCGGCGGACTATTGACACTGCGGATCTCGGAATGTTGATTCCCTAACGATTCCCGAAATGGAGTGTCCTGTGCGTCTAACTCCAACTACCATTCGGTTTTCACTTGACTGCCCTTGTAGTTTAATATTGTCTTCACGATCCCTAGGGTAGCGGTACAAAGGGGACTGAAGAACTCATGTTTCTTAATATAGGGCCGCCCGGTGTGGCCGTGCGGTTCTGAGCGCTTCATTCTGGAACCGCGTGACTGCTACGGTCGCAGGTTCGAATCCTGCCTCGGGCATGGGTATGTGTGATGTCCCTAGTTAGTTAGGTTTAAGTAGTTCTAAGTTCTATGGGACTGATGACCACAGATGTTAAGTCCTATAGTGCTCAGAGCCATTTGAGCCATTTCTTAATATAGGTTCTTGAAGTTTTGTAAGTAGTCTTTGGCGAGATAATTTGTCTCTGTCTTCAAGAGATCGCCAAATCAAGTTTTTTGACATTTCCGTGTCTCTCTCCTTTGAGTCACACAAATCTGTGAACGTTCGTGCTATCCTTCTTTGTATACCTTCAGTAATACTTCACAGTCCTAGTTCTGATGGATCCCACAAATTTGCTTGTTGTAAGATGGAACGCTCAAGTCATTTGTAAGTAGACCGTATGTAGACTGCATATTCGCAGTATCCTCCCACTGAACCGAAGGCTACCACCTAGTTTGCAGTTTTAATAATCAAAATTTAAGATGGTTAAACAAGTGATATCTATTAAATGGCTAGAGCGGTGTGATGTATATTCTTTTCATTATGGGGGCGTTATGCTCAGGAGTCGGGGTACATTCTGAACACAAGAAACGGCGCACCGCGAAGGAGTTATGAAAATTGGTCACAGATTGACATTCGTACAGGTATTGACGGAAAATACTAAACTGTAAACTTTGGCGGCTGACGGATAATTGCGTGACGCTGCGGCGCAGTTTCACTGCGCAGCTGGCAACGATGGTAAACAGATGACACGTTGATACTAGGGCATAAAGTCTTTGCGACTTGCATTCCATGTTCTCAGTTGGATAGTAACTATGCCTCGCAGACAGGGGCGTAAACAATGTACGCAGATGGTAGCATTTGAGAAAGGACGTATAGGAGGTCCTGAGGAAGCCGACTGGAGTAATCGGCGAATCGCTCGATATTTGAACAGAAGCGATGCCGCTATTCAACGACGTTGACACGAATGGGTGAGCCATGGTCAAACAAAGCGTCAAGAAGGAAGCGGTCGACCTAGAGAGGCGACAGAACGTGAGCACTGAGCGATCGTCATAGAGGCACTCAGAACTCCGGATTCTTCATTGTCATAGTTCCAACGTGCAACTGGTGCTTCAGTGACCACAACAGCCATTAATAGGCGACTCGCAGAAAGAGTACTGAGCATATAGCGTACCTTGCGCCGACTGCCATTGGCCCCTGTACACAAACAAGCCTGTCCGCAGTGGTGTCGGCCGGCCTGTGTGGCCGTGCGGTTCTAGGCGCTTCAGTCTGGAACAGCGTGACCGCTACGGTCGCAGGTTCGAATCCTGCCTCGGGCATGGATGTGTGTGATATCCTTAGGTTAGTTAGGTTTAAGTAGTTCTAAGTTCTAGGGGACTGATGACCTCAGATGTTAATTCCATAGTGCTCAGAGCCATTTTGCAGTGGTGTCCGGCACATTCGGCCTGAAATCTCATAGACTGAAGTAGAATTGTCTTTAGTGACCATTCCCGCTTCGAAGTGTGCCCTGATGACAAACGAAGACGTGTCTGGAGATGCCCCGGATTGGGGTGGAATACCAACCTGTTTGTCGCCCACCATACGGCCCGACAGCCACGAGTGATGGTCTGGGGTTGCATTTCGTTTCAGAGCTGGACCACTTTGGTTGTCATCCGCGTCTTTTTTACAGAACAGTGGTAGTCGACGATATTCTACGCCCCGTTTTGTTTCCCTTCATGGCAAGCTATCCTCGTCTTAAATTTCAGCAAAAGAATGCCAGCTCGCAGGAGGTGAGAGTTTCTATACTTGTCTTTGTATGTGTCAAAACCTACTTTGGCACGAAAGGTTGTCATAACCATCCCCTGGTCAAAAAGTTTGGAGTATTGTGGGCAAGACCCTCCAACTAGTTCGTAATTTTGACGATCTAACACGCTAGTAGGGCAGAATTCGGTACGATGATCCTGAGGAAGACATCCGACAAGTCTGTCAATCAATGCCAAGCCGAATAACTGCTTGCTTGAGAGCCAGATGTGGATCGACGCGTTACTGACTTGCTCAATTTGTGAAGCTCTTTTCCTCGAATAAGTCATCCAATGTTTCTGAAACTATAATCATTTGTTTGTGTGTACATGTACATCACATCTACCAATTTCCGTCCCACTCAGTTAATTCCTTCGTGGTGCGTTTTTTCTTTCTGTTTTGTTTCAGTGTGTACCTGTGAAGGGAAGAATATTATATGGAAAACGGTGTATTTCTATGGTGGAAGGAACCAATGTGATATGGGTGTTAAGAGATGAGTAGGATTCCAGCTGTTCAAGAGTAGGTTGTATTGAAACTTTTATTTATACATAATAAAATATGGCGTTTCAGTCTTCGATCGCTATTCTTTTATTTTCAATTACCGGTTTCGGGCTAGCTGCCCATCTTCAGATCATGTGTTGTAGTTACAGAGTAACTTGTCCGTGTTCTGTACGGACAAGTTACTCTGTAACTACAACACATGATCTGAAGATGGGCAGCTAGCCCGAAACCGGTAATTGAAAATAAAAGAATAGCGATCGAAGACTGAAACGCCATATTTTATTTCATGAACGATCGCGGAATTCCCAGTGAGACAACCATGTCCAGTTTTGATAAACTTTTATTTATGATCGTGGCCGGCTTGTGTGGCCGAGCGGTTCTAGGCGCTTCGGTCTGGAACCGCGTGACCGCTACGGTCGCAGGTTCGAATCCTGCCTCGGGCATGAGTGTGTGTGATGTCCTTAGGTTAGTTACTTTTAAGTAGTTCTAAGTATAGGGAACTGATGACCTCAGATGTTAAGTCCCGTAGTGCTCAGAACCATTTATGATCGTTTCGGAGAGGTAGGGTAGTTTGTGGTTGGAAAGAGGGGATAAATTTCAGGGATGAAATCATTGTTTGGGATAGGAAGGCGATTGAAATTTCTTTGGCGAAGGAGAGTTTCGAGACTACGGTAATGGAGACTTCTGGGCAACTTTACGGGAGATGTAGGGGAAGCGAAGGTGTTCTAGTTGTTTAAGAAGGTATGGGAGTTCAATGAGCTAGTACAGGATACGTGTGGGACAGGGTAGTCGAATACGTAAAGTGAGACGGAGTACATATCGATCTAGAGTTGGAGGGTATGGTAAAACTGGGGGAGGGGTGGGGAGGGGGGGCAGCGGAAGTTCATGTTACGTACACTGGAACAGCTAAGAATGGGACGCATGTAGTTCCTTACTTATTGCGATGGTCGTGAGATTTAATCCCATCATCGGCCGATTAACAGTTAATAAGGAAGGACAGGAAGACAACAATCAGTCGCAGTAACATTGGTTTTTTATTATTCTTGTATATCAAGATCTCAGCTGTAAATAGCCATCTTCAGTGGATTTGAGTGAGTTATAATCCAGCAAACTCCCATCAGTATGTGTTACCATACGACTTTATTGGTGTACGGGCAGAAGGAGACTGTGTTCCTATCCTTCCTTAAAATAACATACAGCCCCTGAGCACATCGGTTCCGTATGGAGTCAAAGTTGGTTAATAGTTTGTTTGATGTGGGCTTTCTTTTAGATATTGAGCTGAGGGTTCATAAATACAGACGATATTACAAACTTCAAGTGAGTGTCAACGGTAGTTAAGTTACATAATAAAGACATATACCAAAAAACCATATCAAAACTACTACAGGAACGCCTTTACATTCTAAAGTTCGTGTTGTTCAGCATGAGAACTGGATTTTAAAAAATCTCAATGTCTGTGTCTTTGCCCTTATCAATTCTTTATTCTCATTGATGAAATATTTGGCGCTGTCATCCTTTAGGATACTGTCCTGCCGATCGAGTGCTTCGTCTTCCGCCTAAAACATTAGATGTGTATATGATTGTCACGTGGTTCTTCCAACCATAACAACTCACTTCCCAGTCCAGAGTTGTTTGTTTCATTCAAGCAAGTGTCTCCTCAGTTGTCTTCAGGAATCCTTGCACCACTGTAAATCTCCGGCGGTATAGTGTATCGAACCTAGTCTTCAGACGAGCAGAAGATTCATTAACGAATGTTAGTACAGCGATCACTCAGTATCCGATGCAGTTCACACCCCTTGTGTAATTTATCGGGCCTGTTAGCAACAATAAATACGAACCAACAGTGTACTCTGGTGGTCATTCTGTCAACGGTAGTTAAGTTACATAATAAAGACATATACCAAAAAACCATATCAAAACTACTACAGGAACGCCTTTACATTCTAAAGTTCGTGTTGTTCAGCATGAGAACTGGATTTTAAAAAATCTCAATGTCTGTGTCTTTGCCCTTATCAATTCTTTATTCTCATTGATGAAATATTTGGCGCTGTCATCCTTTAGGATACTGTCCTGCCGATCGAGTGCTTCGTCTTCCGCCTAAAACATTAGATGTGTATATGATTGTCACGTGGTTCTTCCAACCATAACAACTCACTTCCCAGTCCAGAGTTGTTTGTTTCATTCAAGCAAGTGTCTCCTCAGTTGTCTTCAGGAATCCTTGCACCACTGTAAATCTCCGGCGGTATAGTGTATCGAACCTAGTCTTCAGACGAGCAGAAGATTCATTAACGAATGTTAGTACAGCGATCACTCAGTATCCGATGCAGTTCACACCCCTTGTGTAATTTATCGGGCCTGTTAGCAACAATAAATACGAACCAACAGTGCACTCTGGTGGTCATTCTGTCAACGGTAGTTAAGTTACATAATAAAGACATATACCAAAAAACCATATCAAAACTACTACAGGAACGCCTTTACATTCTAAAGTTCGTATTGTTCAGCATGAGAACTGTAATCATTTACATACACGGCAATGGTATGTAACGTACGACGTTACATTGATATACGGCCATGTCTTCTTGTAACTTCACTTTTTTGTCAGGCAGTGTATTTCTGATCAAACTGCGGTCGTAGTGCTAATTAGGACCATTGTTGCGTCCAGAGCCTTAGGAAGTAGCCTTTCAATTGATTCAGTTTCCTAGGAGCGCTGTTGGTGCTACATAGGCTTCTGCTAACTGTAATGTCCCCTTCCATAGCGTAGGGATGAAAGGTACAAAACTGTTATTTAGTAACTCGTCGTGAACCAGCAGCGAGGTAACTACCGGAAGATTGCATGTACCGACATACAATCTCATGTTCGCTCGTCATGGTGAGCGTAGTCCTAGAACAGACTGGTCATGTTCTTAGAAAGAACACCGATAATTGCAGGATTCACTCAGGCCATCATCACAAACAATCTGCTGTCGTCCTTAAAAAAATGGTTCAAATGGCTCTGAGCACTATGGGACTTAACATCTATGGTCATCAGTCCCGTAGAACTTAGAACTACTTAAACCTAACTAACCTAAGGACATCACACAACACCCAGTCGTCACGAGGCAGAGAAAATCCCTGACCCCGCCGGGAATCGAACCCAGGAACCCGGGCGCGGGAAGCGAGAACGCTACCGCACGACCACTAGCTGCAGATTGTCGTTCTTACAGCCTGGGTTGTAACGAGGCTCACCACTTGAGGACGGTAGTGGGAAACGTCTTTCTGTATTTTAGTTGCCGGCCACTGTGGCCGAGCGTTTCTAGGCGCTTCAGTCCGGAACTACGCTTCTGCTACGGTCGCAGGTTCGAATCCTACATCGGGCATGGATGTGTGTGATTTCTTTAGGTTTAAGTAGCTCTAAGTCTAGGGGGCTGATGACCTCAGATGTTAAGTCCCATACTTCTTAGAGCCATTTGAACCATTTTGTATTTTAGTTCAGCATGGTCTAATTCGATCGAAATTGGTAACTACAATTCCATGCACACTATGGCCTTTAACCTCTGCTTACTCCACCACCAAGCAAAACTTACACCCCTTTCCTTGCTCCCTTGCCACCAAATCTCCCCCTCCCCCCTTCCCTCTCTCAGAAAATCCTTGCATGGAGCGTGTTTAGTTGCAATTACTGCCATTGCTAATGATCCTGATAGGCCAGACTAATTTTAATAGATTACCCGGAACACTAAATCTACATCTGTTACCTGCAGACCACACTGAAGTTCGTGGCAGAATACTTCCCACTGTAACACATATTAAGATTTCTTCTCGTTCTATTACGTATGGAGCGCCGGAAGGATGAGTGCTTTAAAAGCTCTAGGCGATCTGAAAGTGACAGTATGTAGGGGATTCAGCACCTCAGTGGCATCTCCTGGGGGACAAACAAACCTGTGACCATTCTACTGCCCTTCTTTCTATACACACAATATCCCGTTACTCCTGCTGTGTATGAATTCCACTCATTTCTACAATATTACAGGCTGGGGCCTATGAGTGGTTTCAAAACAGCCTAATTTGCAGACTCGTCACATTTTCCTAAAATCCTACCAATGAACCGAAGACATCTGATCGCCCCATTTCATATGCGTACAAATTATTGCAATTTTCAAGCAGAGAGCCGGATAAGAAGAAATCTAGGAGGAAGACTCTGATGCTAAAATTGTAGAATACTCGGATATCAGACCGCGGTACGTTCTCCAGTATTCTTCGGCAAACAGACTTGCTTCAAGATTCTGTTTACTTTTCTCGAGGTTTGTCTGTAGTACTTCCAGAAAAGCGAGCAGTCTTGATGCTATCTGTACGGAAAACTGGAATACGGATCAACGTAAACATCATTTCCGCCCTTTTTATTCCTCATAAAAACCACACATTGCACGTTGTGCCACCATACAGCGAGACCTTCAGAAGTGGTGGTCCAGACTGTTGTACACACCGGTATCTCTAATACCCATTAGCACGTCGTCTTGCGTTGATTCATGCCTGTATTCGTCGTGGCATACTATCCACAAGTTCATCAAGACACTGTTGGTCCAGATTGTTCCACTCCTCAACGGCGATTCGGCGTAGATCCTTCAGTGGTTGATGGGTCACGTCGTCCATCAACAAGCCTTTTCACTCTACCCCAGGTATGTTCAATAGGGTTCATGTCTGAAGAACATGTTGGCCACTCTAGTCGAGCCATGTCGTTACCCTGAAAGAAGTCATTCACAAGATGTGCATAATGAGGGCACGAATTGTCGTCCATGAAGACGAATGCCTCGCCAACGTGCTGGCAATATCGTTGCACTATCGATCGGAGGATGGCATTCATGTGTCGTACAGTCGTTACGGCGACCTCCATGACCACCAGCGGCGTACGTCGGCCCCACACAATGCCACCCCTAAACAGCAGGGAACCTCCACCTTGCTGCACTCGCTGGACAGTTTGTCTAAGGCGTTCAGCCTGACCGGGTTGTCTCCAAACACGTCTCCGACGATTGTCTGGTTGAAGACACTCATCGGTGAAGAGAACGTGATGTCAGTCTTGAACGGTCCATTCGGCATGTTGTTGGGCCCATCTCTACGGCGCTGCATGGTATCGTGGTTACAAAGATGGACCTCTCCATGGACGTCGGCAGTGAAGGTGCGCATCATGCAGCCTATTGCGCACAGTCTGAGTCGTAACACGATGTCCTGTGGCTGCACGAAATGCATTATTCAACATGGTGGCCTTGCTGTCAGGGTTCCTCCCATTCATAATCCATAGGTAGCGGTTATCCACTGCAGTAGTAGCCCTTGGGCGGCCTAAGTGAGGCATGTCACCGACAGTTCCTGTCTCTCTGTATCTCTTCCATGTTTGAACAACATCGCTTTCGTTCACGCCGAGACGCCTGGATACTTCCCTTGTTGAGAGCCCTTCCTGGCACAAAGTAACAATGCGGACGCGATCGAACCGCGCTATTGACTGTCTAGCCGTGGTTGAACTACAGACAACGCGAGTCGTGTACCTCCTTCCTGATGGAATGACTGGAACTGAGCGGCTGTCAGACCCCCTCCGTCTAATAGGCGCTGCTCATGCATGGTTGTTTACACTTTTGGTGGGTTTAGTAACATCTCTGAAGAGTCAAATGGACTGTGTCTGTGATACAGTATCCACAGGCAAATGTCTATCTTCAGGAGCTCTGGGAACCGGGGTGATGGAAAACTTTTTTGATGTGTGTAGAAACTACAATGAATTACGCCAGATTTCCAAATCAGCCGTGGCTCACTGTAGCACAAAAAATTGGCCACACTATACGCTACGACAAAACCAAGATAGGTAAACATCCTCTTTCTGGGACTGTGTGGTCAAGGAGGACATGAAGCTAGGATTGAAGAGCATATATACTTAAAAACAGTCAGGTATGGAACCGTGTAAAGAGTAGAGAAAAGGCAAAACGTTCCCCTTACGCTGAGGTCCGCAACTGAAGACAATGCCGCTGACATTGGAGGCTGGAGTTCGCAGCCAGGCGCTTCTACCCCGACCACTGCCGCCATCCACCAGATAGTGGCAGGAGCGGAGTGGTGGAAGAGGTAACCGCCGACGTATATAAACCGACACGGATAGAGAAGCAGTCATCAGGAACCACCCGAAGATGGCAGCAAATCTGTCTGCTGAAATATCGTGGATAACTTACGACATGACCGGGTCAGACACCCCAGAATTCGACAAGTTAAAAATACGCCGGGAAAACATCAAATTCCTGAAAGTTATCGTCACCTGCATGCACCACAAGGCGACACCATTTTTCCTGTCTTCCAAGGACATTTTACTTGGTGATACGGGATTTGGACATATCTGGAAACACTGAGAGAAACGCGTGCTTCAACATTAATGCAGATGCTAGTCAAGCCCGCAGGTTGCGCTGCTATATTCGACCACGAACGGCACCTGTGCAGTATAATCAGCGAGTTACAAATGTCAGTCGTGGTCAGAACAGTGTTCTGCGTAGTTGTGAGTTCATTACCTCTGTGATAAGTGAATTCTAGTGTAGGCAAATTGTTGATGCTCGTGCGGTGTGTGCTTCCTTAACCAAGGCAACCGAAGTTTTCGGTGTTTCAAATGCCACCGTTTCGGAGATTTATACCGCATACAGGTTGGTTCAAATGGCTCTGAGCACTATGGGACTTAACTTCTGAGGTCATCAGTCGCCTAGAACTTAGAACTAATTAAACGTAACTAACTTAAGTACGTCACACACATCCATGCCCGGGGTAGGATTCGAACCTGCGACCGTAGCGGTCGCGCGGATCAAGACAGTAGCGCCTAGAACCGCTCGGCCACTATGGCCGGCCCGCATACAGGTAAAGCGGAAAAATATCATCCGCAGGTCACAACGGCGTCAAAAGTGTGTGTTGATTGGTCGTAGCAGAGAGAATGTGACGAAAAATAACAATGTTAGCTGCAAAAGTCACTACAGAACTGAGAGTTGAATATCGTACTCGCGAATCCTGCCAGCACCAAAAAAATACGAAAGGAGGTCCACAGGCAGGGCGAGCTGGAATTCAAAGAACAGTCATGACTGATTAAAATGCCCGTAACAAGAAAACATGGTGCGGAAGTCTTAAAACCAGGTCTGTGGGAGCAAAGGGGAACAAAGTCATTTGCTCATGTGAGTCTTGTTTCAAACTGGTTCCAACTTCTGGCCGAGTTTACGTCCCAAGAGTGAATCATGGCGGCGGTTCTATGATCATTTGGGCAGCCATATTGTGGTTGCGGTTGATAATGGAAGCAAGACTGAAGAAAATCAAAACACGTTCCTAGGATTCGTCGACCTGTAAAATGGTGCAAAACGATGGAAATTGTGAGAGAAATAGGAATAAGCTATTGGGAAAGATGGCTAAAAGACAATATGCACAAGAACCAATCGGGAAAAATAATAGTGGAAGACTAAGAACGAGGTGCTTGGATTAAAAAGGGTGTAAGACGGGGGTGTAGTCTTTCGCCTGTATTGTTCAATGCATACATCGAAGAAGCAATGACGGGAGCAAAAGAAAGGTTCAAGAGGGGATTAAAATTAAAGATAAAAGGATAACAATCATAAGATCTGCTGATAACACTGTTATCCTCAGTCGAAGTGAGGTATGTCTACAGGATCTACAGAATGCAGTGAACAGTCTGATGAGTACAGAATATGGACTGAGACTGAGTCGAAGAAGAATGCAATGAAAAATAAAAAAGTAATGAGAAGTAACAGAAATGAGAAACTTAGCATCGCAATTGATGATCACAAAGTAGACGAGGTTAAGGAATTCGGCTACCTAGACAGAAGAATAGCACATGACGGACGGAGCGAGGAGGACATAAAAAGCCGACTAGCACTGACGAAAACAGCATTCCTGCCCAAGAGAAGTCTGTTAGTATCTCACATAAGTCTTAATTTATGGCAGAAATTTCTGAGCACAGCTTTTTATGATAGTGAATCACAGACTGTGGGTAAATCGGAAAAGAAGATAATAGAAGTAAATTTTTTTACATGTGGCGCTACAGTGGAATGTTGATAATTATATGGACTGATAAGGTAAGGAATGAGGAGGTTCTCCAAGGAATCGTCGAGAATAGGACTAAGTGGAAAACACTGACAAGAAGATGGTACAGATTTTAGGACATCTGTTAAGACATCAGGGAATAACTTCCGTGGTACTAGCGGGAGCTATAGAGGTTACAAACAGTAGAGTAAGACAGAAATTGCAATACATCGAGCAAATAATTAGGACGCAGGTTGGTAGGTTGGAACAGCTACTCTGAGATTAAAAAGTTGGACAGGGGAGAAATTCGTGGCGGACCGCGTTAAACTAGTCAGAAGACTGGTGTCATAAAAAAAAGAAAAAAAGTTGTATTCCATGGTCCTATGGTTACTCTGCAAATTTACAATACAGCCAAGAATTTAGTGACAGGTCTGACTGATCAGGTCCCTTCTATGGCACAACGTATGTTTCCCAGCGATGATTCAGCGTCCCAGGCCGACAGGGCCTCTGTTCGCACAGCTCTCACCTTCCAGTATTGAACGAGAATCTCCCGTGGCCACCAGTGACAAGTTTCAGTGATTTTGAGCCTTTGTGGTCTACTTTGGGGAGAGGGTTGCGTGGTCGATATCTACCTGCATCATTGTTAGCTGAACTTGCCATTATTTTTGGGGAGAGCATGGTATAAGACTCCGTTGTAAACCATAGAGGAGCTATGAATGAGATTTTCACTCTGCAGCGGAGTGTGCGCTGATATGAAACTTCCTGGCAGATTAAAACTGTGTGCCCGATCGAGACTCGAACTCGGGACCTTTGCCTTTCGCGGGCAAGTGCTCTACCATCTGAGCTACCGAAGCACGACTCACGCCCGGTACTCACAGCTTCACTTCTGCCAGTATCCTGTCTCCTACCTTCCAAACCTTACAGAAGCTCTTCTGCGAACCATGCAGAACTCCTTTCAGGAGTGCTAGTTCTGCATGGTTCGCAGAAGAGCTTCTGTAAGGTTTGGAAGGTAGGAGACAGGATACTGGCAGAAGTGAAGCTGTGAGTACCGGGCGTGAGTCGTGCTTCGGTAGCTCAGATGGTAGAGCACTTGCCCGCGAAAGGCAAAGGTCCCGAGTTCGAGTCTCGGTCGGGCACACAGTTTTAATCTGCCAGGAAGTTCCATAGAGGAGCTATATTTATCCATCCCGAAACGACTGATGGCTGTTTTGAATGCCAGTGGTTTTCCTACACGGTAGTGGGCATGGTAATGTGTTGTTTCATTTCTTTTGACAAATAGTATGTCATTGGATCTGTGTTTTTGGTGTTTCCATATTCTTGTCCAGCCCCAGTAAGTTAAAGAGTAAACGTAAAAAATGATAGGTCTCCGTTTGACAAGGAGTGCGCTGCCGGTCGGTTGCGGCGTCCTACAGCGGAGCCACTTCTCCCGCTATCCACGATGCTGGAGGGCCGTGTCAGCCGGTGCATTCCCGCGGCACGCCTCTCCCTGTCAGAGGCACTTGGCACTTTCTCTGCTCCTGAAATAACTTCCTGCCCTGTGGCACATATCCAGGTTACTTCTCGACAGTAATAAATGGTTGGGGAGTGCAGCAGTCGACGCGCTCTCGACATGTCTCCAGGTTCCTGACAGTTACTTTTTCTTCCACAGATCCTAGAGAAGAATTTGTTTAGTTCCGCCTGCCTTTAGCTTTTATCCTGCATTAGTATCTAGGTGAGATTCGAATTGTCCCGAATGCTGACAACAGAAGAAAAGAATGAGTGAGGCTGTGAACGTAGCCGCCGGCCGCTGTGACCGAGCGGTTCTAGGCGCTTCAGTCCGAAACCGCGCTGCTACTACGGTCGCAGGTTCGAATCCTGCCTCGGGCATGGATGTGTGTGATGTCCTTCGGGTAGTTAGGTTTACGTAGTTCTGAGGCTAGGGGACTGATTACCTCAGATGTTAAGTCCCATAGTGCTTAGAGCCATTTCAACCATTTCATTTTTGTGAACGTAGCCAAAGTGTTTCCATCCTTGTGGTCATCCGTGTGTTATGGAGAAGACCAAAAATGCAATGTATTTCTTTTGGATGCAAATATGCATCCGGACATGAATTTTATCACATTCTGTAGCCTACTAGTTAACTTACCCGGGTTTTTTAAATTACGGGTTTGAAAATCAGATAGCAAAAGTATCTAGTGATTTAATGACACGAGAATCTATGCAATTGAAAGATTAGCTTTATATACTGCAGCAGATACACGTACATACTCTGAAAACTAGTATAAAGTGCGTGGAGATGTCCTCCCTCCGGCATGGGTGTATTTGTTGTCCTTAGCATAAGTTAGTTTAAGTTAGATTAAGTAGTGTGTAAGCCTAGGAGCCGATGACTTCACCAGTTTGGTCCCATAAGAACTTATCACAAATTTCCAAGCGATCGTACTGAGCAAGGGCAGAATGTTTACACTACACGAACAAAAGTGTCCGGACATCCCTATGTAATGCGGAATTGTCCAATATACGTCACGAGACGCAGACCCGCCAGTATAAAAGGAGGCGAGGAGTATTCTGTTCATCGTAGAAAAGCAATAATTGCAGAATGGGTCGGCCGAGAGATGATATAAGTGTCAATACAACCCTGCTAAAGCTGCCCAAGCCGACTGTTGGTGACGCGACGTGGTGTGGAGTAGAAACGCGAAGACATAACTTCAGCTAAACCAAGACCAAGCAGATAGGGGTTTCTTCCGTTGTTAGGATGTGATCCTTCATTGCACTTGAGAAAACTCCAAATCCAGAAGAGTATGAATACGTTTTACAGCATTGTGTAATGGGTATGCCGGCCGCTGTGGCCGAGCGGTTCTAGGCGCTTCAGTCCGGAACCGCGCTGCTGCTACGGTCGCAGGTTCAATTCCTGCCTCGGGCATGGATGTGTGTGATGTCCCTAGGTAGTTATGTTTAAGCAGTTGTAAGCCTAGGGGACCGATGACCTCAGATGTTAAGTCCCATAGCGCTTAGAGCCATTTGAACCACTTTATACTGCGTATTGTAGATGAACAGTTCGGGGACAATGGCTGTATCAGCGTCAGACTGCACCGTGTAATAAAACAGCATCTGTAAGCCAATGGTTCGTGGATAATAGCACTCCTGAAATGTCCGCAGCTCGTGGCCTAGTGACTAGCGTTGCTGCCTCTGGATCACGCGGTCCCCAGTTCGATTACCGGCTGGGTTGGGGATTTTTCTCGCCTCGGGGACTGGGTGTTTGTGTTGTCCTAATAATTTCATCATCCTCACCATCATTCATGACAGTGGCTAGATTGGACTGTGTAAACATTGGGACTTCGTACGGGTGCTGATGACCGCGCTGTTGAACGTCCCACAAACTAAACATCAAACTCCTCAAATGGAATGGCCTGCCAAGAGGCCAGACCTGAACCCAATGGAACACTTTTGGCATGAATTAGAACGTCAACCTCGCTCCAAATCGAAGATTACTACTTTTCCTCGTTTCGTCTCTTACGGAAGAATGGGCTGGCGTTCCCACACAAATATTCGAGCGTCCACAGCAGAGGTGAAGCCGCTATAAAGACGAAGAGTGGACGCACCCCTTATTAATGTCCACTAACAACGTCCGGATACGTTTGATCAGACAATGCATATGCCCATATATAGCCCATAATCTCTTTTGTGGCAATCTGATGGTGTTCTATGCGAGACCTGCCATGATAGCAGCAGAATCGCCTTACACGTTAAGTTCACCAAGCACCTCTGATAGACTTTTATAGGAGTTATTCCGACCTTTACGATCATGCCAGCGCGTCGTCGAATTCGGCCGTCACTGCATTTATGTTCTATTGATAAGGACTGCAGTCACTAGAAAATACTAGAACTAGTCGGTGTAAAGGCTTCTGTGCAATTCCCTTGACAGATGCACCCTAAAACATACTTTCCGTTCGCACTCTCTAATACTGATTTTGCATGGTCGTCTTATTCACATAGCTTACGAGTATTCTTCGTTTCTCTTTGTAATGGGCACTATCTTACATTTATGCACATGCAAAGAAAACTCTGATTTACTATACCGAGTGTACACTTTGAGCAAGCCTTTCTGTGCCTCATTACGACGGTAGTTCTCTCCACACATCAGCATCTTCAGCGAACAATCTTATAGTGCTGTTGATCCTATCTGCTAAATTGTCAATGTATACTGAGAACATTAGAGGTCCTATTTCGCTTCCTTGGGGCTACAATCGATGAGTACTTTCGTTTCTGTTGTTTAGTGTAGAAACCTTCTCGTCTACTAAAATACGGTTGAAATCTTTACATCAATTGTTACGTTACAATAAATACATACGACCAGATTTAATCGAGGTAATGCAATTGAAATTAATCAGTGTCTTTGAGTGTTCAACACTTATATTCGTGGGCTCAAAATTGTAATTCTTGTACCCCAGGTGCAAACAGAAACTCACATAAAAAATCTAGAATGGGCTAACTGATGGATCAGAAGAAGTTACAGTTACCATAAGGTTACGTAGAAAGTACAGATAACTTGAAGCAAGTAGCGAAGTGAAGCAAGATAATAGCATTCAAAACAATAACATATATGTTGCAAAAAGAATTAAACATAACTCTAGTTTAGAGACACAAACGTCATAAGCTCTAAGCACAGATCAAATAACACAGAGCTAGGTGAAATATGACTCTGTATTTCCGAAAAAATGCTTAGTACCTTGACACTAAGAACTTGATATGTACATCAACCAGTGATTCATATAAAATGTCATATCTCAGAAGGTTTTGAGGCAGATGTCCTGATAATGAACCCGAAGAAGTACGACGTAGCCTGTTCTCAAAATCGAACGACTTGAGCAGTATAATTCGTGCCCTCGAAACATTAACTGGAAAAATACAGATGCATGGAGAATGAAACTGAAGCTAATTTATCTGAAGAGTTCGGATTAATTTAAAGAAATAAATAGCTTTCACAGTACTCGGGAAATCATTCAGCACTATCACTTGGAAGAAACTAATGGAATTTATGAAAATGACTGCAGTGTAGCGTATAGATAGAACTACAAAGAATTAACTATACAAAGAACGAACAGCAATAATGAAAATAGACAATACAGAAAATTTACCTGTTGCTACTAAAAGCAGTGTAAAATTATGTAATCTATCCACATTGGTATTCATCTGCTTAGAACAAGCGGTACACTGTAAACGTATCAAAATCAACATAGAAAGGATAAAGACGTTGATGGGTCTGCCTTTTTTCAAGTAAATAAATTATTGTTTTATCACCCAAAAATGTTTCACCACAGTCGTGACCTCCTCAGTGTGCTTTTTTCTTTAATTTTCTTTTATTTTACATATTAAATGAAAATAAGACAAAAACCCATTGAGGATGCCACAACTGTGGTAAAACTTGTTTGGGTGCCTAAACAATAATTTATGTACTTGCAAAAGAAGATAATGCTGGCCCACATCCTCGCTGTAGGACGCGAGCTGCGTCGCATGCATGTTGAGGTGTGTACACTGTTACAGACGCGGTGTTTGAAGCGCTTGCATGAGACCAACACGAACAACCGTAAGAAACTAGACGACGGTTCATGGAAAAAAAGGTCAAAGAGAATTGTAAACGAACCGTAGTCACAGACAATGCAAATTGTAAGTTAGTTTGAAAGAATAATTTCCGCAGCAGAAAGTATTTCATCTGTATGTCTACGATGTGGAGCAAGGAAACATTCATCTTAAGCTGAGTGCCGAACATCTATGCTTTCCGGAAAGATAATAACATTTGTCGTTCACTGATATCATTAAAAGCAAAACGCGCTCAGCTTCGTTAAAAGTGTCACCTGATTCTTTCCATACTATCTGCAACGAAGCGAACCCGGCTGAAACTTCCCTTCCTTTTTTTTTTGTTATCACTCTAAAATATTTACTACGCATTTTTTGTTGATACATATGAATGACTTAGCAATTACAGCACGCCAAATAGAATTTGTACGGACGTTTCCACGTTCACGGAGTGGGTACATTTCAGAAAGAGGCCATGGTATGCTAATAGGGCGGCCACTAGTGATATTGGTAAACTGTTATACGTTTGGGTTTCATTAATTCCCAATGAAATTTGAAATGCGCGATTTCCACCGAACAAATAGGATAAATATTCCTGACATGCAAATTTACTGGTAAACGTTTGGCATTGCGTTCACAAATACCGGAATGCGATGTTCCATAAAGCCGCCCCATTCGCTGTCACTAGCGTAACAAATGCTGTTGTTATTTCGTATTAATTGGGCGCTTTAGCGAAATGCTCTCGCATTCCGAAAGAGAAGAATTTAATTCTGCTCCGCAGACCATTGGTAACCATACAAATGTACGATTCCTACAAATTAGGGGACTGTGGGATACGTATAAAATTGGGTGAGCGAAAATATTTGGATATCTGTTTTTCAGAGGCAGATACCGTGTGATTTTGTATTTCACAGTTGAGCGATTGCTCGTAATTAGATTATCTCCAACGGTAAGCGAAGTCATGGAACGTCAAGGAAGTGTCAGTAACTAGAAGCGTGTTAGCATAGCCGGGTTATTGCCCAATCGGCAGATTCCGTTAAACAGCCTGTGTTTTCTTAAGAGCTGCAAAAAACTTCTTAGTTACTGTTTCAAAGTAAATGTGTAGTTAAACCTAACTTCAAAGAGTAAAGGAAAGGATGTACAACGTGTATTACAAAAGTAACGAGACTTGTTTTTTGTACGGTTGAATTTATTATCTTTACACGTCAAGCTTGCTCCCTTCAGCGTAATTCCCTTCGGTAGTTACTCAACGACAGAGGCTTATTTTCAGTGTTTGTGGCAGGTCTGGAAAGCTCTTGCTAAAGCCTTTCAATTTACTTTCTTATGGATATTGTCGAAAGTACCCAAGTGATTCCCTTTCAAGTGCCTTCCGAGCCGCGTGAGTAAAAAGAGATCATAATAATTGAGGTACAGCGAGTAGAAGAGATGATGGTTGAAGTGATCGCTATAGCAAAGATCTACTAATACCAGCATTACTGGCCCTAGTTTTCATCAGAACCGAGGTAGCATCTTCCTACACGTCGGTCAGGGGCCTGAAGATGGCGTAGTAAAACTCTGAAACTAGTAGCCAAATAAAACAAGTTTGGAAACTAGACGGCTGAAAGGTGTTTAATTTGACGTCCTCCTACAGGAATACTATTTGTTGCCAAAAACTCATTGATAGGTTTCGTCGTGTGTGTCAACGTGCATTGTCGTGGAGTAGCCTGCAAGTGCTTGCAATGTTTAGAAGCATTCGTGCCACTTCTTTCTTGAGGTTTTCAGTGGCTTCCCGATAAAATGTTTGATGGCATCCATTTTATGTGAACAATCCCCTGGCTGTCACAAGACAAATGAATATCACGTTCCTCGGAGGGGAAATGTTTGCAGTATTCTGCTCCCGACACTGGCGTTTTGTCCTGGGAGCCTTACTTGTGGCGAAACCGTGGATCCATCTGAAGACGGTCCAGAAGATGAAGACACATCCTTCCGATCGTACTTCTGCTCAGCTGTGCGGTTTCTTTTGATCCATTTTTGCGCAAAGTTTTCGCATGTCCAAATCCTGTGGACGTTAAACATATTCAGATTGATTCCCTACTACTCGCTCTCCCCGTTAATCAATAATATGATCTCTCGCAAGACACTTCCATCCTTCCGCTTAGTCATCCATTATTGACGTCGAAGGACTCCTCCAGACGAGACTCATCTTGCCTTTTTTCTCGGCCTGCTAAAAAGAACTTGTGCTATCAGAACACTTGCTTATGTTCTCCATAAGCCCTTTGCAAAACAACACCGACTTGATAGTTCAGGTATACACGTCCAGGTCGCAAACTAAAGATGAAGAGGTAGGGAAAGTACGAATATGAGGATACTGAACGGGTAATTCAGTACATAAAGGGAGATGAAAATCTAGTAATCACGAGGGACTTAAGTGCTGTTGTAGTGGTAGGACTAGAAGAAAGGGTTACGAGACAGGATTACGAGACACTATGAACTTGACATTAGGAATGAGAGAAGAGAAAGGCTTATGAGTTCTACAATAAATTTGAGCTAGTAACAGCGAATACTCTGTTCAAGCATCACAAGAGGAGGTGGTATACTTGGGAAATACCGGCAGATATGGAAGATTTCAGTTAGGTTGCATTATGGTTAGCATGAGATACGGGATTTTAAGGTGTACCCAGGAGCAGATATAGACTCCTATCACAATTTAGTAGTGACGAAGAGTAGGATGAAGTGTAAGAGACTAACCAGGAAGAATCAATGTGCGATGAAGTGGGATACGGAACTGCTAAGGAACGAAGAGATCCATCTGAAGTTCTCCAATGCTGTAGATATTGCGATAATGGATAACTCAGTAGGCAGTTCAATTGAAAAGGAGTGAACATTTCTAAAAAGGGCAGTCACAGAAGCTGGAAAGAAAAACATAGGTACGAAGAAGGTGACTGCGAAGAAACCATGGTTATTGAAGAAATACTTCAGTTAATCTTTGAAAGTAGACAGTAAAACAATGATAAGGGAAATTTAGAAGCACAAACATACACGTTACATGAGAATGAAATAAATAGAAAAAGTGAGGAAGCTAAGACGAAATGGCTGCGTGAAAAATGTGAAGAAATCGAAAAATAAATGATTGCCCGAAGGACTGACTCAGCATTTAGAAAAGTCAAAACAGTCTGCGGTGGAATTAAATGCAAGGATAGTGGAATGGAACTCCCATTCCACTATCCTTGCTTTTAATTTCAGCCCAGACTGTTTTTCCACTGTTACATGCAGAGGAGAGTGGCGATGGATGGAAGAGTACATTGAAAGACTCTGTGAGGAGGAGGAATTGTCTGGCGACGTGATAGAAGAAGAAACAGGAGTCGATATAGATGAGACTGGGAGTCCAGTATTAGAATCACATTTTCTTTGGAAAACTTAAGAACAAATGGTTCAAATGGCTCTGAGCACTATGCGACTTAACTTCTGAGGTCATCAGTCGCCTAGAACTTAGAACTAATTAAACCTAACTAACCCAAGGACATCACACACATCCATGCCCGAGGCAGGATTCGAACCTGCGACCGTAGCGGTCGCTCGGCTCCAGACTGTAGCGCCCAGAACCGCACGGCCACTCCGGCCGGCACTGAAGAACAAATAAGGCAGAAGGTATAGATATTCCATCAGTATTTCTGAAATCATTGGGGGAATGGGCAATAAAACCACTTGCGGGCTTTCAAATAACTACGCACCCTCCGACTCAACGCTGCGATATTAAAAGTTTTGGCTGGTTTCGTTGTCTAGGGGCTGGGATATGTAGTTGCCGCATTACAGGCCAAATATTGCTGAGTCTACAGTATACAATATGAATATACACATGAATCGAATGCTCGAAGGTTTCTATCACTCGTCAATTGCGAATTATGAATGTAACATAGACACTTTTAAGTGAAAGATTGCAATTAAATAAAACCTGCAGGTTCGATGTTAACGACTTTAAATGATGAGTACAATAGTAGAAGCACTTTTGAGAATGCCGTATATTTCTGCCAAACACTTATTGGTGTCGATGGTCTAGCAATTAAATAAAATATAAATTGAATAATAGGGAAACAATAGATTCCTACCGCACTTAGTTATGAACGACAACACAGCTAGCGAGATATTCACTTCAAAACCCACACTACGTCTTCACTGTAGAAGCCACGGAAATCTCACAAGTCGGCACTCCGAAGTATTTCTATCTCTCGCGACCACGCGCAAACCGCTCCACACTCTCCAAGTCTTTCCGTGCGTTCGACGCGCCTTCGCGTCCAGCACTCTCCATGTCCTGTCCCGTACTGTCCTTCGCGCCGCACTCTCCTGAACCACCTGGTGTCCTCTCCGGAAACGATGCTCCTCCCCAATGAGCGCTGTGATTGGTTAGAGCTCTCCCGCCATGTCTTCCTGCCAATGCACACTCACAAACATAAAACACTTTCGAAATACTGGATTTACGTTTAAATAACTTGAAATTAAATAAATATTCCTACGGCTGGACCATAAACACGCTGTAACACACATTATTAAATACATAAACAAATTAAATAAACATATATCAAAGGAATAGCAACAAAAGTAGGCCAGTAGCCTAATAATGTCTCTGTGCTTTCTAAACACAGTAAATATTTAAGCAATTTCTTCATGAATAGTATATATCGGATATAAACAAAGACGTAGACGAATAAATGTATTTATAAGCATGCTGCTACCGTTTTTTCGTGTAACTGTGGAGTACTTATGGCCTGACGCGATCGATAGTAATCGGCCACTTTGACCTCCAATGACTCATGTACTATTCAAGTTACATGCCTCTAATTCGTACCAATTTAGGTTTACACTAATAGCTTTCTAAAGACACGTCGATCGACGAAATCGAATTAAGCGTCTAAATTTTGAAAAGTCTTTGCTGGGTGCTACTTGTATAATTTGTCAGATACTAAACTTTAAACTAATAAAGATATTGAAAATCTGATTACACCACCAGAATCGTCGTGCAATTAATAGTAATGTACATGTTTCTTTTTGAGGTATCATGATTCATGTGGCTATTATTAATATCTATACGAACTATGAAATATCTGCCATGATGATTTCACAAAGTCCGCCACCTTTGGCGCTCTCGGCATACAAGTCTCTTTCATTGACACAGCGTCACTAAGGAATTGCCAGCCACGTGCTCGGCCTGGACCATGCGCTAGAGCTACTCCTCTTGTCCGACTAACGTTCGCTGCCGTGTCCCGGCTTGCCGAGCGACCCGTGCGGCCTCACCAACTCCGAACTTAGAATCTTTCCAGGGCACCACAACTCACCCGTTACCTCACACACTGTTCACGTTCGTATGTAGGATATATGAGTCTGACGATATACCATCTGACTTTCAGAAAAATATCATCCACACAGTCCCGAAGATAGCAAGAGCCGTCTAGTGCGAGAATTATGGCGCAATCAACTTAACAGCTCATGCATCCAAGTTACTGACAAGAAGAATACACAGAAGAATAGAAAATAAAATTAAGGATGTTTTAGATGACGATCATTTTGGCTTTAGGAAAAGTAAAGGCACCAGAGCGGAGGTTCTGATGTTGTAGTTGATAATGAAAGAAAGACTAAAGAAAAATAAAGCCACATTATAGGACTTTTCGATTTGCAAAAAGCATTCGACAGTGTCAAATGGGCGAGGTATTCTAAACTGTGAGGAAAATAGGGGTAAGCTATATGAAGAAACTGATAATATGTAATATGTAAAAGAGCCAAGGGGGAAAAAAGAGGAGTGGAAGATCAAGAACGAAGTGCTCGTATTAAAAGTGGTGTAAGACAGGGCTGTATTCTTTCGCCCCCACTGTTCAATCTATAAATGGAAGACGCAATAACGGATATAAAAGAAAGGTTTGTAAGTGAAATTAAAATTCACAGCGAATGGATATCAATGATAATATTCGCTGATGACATTGCTATCGTCATTAACAGTGAAGAAGAATTATGGGATCTGCTGAATGGAATGAACAGAATAATGAGTACAGAGTATGGATTGTGAGTAAATCAAAGAGAGTCGAAAGTAATGAGAAGTAGCAGAAATGAGAACAACGAGAAACTTAACATCAGGGTTGATGATCACTAAGCATATGAAGTTAAGGAATTCCGCTACCTAGGCAGCAAAATAAGCCATGACGGACGGGGCAAGGAGGACATCAAAAGCAGACTCGCACTGGCAAAAAGGGCATTCCTGGTCAAGAGAAGTGTACTAATATCAAACATAGGCCTTAACTTGAGGAAGAATCTGAGAATGTACGTTTGGAGCACAGCATTGTATGGTAGTGAAACATGGAGTGTGGCAAAGCCGAAACAGAAGAGAATCGATGCATTTGAGATGTGGTACTACAGAAGAATGTTGAAAGGAAGGAATGAGAAGTTTCTGTGCAGAATAGGAGAGGAAAGCAATATATGGAAAACACAGACAAGACAAAAAGAAGGGACAAGATGATAGCACATCTGTTAAGACATCAGGGAATAACTTCCGTGGTATAAGAGGGAGCTGTGGAGAGTAAGAACTCTAGAGGAAGACAGAGATTTGAGTACATCCAGCAAATAATTGAGCACCTAGGTTGCAATTGCTACTCTGAGATGAAAACGTTGGCACAGGAGAGGAATTCGTGCGGGGAAAAAAAAAGCCCATTGCTGCTTTTCATACGTCGCCATAGCAGTTGACGACATCTGACGAATACAAAACACCCTCAAGAGTCGTTTAGCGAGTACAAACTGAAGCTGTCAAAGCACTACTGCACAAAAGAGCAAGCAACAGCGCAAGAATGCTTCCAGGTCATGCACAGTATTGCTTGTCTTATTACCTTTCTAACATGCCTAATAAATAGATTGTTGAAGAAGTCGGCAGAATACTTTGGTTCTTATGAATCTTCATTTCGTCTCTCTGCGTGAAGTAAATAATCTCATTTGTTATAGGAACATTTTACTTGTTGCACCTTTTAGATCCAGAAAAAAACATTTTTCTATGTATGTTGATCTACGGCTTCTGTCACGTACTGGTGCAACGTATTGAATAATTGCTACGTAAATTTATGAACCATGATTTATTTCTCTATTCTACAATAACCCTGACATATCCATGTCCGTAGCCGAGGTCATTAACGTACTCCTGTGAGGTAGCGCTCGACCCGGAGGTAAGTCGGTTCGAAACCTGAGTGAGCAAAATTTAAGCTACTAATCCAGAATGAGATTTTCACTCTGCAGCGGAGTGTGCGCTGATACGAAATTTCCTGGCAGATTGAAACTGTGTGCAGGGGCGAGACTCTAACTCGGGACCTATGCCTTTCGCGGGCAAGTGCTCTACCAACTGAGCTACCCAAGCACTTGCCCGCGAAAGGCATAGGTCCCGAGTTCGAGTCTCCGCCCGGCACACAGTTTTTAAGCTACTAATGTTTGGCCGGCGAGGGGAGAGGTGATGGCGCAAAGTTCCTTTCACCAGTCTTTCCAACATTGTCCTGTATTATGATTCCAAAACTGTCGCCAGTGTCTCACGAAGAGAGAGCATGTGAAGATAACCGTTGATGATGATCCGTCTGTCTGATGGGGATGTTAAGCTTGGTGACCACCTTGGTGCTATTCGAGAGGAGCAGGCTATGCGCCGGAGCCAGTTTTCAGCTTCCATCTTCCCTTCAGCCATGACAACAGAAACCAACACTACGCTGCACAAGCGCTCAACACACAGTCATCCATACGACGTAGATACACACTTGACACTTCATAACAGCTCAGAGGAAGGCAACAGCAAACCAGTTCCAATATGACGTGGCCTAGAACGGCGAAGTCGGATTCGTCCAACTGCTCCCTAGCGGTGTCCGCAGCTTGTGGTCTAGTGGCTAGCCAGCACGATAGCTCAGCGTATTCGGTCAGAGGGTTATCTGTCCTCTGTAATAAGAAAAACTGAGTCAACGACTCAACACTGAACTTGAACGGGTGTCATGGGATATCCGCACCGAACAAATGCAACGAACAATATCGAACAAAAAAAAGTGGCTAGCGTTACTCTTCTGGATCACGCGGTCCCGGGTTCAATTCCCGGACAAGTTGGAGATTTTCTTTGCCCGGGGACTGGGTGTTTGTGTTAAAATCATCATTAGTGACAGTGGCTTGAGTGGACTGTGTAAAAATTGGGACTTTGTATGGGCGCTGATGACCGCGCAGTTGAGCATCCCCCAAACTAAATATCATCATCATCCCCTGAAGATGAGACTACTTTGATTTTTGGTAACCATGAGATACTGTGCTTATTACATGCGATGAACAAAATTATATGAAAATCCTGATCCAAACGCCTCATTCCAGGTTTTTGTTTTACGACTTACCTGAAACGCACCGACATTACATTTTACTCTCTCTTTATTGTATAAAATTTCTGGGAACCGTCGAAGCATTTAACACGTCTGTGCTTGTTGTGGTATGATGTTGGAATAACTTCAAGCCGGAACTTGCGGACTTCCAGTGAGGGCGAATTGTCTGTATTCTATTTCCCTGAGACGTGATCGATTCGGACTAGATATTTATCTTTAGAAGCGAAGTGGCGCAATTGTTAAGACATTGGCCATACTGATTTAGAGTTCCCGTGGTTTTACTAAATCGCTTCAGGCTAAGATCGGTTCCATCAACGTTCTTGTCTGCTGTGTCGCTAACGACCTCGATGTCGACAGAAAATTGAACTTTTTTTCCTGATTTTCCAGCTGCTGAGAGACCCTCAGTTTGGGGCATAAATCTTATGAAACAATTCTTCTGCACGCGTTTTGTTTTCTGAGCGGATATGTGAAACAGAGTTGAAGGCGTTTCACTTATCAATCCACCACGGTACCGCTGTAATTACACTAACCTACAATTCTTATGGCTGTTATACGTGAAGAATACGAGTTGGGTTCAAACTGCAGGCGTTTGTGATGCTATAATTTTAAAGTTGAGACACGGAGTGTTTTCATTTTCATACAACGGAAGTAGCAGCTTTATCAAGAAAAATCCTGTCAATACGACCACGACGTCTTTCACGATGCTCTCATTCAATAAAAAGTTCATTTGCAACATGATCAAATTTCAGACCCTCTAAATCATTTGGAAATAACAGCCAACCAACTGCAAAATACTGCTTTGTTAAACGCTGTACATGGTTTCGAAAGTTATAAAACTGTCTTCTTCAGAAGGTAGGGTACGTAGAATCATATTACCTGTATCCAATGTGGGAGTCGTCTTCGTCTAGAACATGTGTGTGTCATCCACTTAATCACGAACATGTACTAGACAGAGTCAATGACCCCCAAATCGTGTAAAGTTAATATGTAATTCCGTATACAACATCTTCTGAAGAAGACAGTTTTAAAACTGACAAAACAATGGTCAAGATTTAAGAAACCTTTATTTTGCAACTGATTCTGTTATTTCCAATCCATTAAAGCTCTTGTACACACAATTGCTGTAACGTAGCCATGTTTAAAACCTTTCTAAAATTCCCTCATCGTCGTTAGGGAAAGCAGCTGATTGCATGGATACAGCTTAGAGCTCCTTGATTAACCCGCAAGTTCGCTAGTTATTAGTCGGTGTGATTTACGCGAGTCACTAATATGGATGGGTGGGGGATATATGGATATGATTCCGTAATGACGCTTATTGCGACTAGAGATTAAACTCGTACCGAAGATATATCTCTGTCATTTACATGTAAACTGTGGGTCGTTAGTCTACGCAGTGACATCACTAATGGATTCCTGATAGTATAGCTCGAATCTCCACTAACGCTGTTACTGTAAATTCTTCTGATTTATACAGATTCCTTGATGATAGATTCCAATAATTACAGCTGTTCCTTGAATCCTCTCCTGATCAAAAGTGCCGCTAAATGATGACTACAGAAATGTTTGATTTATTGATTTGAGAGGAGATGCTCGACCACTATACCAACTTTGGCTTTGACTTTAACTCCCGACACACAGTCAACGTGGTAGCTGGACTGCTGGTAGCACTCTGGAATCCACCAGTGTCTCCTTCCACTGATTTCATGATATTTTTTATAGCCTGTAGTATCGGAGCTTATCGATACTGTCAGAACTGGTGCCACAATGACGATTCTTGCGGACGCCACCAGCGACGCTTGGGACATCGGCACCAATAGAATGACCTGAGCAATGAATAACCTCCTTGCCGCCGATCAATGAAGGCCGCCAGGTCGGTGCTATCAGTGAAGGGCACTGGGCACCAGTCTTCTAGTTGAAGATTAGTCAGGTGTTGATAGTTTTTGCTATACACGGTACTTCGAGCCGTTGAGAGCTAGTTCTACCGGCGTAAACATTCAGTGTACATGGATGCACGCCGTGTCGGGCCTTTGCTTGTAGCTTGCCACGGCTACCACAAGTTGACATGAGTGTAGCAGTTCTTCAGCAACAAAGTGAGTAAAATATATTTATTTAATGTGCACTTTTGTCAACTAATCTTTAGCTTGCCTGTTCAGATTCCTGCAGTAACAGATTCCTCTGGCCGCCTCCACCCATTTATCATTAGCAACCAGGACATATCATTTGGCTCCTCGGAGCGTAACCGTTGCCAACTCGCATCATAATGTAACCAGCCTCTGCAATGTTTGACGGTCCGTTCGGTCAGTACATAAGGCCTGCCTGGTCTTGGTTAAGTTGTGGTTGTTTCTTCGGTTCTCCACCTCAAAATTACATCACCAGCTGTCATCTTGGGTAGCTTTAGAAGGAATGAAATTTCCCCGATGGGTTTGTTACTCAGGTGATATCCAATGACTTGTGTATGTTCTAAGTCACTGAGCTCTCCTGTCCGACCCATTCTGCTATTATTGCTTCTCTACTGACGACACAATACTCACTACCTCCTTTTATACGGGCGGCCCTGCGTCTCGTGACATCTAGCGGACAATTCATTACATAGGGATTTACGGATACTTTGATGAGATAGTGTTGAGCCGTGCCATCACATTTCTGCCAACTGATACCTCAGAACCTTTCCGCGAGTGCACTGCGACGCACGTTAACTCTGCCCGCGGCAGAAGGGAAGCAGTATTGGCCGGTGCGCGCCCTGTCACGAGTCTACCTACAAACGAGGAAGGGAGCACATGGCCTGCTGCAGTGCCTTGGGTAGAGCCCAGCGTGTGTATTGAAGCTGTGGCTGCGACAGCTGAAGACTGAGGGCAGACCTGAGCTGTGCCCGTCGATTGCAGGGTGTTCGTGTGCCACTTCTCGGTGTCATTTGTGGTGGACGAGCCCTGCATGGATGCACAGGAGTGACAGGCGTCACCTGCAGGTAGTCGGCCGGTCATTACCGCAGGTTTTTGTATGTCCGTCCTTGTGAGTGAAGGTATGGTAGGATTTCGGCCATACACGTATGTAAGAAAATGAAACACCTGCAGCCGTCCTTACAATATCATTTATTGTACGGCTACCAGTTTCGCTGCTTCAGTGCACCATCTTCAGGCCTAAGCTGATGCTGAGAGGGATAACACCACCCACGCATATTATGCAACAGTGGTCAACATCTATAACTGGTTTACCATCAACTGAAACTCTGTTGCTGGCCGAAGTGGCCGTGCGGTTAAAGGCGCTGCAGTCTGGAACCGCAAGACCGCTACGGTCGCAGGTTCGAATCCTGCCTCGGGCATGGATGTTTGTGATGTCCTTAGGTTAGTTAGGTTTACCTAGTTCTAAGTTCTAGGGGACTAATGACCTCAGAAGTTGAGTCCCATAGTGCTCAGAGCCATTTGAAACATTTTTGAAACTCTGTTGAAGTTGATAGTTGGAAACATAACATCGTGGTTACAGGAAGTCTGCTTAAACCAGTTATAGATGTTGGCCATTGATGTATCGTCTATACACATGGTGCTATGCCCTCAACATCACCTTAAGATTGAAGACGGTGCAGTGAAGCACCGAAAGTGATAGCCATACAATAAATGACATCATAAGGACGGCTGTAGGTGTTTGGTTCAAATGGCTCTGAGCACTATGGGACTCAACTGCTGTGGTCATAAGTCCCATAGAACTTAGAACTACTTAAACCCAACTAACCCAAGGACACCACACACACCCACGCCCGAGGCAGGACTCGAACCTGCGACCGTAGCGGTCGTGCGGTTCCAGACTGTAGCGCCTTTAACCGCTCGGCCACTCCGGCCGGCTGTAGGTGTTTCATGTTTTTTACATGTCATTACCGCGGTGCCGTGTTCCAAATGCGGCGCACAGATGCACAGTGTAGAGTCACCAGCAACGAGCGTAAGCTGCCGTTCTGCCATTTTCTCGCTTGCTGTGTGTGGTGTATGGCAGCCGGGGACATTAGCGTTGTTCTAAACTGAGGTTGCTAGAGATTGATGACGCTCCGAAAAAGGTTGGAGATATTAGAGTGTACCATGAGAAATATAAAGTGCGCATGGAAAATCAGTGTCCGAAACCGTCATACACTTAGACAACAGAGCATCGCATTCAAAGGAGACAAGGCCTGTTTACGTTGCAGCTAGTTGAATCTTCTCCCCTGGCAATCGTGACGATCACTCGCGATCACTGAAATTGCGAAGCGTACAAAAACACGTTTACTGCCGAAGGGGTGGCCTAGTGGGAGGTAACTTCGACGCTCCCTAGCGTCGGCGGATGACGTTTCCGGACATGGGTTCCTATCCTCGATTTGTTCCTCAAGACACTCTCTATAACTCCTCGTAGTTTCCTGTAACATTTGCAGGACATACTGTATAATGTGCACAAGAGATTACAACCATATATCTTGCTACTACATTCATGCTCATAAATTAAGGATATGCTGATACATGGTGAAACAACGCTCTGGTAGGCGGTTGGCAGGTTTAATTCACCTCGGGGTATGACCATGCGGTGCATTTAACCTGCGGTCGTCGCACGGTGGAGCTGGCAGCAGTCCACATACGCAGAGGTGTTCTGGTGCATGTCAGAGTACTGTGCAGCGAATAAGTGTACAGACGTTTTCAGACGTGCTAATGGTGACTGTGTGTTGAAAATGGCTTACAGAACACATATTGATGACGTTATGAGGCGTAGAATACTAGGGCGACTGGAGGCTGGTCAAACACAGCAGGTCGTAGTACGGGCCCTCCGTGTGTCACAAAGTGTGATGTCAAGATTATGGCAACGATTTCAGCAGACAGGAAACGTGTCCAGGTGCTACAGTACGGGACGTCCACAGTGTACAACACCACAAGAAGGCCGATATCTCACCATCAGTGGCTGCAGACGGCCACGGAGTACTGCAGGTAGCCTTGCTCAGGACCTTACCGCAGCCACGGGAACAGTTGTCTCCAGACACACAGTCTACAGACGACTGAACAGACATGGTTTATTCGCCCGGAGACCTGCAAGGTGCATTCCACTGACCCCTGGTCACAGGAGAGCCCGTAAAACCTGGTGTCAAGAACACAGTACTTGGTCACTGGAACAGTGGCCCAGGTTATGTTCACGGACGAGTGCAGGTATAGCCTGAACAGTGATTCTCGCCGGGTTTTCATCTGGCGTGAACCAGGAACCAGATACCAACCCCTTAATATCCTTGAAACGGACCTTTATGAAGGTCGTGGTTTGATAGTGTGGGGTGGGATTATGATTGGTGCACGTACACCCCTGCATGTCTTTGACGGAGGAACTGTAACAGGTCAGGTGTATCGGGACGTCATTTTGCACCAGTATGTCCACCTTTTCAAGGGTGCAGTGGGTCCCATCTTTCACCTGATGGATGAAAACGCGCATCCCCACCGAGCTGCTATCGTGAACGAGTACCATGAAACAGAAGATATCAGGCGAATGGAGTGGCCTGCCTGTTCTCCAGACCTAAACCCCATCGAACACGTCTGGGACGCTCTCGATCGACTTATCGCTGCACGTCTTCAAACCCTTAGGACACTTCGGGAGCTCCGACAGGCGCTGGTGCAAGAATGGGAGGCTATATCCCAGCAGCCACTCGACCACCTGATCCAGAGTGTACCAACCCGTTGTGTGGCCTGTGTACGTGTGCATTGTGATCATATCCCAAATAGATGTCAGGGTACATGCGCAGGAAACAGTGGCGTTTTGTAGCACATGTGTTTCGGGACGGTTTTCTCAACTCGTCACCAATACCGTGGACTTACAGATCTGTGTTGTCTGTGTTCCCTATGTGCCTATGCTATCAGCGCCAGTTTTGTGTAGTACCACGATGTGTGGCACCGCATTCTGCAATTATCCTTAATTTATGAGCATGAATGTATTTATAATATCAAAGATTAGTAGTCTTACAGCCAAATGCGCTGAAATGTATTTTGAGCTCAAACTATTGTGATCAGCCAGGATGAAATCGCTCAATCGCTGATGTGTGAAGATCAGATTTGGCTTTTATTAACATATGCTAGTTTGAAATGTGTCCAGTAAAACAGTCAGCATCCTCCACCTCCCGCTCTCCAGTCTATCTCCCCACCGTTTCAGGTGTATTTCCGGGGGAATATTGCCAACGCGAGGAGGAGAACATTCCTGGTTAATGGCAGGGCGGAAGCTCTTACGGTAGGAGTAACCGCGTGCCCCTCGTCCGGTGGCAGCGACAGCGTCTCTTTAAGGCGGGCCAGCGGCGGGCCGTGCGAATATTCGATACGCCCACGCACGGCGCGGCGGCCGCCGCCCCCGCAAGCGACGCCGCCCAGGCCCATAAATCGCGCCGTAGCCGCAGCCGGCGCTCGTAATCCCTCAGCGGCGGTGTCCATATTTCAGGCTTCCCGTCTGACCGACAAGGGGGCCGCTTCACTTTCGTCAGCAGCAAGCGAGCTGTCATTGGCAGAAGGCGTCACTGTCTGCTGCAGTGTACCGGGTGTCGCGCGGGCAACCACATCTTCTCGTATAAATCGCCTGACAAGTCTCTACCACCGGGAACGGGGGACGCGAGTGTTTGTCGACACAAATGTTGCGAACGCGTAGGTCGTGAAATAGCAGGTATAACAGCTTCGAACCTTTACGGTCAAAAGTATCCAGATTGTGGACTATCGCCAACTATGTAGAGGTAATGAACCAGTGTTCCGGAATAAGTGTTTTGTAACGAAAGTATGTTGAGCATTCCATTTTATCGGTTTGCAGCTTACAATCTGCCATAAGTGAGACGTCCTGCTAAAACTGCAGGACAGGACAGGTAGTTTAAGTTGTGGAAAGGGGCTAAAATAAGCGGTTGTTAGTTACACTCGAACATAAAACCTTTTATTTGGCCGGCCGAAGTGGCCGTGCGGTTAAAGGCGCTGCAGTCTGGAACCGCTAGACCGCTACGGTCGCAGGTTCGAATCCTGCCTCGGGCATGGATGTTTGTGATGTCCTTAGGTTAGTTAGGTTTAACTAGTTCTAAGTTCTAGGGGACTAATGACCTCAGCAGTTGAGTCCCATAGTGCTAAGAGCCATTTTTGAACCTTTTATTTGATCAAACATTACAAGAGCCAAGAAAAACTAAAAAAAAAACCACAGCTTGAGTTGGAACTTCATTAGCGGCTGAATGCGCCGTACAATCTCATGCCTTAAGGGCAAGACCACTTTACTTTAAAAATGGCTGAAAGCCAATAACTTAAAGCTCAACCACAATCAGAAATTTAAAAGGCAAAGCCTTATCTTAAAACAGTTCCTTAATTAGGCTCAAGGCCCAAATAATCTGACACTTTAAGAGCAAATAACTTTAATTCAAAATCGGCTGAAGGTCCAACACTTAAGTCTCAATAACATTAACTTCAAAAATGCCAAAGGCTTTAAGTAAAACAGTTCTTAAATTAGGCTGAAGGCCCAAACCATCTGATGCCTTAAGGGCAAAACAGCCTTAGTCTAAAAAAAATCGGCTAGAAGCCATACAAGTACAAACAACAAGAACAAACAAGAAAAGGCAGTACACCCAAGGGCGCTCAGAAGTTCCAAGGGTCGGCCTGGCTTTCCAATACTAACGCTCGCTTAGGTGACACAGGCAGTCGGCCCAACCACTGTCGATCTGACGACAACCCAAGCGACAGACAGTCAACGGACCCACCGACAACGTAACCTCTGCTTCACCCGACAAGCACACAACAGGGGGTTCAATGGAACAATGTAGAAGGTATTGGCGCCCACAACCAATTATACATTGAGCTGTCAAACTACACACCGTGCTGTACAGCGACAACACGATGAGGAAAATACACTGCCTGAATTTACGTCAACGGCCAGGGCAGGTAACCAGAACGTTAATGACCACACGGCAGAAGATTCCACTGGTGCACTTCAGTTCAAATAAACAAGTACAGTTAAACTCCACCGGAGGGTGGTTAAAATTTGTAAACTTTAAAACACACGTTATTGCTCGCAGGAATATCCCAAAAGCCGACAATTAACTCCAGACGAAACAATGTGAACAGTCGTGACTTGCTGGTAGATTAAGTCAAAACTCAACTTTCATGTCCAGGATCGGTGAACCACGTACCTCATAGCAATGGGAACAGCACTACACACTCTGACACCACCTAGAGGCTTCCAGCGGGCCCGGCTAAACAACGCGCTGCGGAGATTTTCTCGCTGCTCCACACCAATCGAACAAACGCCCAGGCCCGGAAATGGTGGAAGGACCAAGTATACGTCGGCCGATGGGACGACCAACCGAACGACTAACCAACGGTCGTTCCGTTCCAATCTCCCTCCGTCGGACAACTCATGTGTGTTGCCAGCAGTCGGCGAGCACTGGCTGTCGTAGCCTCAATAGTGCTCCATCCCCGACTTCACTGCTGCTGCGTCCAGACTGCACTGCTGGTCCGTCCCGAACTAACTAGCCAGACACACGACTATCGGTCGCTCCAGAGATGGTATGATAGTGCACTTATCGATACGCGCTGCTGCTGCCGCTCACGGGCAAGTAAGGCAGGAGGTTGGTGACGCCAGTAAATGGAATAAGAAAACGAGGCGGCAGTACCGTAATAGAAGACGACAAACAATAGATGGGAGAAACGCGAGCCGTGCACGACTCAATGAGGTCAGTACAATGCCATCATACAGCCAGTAATTACACGATCCAGACACTTTAATGTGAGCACCGCCTATGTTCTGCGTCAAGGTGCAATAACCACTCACAAACCGCAGGTGGCTGCACTAGCAGTGGTGGGTATATAAAGCGTCTCAGAAAGGGCATCGTCATTGGCTTTCGGGCGAAGGATGGAAGAAGTTCCGAAACGACTAAGTTTGTAAATCGTGGTTAGACTGCTGCATGTCAAAATGGCACTATCCAGAACCGGCGCCAAGGCAACAGCGATGCACCATGGGCCAGATGGTTGAGGAGATGTGTACAAGCGAATAGATATACAACTTTTGAGCGAATGACCACACAGCTGAACCAAGGGGCAACCAGCAGCGTTTTCTCAACAGCCATTCAGCAAACGCTGATGCGTGTGGGCCACCGCAGCAGGTGCCTGATTCACGCACTCATGCTGGCTGCTGTTCAAAGTCGCCGAAGGCTCCAGTTTCCACGCCAGTATCGTAACTGGACATGTGATTGGCTGGACGCTTTATACTCCATCGGACAGATGACCATCGGCGTGAATGGTGTGTATGCATATATGTTTGGGGACCATGTCAGTATTTATATGAAGTTTGTTTTTCCTTAACAGGATAGAATCTACCAGCAGGACACTGCAACATGTCACACAGCTCGGATTTAAACCCAATTGAGAATCTGTGGGACTGCCTCCATAGGGCTGTTCGCCTCGTCAATCATCAACCGAGAAACGTAGCGCAGCTGCCCACAGCACTGGAGTCTGTATCGCTCTGCATCCCTATATTACCTTCCGGAATCTTATTGAATCTTTCCCTGCACGTCTCGGAGCAGCCCCCGCTGCAGAAGGTGGTTATTCAGACTTCTGGCAGGTGGTCACAGTAATGTGACTGCCTGTTGTGTACATAGTTCCGCGTAGTCAGCGCGTACACAACTTTCCCACTACAGCTCGCCCCGCTAAGCACAACAGCGCAGGCGCAGCGCTCGTCCGTCTCCGCACTACGAGATGGCGCTGTCTTAGAGACGGACCAAATTCTGCTTCCGCCGATCCGCATATTAATATGTAACGCAACCAATGAGATTGCTTCTAACGTAGAACCTTTTCTCCTCGCGGATCACACTCGCGCAGTGATACCTGAACGCTCGAGGTATTATAACGAGTGTACAGACCTCCGATTAGTCAGTCTGCATTAGTCTGCATTTGTCTATAGTCAAGTTTCAGTCTGCGCCTAATAAGGTTATCATATTCCTGTACATAGCCATGAAGATAAATGAATAGACACTTTGTCAAGTATCAGAGATATGTGAGAATAAGATTAACGTACCAAGACCAAAGGAATTTCAGATTGTCAATTGTAAACAGCATCCAGAATCAAGTTATGTAATGTCTATATTTTTTATTATTTTAATAAATGTGTGTGAAAATTAATCAAGTTCTGTTTAAAGTTGGTCACCGTCAATCTGCTACTCTAAGCATGAAAGTGGCATTTCTATCGTCTGACCTAATGGCAGAAGATAAACACGCCACGATAAGACCACGAGACTTATTGGTGGCACTCGCCTGCTTCGTTAGAGCGAGAAGTCAAATAATCTGATGGTGTGTGTACCGAAGGTCTTACAGTACGCACACCACACTGCCCAGTGTAGAAGCTAGTTTCGAAAATCTCAGGGGAGAAGAGAGCTGAAATCTATATTTGTACTGAGTTGCACCAATCATGATTTAAACTCTTTCCAGGAAACAAATGGTTCAAATGTCTCTGAGCACTATGGGACTTAACTTCTGAGGTCATCAGTCCCCTAGAACTTAGAACTACTTAAACCTAACTAACCTAAGGACATGACACACATCCATGCCCGAGGCAGGATTCGAAACTGCGACCGTAGTGGTCGCGCGGTTCCAGACTGTAGCGCCTAGAACCGCTCGGCCACTCCGGCCGGCTCAACGGAAGCAGCCATGCTTAGTGAAAACAGTTTTATCTGTGAGTATGCTGCATAAGCACTTCTTGTCAAGCCAGTGACAGCTTACCATGTACTGCAAAGTAAGGAAGTCATCATGAGTGGGACTTTTCGTGATATACTGGCGTACTGAGTACTTCAAGAACAAGTACGTCTGTATGGCGTTAGT
Organism: Schistocerca cancellata; assembly: GCF_023864275.1. Lineage (NCBI taxonomy): Eukaryota > Metazoa > Arthropoda > Insecta > Orthoptera > Acrididae > Schistocerca > Schistocerca cancellata. The sequence goes on along the minus strand of NC_064627.1, from coordinate 305,350,373 downwards.
TGCAAAACGTTAACTTTCACGGGCTTGAATAACAATAAATCTTACACAAGTTCGTTACATGATAGCAAGTGAGGTTCTGGGAGCCAATAAAGCGGTTACTGAGGTTGGTAATGATGACAAAGTACTATGTAAAGAACAAATTCCTAGGAAGCAATTGGCAGCATAGGTGTAGTATTAATTGAGTGAGCAACTGAAATTTTTTTTTTAACCTCTGAAATGATTATACAGTCAGACTTCGCTTAGATTACAAAAGCAAAAGGTCCAAATCATATTCTTGAGCTCGGCAGTAATTTTGTGACTTTTTTTTGTTGTTGGAAAATGATAACTTTTCCAAATGGTAAAATTCAGTTACAATTTCCTAATAACCGTTGCCAGTACCCGAAAGGAAGTGCTCTGGAAGGAGTTCTACGAGTGCTACTAGTCAAAAAATCATTAACAAGCAAGAAAGCAGTGTAATTTCAAAACACTGAACGCGTTGTGCACATTTTTTCCCTCGATTATGGTGTCTGAGGTGCTTTCTACTCTGCTCTTCAAACAGTTCGTCAGTTGGGTTATGTCCTCAATGAAGTTCAATAATATAAGTATGGGCTTGTAATTTTAAAACTAAACACTCACAGATAAAGTCAATAGCTCAGGCATATACGATCACACATACAACTCTTGTCAGTATACATATGTGCAGTAACTTTAAAATAAGATATTCAGAACATCTCAGAGTTCTAGAAGTAATAGATCCATTAGCACATATGTTGACCATTTTATAGCCCAAACCCATCACCTAAAATAGTAACAAATTTAAATATCCTAAAATCCAGCCACATCCTATACTATAAACTTAGAAAGGAAAAAAGGGTACATAAACAGGAGCCATCGGCTAAAGGAAACAGATCGTTAAGGTAATTAACTGACATTGTCAGAAGGAGAACGATCTCTATACCAGTGTAAAAAACTTCCAAAATAGAACTTTTACTGTCCATACTGCGTTTGATATATATCGTGATTACTACTTTCAGCAAAGTTATATTGCCATCTTCACATCTGAACTTTACTGAAACTAGTAATAAGGATACATATCAACTGCGATATGGGCAATTAAATTTATATTTTGGAAGCTTTTTTATACAGGTTATAAAGGAGTACACTACACTACACTATGCAATGACACATTATTTAGCACATTAAAAGAGCTATACAGATACACAGACAGATAAAAAGAACGTCACCCACCTGTGTTTTGTGCAGTGATACACTGTAACCTGGCAGTGAAATTACTTAGTGTATGGGTTTCCACAACAGATGAGACTGCAGATGCGAAATTAACTGTAAGTAATCGCAAAATATAGATGCGAAATATTTTCTCACAGCCTCTGTCACAGTAACATTTGTTAATTGCAGATGACAAATTCCCGGTATCCATTAATGCAAAGAGGGTTCTGCAGAACGCCAAAATGTAGAAAAATTTTGGTAATAACCACAACAGACAATTTGTATTTATCCCAGTTTTGTTAGAATAATTTGTGCTTTAAACATGTTCTCATTTTACGGAACTGAATAAAAGTACCCGCGGTTGACGGCACAGACAGCTGAAACACGTTTGAGCATTTATAAAGTAAAGCTATTGGCATAATAGACTGATATGAAATCCTGTATATTTGTCTGGAAACCGACTACTAGTAACGCTTAGAACCCAAATAATGAGTGAAGTTAATATTGCTTCCAAGTCGCGTAAAACCGACAAAACATTTAGATTTTCTCTTTTTAAATGCACTGTTTGCTGACAGAAATTTCACGTTTCAGGTCGGTGTGAGCGACTACCCAGAGTTTCCTGCTTTTTCATCGAAGAACAGTAAGTTGCAGCGCCTGTGTAGTGAAAATCTATTGCTTAATGTAAAGGTGAATTTGCTTATATTAATTCAGTTTATAGTCATATAATGACGCACAGAATTTTTCTAGCCAACCGAATATTTTATGAGTATCTTCAAATACCTGAGTGCAGAGAAGCAATTTTGAATGATAAAACGGAGTACATTGTACTAAATCAATGGTTCCCAAGCTGGAGGTAATTATGCCGTGAGGGGTAAAATTTTCTGATGGATGAAAATGAAAGTGTTCAGTTGTGTTTCGGTCACGAAACTAAATTCGTTTCAAAATATCGTTACTATTATTACTATTTCTTAAGACTCTGGTTACAAGAGTTACTAACAATATTTTTTTTTTCAAATACAAACATTAATGCGTGACACAATGTGGTGGAGCTTATGGCTTGTGTAGCAGATGTGTAAAAAACACCTTTTTCAAGTTGTCTGCCCACTACACACAAACTTAGTACTTTGTACCATATATCAGTAACAGTAAATTTGAGACATGAACATCACATATGATTAAACATCTAATGAAACTGACTTTTCCAAGTTGTAAGTGGTTCTCGCAACAGATTCAAAATTGATTCATTATTCACTCCGCAACAGTAAATAAAGTAACTGACAGCACAATACAAGAGTAACTATGTAATGACTACTACATCGCTGCAGGGCCTGCACAGTGTTATTATTATTATTATTATTATTATTATTTGTGGAAGCGATCAGCAACAAAGGAACAGCAGCGTGAAGTCTTCAGATTTCTGCCAGTTCTTAAGTCAGCCCTCCAGCAATCAAGTGCTCTCATTGTAACTTTGTTGCACTTTCATTTTAAATAGGCGTGAAAGGTATGGGTGAAGCAAGTGTCGCTAACGAGAAGGGTGGATCAAGGGAAACATGTTTTGTAACAAGTGTCTAACCTCAATATGAACAGTTAGCTTTCTTTCTGAGAAGGAGTTGTAAGCAGCACTCGCGATGCACTGAATTAGAATTGCTTCAGAATTATTTTATCAGTCTATAAAAAAAGTCTTAGAAATAAGGAGAACCAGTTGTGTCACTGGGTCATTATTTCGTGTTTTAATACACTGTCTAATCACGTTAATGTGACCACCTGTTAAAAGCCTGAATAATCACGTTTTGCTGCGCGGACTGCTGCGAGAGGCGAAGGAAAATAGTGGTTGAGGTTCTGGGAAGTAATTCAAAATGTCTCAAATGGTCTGAGCACTATGGGACTTAACTTCTGAGATCATCAGTCCCCTAGAACTTAGAAGTACTTAAACCTAACTAACCTAAGGACATCACACACATCCATGCCCGAGGCAGGATTCGAACCTGCGACCGTAGCGGTCGCTCGGCTCCAGACTGTAGCGCCTAGAACCGCACGGCCACTCCGGCCGGCCGGCAGGGAAGTACGGTGAGCTCATCGTGGTGTTCTTCGCACCACGCACGTACACTGCGAGCTATGTGACACGTTGCATTGTACTGCTGGTGGATGCCATGGAGTCGAGGAAAAACAAACTGCATGTAGGAATGGACATGGTCCATAAAGACCTCGATGGTGAGTGTTCATCGGAGGTGAGCGTATCATCTGGAGTGCCCCAGGGAAGTGTGGTAGGTCCACTGTTGTTTTCTATCTACATAAATGATCTTTTGGATAGCGTGGATAGCAATGTGCGGATGTTTGCTGATGATGCTGCGGTGTACGGGAAGGTGTCGTCGTTGAGTGACTGTAGGAGGATACAAGATGACTGGGACAGGATTTGTGATTGGTGTAAAGAATGGCAGCTAACTCTAAATATAGATAAATGTAAATTCATGCAGATGAATAGGAAAAAGAATCCTGTAATGTTTGAATACTCCATTAGTAGTGTAGCGCTTGACACAATCACGTCGATTAAATATTTGGGCGTAACATTGCAGAGCGATATGAAGTGGGACAAGCATGTAATGGCAGTTGTGGGGAAGGCGGATAGTCGTCTTCGGTTCATTGGTAGAATTTTGGGAAGATATTGTTCATCTGTAAAGGAGACCGCTTTTAAAACACTAATACAACCTATTCTTGAGTACTGATCGAGCGTTTGGGATCCCTATCTGGTCGGATTGAGGGAGGACATAGAAGCAATTCAGGGGCGGGCTGCTAGATTTGTTACTGGTAGTTTTGATCATCACGCGAGTGTTACGGAAATGCTTCAGGAACTCGGGTGGGAGTCTCTAGAGGAAAGGAGGCGTTCTTTTCGTGAATCGCTAGTGAGGAAATTTAGAGAACCAGCATTTGAGGCTGAGTGCAGTACAGTTTTACTGCCGCCAACTTACATTTCACGGAAAGACCACAAAGATAAGATAAGAGAGATTAGGGCTCGTACAGAGGCATATAGGCACTCATTTTTCCCTAGTTCTGTTTGGGAGTGGAACAGGGAGAGAAGATGCTAGTTGTGGTACGAGGTACCCTCCGCCACGCACCGTATGGTGGATTGCGAAGTATGTATGTAGATGTAGATATGTAGATGTAGATAGATGCTTACTTGAGTTGGTCCAGTGTTCCTTCCAGAATAACGAGATCACCCATGGAATGCTGCGGAAACGCTCCTGAGATCGTAACTCGCCCTTCTCCAGCCTGAACCTCTCCGACGATTGTTGCATTGTGTTTGCTTTTAAACGTTTCACGCCGTATACGCCAACGGCCATCTGTCCAATGGTGCATAAAAAGTAAAAAATTTGAAAAGGCCGCCTGTCGCGAATCAGTGGACGTCCAATTGTGGCACTGGTGTCGAAATTGCAGCCGTCGTCACCGATGGACACCAGTCGGCACGGGTGCACGTATAGGCGCCCGCTGCAGAGGCCCTTGCAAAGTACCGTTCGCTGCACGTTCGTTGAGGACACGATTTTCGTAGCCCTTTAGTTCATTTGGGCGGTCAGCTGCTCAACAGTTGCAAGTCTGTTCGCCAACACACATTTCCACAGCCGTCGTTCAGTCCTGTCATCTGTGGCCCTTGGTGCACCGCAGTTGTCTCGGAACCGGTTTCGGATAACGCCATTTTACCATGCTCGTTCCGGAAACATTTCCACCCTTGGACCAAATGCCAGTGAACATGCCCTTTTGTACGTCAGGTAAATCGCTCTGTTTTCTTATTACAAGAACTACTGCACTGTTTTCCGCGTCCCCCGACCCTCAAATACTAGCACTGCCGCTTGAAGCGCGCGCGCGTGCGCGTTTGTGTGTGTGTGTGTGTGTGTGTGTGTGTGTGTGTGTGTTTGCGTGTTTGTGTGTGCGTCCATTTCACTTTGACCTCAAACATAGGCATTGGTCACATTAATTTGACTTGACTGTGTAAAACACATACAAAACCTAAATTACTTGCCTATCGTCAGTTAAAAATAAGTCTTCAAAGAATATTGTCGCAGAAGAAGCTGAGTAGTAGCGCCGTGTAGTGGTTATGATACTAAACTGTTGAATGGAGGATCGTGAGTTCAAAACTCACTTGGACTGTACCATTTTAATTTCTATATTCAGTTCGAGTACCTTCTAGAAGTGCCCACAAATGTCAACAATCATTGTACTGGAATGTTCTGTAGCTGTGTATATACTGTATGTGTTCTGGCCGCAGGCAGTTCGCTCCGCGCTCTTGTATGTGAAAGTGCTGAGTAAATGAATGGAAAAACTGGTAGAAGCCGGCCTTGGGGAAGATCAGTTTGGATTTCGTAGAAATGTTGGAACACGTGAGGCAATACTGACCTTACGACTTATCTTAGAAGAAACATTGAAGAAAGGCAAACCTACGTTTCTAGCATTTGTAGACTTAGAGAAAGCTTTTGACAATGTTGACTGGCATACTCTCTGTGGTGTGCGTACTGTAAGACCTTCGCTACACATACCATCAGATTATTTGACTTGTCGCTCTAACGAAGTAGGCGAGTGTCAGCAATATGTCTCGTGGTCTTATCGTGGTGCGTTCATCTTCAGCCGTTAGGTCAGACGATAGAAATGCCACTTGCACGCTTAGAGTAGCAGATTGACGGTGACCAACTTTAAACAGAACTTGATTAATGTTCACACACATTTATTAAAATAATAAAAAGCATATACATTACGTAACTTGATTCTGGATGCTATTTACAATTCACAATCTGATGTTCCTTTGGTTTGGGTACGTTAATCTTGTTCTCACATATCTCTGATACTTGACGAAGTGTCTATTCATTTATCTTCATGGCTATGAACAGGAATATGATAATCTTATTAGGCGCAGACTGAATCTTGACTATAGACTGGTACAGACTAATGTAGACTGGTACAGACAGGTGCAGATAAATGCAGACTCGTACAGACTAATGCAGACTGACTAATCGGAGGTCTGTACACTCGTTATAATACCTCGAGCGATCAGGTATCACTGCGCGAGTGTGACCCACGAGGAGAAAAGGTTCTAAGTTAGCAGCGATCTCATTGGCAGCGTTACATATTAATACGTGGATCGGCGGAAGCAGAATTTGGTCCGTCTCTAAGGCAGCGCCATCTCGTAGTGAGGAGACGGACGAGCGCTGCGCCTGCGCTGTTGTGCTTAGTGGGGCGCGCTCTAGTGGGAAAGTTGTGTACGCGCTGACTACACGGAACTATGTACACAACACTATCTTTTAAATTCTAAAGGTGCCAAGCGTAAAATACAGGGAGCGAAAGGCTATTTACAATTTGACAGAAACCAGATGGCAGTTATAAGAGTCGAGGGGCACGAAAGGGAAGCAGTGGTTGGGAAGGGAGTGAGACCGGGTTGTAGCCTCTCCCCAATGTTATTCAATCTCTATATTGAGCAAGCAGTAAAGGAAACGAAAGTAAAATTCGGAGTAGGTATTAAAATCCATGGGGAAGAAATAAAAACTTTGAGGTTCGCCGATGACATTGTAATTCTGTCAGAGACAGCAAAGGACTTGGAAGAGCAGTTGAACGGAATGGACAGTGTCTTGAAAGGAGGATATAAGATGAACTTCAACAAAAGCAAAATGAGTCAGGTGATGCTGAGGGAATTAGATTAGGAAATGAGACACTTAAAGTAGTAAAGGAGTTTTGCTATTTGGGGAGAAAAATAACTGATGATGGTCGAAGCAGAGAGGATATAAAATGTAGACTGGCAATGGCAAGGAAAGCGTTTCTGAAGAAGAGAAATTTGTTAACATCGAGTATAGATTTAAGTGTCAGGAAGTCGTTTCTGAAAGTATTTGTATGGAGTGTAACCATATATGGAAGTGAAACATGGACGATAAATAGTTTGGACAAGAAGAGAATAGAAGCTTTCGAAATGTGGTGCTACAGAATAATGCTGAAGATTAGATGGGTAGATCACATAACTAATGAGGAGGTATTGAACAGAATCGGGGAGAAGAGGAGTTTGTGGCACAACTTGACAAGAAGAAGGGACCAGTTGGTAGGACATGTTCTGAGGCATCAGGGGATCACAAATTTAGCATTAGAGGGCAGCGTGGAGGGTAAAAATCGTAGAGGGAGACCAAGAGATGAATACACTAAGCATATTCAGAAGGATGTAGGTTGCAGTAAGTACTGGGAGATGAAGAAGCTTGCACAGGACAGAGTAGCAAGGAGAGCTGCATCAAACCAGTCTCAGGACTGAAGACCACAACAAAAAACAATGCAATACTGTAAAAAGCTTTGTCACATTCCCATGTTCTTCAGCTGTGTTAATGAAATGATCTTGCATTATCATCACTAATCCGAGTGGTAACGTAGTCTCATATGATCAACAGTTCAAAAAGTTTCGAGACTGGATCAGTAAAAATTTATAGAAAATTTAAGATGGCGGTTTTAATACTTCAGATGTTCGTCGTAGTCTCCTCCCCCCCCCCCCCCAATTTTAGAACTTGTTTACAAAGCGCAAATCTTTCATACAACGATGTGAAACTGTCATTTCTTCTTTGGTATGTGGTCCAACTCGTGCCTCACATTGGCTTGAATATCGGTCATTTAAGCGTTCACCTTTCGTGTGACTTTCTGCACTTTCTCGATTTGTGGTAGGTTCGTGTCGATAACACGCAGTATCGTCACCCGTGATGATTTTTTCCAGAAAAGAACTATCCGTGTTTTTCATTACAACCAAGTCGCGGCAGGCAACCACAGAGCGTTTGATTTAGACATGTTGCTCCACAGCGATTTGTGATACAACAACATTCTATGCACGTCCACTTCTTAACGCTGCCTGCTCATAACACACACACACACACACACACACACACACACACACACACACACACACACACACACAATTATTCACAGGCATTAACTGTGACTAGGTATCCTGAGATAAAATATATGATCGTCCGCCTCAGTTGCTAGTAATTCCTTCCTTACTGCACGACCGGTTTCACTGCCTAAAGCTTCATCTTCAGCTGCCACCATACAGTTATGGAAACATGGGAGGTAGGACCAGCAACCGTGGCGCCCGCCTCGATAGCGCGACACGATTACTGGCAACTGAAGCGGATTTATTTATTCTACACTCCTGGAAATGGAAAAAAGAACACATTGACACCGGTGTGTCAGACCCACCATACTTGCTCCGGACACTGCGAGACGGCTGTACAAGCAATGATCACACGCACGGCACAGCGGACACACCAGGAACCGCGGTGTTGGCCGTCGAATGGCGCTAGCTGCGCAGCATTTGTGCACCGCCGCCGTCAGTGTCAGCCAGTTTGTCGTGGCATACGGAGCTCCATCGCAGTCTTTAACACTGGTAGCATGCCGCGACAGCGTGGACGTGAACCGTATGTGCAGTTGACGGACTTTGAGCGAGGGCGTATAGTGGGCATGCGGGAGGCCGGGTGGACGTACCGCCGAATTGCTCAACACGTGGGGCGTGAGGTCTCCACAGTACATCGATGTTGTCGCCAGTGGTCGGCGGAAGGTGCACGTGCCCGTCGACCTGGGACCGGACCGCAGCGACGCACGGATGCACGCCAAGACCGTAGGATCCTACGCAGTGCCGTAGGGGACCGCACCGCCACTTCCCAGCAAATTAGGGACACTGTTGCTCCTGGGGTATCGGCGAGGACCATTCGCAACCGTCTCCATGAAGCTGGGCTACGGTCCCGCACACCGTTAGGCCGTCTTCCGCTCACGCCCCAACATCGTGCAGCCCGCCTCCAGTGGTGTCGCGACAGGCGTGAATGGAGGGACGAATGGAGACGTCTCGTCTTCAGCGATGAGAGTCGCTTCTGCCTTGGTGCCAATGATGGTCGTATGCGTGTTTGGCGCCGTGCAGGTGAGCGCCACAATCAGGACTGCATACGACCGAGGCACACAGGGCCAACACCCGGCATCATGGTGTGGGGAGCGGTCTCCTACACTGGCCGTACACCACTGGTGATCGTCGAGGGGACACTGAATAGTGCACGGTACATCCAAACCGTCATCGAACCCATCGTTCTACCATTCCTAGACCGGCAAGGGAACTTGCTGTTCCAACAGGACAATGCACGTCCGCATGTATCCCGTGCCACCCAACGTGCTCTAGAAGGTGTAAGTCAACTACCCTGGCCAGCAAGATCTCCGGATCTGTCCCCCATTGAGCATGTTTGGGACTGGATGAAGCGTCGTCTCACGCGGTCTGCACGTCCAGCACGAACGCTGGTCCAACTGAGGCGCCAGGTGGAAATGGCATGGCAAGCCGTTCCACAGGACTACATCCAGCATCTCTACGATCGTCTCCATGGGAGAATAGCAGCCTGCATTGCTGCGAAAGGTGGATATACACTGTACTAGTGCCGACATTGTGCATGCTCTGTTGCCTGTGTCTATGTGCCTGTGGTTCTGTCAGTGTGATCATGTGATGTATCTGACCCCAGGAATGTGTCAATAAAGTTTCCCCTTCCTGGGACAATGAATTCACGGTGTTCTTATTTCAATTTCCAGGAGTGTATTAGTTCAAAAAATGGTTCAAATGGCTCTAAGCATTATGGGACTTAATATCTGTGGTCATCAGTCCCCTGGAACTTAGAACTACTTAAACCTAACTAACCTAAGGACATCACACACATCCATGCCCGAGGCAGGATTCGAACCTGTGACCGTAGCAGTCGAGCGGTTCCGGACTGAGCGTCTAGAACCGCTAGACCACCGCGGCCGTCAATTCTATTAGTATACTGAGATTACACTGAAGTAGCTGGAATTAGTTTTGCTGACTTTTTACTCGCAATGGGTCAGATGCTGCACGGACAAACTAGAGTAGATGGCTGATAGCTCGTAGCTGAAAAATCGCTGTTTAAAGATGAGAAAGAGAGAGAGAGAGGGGGGGGGGGGGATGGAGGGACGGAGGGAGAGGGTGAGGGAGAGAAGTAATTGCCATACTTCCACTGCACGCTAGTGACACACAAAAACTTTTAATTGCTACTCGCAATCGGTGCTATGCAGCGAGCAGCGACGAAAGGACCATTCGAATCTTTTTCCGGACGCTAAACTCTAGTTCACAGGTAAAAAAGAGACGCTAGGAACTTTTTCACGGTGATGGAGTTTCGTAATCACGCTGACCTGTCGGCGAGCGTTCTAACGGGTTCAACTGTGACCTTTGGCTCGCTTGATAATGTCACACAGTTCAGCCCTGCGGCTCTCCGCGTACGCGCTCGGGAGGGGGGGGGGGGGGGGAGGAGAGTGAATGTGAGAGTGATAACAAAAGGGCGCGAAAAGTTGTGCGAGTACGCGGTGCCGAGTGAAAAAGAAAGGCGCGAAGCTGCGGGCTCGCGGAAGTCGTTAGCGGGCGCTGGAAAGCGATTGTCGCGTGTCTGGCGTAGCGCGAGCGAACTCCTGTCGCGTGCTGCTAATCTCGCTCTGTATCTGCCGCGCTACAAGCGTGCCTCGAGAACTCCGCGGCCAAGTGAATACGTGATCACGCGCCGTGTAATTGTTATCAGATAACTATTAACGCCATTCTGAGAGAAACTTCTGGCAACTTCATACAGATTTTTTATGTGACGTTAATGTATCAGAAAATTGCTATTCATCTCTGTACACTCTTCTGATACCCACTACAATTACGGAGAGTTCCAGCTTAGAAGCTGATTGCGGCAACTAAAACAGGTGTAGTTCTATGAAATTGACCAGACCCACAGTCCCATGTACATTGACAAGTCATTGGATAGCGATATCGGACGAGCAAGCGCGACCTTCCGATGTTGGCAGACGTCTCGCCCAACGACTCTCCGTGCTTTTGTTCACTGCCACGTCTCCGTAGGTATTCTGCATGCGCCTATGAATATCTGCGATGCTCTGGTTTTCTACCAAAAGAAACTCCGTGACAGCTCTCTGCTCGGAATGCACCTCCTTTGCAGGCACCATTTCAAAGGCTACGATAGCGCCGCCACGATTCGGTACTTGATGAAACTATAGAGGCTGAGGCGAGAATATTCCACGACGTCCCACAAAAAAAGTTTCGCGTTTTTTTCAACCTAAATTGGCTGAGAAAATGTGTTGCATTACTTATAGAATGCCCCTCGTATAAATAAATATCTCATACATTTAGCACAGAAGTAACTGCTTCGAGAAAAGAAATTACTGTTTTCGTAGTTATACTACTGAACAGCGTGCGTGTCCAGTAGTCCTTTCTTCCGATTTTCACTACACTGATAACAGAGCTACACATACTAGCAGAAGCTATTTTTATTGAGGTTATGTGTATCGTGTTGCTATTTCCTACTCTGTACACGGCGCTGACATGCCGCTTCCCGGACACATACCGGCAGCCTGACCCGGATCGAATCCGGTTCGAGGGCGGGTGTGAAGAGCAACTAAGAAATGGTTTTTAGATGTTTTCCCACATACCAATAGCTGAATACAGGGTTGGTACCCACGTATCGCCTCCGATAAACGTTAAGCAAGCATTTAGAAAATGTTCACACAGTTGCACGTAGGATTAACTCTACATGCATACAGATGGGATACACAGCTTCCATCCTGGGAGGGGATGAGGGAATGAATAACAGATTGATAACCAGTGGTTATCAGCTAATCAGCAGCAGCAGCAACAAGGATTGTTGAATAAAATATTGTTTCAATTTATATCAAGATCTGAGGGTATTGTCACTTTCTTGCCTTAAATACACAGTAGAATATAGCGAGCAGTGCATCATTGTAGAGAAAAAGAAAGGAACGTTAGAATTCATACTGGCAACGTGAAGGGCATTAGAGAGGCTGTAATAGCTAGTCTGGACGAGGATGGTAAAGAAACGTGACCAAGGGTCTGTGGAGGAAATAATCGTACTATTCACTTAAAACGATTGTGGGCAAAACGCAAACCTCAGTCGAGAATATGAATGTAGATCACCACCACAGATGACAATTTGTGAACAATGCAATAACATGCTTTGGAGTGCCGATGTCTTTGCACTAACAGACTGTCATACAAACTACTGATGGTGAAATAAATTTTAAGCGTGATTACTAATTATATGGACACTTCCTCGAACCTCTAGTCATACGCACATGCTCCTTGAATAAACTTGAAAGTTGTATATGGTGTGTCCCAGATCTGACTCTAGGAGCGTAAGAGCAGTGATCGTTATAAAAGAAGTCTTTCGTAGTGAAAGACGAGCGAATGCACTCCTCGTTCTTTCTCTGAACTTTTGATATAACTGACCACTGAGTTTGGCAGCTGTATACAAGGAAACCACCGTCACAGATACAGCAATAAATTGGGTGTGCAATACGTCATTTTCGTTATTTTTGGGTCATATAACCACGAAAAGTCGCAGGGCAGTGAGGGGTCTTGTTATCTGAGACAAGACTGAGATTAACAGTTATTAATTGCTCTAATAACTGACATAAATCATAACAAAATTAACAGAGAGCTAAGTTCTTTGAAACTCAAACCACTTTACAAAATGACTAACACGGTGGCGAGGTACCAAAAAGTGAGTAAGACTGTGCGGACAAAGCGCAACATCTGCTCATTTGGCCAGCTCACGAAATGAAAGTTAACAGAGAGACTTCGCCAGATTTAACAAAATTAAGCTACACAAATTGAGTAGCGAAGTAAAAAGTAATTAGTTGCTGAGAATGTAGATCATATTGCCCCAAATTGCGATACTCGTATTTCTCCAAATCAGCTAACTTTTGCTAGTCAGCACCAGCTAGAGATGACACCCTGCACCCTGTCAATGATGCCCAGCTGCGAAAGCCCCCAATCTAAGTTCACAGCCCTCCAGGCTCTATTTTTCTTTTAACAACGACTTTAGATGGACGGGACGACTCAAAGCTGTTGCCAGTGTGACAGGTAACAATACCGCTAATTTCACGAAAAGAAAAGAACAGGCGAACATAGCAGAAACTTCTCACTCATGTAGTACAAAACGCACATGAACAAACTCTAGCCTGGAGCAGTGTTTCCTCGATTGTTCAGGCCCTTGACGTCAAGCATGGTAGTAGGACGACTCAATTCGATTGGATAACCAAAATTTTGGAGCAAAAGCAACTGCCATGTGGCGTTTTGGCCTTTGATGTCCATACAGAAAAGGCAAAAATGCCAACTAAATTATTGTGGTGGCATAGTGGTCCTCTGCCCGCAGCTAGGCCAGGGTACCGGCTCTGCCCATAGTAACAAAAAGCAGGTAGCAGCCACACTTCACCGAAAACTGTTTGGCTCCTTGCATCTCTCCTACAGCACCGTCACAGCGCGAAAAACGCAAAGCTTTTCTCCCTAGCAGACAAGTCCTGTACTAACAAAGTAATAACACGGAATAACGGCGGAGAATGTTACAATTCTGTGTAGCGATATGTGACAGTAATGTCACAATCTGATTGATTAATCTGTCAGATAGCTTACGTCTAAAAAGTGGGAAAAAGTTAATTAGTTCTGCATCTACATACATACTCGACAAGCCATCATAGCACGGAAGGCGGAGGGTACCTTACACCATAATGAATCATCCCCTTTCCTGTTCCACTCATAAATGGAGTGAGGGAAGAGCTACTGTCTATATTATTCCACACATGTCCTGGTTTCTCCTGTCTTGGGGGCTCTGACACAAGAAATACGTTGATGACACAAATGCCGGCTCTTTTAACCTGGTCAGTATTGTTTCGCGAAAAGAATGTCTTCTTCCCTCCAATGAATCACATTTGAATTTACAGAGCGCTGGCGAAATATTCGCGTGCTGATCGAAGATAAATAAATCTAGCAGCACAGCTTTGAAGCCGCGCGGAGTAGCCCGCGGTCTGCGGCGCCTTGCACGGTTCGCGCGGCTTCCCCCGTCGGAGGCTAGAGTCCTCCCTCGGGCATGGGGGTGTGTGATGTCCTCGGCGTATGTTAAAGTTACCTTAAGTAGTGTGTAAGCCTAGGGACCAGTGATTTCAGCAGTTTGGTCCCATACGAATTTACCACCATCTAATACCACACCTTTGAATTGCTTTGACTTTCTTTCCTGGTGTTAATTATTGAATATGTTAGTGGTAGAGGGTGGCAGGATGCCCTTCTTGTCACCACCCCTTTCCCCCTAGCACGGAATTTGTGTAACCCCCAAATGTCTGCATTTAGCGTTATCCCATATGACTGTGCACAAAATTTTCTAAATGTATGCGAATCGTACTGAGACAGGTACCATCCCGGTATTCGCCTAGCTGGACGTGAGAAATCGCCCAAAAGCTACATCCAGGCTGGCCCACACATCAGCCTTCGTCGTCAATCCGCCAGGTGGATTCGACTCGGGTCCGGAGCAACTCCCTGAATCCCGAAATCAGCGTACTAACGTGCACGGCTATACGGTTGGGTTCTTAATTGATTAGATGTCTTCTTTTAATTCGACCTGGTCGGATTCCAAACACTCGAACAGTACTCAAGAAAGGGTCGCACAAGAGTTCTGTTCATGGTCTCCATTATAAACGAGGCTCACTTTCCTAGAATTCTCGAACATTCACCTTCCCTACAACAAACCCTACGTGCTCGTTGCACTTCATGTCACTATCAACATCATGCCTAGATATTTAATCAAGATCACTTTGTCAAACAACACACCACTAATACCATATTCGAATCTGCCATGATTTTTCTTTTTTTTTTTTACTGATCTGCATTTACGTACAGTTGTGCACATTTGGAGCAATCTGCCTTCCATCACACCAAACAGAAAATTCTGTCCAAGTCATCCTGTATCCTCCTACAGTTAATCAAATACTGCACTTTCCCGTACACTACAACGTTATCAGCAAGCAGTTTCAAATTGGTGCTCACCCTATTCGTCACATCATTTATGAGTATAGAGATCAACAGCGGTCGTATCACACTCCCCTCGGGCACTTCTGGCGATGCCCTTAACTCTCATGAACACCCGCCGTCGAGGATATGTACTGGTTCTTTTCGGAAATCTGGTAATATGAACTGTGCTGTTGTCCTTTCAGCGATAGTTCGTATGATAAATATGGTACGGGAAAATGACAAGCCAATTACAGCACGAACGATACATTATGAATCTGTGCTGACTTGTGGAGAGAAGCTTTTCTCTGCCGAAGAAATTTATTGTGTTCTTAAACTTGGAATATGCTCAAGAATTCTGCAGTAAGCAGCTGTTAAGGATGATGGTCTGCAGTTTTTGGGTCCGTTACTTTAGCCATCTTATGTACGGCAGTCGCCTGCGCTTTTATTCAGTAGCTTGGAACTTTGTGCTGGGCGAGAGATATGCGATAGTGGAACTAAGTGAGGTGCCAATACTGAAGAGAACTCTCTAAAACCGAGGACCTAGCTGAGTTAATGCTGTAAGCCACCGATCGACTAACAACGTCAGTTGAAATCTAACGAATTAAAAGGGCATTTAAGTATTCCGATAACGTAATCTATGAACAGGTACAACCGGGAAACGCACATTATAATAATGACGCAAACAAAACACGTAAAATACGAAATCTGTAGTGCCGAACTTGGGACTACTGCTGCTACTGACAGGGAAACTCCCCATCGCACCCCCGTTAGATTTAGTCGTAAGATGGTTCAGAGGATAGCCCACGAAAAACTGAACACAGATCAAGCATTAAAACAGGAAGAAGGTGTATTGTTGTTGTTGTTGTGGTCTTCAGTCCTGAGACTGGTTTGATGCAGTTCTCCATGCTACTCTATCCTGTGAAAGCTTCTTCACCTCCCAGTACCTACTGCAACCTACATCCTTCTGAATCTGCTTAGTGTATTCATCTCTTGCTCTCCCTCTACATTTTTACCCTCCACGCTGCCCTCCAATACTAAATTGGTGATCCCTTATGCTCTCTCACGATGTCTAATGACTACTGAGGTCGCTGATATGGAGTAACTGGCAGTAGGTGGCAGCACATTGCACCTAATATGAAGAATGTATGTTTTTGGGGGTGTCCGGATACTTTTGACCACACTGTGTATTTGTTCTAGCCGGCCGCGGTGGCCGTGCGCTTCTAGGCGCTGCAGTCCGTAACCGCGGGACTGCTACGGTCGCAGGTTCGAATCCTGCCTCGGGCATGGATGTATGTGATGTCCTTAGGTTAGTTAGGTTTAAGTAGTTCTAAGTACTAGGGGACTGATGACCTAAGATGTTAAGCCCCATACTGCTCAGAGCCATTTGAACCATTTATTTGTTCTACACAAGTACCATGTGTTATGACGCTTACGTACTGCTTTGGAAGTTCTGGCTCTTGAATTCCTTTGTTGTAACATAGTTCACACTCGATTATTTGTTGTTTTCATTTCTGTGAAAGGTTTATGCGGCATCTCGCCTGCTCTCACTATTCATCACATTTTCTTGCGACGGCAATATATTCTTACCACGTGACTCATATTCTGTAACAAACGTGTAGTATGACAATTGCCAAGACTATAGGAGGATGACTGACACGTCAATGACCGGACGAACGGTTCATAATTTTTTGAAACCGAAGAAAAAAATTGGGGACGAGGGAGTTTTAAACACGGATGTGGCGGTTTGCATCCCAGTACAGCGATCATACAACGACAACGCTGTTTCTTCCAGCGCGTTCTATATTGCACTTCTTGAGCTTCGAGCGTTCACTGTTTCTGTTTTGCCTCTTTCTTCACAGTTCAGTACACCTCCTTCCTATATTCTGAGGAGGATGCGATGGGGATTTTCCCTTGTGAGGAATAATTATTCAATGACACGCGAAATACCGTTTCGTTACTGCCTGTAAGTTTCCTTTACTCGCATGTTTTCTTCTCCGCATGCAGTCCGTACCCGAATCGATAGTTTCGTATTCCTCCAATTTTTCATTCTCAGCGGAGCAAGCCGCTGGTGGCACATAGTAACGAATACATTTTGTCGGTCGCTACGTTTTCTCTCCCGCATACAATTCGTCTCTGACTCAGGTACAATTGGCAGCATTCGCAATTCCCCAATTCCATACTCAGAAAAACGTTCCACGCGTACAACACATGGCGTGAATAACTTGTGCGGGAATTTGTATAGTTTGTTCCACTGACCTACGTTTTTTGCTAAGTGTTCATTTCGATCATAAAATTATAATTGTCTTCTGAGGCGAGTGGAGAGATTAGAGGAATTTGATGAAATGGACAGGATCGTTCCTATCGATATTGTTGATAGGAAGAGAAGTTTCGTAGCTTTGTTGGTCATTAAAAAGGAGAAGATTTATTCCTCTATAAATGGGGTATGAACCCATTAGCTTTTTTAGCTTACCTTTTTACATTAAGGTGTATGATGCACATTGGTTTTTGATACTAAGGGAGGTAGTTTGTTTCTGTCTTATGTAATTGGTTTAATGAAGGTAATTTTATTTACTTGATTTTTCCTACCAAGGTAACCCTTTATTCAGGCACTTTATTTGTATTTAATATATAAATTTAAAGTTTTTTAGATTAGTTTATGTGTGATTTTATTTATGTCAAATTAATTTGTTTGAATTGGTCATAAATTTGCCAAAACTCGTTACACTTGTCGCGCGAATCCACATTAACATAATGTAGTGTATAATTTAGTTCTGTAGTCCGGATATCTGTGAACAGAAAGAAATAAACTGTGAGCTTTTTTTTTTTTTTTTTTTTTTTTTTGGAGGAGAGCCAGGAAACAAAGCTAAATCTGATTTATTCCAACAGTCATACTCAGTTAGAGGGGAATCTACAACAAATTTTAAAAAAATACATCGACCAGCTTGTGATGGTTTATTTCCGTCTACCTCAGAGTACCACACTTTCACTACCACTAGAAACAGAATATATATTTCATCACACCCAAACTCTAACACGAAAACCATCCCATACTGCACTTTACTTTCACAGTTGCGAAATCAAATCTGACTCCGACAAATAATTTTCCCCACGATGTCCGATATCCCAAAAAAATCATTTGGCCCATATCTGTCGGCAGGTACCGCTACGTCCACTGTTACACCATTCATTTGTGAACAAACAGCGGCGCGCTCATTGCTCAGTTGTAACGGCATGTTACAGATGCGCTATACATAATGAATCCACTAACGAGTATCGAATACTTCGTAACAGGTATGTTTCTTGACAATACCAAATACAGTAAAAGCTTAATCGTTACTTTTACACTCCTGCTTGTGAGCGTCTCCGCAGAGATTTAGGCCCGTGCACTTGAAAGTGGATACGCTAATGTGAAATGGGTTCGTTTGCAACGCTTGGTGTTGCGGAAGGCATGCTTCTCTTCTCGCCAGTCGTTAAGTGCCTGACGTGGCAGCCGCTGGCGTTGCTCGGTGCGTGGACAAACGCATCATACGCCTGCCGAGGCACGCACAATAGCCGTAGCCGAGCTGTGCGTCACTTAACGGTGACGGCTGATCGACGTGGCGCAGTCGTACGACACTAGACTTCTAACGATTCTCTTGAATTTCATCCTTCTGTAACGTCATTAATAAACTACGATCTGGGTCCAAATGAGGTGTGTTAAAAAAATAACAGTAATTTCCCTTGTTGTATTAGCGCGATTGGTGCCATTTTTCATCGTGTTGATAAACATGTCTGGAAAGTATATGTACACTGTTAGCCATATCAGATATTTGTTGTCAGCAGTGAAAAAGGTTACATGTGCTTCGATAGTATCGGCGTTTATTTATTTCGTTAGAAATGGATAGAAAAAATCTGTATTAAATTTTGCTATAAGAACGCAATTAAGTGCAGAAAAGTTTTAGAAACGCTAAATATTGCTTTCGATGAGAATGTTACGAATAAAACAAGAGTTTATAGGTGATTTGAGCGTGTCTGATTAGTAATCAAAACGTTCTCGATCCTGGGTTCTAATCCCATCACCGCTTAAATTTTCAGTAAAAATTATCAGTCATGGCGGCCGAAGATTCCGGCATAAGAAGTCACCCTCGTTCAGCCAACGGCCTTGTCAAAGAGGGCTCAAGAGCGGACGGAGGTTAAGGGCACTATCTTGCCCTTGCGGTGGGAAACTGCCCCTAAGGGTGGAAGAATCAGCAATGATCAACGGCATGACGACGCAGGAGGCAATAGAAACCAGTGCATTAAAGGCATATAATGTGTATCCACAGAAAATGTGTCCTGTTAATGAAAAAGTGTCATGATGATCTCTCCATTTGCAAAAGATTCCGAACCAGTCCCCCATTCGGATCTCCGGGAAGGGACTGCCAAGGGGAAGGTGACCATGAGAAAAAGATTGAATAACGAACGAAAGGATAACATTCTACAAATCAGGGTGTGGAATGTCAGAAGTTTTAACGTGGCAGGGTAGCTAGAAAATCTGAAGAGGGAAATACTAAGGCTGACTCTAGTCAGTGAAGCGAAATGGAAATAAGACAGGGATTTCTGGTCATATGAATACAGGGTGATGTTAAGAGCAGCAGAAAAATGGTATAACGGGAGTAGGATTCGTCAGGCACAGGAAGGTAGGACAGGAAGTGAGTTACTGTGAGCAGTTCAGTGATAGGGTTTTTCTAATCACATTCAATAGCAAACCAACACCGACAACGATAGTTCAGGTATACATGTTGACGTCGCTAGCTGAAGATGAAGTAGAGAAAGTATGTGAGGACATGGAACGGGTAATTTAGTAACTAAAAGGAAATGAAAATCCAATAGGCAAGAGAGCCGGGAATGAGTAGAGAAAAGCATTACAGGAAAATATGAATTTGGTACAAAGAATGAGAGAGGAGAGAGACTATTTGAATCCTGCAATAAATTTCAGCTAGCAATACCGAATGCTTTATTCAAGATTCACAAGAGGAGGAGGTATGCTTGGAAAAGGCCAGGGGATACGGGAAGATTCCAGTTAGAGTACGTGATGGTTCGGCAGAGATACCGAAATCAGTTACTGGGTTGAAAGGCGTGCCTAGGAGCAGATGCAGACTCAGGTCACATAGTAGTAGTGATGAAGAGTAGTCTGAAGTTTAAGAGGCTAGTCAGGAAGAATCAATGCGCAAAGAAGTGGGACACGGAAGTAATAAGGAAAGAAGAGATACACCTGAAGTTCTCTACGGTGACAAATTACTGCGATAGGGAATATGTCAGTAGGTAGTTCAGTTGACGAGGAATGGAGATCTATAAAAACGGCAATCACAGAAGCTGGAAGGAAAAACATACTCAGCATATAGAAAAATCAAGACACCCTGCGGTAAAATTAAAAAAAAAAAACAAGGGTGGTAAACTAAGAGTGCAAAGGGAATTCCACTATTAAATGCAGCGGAGTGAGCTGATAACTGGAAAGAGTGCACTGAAGGCCTCTGAAAGGGGGAAGCCTTGTATGATGACGTAATAGAAGAAGAAACAGAAGTCGACATATAAGAGATAGGGTATCCAGTATTAGAATCAGAATTTAAAAGAATTCTGGAAGACTGAAGGTCGAATAAGGAAGAAGGGATAGATAACATTCCATCAAAATTTCTAAAATTATTGGTGGAAAGGACAACAAAAGTACTGTTCACGATGGTGTGTAGACTGTATGAGTCTGGCGATACACCATATGACTTTCGGAGAAAACATTATCCAGACAATTCCGAAGCCGACAAGTACGAGAATTATCGGATCATCGGCTTATTTGAAGAAAACTCAAGACACGTTCATAGGATTCGCCGTCCAGAAAAAAACGTTCGACAAAGTCAAATGCTGTAAGACGTTCGAAACTCTGAGAAAAATAGGGATGAGCTGCAGGGAAAGACGGTAGTATATAATATGTACAGGACCAAGAGGGGAAAAATAAGAGTGGGAGACCAAGAATGAAATGCTCGGAATGAAAAGGGTGTAGTCTTTCGTCCCTACTGTTCAATCTGCACATAGAAAAAGTAATGTGGGACATAAAAGAAAGGTTCAAGAATGCAACTAAAAAGCCGGCCGGTGTGGCCAAGCGGTTAAAGGCGCTACAGTCTGGAACCGCGTGACCGCTACGGTCGCAGGTTCGAATCCTGCCTCGGGCATGGATGTGTGTGATGTCCTTAGGTTAGTTAGGTTTAAGTAGTTCTAAGTTCTAGGGGACTGATGACCTAAGATGTTAAGTCCCATAGTGCTCAGAGCCATTTGAACCATTTCAACATTTCAACCCAAGAGAAGCCTACTAGTATCAAACATAGGCCTTAATTTGAGGAAGAAATTTCTCGGAATGTACGTTTGGAGCACAGCATTGAAACATGGACTGTGGGAAAATCGGAAAAGAAAAGAATCGAAGCAGTTGAGATGTGGTACTACAGAAGATCGTTGAAAATTAGGTGCACTGATAAGATAAAAAATGAGGTTCTCCGCAGAATGAAATAAATGACTGTCAACGATCACCCATTCACAATCACAGAAGTCGCTGACAATATTGTCATCGCAATTAGCTCATTCCACGAAATTTTTTCAGATGTTTTGGGTATGAAACGTGGGACAGGATTCGAAGCTGCGAACTCATTCCAACCGAAACCCATAGACAGTGCAGTAGTAGTACACTACGATCCTGCATTTTGTGAAATGCACAGTTTCATATTTCTGGACATTTGACGCAAGTAGCCAATCTTTGTACAAGTTTGAAATCCTATGATCTGACTGAAATGTAAGGGTCTCAGCACACTTCCCTGGGGAACGCCGGCAATCAATTCTACATCTGTTGATGATTCTCTATGCATCGTAACATGATGTGTCCTCTGTGGTGTCACCGCCAGACACCACACTTGCTAGGTGGTAGCCTTTAAATCGGCCGCGGTCCGTTAGTATACGTCGGACCCGCGTGTCGCCACTATCAGTAATTGCAGACCGAGCGCCGCCACACGGCAGGTCTAGAGAGACTTCCTAGCACTCGCCCCAGTTGTACAACCGACTTTGCTAGCGATGGTTCACTGACAAAATACGCTCTCATTTGCCGAGACGATAGTTAGCATAGCCTTCAGCTACGTCATTTGCTACGGCGCCAGTACCAGTTACTATTGATACTGTAATCATGTACCGTCAAGAGCGATGCTCATCATTTATGGATTAAAGTTAAGTAGTCCAGCTACGTCCGTTTTTTGCTAAAGTCTAATTTCCTTGACCTGTTCCAGACCTCACGCCAGCCTGCGTGAGCTAAAACGCGTGCCTTTCGGCTTCCTCTAATATCACGGTGTTGGTTCTCCTGCCAACCCACAACATCCTCACTATCAAGAAATTTTCAGTCCACTCACATCATTGGAACAGTTTATAAGAGATCTCCCACTTCAAGTCGCTTACATCAGATGTACATTCCACTGAATGAGAGACTGTCCTGCGTAGCCCTACAAATCGTATGACGCTCAGAGCAGACGAAAGAGATTATTATTATTATTGTTTAATGCTGCTAAACTAATCCTGCAGTTGGTTGCCTAATGTAGGTTATATAGTACAAATTGTAATTCCACAAATATTAAAGCATGCGTTCATATTATCAGTAAACAGTCGTGAATAAATCTGCTGCAGCTAAAATAATCTATTCTAAGAAGCGACCACCTAACCCTTAAAACTAAACATCACAATTTTGTCATTTTGAACATATGTGACATTTTATATGGGGGATTATGGCTTGGTATTCCTTGAGGAACTGGTGCTCTGGCACTCAGAATCTATACGTAACTATTCAAGAAATACGAAATACAAGGGCTGATCAAGAAAGATTGAGACTGATTTTTTCTCACCAATGTTTACTACATCATTTCAATATTTACAAAATCTTTCACAAAGTACTCCCCTCCTACTTGAATGTCTCTGCCCGTGCTCGTACACATGGTGCAAGTCCCCCTTTGTCAGGTACTTGAGAATCTCTTCACTTTTCTTGACCACTGCTTCACAATTCTCAGATCGAATACCCCAATGGTTTGCCTTTAGTGATAGGTATAAAACAAATCAGAGGGGCCAAGATCAAGGCTATAAGGTGGGTTCGGTGTACAGACAATGTCGAATTGAGCCAGAAAGTTCACGATTGATTTACTACGTAAGGCCGCGCATTGTTATGATGAAGTCGCTAGCTAGCCGAGATAGCTTTGGTCGTTTACTTGGAATGTGCTTCTTCAGTTTATCCAATGCTAACGTGTAGTATGCTGCTCTTACAGTAGTGTGAGGGGAACTGCGTGCTGGTAATAGCAGCACCATCGCTTTCCTGCACATTAAACAACTTTCGCCTTTTTGGGGTGTTGGAGAACCTGGCGACTTTCACATTGTGCTGGCTCGATTTTCTTAAAGATAATAATGATGCAGCCATGACTTATCACAGGTGATAATCGATTCCAAAAATGCATCCCCTCCACCAGTAGAGAGACGCAGCACCTCACAGCTTGTCTTCATTCGGTATTCAACTGACGTGGCACCCAACGGGCACAAACAGTAGTGTATCACGGGTCATATGCAGATGGTCATACATAATCGCAAAGACATTGTATGAAATTCTCAACACTTCACTGAGGTAATGAAATGTTATTAGCCGATCCTCACAGAAAATCACAGCACCAGGTGCACCTTACTTAACACAGACAAATCGGCCTTCTTTGAAGTCCTCGAACCACCTAAACACTGTTGCGTGAGGTAGTGCATCTTGCCCGTACACTTGCTGCAGCTTTCCGAAGTTTCAGTGGCTGTGTAACGAACATGGCCAACGGCCTTGCCGCAATGGTAACACCGGTTCCCGTCAGATCACCGAAGTTAAGGGCTGTCGGGCTGGACTAACACTTCGATGGGTGACCATCCGGTCTGCCGAGCGCTGTTGGCAAGCGGGGTGCACTCAGCCCTTGTGACGCAAACTGAGGAGCTACTTAACTGAGAAGTAGCGCCTCCGGCCGGGACAGCAGTGTGCTGACCACATGCCCCTCCCTATCCGCATCCGGTGACGCCTGTAGTCTGAGGATGACACGGCGGCCGGTCGGTTACCATTGGGCCTTCCGAGGTCTGTTCGGACGGAGTTTAGTTTAGGTTTAGTGTAACGAACATGGAAGCTTATTTCCCCGTCCCGCTTCTCTTGCGTCACCTCCATTGGTTCAAATGGCTCTGAGCACTATGGGACTTAACATCTATGGTCATCAGTCCCCTAGAACTTAGAACTACTTAAACCTAACTAACCTAAGGACAGCACACAACACCCAGCCATCACGAGGCAGAGAAAATCCCTGACCCCGCCGGGAATCGAACCCGGGAACCCGGGCGTGGGAAGCGAGAACGCTACCGCACGACCACGAGATGCGGGCTCACCTCCATTGTTCGATGTGCGAAATGCAAAGAGCACCTACTGCCAACCTACTGATACGAGTGCGGCCGCCTATGGACATTAGACATAAAAACCCGCTCTTTTCGAATATTCATGGTACAAATATGAAGCCACAGGAAAACATCGGGTTTAGTTTTCGTTGATCAGCCGTTGTCTAGCTACTCACTACAATAATACAGAACAATGAGAGTAGCCTACTGATGACTTACTTCCGGTCGCAGGTTCGAATCCTGCCTCGGGCATGGGTGTGTGTGATGTCCTTAAGTTAGTTAGGTTTAAGTAGTTCTAAGTTCTAGGGGACTTATGACCTAAGATGTTGAGTCCCATAGTGCTCAGAGCCATTTGAACCAATTGATGACTTACTCTATCCTATTTTGCTTCATCGCGTCCACTGGAAATTTTTCATAGAAAAGTAATTTTTTTTTTCTCTGTGAATGTCAGATGACACACACACACACACACACACACACACACACACACACACATAGAGAGAGAGAGAGAGAGAGAGAGAGAGAGAGAGGGAGGGAGGGAGGTTGGAAGGGAAGGGCTCACAGCTTTGCTCTGGCCGCTGCGAGCGGTGTCGGCCGTTTGGCGGAGCGATAAGCATTCTGTCATCGACCGACGCGAGCTTCCTGCCCGCCTTGTGCGGCGCGCCGTATTGTCCCTGCCTTCGCTACACCAAGGTCGGCGCCGCCGCCGCGACGCCACTCTCCCGCCGCGAGGTGGCTGACGTCATCACCGCCGCTGCGCCAATGGGACGCCAAGGCGAGGGGACGCGCGCCGCCGGCCGTTGATTGCGGCTGACCACGCCGTCCCTAGCGGTCCTTCCGCTCCTCGCTTGGACGACGAGAGCCGGGCCGTAGTAATTGTCCGCAACAGTTATCTCAAGCAACGCCACAATCTGTTACCGTGTCAAGCGAAATACCTGTTCTGGATGGGCACCACAGCCCCGTACATGGTGGTTCAAAAACAAACAACAGATTTAAATTGTTTACTACAGGTAGTCTGCGAAAGACAGAAACATGTTTGGCTGCCAAACACTATACCATACACTCAACATGAGCACCAGACGTTTCTCGAGAAAATCGAAACAATTACTCATTCCATTTCACACACGAATCAACAGGTCCTTGTTTACTGAATCGACAGTTCCAATAATTCGATTTCGCAGCTCTAGAAGAGTGGCTGCCGTAGGTGGGACAAACACTATGTCTTTTATGTACTCCCGCAGAAACAAAATTCCAAGGTTTCAGGTCTGGTGACCTGGCAAGCCAAAAGCAAGGAAAAGGTCCTATTGTCCATTTCTCCCAATTCACCATTGTGGGATGGTGTTATTAACATAACGCCGCTCCTCAATGTGAAAGTTAGGTGGGACGCCGTCATGCGTAAAAATGAAATCATTAGAATCTTCGTGGAGTTGACGGGAAACCAAGTTCTCAGCATGTCCTGGTATGCCATTCCTATCACAGTTTCCTACACGGGAAAGACGTGTCCATAAACTTTGTGAACAGAAACTGCACGAAACACATTGAGTTTCAGTGAGTCTCTTTCTTGTTCGACGACAACGCCAGGATTTTGTGACCCCCAAATTCCACCTTGTAGCTTTTTACTTTACCCGATAGATGGAACATTGATTCGTCCGAAAAGATGAGTCCCGCAGAACTGAAATGTAAAATTCGTACCTTCTGCAATGGTCGCCGGGATGCAATTTCTGCATTAACTGTAACTTTTAAAGTTTCGTATGAATGCATCGTTTCAGAACACGCCACACTGTCGTTTGACGAAGTTGAAGTTTCTAAAGTTGAAGTTCCTGGTCTTGTGGACTTCTAAGGGCTGCTTGTAAGCGCATCTCGGATACGCTCGAAACTTTCAGCAGAAGTGCGTGGTCGACCAGAACTCTTCCCTTTGCATATGCCACCAGCTACCAAGGATTTTGTACGCCAGTCATACACTGAAACTGAAAAAGGTCATCTGATACCTCATAATATCGTGTTGGACCTCCTTTAGACTGCGTAGTGCAGCAAATCTACGTGGCGTGAACTCAGTCATTGGAGACCTCCTGCATAAATATGCCATACTGCCTTCGTAGCCGTCCATAATTAAGAAAGTGTTGCCGGTGCTGGGTTTTGTGCATGAATCGACATCTCGACTATGTCCCATAAATTTTCGATGGGATTCATGCTGGGCAATCTGGGTGGCCAAAACATTCGCTAGAATTGTCCAGGATGTCCTCCAAACCAATAGCGAACAATTGTGGCCCGGTGGCATCGCACATAAAAATTACATCATTGTTTGGGAGCAAGAAGTCGATGAGTGGCTGCAAATGGTCTCCAGGTACTCGAGCATTACCGTTTCCAGTCAACGATCGGTCCACTTGGACCAGAGGACCCAGTCCATTCTGTATAAGGGCACCCCACAGCATTGTGGAGCCACCAATAGCTTGCAAAGTGCGTTGTTGACAACTTCGTGGGGTCTGCGTCACACTCGAACCCTACCATCAGCTCTTACCAACTGAAGTCGGGAGTCATCTGATCAGGCCACGATTTTTCAGTCGTATAGGGTCCAACCGATATGGCCACGAGCCCAGTAGAGGCCCTGCGTTCGATGTCGTGCTGTTAGCAATGGCACCCACGTCGGTCGTCGGCTGCCATAGCCCATTAATGCCAAATTTCAACCCACTGTTGTAACAGATTGATTTCTGCGATTGTTTCAAGCAGAGGTCCTTGTCGGTTGGCACTGACAATACCACGCAAACGCCGCTGCTTTCGGTCCTTAAGTGAAGGCTATCGGCCACTGTGTTGTCCGTGCTGAGAGATAATGCCTGAAATTTGGTATTCTATGCACATTCTTGACACTGTGAATCTCGAAATATTGAGGTCTCTTTGATTTTCGAAATGGAATGTCTCATGCGTCTAGCTTCAACTACCATTCCGCGTTCAGGGTCTGTTAATCCCCGTTGTGGTGCCATATCACATCGGACGACTTTTCACATGAATCACCTGAATACAAATGACAGCTCCGCTTTCTTTTTTTTTTCTTTATTGTTATTTTAAAACCTGTACAACAGGCAGGCTGTCAGCAGCATTCTACGCTGCTCTTCAGCCATAGAATAGACAATGAGAAAAGGACAGAAAGAATACACATAAGTTACACAGCGGCTGGTAATAAAACAGTAGACACATAAAGACAAACACGGAGCCGTTCACACTCGACGATAATCCACACTACAAACTGTTGTCACGACGCACTAACACTGAAGATGGCGATGGCACAGGTGAACGATGGAGTGTGACGGTGAACACTGAACACTAAACACGACGGCACACACGAGACACTGATGGCAATGATCTCCGGCGCGCGAATGTCCACTTAGCGTGTGCGAGTCCGGGGACCTGCCAAGAGGGAAAGAAGGGGGAGGTGGGGGAGAGGGGAGAACAAACATGCCAATGGCTGAGGAGACGGGGGGAAGAGGAGAGGGACAGGGGAGGGGAAGCCCGGGGGAGGAGTGGGGAGAAATGGAGGAGGGAGGGAAGAGGGAGAGAAGGGTGGGAGGGTGCCCAAAGGAGCAAAAGCAGGAAGAGGGAGGGAGGATCAAAGTCGGTAGGAGGGGTTGATGGAGGGGAGGAGGGTATCATCAGGGTGAGGGAGCTGGCGGAAGCCACCTTGGGAGAGGGTAAGGAGGGTGGAGAGATGGAGACCGGGTGAGACGTGGGAATACAGGCGCGGCAGCGGGCGGGGGTGGGAGAGGATCGGGGAGACTAGTGGGTGAGGAGGATCGAGTTTACGGGAGGTATACAGGATCCGTATCCTTTCAAGGAAAAGGAGGAGGTGGGGGAAGGGGATGAGATCGTACAGGATCCGCGTGGGGGAGGGGAGACGGATGCGATAGGCGAGGCGGAGAGCATGGCGTTCAAGGATTTGGAGGGATTGATAAAAGGTAGGGGGGGCGGAGATCCAAGCCGGATGGGCATAACAAAGGATAGGGCGGATGAGGGATTTATAGGTGTGGAGGATGGTGGAGGGGTCCAGACCCCACGTACGGCCGCAGACGAGCTTGAGGAGACTGAGTCGGGAGCGTGCCTTGGCTTGGATTGTCCGGAGGTGGGGAGTCCAGGAGAGGCGACAGTCGAGGGTGACGCCAAGGTACTTAAGGGTGGGAGTTAGGGCAATAGGACGGCCATAGATGGTGAGATAGAAATCAAGGAGGCGGAAGGAAGGGGTGGTTTTGCCTACAATGATCGCCTGGGTTTTGGGCAGCTCCGCCAGTGCTCTACCCTTTTATATCTTGTATACGCGATACTATCGCCATCTGTATACGTGCATATCGCTGTCCCATGACTTCTGTCACCTCAGAGCAAATCTTTTTGTGCAGATGCTGCTTCTTGCTGAATCGACGACGGAATGCACGTTGCACTTGAACAAGGAGTGACTTCGCGCAAATTACAAATAAAAAATAATTTCTTTTGTGATGTAGTTGCCGTATTGCTACAAACAGGCAAAAGCGTAGCTGCGTCAAAATTATGAACCTTCCTCTATCCAGTGACATGCACAATGCGCTTCTGTCTTTTACAGTTTGTCTGTAATAAACAACTGAAATCATACAGTTAATAAAATTTTGCGGTCTATTATGCCGTGGTCGAATGGATTCTACTTGAAAACCCGACGTTTCGTCCCCATCTGCGGAGAATATTCTCGAGGGGAATTGTAGCTGTGTTGAATGTCCAGTTGACAGCCTGGCTCGCTACTCGCTCAGTATCTTCATCGTGGTGCGTCGGAGGGATGATTGCCTCAATTCTCATGGCGATTTCACCTCATTGGCATACCATTCTGGACTGTACAGCCTTCGAACGGAAACTTTTTGATCGCCCGTTATACTAATAACAAAAAATAATCCAATCTGATTACAAATTCAGGACGCTCTGGTGATTAACAACCCACTAAATTTTTTATATCGATTTCATTTTGAGTTCCTTTTATTTTCAATCGCTTTGTAACCCAATAGCAAAATTTCCAATAGAAAAGGGAGATTATTACAATTATTCCTCACGTACTGAGTAACCGAAATCCGCGGATGGATTCCGGCTGTGGTCATGTTGAGAGAAATTATTACTTGACTCAAAATAGCGGCGATTGTTGAAAACACCAAGTTTTTACAGTGAAGCTTAAAAACACAGTGAGTAACGCTGTCGGGACGATTGAAACTGAACCAGAATGTGAAACTTCAATCTGCGAAAGACGTGATCAGTGTCATAGCAAGCAAGTTCTTGGCCCTACCTCTCCACGAAAGTTTGCAACGGTCCTATTCTTTTAGGTTCAGTGGCTTAGTGGAGGGTGGCGTCTATAAAGCCATGAAAGATCTGAACGGCGCCACCTCAGCTTCTGTCCAGTTTCCTTCAGTATGGACCAACAAATGTAGATTCGTTTGCGTTGCGCATGGTTTCCTCTGCAGGCACTTGTCGCAGCCGGCCGATATCGCCGAGCGGTTCTAGGCGCTTCAGTCCGGAACCGCGTTGCTGCTACGGTTGCAGGTTCGAATCCTGCCTCGGGCATGGATGTGTGTGATGTCCTTAGGTTAGTTACGTTAAGTAGTTCTAAGTCTAGGGGACTGATGACCTCAGATGTTAAGTGCCATAGTGTTTAGAGCCACTTAAACGATTTTGAACTTGTCGTACTACATTTAATAAATCTACCTGTTCAACAACTCACACAGAACTCGACAATGTCGCTCACGTACGCACGCCGTCTCGTTCACACGGAGGGAGCGACCATTTTGCTGCTAAGACTACAAATTGACGGCGTCATGCTGTAAGATTATTCCATGACCTCCCCATTTTGTAACATGGGGTGGTATCTTGTGGTTCAGTACGTACTCATTCATTCACACACACCCTCCTTCCCTCCCTCCTCCCTCCCTGTCAGCGCGCGCTCTCTCTCTCTCTCTCTCTCGCTCGCTCCTCTCCTCTCTCCCTTCCTCACCCCCCCACCCTCACCCCGCCACCCAATCTCTTTCTCTGTCTGGCTTAAACAAATTCATTTCAGCATTCTCCATCTAGTACAGTGCTGCGGTTTGTATAGTGCAAGTAAATTACCACCGAGTTGTGCAGTTTCTAGATAAGTTTTCTGTTCGCATACTCTTCTTTAGTAAAGCATTAATGTAGGCTGTCCTCAGCTGAATATTGTGAACCTATCATCTTTGAATCCGTGTGCCCGACCGAGACTCGAACTCGGGACCTTTGCCTTTCGCGGGCAAGTGCTCTACAAACTGAGCTACCGAAGCACGACTCACGCCCGGTACTCACAGCTTTACTCCTGCCAGTACCTCGTCTCCTACCTTCCAAACTTTACAGAAGCTCTCCGGCGAAACTTGCAGAACTAGCACTCCTGAAAGAAAGGATGTTGCGGAGACATGGCTTAGCCACAGCCTGGGGGATGTTTCCAGAATGAGATTTTCACTCTGCAGCGGAGTGTGCGCTGATATGAAACTTCCTGGCAGATTACAACTGTGTGCCCGACCGAGACTCGAACTCGGGACCTTTGCCTTTCGCGGGCAAGTGCTCTACCAACTGAGCTACCGAAGCACGACTCACGCCCGGTACTCTGCAAGTTTCGCAGGAGAGCTTCTGTAAAGTTTGGAAGGTGGGAGACGAGGTACTGGCAGGAGTAAAGCTGTGAGAACGGGGCGTGAGTCGTGCTTGGGTAGCTCAGTTGGTAGAGCACTTGCCAGCGAAAGGCAAAGGTCCCGAGTTCGAGTCTCGGTCGGGCACACAGTTTTAATCTGCCAGGAAGTTTCGTATCAGCGCACACTCCGCTGCAGAGTGAAAATCTCATTCTGTATTACTTTTTGTTGCTAAAATTGCTCGCCCACTCCATTCCTTGTTTGTATAGTTTTGATGAGTTGTTCCTCTGTCTTTACTTTGTTGTGTAACTCATCGGGTAATAAGACTTTAGAGTGGATCAATGAAATCTGTACTGTTTGCAAGTTTTATGCTCGAACTTTCGAAAACATTCGTTAAGTTCGAGAATATTCGTTAAAGCTCCAGAACATTACAGAACAATTTCGAAATTTGTCCTTTGGAAATTATATTGTGAAAGACAAGGTATTCTTGTAACCTTATATCTATATATATGTGTGTGTGTGTGTGTGTTTGTTTCTTTAGAGGTCACAATACATGTGAATACATCATCCTTGTAATCCCGTCGCTCGCGCGATCTGAAGCGCCTTGCCACGGTTCGCGCAGCTTCCCCCCGTAGGCGGTTGGAATCCTCCCTCGGGCATGGGTGTGTGTGTGTCGCCCTAGCGTAAGTTAGTTTCAGTCAGATTAAATAGGGTGTAAGCCTGGGGACCGATGGCCTCAGCAGTTTGGTCCCTTAGGAACTTACTACAAATTTTCAAAATTAATCGCCGCTCACGCTTCTACACATGTGGCGGAATTGCAAAAGCTGAGGATATGTACAAATTTGTAGATGTCTGTTCTGACGTGTCACGTTGACGACCGCACCATGCGTCACTGTCATGGCACGTGGTTTTGGCAGAAGAACCAACACTGTGTTGCTATAGTAGGCCGAAATGCACGCGTTTAATTACACGTTGACTGACGTGATGTCTGGAACAGTTAACGGAATTAATAGTAGCAAATAAAGTACGTAGTTGATATAATACTTAACTTTAATCCACAGTTGGTGTACATCGCTCTTGACGGTACAGGCTTTAATATCTCAATATAAACTGGTAATGGCGCCTTGCTAGGTCGTAGCAAATGACGTAGCTGAAGGCTATGCTAACTATCGTCTCGGCAAATGAGAGCGCTATTTGTCAGTTCCATCTCTAGCAAAGTCGGATGTACAACTGGGGCGAGTGCTAGTACGTCTCACTAGACCTGCCGTGTGGCGGCGCTCGGTCTGCCATCACTGACAGTGGCGACACGCGGGTCCGTCGTATACTAGCGGACCGCGGCCGATTTAAAAGCTACCACCTAGCAAGTGTGTTGTCTGGCGGTGACACCACACTTACTTTGGTAACACTGGTTACAGCAGTTGTAGAAAGCAGGTTTAACCTGTCTGTCCCGTGTCCCGAGTTGGCTGAAGTAACGCAAACTAAACAATGTTCTCTGAACTAAAGCTGGAAGAAAATTAATCTTCAGTTTTCATGAAGTATTTGAAAAACAGATCCAAACAAAGAGTACTCAGTTCTAGGCAGGCAGTCTCTGTCCATACACGATACTTCTATTCACTGTTCTGTTTCTAGTAAGGACTAACCACTGCCTGTTTATTGGTTACTGTTTCTATCTCACTCGACGACTTGAAGGCTTGAAGATACGACGAACGTTGTGCAGGAAATCCCTAGCAAGACTCGGACTGACATACAAATTGCAACTGACAATTTCTGCTCGTATACAGTTACTTACGCGCGTCTGTCCTCCTGGTGGCGCTGCTGCTCCAGGGGGGGGGGGGGGGGGGGCGTCAATCTCGAGGCAGCGCGATTGGTCTTCGCGCAGCGACGTTCCTGCTGCGGACGGACGTCCACAGTATTTCTGGTACCAACTGTCACAAACTCTCCTTGTTCTGCATCTCAGTACACCGCAAATAGCGTTTTGAAGAACGATGTCATTCTTTAAATTAAACTAAATTAAATTAAACTGTGAATCTGCAATCTTGCCAGTAGAGACAGCGTGATTTGCCTACATGCTCTGATGTGCTTGATCCCTAGTGAAACTACACCACATGGCATGTTGCAGGTCGAAACTTAGAAACATACTCTGTCCACTGATGTAAAGGTGCACAGAAAATAGTGTCTCCCGCCAAGTATGAGTACCGGCTGAGAGCTTACGCCTGATTCCATGCAACCTGTATAACGTAACTGTCATGCATTTCCTTCTTCATGATAGTTCTCGGTCGCACACTGCAGGGGCAATGAAGAAATTCATCCAGCGTTTTCGACATGAAGAGTTTTATCACCCACCTTGCAGCCTGGCCTTGGCTCCCTTTGAGTTTCATCTCTGCTCACATGAAGCGCCGACTATGAAGACAGTATTCTTGCACAGACAACGAGTTGCGGACCAGCGCAGAGAATTGGCAGAAAGCACAGACGGCTGCCTTCTACGACAAGGCTAGTGGAAAGCTAGTATAACGCTATGACGAATGTCTAAGGCGAAGCGGTGAGTGTGTAGAGAAGTAGCTGGAACGTGTAGCTAACTGTTGCAAATAAAACATTTTTACATTTTTGATTCTCATTGTGGTTTCCATTTCGCAATACATCGGAAGTTAATAAATGAGTAGACTTGGTGTTACACACGGCCCCGTCGCATAAATCTGACCATCACAGTGGTTGATGTCAGCAATAACGAGGTGCAGACGGCAGGTATCAGCACCAGCAGTGGAGGGTGTATAAATCGTGTCCGTGGGGGGAGGGGGGGGGGGGCGGAAAACAGTGGATTCGTTGTCGGAATGCAGGATCGAAGCGATTTATTTGACGTCCCAAAGCACGTGATGATTGGCTTTCGGGGCATGGATGGAAGCATTTCCGAAACGGCTAAGTTTGTAAACTGCTCATGTGCCGCCGTGGCTATGGTATACCGTGCATGGCAAAATGGAGCTATCGAAAACCGCGGCCGAGGCAACTGTTTCGCACCACGGGCAATAGGCGACTGGGCTGAATGACGGCTACGGAGATTTTTACAGGCGAATTGACGTTCGACTGACCGCCCAGATGAACCAGCTGGCTACCAGCAGTTTTTCATCGACGACCGTCTAAGGCGCTGCAGACATGGACTGTGCGGCTGGTCCCGGCGGAGGTTCGAATCCTCCCTCGGGCATGGGTGTGTCTGTTTGTCCTTAGGACAATTTAGGTTAAGTAGTGTGTAAGCTTAGGGACTGATGACCTTAGCAGTTAAGTCCCATAATATTTCACATACATTTGAAAACCATCGACGACCGTTCAGCGAACATTGCTGCGTATGAACCCTCCGCAGCAGCTGCCTGTTTCATTCACCCATGCTGATTGCTGTTCATCGGCGATGAAGGCTGGAATTTTCATGCCAATACCGGAACTGGACGTTCATTAAGTGGTGACGGATCGCCTTTTCAGATGAATCTCGTTTATGCTCCGTCGGACAGATGATCATTGACGTCCGCAGCCCTGTAATAAACGTCGGAAGGGTCCAGACCGGAGGAGGGAGTGGCATGGTCAAGGGAACGTTTTCATGGCATTCCCTAGACGACACATTCTGGATGGCACGATGGATCAACACAAGTATGCATCTATCCTTGGGGACCACGTCCGCACCTACGTGCTGTTTGTCTTTTCCTCAGCACGATGGCATCTACCAGCACGACAATGCAACGAGTCACACCACTTGCAGTATACGTTCGAGATTCGAAGAGCACTAAGATGCAGTGAAGACAGCTAACCAGTCTATTGAAATATCGGAAGTCTAGATCTGCAGAAAAAATACTGACTGGATTTACAATTGATTGCTGATATCCTTTTCCTTTTTTGAAATGTACTACAGCCACACTGTGCGCAACTGTTCCGATGCAATAAAACTTGGGTACATTCGCTGATGAGCCAAAACATTATGACCACTTGTTTAATAGCTTGTTTGTCCGTCTTTGGAACGAAGTACATACTGGTTAAGCGTATCAGCGATTTTACAGTTTGTTGGTAGGTTTGTGGAGATATGTGGCATGAGATGTTTATGCACAGGTCATGTACTTCGCGTAAGGAACGGGCCGCTGAATTACGTAAGCGGTTATGGCGCCCGATAGCGACCGAGATGGGCTACATCAGGTGAATTTGATCACCGAGACATGAACGTGAGATCACTATAATGTTCCTCAAACCACTGCAGCACGGTTCTGGCTTCAAGACAGGCAATTATACTGCTGAAATCTGACATAGCCGCCAGGGAAGATATCAAGCGTGGAGGGATACAGGTAGTTCGCAACTGTCAGCGTTTGTTCGATTACTACCAAATGTCCCATGAAAGCGCAGGAAGATTTCTCCCATAGGATGATACTGCTGCCACCAGCCTGCGTCCGTGGTGCGCTGAAGGTTTCGAGCCGCCGTTCACTTCGATGACGGTGTTTGTGGAGACGACCATCGACCTAGTGTAGAAAAAATGATGCACCCGAATAACTGACACGTTTCCATTGATCGACGGTCGAATCCCAATGGTCCCGTTCCCACTACAATCACAACTGACTACATCTTTCGGTCAACATGTGGACACGTAGGAGTGTTCTGCTGCGGAAATCCATGTTCAACGATGTGTGATACACGGTGTGCTCCGATCGCTTTTGCGTGCACCAGCAATGTGCTCTTTCGGCAGAGATGCCACAGATCACCATCTATCGTACTCTACAGAGCAGACAAGCCTCCAAACCCTACGTTCTGTGAAGAGTCGTGGACGTCCAACTCTTTAATGAGTAGTGGTGCTTTGACTGTCCTTCTCCCTCTTTCAGTAGATGATCACGACAGTAGCACGTGAACATTCTACCACCTTGGCCGTTTTAGAGATACACTTTCAGAGGTTCTACGTAATAACAATCTGCTCTTTGTCAAAGACGCTTATCTCAGTGGATTTCTCCATCTGAAGCCGATATCTTCGTTATAGTGATACCCCATCCGTGTCTGCTCCTCTTACATATTTTTGTTACTGCGTCACGTGCCAGCAACGACACCAGGCGACAGCCGACGTCGCGATGGGCAGCGGTCGTAATGGTTTAGCTTATCAGTCCGTATGTGCGTGATATTGGCGGTTTAGGAATTCTTCCCGCGTACGACAAAGTGTTCTCCAACAAGATTGACGGCAGAAGTATACCCCACATCTCTCCTCTTCCCTTTCGTCAACGTCTGGCAAATACTAGGGCTTTGGTTGTAACTCCTATGTACAGTACTTGGCGATCTGGCAGTACGCGGCTGCGGAGGAGCGTGTAACGTCTCCTTAGAAAAATTAATGAATTACTGTGCTGATAAACCCTTTTATGTTATTTGATTTTCAAACAGCTGAGC
Organism: Schistocerca cancellata; assembly: GCF_023864275.1. NCBI lineage: Eukaryota > Metazoa > Arthropoda > Insecta > Orthoptera > Acrididae > Schistocerca > Schistocerca cancellata. Next base: position 305,313,875 of record NC_064627.1, on the reverse strand, counting down.
AAAACTGAACGTACTCAGACATTCACTAAGCTGACACACCATATTTTTAGCACAATGCAATCTGACTTTCAATAATCCCTATAAAAGAATGGCCCTGACTAACAACAACCTATACCTTTCATGAATCACTTACCTCACAAAAATCTTCGTTACTCAAACTGCTGCAATACAGCGAGCGCCAATACTGCCAGCTAAATAAAAGATTCTAACTGCTGAAGGCACTAACTACTGATCGGCATAGTTAGCAAATGAAAGATTTTGATAGAGAACAAACAATGTATTTACCTTAATAGTGTTCAAAAGTCATAATATATATATCAGTCCATGATTCCAATATTACAAATTTACTCTTTCTGATGGACACACGTCCAGATCGTCCGTTTTCAAAATTCTGCCATCTCTCCTCCCACATGCACCACTGCTAGCGGCTCACCTCCAACTGCGCAACGCTACGCGCTGTTCACATCCAACTGCCCAACACTACAAATATTCCAACAATGCAAACCATCCACAGACTGCAGACAGCACAGTCAGTGATTTTCATACATAGCGCTGCGTGGCGTTACCAACGTAAAAATCTAAACAGCGGAGCGGGTGACTAACAACCGGTACGCGCGAAGTTTAAAAGCTGTACATTTAGAAGGTCATAGCTGCATACTGTCACACATAGGCCGAAATTTTCGCTTGGGATCGATCGCTGGGGCTGATGTCGATTTGGTGATGTTTCCTTGTGAGATGCGTTAACACAGACTCTTTTACTCAAAAAATATACGGCTTTTTACTGTATATAAAATTTAAGTCTCTTCGCAATCTCATGTTCTCCATAGTTGATATTATTATAGCAGTGTACCGTACGCGTAGGATGTGAAACCTTGCTGGAATAACTGTTCATGGAATTCAGCCTCGTTGTAGGAACTACCATTATGCTGCGCCGGAAGAATACCTGCCGTAACTTCGGTGAGACCTTGTCCCCGGAGTCGTTACTTCTTTTAAAACTTTTGCTCGGAGTCATGTCTACTGAGTTAAGGAACTAAGTTTCCAGCATAGACTATCTGTTCGAAGAGCGTGCGTCCCATTTAAGACACTACTACTGCAATTTCGTGAGTCCACCTCCGTTCCTCTACCGCAGAAGAGGAGTTCATCGCCGACGCGCACCTGAGACCTGGGTCTCTATATCTCGATGGTGTCAAGATCATACGTTGATAAACTGCTGCGCTTGAAACGAGTATTAGTGGATCTTCAACTTTTATGTGTTCTCCGTCTCTACCTCAAGTACCCGTTATTTCTTTTCTCAGTGGCTAGACAGTGCTAAGAGAAATATCATTTTTAATCTTTTCTGTACTGTTTCAGAAAAGCCACGGTAATACGTTTCAGACCTTAAAATACATTACAAAGTGATAGCAGCTGTCTGCCATACACGTCCCCATTTGTAATAATGTCAAAATGATGGGCTCTTGGTGGCTCACTGCGTTGACCTTGAAGACAAAGTAATTAATACTCACTACACCCCAGACCCAAAGACGTAAATAAGATAGCCGGCCGAAGTGGCCTTGCGGTTAAAGGCGCTGCAGTCTGGAACCGCAAGACCGCTACGGTCGCAGGTTCGAATCCTGCCTCGGGCATGGATGTTTGTGATGTCCTTAGGTTAGTTGGGTTTAACTAGTTCTAAGTTCTAGGGGACTAATGACCTCAGCAGTTGAGTCCCATAGTGCTCAGAGCCATTTTTTTGAACGTAAATAAGATAGAATGCGTTCTTCGATTCTACCTTTATGAATTAAAAAAATTACATTCATTGCTGCTTTTTTTCGAAATTAAAAGAAGGCCAAGGGTTCCCATAAAGAATTTGTTGTTGTAAAACAATATCGCAAATGAAAAGTGTCAGTTTCATAACAAAATCAACCAGGTTTTCGTTTTAATCATCTTTTTCTAAGTTTCTCCGTTTTAGCGTAGACGAGAGGTAAAAAGTGTTGCACCGGTTCCCGCGCAGCATGCGAAATATACGATTATGGCGGTGTAACCTGGCAATCCTGGAAATGTGACACAAAAAAGTTAAGGAAAACTAAGGACGTCAAAATTGATGCAAATGACAAACATTACTAACCAACAATAGTTTGTTTTGAGTAGTTAAAATACGCTGATGGGACAAAATATTATTATTGCTGCGAACTGTGAGATCGAACGTAGCGTAAGTGACGCCGCATGAAAGCTGACCAGTCACGGATTGAGAATCGTTGTAACGAAGATACGTCCGCAAGTGGGAAATTTCATTGGCATTAGCCACTTCAGCAAAGGACAGATACATTACGTGATCAAAAGTATCCGGACACCTGGCTGAAAATGACTTAAAAGTTCGTAGCGCCCTCCATCGGCAATGCTGGAATGCAATATGGTGTTGGCCCACCCTTAGCCTTGATGACAGCTTCCACTCTCGCAGTTATATGTTCAATCAGGTGCTGGAAGGTTTCTTGGGAAATGGCAGCCCATTCTTCACGGAGTCCTGCACTGAGGAGAGGTATCGATGTCGGTCGGTGAGGCCTGGCACGAAGTCAGCGTTCCAAAACATCCCGAAGGTGTTCTATAGGATTCAGGTCATCACTCTGTGCAGGCCAGTCCATTACAGGGATGCTATTGTCGTGTAACCACTCCGCCACAGGCCGTTCATTATGAACGGGTGCTCGATCGTGTAGAAAGATGCAATCGCCATCCCAGAATTGCTCTTAAACAGTGGGAAGGAAGAAGGTGCTTAAAACATCAAAGCACGCCTGTGCTGTGATAGTGACACGCAAAACAACAAGGGGTGCAAGCACCCTCCATGAAAAACACGACCACACCATAACACCACCGCCTCCGAATTTTACTGTTGGCACTACACACGATGGCAGATGACGTTCACTGGGCATTCGCGGTACGCACATCCTGACATCGGATCTCCACATTGTGTACCGTGATTTGTCACTCCACACAACGTTTGTCCACTGCTCAATCGTCCAATGTTTACGCTCCTTACACCAAGCGAGGCGTCGTTTGGTATTTACCGACGTGATGTGTGGGTTATAAGCAGCCTCTCGACCATGAAATCCACGTTTTCTCACCTGCCGCCCAATTATCATAGTACTCGTAGTGGATCCTGATGCAGTTTGGAATTCCTGTGTGATGGCCTGGATAGATGTCTGCCTATTACACATTACGACTCTCTTCAACTGTCGGCGGTCTCTATCAGTCAACGCTGTACGCTTTTGTGCTGTACGTGTCCCGTCACGTTTCCACTTGACTATCACATCGGAGACAGTAGACCTAGGGATGTTTAGGAGTGTGGAAATCTCGAGTACAGACGTATGACACAAGTGACACCCATTTACCTGACCACGTTCGAAGCCCGTGAGTTCCGCGGAGCGCCCCATTCTGCTCTCTCACAAAGTCTAATGAATACTGAGGTCGCTGATATGGAGCACTTGGCAGTAGGTGGCAGTACAACGCACCTAATATGAAAAACGTATGTTTTTGGTGATGTCGGGATACTTTTGATCACATAGTGTAGTTATGGTACGCCTACTCGAAATGAGCATCTCGGAAACGGCGAAGACGTTCCGCTTATTCAGTGCTATTGTCGTGAGCATCTGTGGAGTAGCATCACGAATAGGCGACAGGGTGCTCTAGACTTCCAAGCGCCATTATAATAGGCGTAGATCGAGACTTTTCCCCTCTCTAAAGCAGGGTAGGCGGCGATCTGTGGAACGTCTGAGAAGAGAACAATGCTGGAGCAAGTCTTTCAACGCACATTTATTGAACATGAGTTTCTTTAGCAGACGAGCCCTATGTGCATCCATGTTGACACAATGACATTGTCAATTGGGGCTGCATTGGGCACGGGATCATGGAGATTGGAACTTGTAATGGATACTTCTCACCTGATCGAATGAATCACGTTTCTTGTCCTGATACGCCGCCATCCAGACAATCGGCTGCTAGAAGCATGCACCACGCAATAGACATAGACTCGTCAGGTTAGTAGTACGCCCTGGGAGCAATGAACTGGATTCCATGGAACCTGCCCTAATAATCGAAGGACTATCGCAGGCTTGGAGTACGTGAACGTTATGGCGGGCCACCTCCGTCCCTTCATGCCTGATGTCTTCCACGACGGCTATGGCACCTTCCAGCAGCTTAACTGTCCATGTCGCAAGGCCAGTTTGCAGAATAGTGAACTGCGACGTCTTGACCACCAGATTCCCATGATCTGGACCCGATGGAACACATTTGGACACTTTCGGGTGCCTTTTCTGGGCCGACAAGCCATTGGCCCGTAAATTACGGTAACTGCCTGGCATAAACGTAGTACGTACTGGCACATACTTTCGCAGTCCTACCAAGGAGCTATCGAATTCATAATCTGCAGACTCTCTTCTGCATTGCGTTTCAAAAGCTTACCAACACGCTAGTAAGCAAATGGTGATAATGTTATGGCCCATCAGAATATCTGCAGTTTAACAGGTCCAAATGCGAAAATTTGCGTGATATGTGCGTGTGGTAACGGAAAGACTGTCAAATAAAGGCATAGAATAGTTTGGAAATACGTAAATGTCTAGAACTATTCGGCAAGGTGTTTAGTTTAATATTTTTGCTAGGTAATGTATATAATGTATAAAATGCCTAAATATTTTATAAAATGCGAAATGGGCTCACACAAAGCATAAAATTACGATGAAATAATATGTTCAGACTAAAAATTTATATATTTAATGTAAGTTAAATTAAAACATGAAAATTATCGCAATTTTCATAGCTGTATTCACATCCGTTGTATTTCCTTGAAGCAATCGTCTGTTATAGAAACACTCTTTCTTGAAGAATTACGCCTTATTATCTGTACCTCTCTATAAAATCTTCGTTTTATTGTATTTGCACATCAACCACAGAATTTTGACAGTCATCACATGAAGTCTTCATTTTAGCGCCATGTCTGCATGAAGATTTACTGCCTCCAGGTCGTTGTGCAGAGCGTCGGCCCATCGCTGTCTTGGTCGTCTCTTCGGTCTCTTTCTCGTGACTTCTACTGCGTTTGCTGCCTTTGAAGCGGTATCGTCCTCTGCGCGCAGCGCTTGTCCAAACAATCGCAGACAGCTTTCTCTCGTTTTCTTCCGGATCGGTGCGACCTAAGGACTTTCCCTGATAGTCTCGTTCGAAATGTGATCCAGTCGAAAGATACCATCTGTCCATCTAAGCATCTTATTCTCCACGGCTCCCAATCGTCGTTCTGCCACTTCGGCGCTGTAGAGAGCAACGTGAGGGATGACTGCCGGGTAGATCTTTGACTTTAGATGATCCTTAATCCGACGATCGTGGTGACGACCGTTGTCGTTCGCCACTTCATCTGGGCTACCTGCGTCCTTGCGTTGACCTCGTCCGTAAGCTGGCAATCGCTAAAGATTGTAGAACCGAGATACTTAAATTTTCATACTCTCGGTAGATCTTCTCCCTCAATTTTGGTGGTTCCAACTTCTAGTGGATCTGATGCCATCTATTCAGTTTTCTTTTGTTGCGCCGCAGGCCATATGGCGCAAGTCGGTCGCTCCACTCTTGTTTGTGAGGCTGGAGATCAAACTTGGTCTCTGCAGCCAATACGATATCATCAGCTCAGATAACTGTCCGTGGTAGTGGCATGTACAGGGCTATTACAAATGATTGAAGCGATTTCATAAATTCACTGTAGCTCCATTCATTGACATATGGTCACGACACACTACAGATACGTAGAAAAACTCATAAAGTTTTGTTCGGCTGAAGTCGCACTTCAGGTTTCTGCCGCCAGAGCGCTCGAGAGCGCAGTGAGACAAAATGGCGACAGGAGCCGAGAAAGCGTATGTCGTGCTTGAAATGCACTCACGTCAGTCAGTCATAACAGTGCAACGACACTTCAGGACGAAGTTCAACAAAGATCCACCAACTGCTAACTCCATTCGGCGATGGTATGCGCAGTTTAAAGCTTCTGGATGCCTCTTTAAGGGGAAATGTACGGGTCGGCCTGCAGTGAGCGAAGAAACGGTTTAACGCGTCCGGGCAAGTTTCACGCGTAGCCCGCGGAAGTCGACGAATAAAGCAAGCAGGGAGCTAAACGTACCACCGCCGACGGTTTGGAAAATCTTACGGAAAAGGCTAAAGCAGAAGCCTTACCGTTCACAATTGCTACAAGCCCTGACACCCGATGACAAAGTCAAACGCTTTGAATTTTCGGCGCGGTTGCAACAGCTCATGGAAGAGGATGCGTTCAGTGCGAAACTTGTTTTCAGTGATGAAGCAACATTTTTTCTTAATGGTGAAGTGAACAGACACAATGTGCGAATCTGGGCGGTAGAGAATTCTCACGCATTCGTGCAGCAAATTCGCAGTTCACCAAAAGTTAACGTGTTTTGTGCAATCTCAGGGTTTAAAGTTTACGGCCCCTTTTTCTTCTGCGAAAAAAACGTTACAGGACACCTGTATCTGGACATGCTGGAAAATTGGCTCATGCCACAACTGGAGACCGACAGCGCCGACTTCATCTTTCAACAGGATGGTGCTCCACCGCACTTCCATCATGATGTTCGGCATTTCTTAAATAGGAGATTGGAAAACCGATGGATCGGTCGTGGTGGAGATCATGATCAGCAATTCATGTCATGGCCTCCACGCTCTCCCGACTTAAGCACATGCGATTTCTTTCTGTGGGATTATGTGAAAGATTCAGTGTTTAAATCTCCTCTACCAAGAAACGTGCCAGAACTGCGAGCTCGCATCAACGATGCTTTCGAACTCATTGATGGGGACATGCTGCGCCGAGTGTGGGAGGAACTTGATTATCGGCTTGATGTCTGCCGAATCACTAAAGGGGCACATATCGAACATTTGTGAATGCCTAAAAAAACTTTTTGAGTTTTGTATGTGTGTGCAAAGCATTGTGAAAATATCTCAAATAATAAAGTTATTGTAGAGCTGTGAAATCGCTTCAATCATTTGTAATAACCCTGTACATATCTGATGTGACAGCCTCCTTCACTAGAATAAACAGCACTGATGATAGGGCCGAGACCTGGTAGACCCCTACTGTGTTGCGAAAATGGAGTGCTCCTGCAAGCGCTTGGACATGGCTCCCCGGCTCTAGATACAAAAGCAGTATCCATTTAACAAGGTGCTCTGGAATACCATGTTCTCGAAGCGCAAAAGAGATTAAACGATGCGGTACCCGATAAAAATCCTTCTCGAGGTCTAGAAAAGCGAGGTTCGGTGGCTTGCTCTCTTCGCGGTATTTTTCAATCAGTAGCCGCACAGCACGGATTGCGTCAGTTGTGCCACAATTTTTCACAAACTCTGCTTGGTTCCTTGTGATTTGAGCTATCTAATGAATCATTTTGTCGAGAATACGTTCAAGGATCTTCATCACGTGCCTCAGTAATCTGATGGGGCGGTAATTAGAGCACTCAGCAGGGCTCCTTTTCTTTTTGAAGTTTGTTGGTATTCTACCTTCTCTGATGATCTGGCTGAAAAGATCTGTTATCCAAGGCGCCGTACTCCACTTTTGAGAACACCATAATTCTGCTGGAAGATCACGGTGCTAATGGCTTTCCTTCTCTTCATCTCCTTCAGAGCAGCCTCAGCTTCGTCAGTGTTAATTTCCTTGACTGGTCCTTCAACAGTTAATATGGTTGGTATTGTTAGATGGGGGGGGGGGGGGGGGAGGGGATGAAATGGTCGTGTGGCATTGATGGCCGGAAGGTCCCATCCGGGGAAGTTCAACCGCTGAGTGCAAGTCTTATTTCAGGTGGCGCCGTATTGGTGTCGGTGATGATGAAATAATGGTGACAGCACAACCACCAGTTCACGAGCGGAGAAAATCTCCAACACGACCGGGAATTGAATCCTGGCCCGCAGCATGGTAGCCAAACACGTTACCATCCAGCTAAGCAGGCGGACGTAGATGGGGAAATTCTCTCAAAGTAGATCCGCCAGCAGCTCACCTGCTTCATCACTGATGCTGTAAAAGTGATAGGTGCGTTCCGTTTTCCGCTGTTCTGATTCGTCTACTTGATAAATGTCAAGTTCTTTTTCGCGCGTGTTAAGTATCATTTACACATCTGTTTACTTGTCTGCTTTTGTGACTGCAATGACCTTCGCCTCTCTACAGGCGTGTTTGTAGGCATCCCGACAGAATGCTGTTTTATCTGCAAGAAACATCCGCCACAATTTCTTCTTGTTGTGTACGCCATCCTTAACATCGTCATTCCAAAGCTGTGTGTCTTTGTTGACACTTCGGCGTCTTGGTTTCATTGTTCCGAGAACAGAGTATGAGACTTCATGAGCAGAGATCTTAAGTTTAGTCCAGCTGTCTTGAACTGTCGTATTAGGTGGCACTATAATTTCTGTCATACTGTCAGCCTCCTCCTCCTTGAAGCACCACCATTTTATTCTTCATCGTACGTTTCTGGCAGAGTACTCAGACCTTGGTGGGTTTATTCTAAGCTTACAGATGACCGGTGTTGCGTTGCGACATTTTCATTTGTGTCTAACACATCTTTGAGATTCCGACATCTTCATCTACATCTGCATCTACATTTATACTCCGCAAACCACCCAAAGGTGTGTGGCGGAGAGCACTTTACGTGCCACTGTCATTACCTCCCTTTCCTGTTCCAGTCGCGTATGGTTCGCGGGAAGAACGACTGCCGGAAAGTCTCCGTGTGCACTCGAATCTCTCTAATTTTACATTCGTGATCTCCTCGGGAGGTATAAGAAGGGGGAAGCAATATATTCGATACCTCATCCAGAAACGCACCCTCTCGAAACCTGGAAAGCGAGCTACACCGCGATGCAGAGCGCCTCTCTTGCAGAGTCTGGCACTTGAGTTTGCTAAACACCTCGGTAACGCTATCACACTTACCAGATAACCCTGTGACGAAACGTGCCGCTCTTCTTTGGATCTTCTCTATCTCCTTTGTCAACCCGACCTGGTACGGATCCCACACTGATGAGCGATACTCAAGTATAGGTCGAACGGGTGTTTTGTAAGCCACAATGGACTACATTTTCTAAGGACTCTCCCAGTGAATCTCAACCTGGTACCCGCCTTACCAACAATTAAATTTTATATGAGCATTCCACTTCAAATCATTCCACACGCATACTCCCAGATATTTTACAGAAGTAACTGCTACCAGTGTTTGTTCCGCTATCATATAATCATACAATAAAGGATCCTTCTTTCTATGTATTCGCAATACATTACATTTGTCTATGTTAAGGGTCCGTTGCCACTCCCTGCACCAAGTGCCTATCCGCTGCAGATCTTCCTGCATTTCGCTGCAATTTTCTAATGCTCCAACTTCTCTGTATACTACAGCATCATCCGCGAAAAGCCGCATGGAACTTCCGACACTATCTATTAGGTCATTTGTATATGTTGTGAAAAGCAATGGTCCCATAACACTCCCCTGTGGCACGCCAGAAGTTACTTTAACGTCTGTAGACCTTCAACTTGACGATGGAACACAGAAATTTCATCGGGATTGAATGAAACATGCACCATGACGACTTATGTCCAGTGAAGTAACGCTACAGTCGGGGTGTGGTTGGAAACTTTCCTGGAAGTCCCCCCTCTCCATTGAGAACAACATGCTGTGTTCTGTTTGCTAAAAACTCTTCAATCAAGCCACACAGCTGGTCTGATATTCCGTAGGCTCTTACTTTATCAGACGACAGTGCAGAACTGTATCGAACGCCTTCCGGAAGTCGAGGAAAATGGCATCTACCTCGGTGCCTGTATCTAATATTTTCTGGTTCTCATGAACAAATAAAGCGAGTTGGGCCTCACACGATCGCTGTTTCCGTAATCCATGTTGATTCCTACAGAGTAGATTCTGGGTTTCCAGAAATGACATGATACACGAGCAAAAAACATGTTCTAAAATTCTACAACAGATCGATGTCAGAGATATAGATCTATAGTCTTGCGCATCTGCTCGACGACCCTTTTTGAAGACTGGGACTACCTGTGCTCTTTTCCAATCATTTGGAACCTTCCGTTCATCTAGAGATTTGCGGACTTTCCTCTGTTGAGTGATTTCAGTTGCTTTTCTCTTCCTTGGACACTTATTTCGATGTCAGCCATTTTTTCGTTTGTGCGAGGATTTAGAGAAGGAACTGCAGTGCGGTCTTCCTCTGTGAAACAGCTTTGGAAAAAGGTGTTTAGTATTTCAGCTCTACGCGTGTCATCCTCTGTTTCAATGCCATCATCATCATCATCATCCCAGAGTGTCTTACAAGGACTCACTCAGTCTCAGTTGAGTTTGAGCCACTAAAGGCGTGATTAGGTGAGTTTCACGTTTTTTTGAATTAAGTGTTCCTGATCAATAGATTGTGGGTTTCCACATAGACAACGATTCGCTGGCCGCCATCGTTATTCTCTCCACATCCATGTCCACCATGGGCGTCATGATCTTTTCCTTGTCCGACATGTCCATTCATGTCACCAGAGACGACGAAGTAGTCTTCTGCTGGACTTAAAGTAGTCTGCTCGTCAAGCAGTGGCCAGAAGGCATCTTTGGTTTCAGCTCACAGGCCGGTTTGTGTGGCACAGATACAGAAGAAGTGAACTTTTCGTCTGTCTGCGGAGTAGATAACTTTTATAAGACGATCGTCGTAATGTTGTACCTCTGAGACAGAACCATCTAATTTCATTGAAATGACAATGCCGACGACGTTAATTGTTCTGAAACTGTTAAAACAATGTAATCCGTGTATCGTGTAAATGTCAAAGTATTTAAATTAATGTCAAAGTATTTAAATTACCTATCTCTAACACACTGCCTTAACCGTAATCGGCGTTCTTCAGATGTCGCATACTGGCGGCAGGGGCTAGTGTCGTGAGTGTTGCCTTCAACCGACGGGTGGGAATCAGTGGATGTATGTGCCTGCACTGAGAAATTATTGTAAGGCACTCAGCAAAAGTGTACAATTGGCATTCGGGGTATTGCCGAACGGGCTGTTCTTAGAGGGCCCCTTGCCGGTTTTATTCATGTGCTTTTCAATGTCACATCTCCCCCCGCCCCCTCCCCCCACCGCCCCGTACAAAAACATAAACGCCCTTTCCTGCCTTGAATCACTTTCAAGTTTCATCGAATGATTTTGAATGGTCCATAATAGTTCCAGAGCAAACCTTCCAAAGGGGTGAGATGCAACACCGTGATGTCCGTCGAGGAGGGTTGAACCGCACGGCGGAGTGACTTCAATGTCAAAAGTTGTCAAGAACGTCGTTCTGTTGCATATCGCATTGCAAACCGTCGTTTCCGGCCGAAAAGTGTGTGACAGTGAACATTCGAAGTGAAAAGGTGGTTACATTCACGACAGTGTGATTTTAACGCTGGGCGTCACGGTCCTGAGCACCTTCGCAGGCGCATCGAGAGGAGGGGCCAGATGAAGGTAAAGAGGGGGGGCTGCGACGGTATTCCCACCGTGTGAAACCATGCTAGCGTCGGACAGAATTGTGGTGAAATCTTGTGCCAATGTAACATCATTAGCTCGCCTTACACCTCACATTAATTGTGTTCTGGCCTTTATATGCACATGCCGACGCCACACTTTTACACCGTTACAGAGGATGGTTTTACGCGACTTCGTGTCAGATTTCAAACTTCTGCGTCGCAATGGGACGAAATGGCAGGATTTCAAAAAAGCGACCCTTCAGTTTTGTTGAGCAAGTTGAGTGTATTTATCCAGCAGATACTGACATAACGCAAAGCTAATGAAGTTGACCATTATTATTCCGGAAGTACCATCATGCTGATTTGATGGGATAATATATTTGATTTGATAATAGATTTACGTTGCTTGAATGTAAAAAAGTTAGTCACACAGTGTTGACGCAACGATAATGTATTTAAAACGATAACCACCCCCCTCGCCCACCCCCAGTGGTGATCCAGAGGATATCACAATGCACACTCGAAAGACTGCCTCATTTCTCTGGCGCACGTTCTTCTCAGCTGTGCACAGTGTGGCAGCTGGGATGCTTGCCTTTTTAGTATCCGTGATGGCGCAGTTTTGTGATGGACGAAAAGTTGTCAGAAAGCGGAATGGAAAAGAAGAAGCGAGATTGCGATGTAGGAGGAGGAAAAATATGTAGGAGGAAAGAAGAAATAGAAGGAAAGCGAGGAGGAGGAGGGAAAGGAGGGGAAGAGACAGAGATTAATGTTAGGGATTGACGAGGAGATGTGGATTCTACAGTGTCGAGCAACATTTTGATAAGACCTACCTCGTATGTAGATGCTTGTCACTTCCGGATAGTATGTGGCGGTATTCTCATTATGCTTAGTGAGACATCGCAACGAATGTGTAAAGAATATGTTTTATGTTTGTTGTTATACTCTTTACGACACTAGATTGTTTGGCAATGAAACAAAGAAAAAGGAATAGCGTTATTGTTACCAACAAAGCGATCTTCGGATATGTGGTTTCGATGTTTTATAATCGTATGACACAAAAATGTCGAAACGTACACATTTTACTTCTTTGTAAATTCGTGTAGATCTCAATAAAGGAATAAACAGGCTAAGTAGCGGCGGGGATTCAACAAAAAAAGGGTAGATATCGACAAGAGTTCAAATGTTCGAATGTCTGGTAGAAAGCACTATCAGTAACTGCATGATATCGGACTATTTTACTATTGTTTACGCTCTCGTCATTTCAGTACTGCCTCTCATCTACAAAATGTAGTTCCTTACTTGAGTCAGTGGTACTGTAACATTGAGGATTTTTAATATTTCTTAGATGCTATACCCGATGGATGGAACGTATCACCTGAAAAGTATCAGAACTTTTCAAATGTGAAGTAATTAAAGAAGGATTTCTATTGCATATTTGTAAAAGTAGGTGTAGAAACATACTTTGTTCAATTTGTTAAAATTTATAAAAGAATTGATTTGGTGTTTATTTTAGATTGATCAGAGATAAATATAAATTGTTTAAAGGCAGCAGAGGATCTGCTTTCACAGTGCTGAAGTAACAGCTATCCTCATTTTTCTCTTACTTGTCCCTTTAGGTCACTAGGTTATAAATGAAGATCTGAGCTAAGAAATCTGCTTTGTCAGATGTATATCTTATTTATTATGTACAATGAAGCCATAAGCAAATTGGTAAAATTACTCGCATATGTTTGTGAAAGAAAAGCTGGATAGATCAGAATCTCATAACATGAAATGTAACTATATTACGCATTCCTATCAATGGTGAATGATACATTTGGCAGAAATTTTAGGTGAAAGGTTCTTCCACTAATTTGCAAATATATATGTTATCAAATCAAATAACATACTGCTTACAAATGAAAACTATAGCACTTTTACAGACATAATATGGATTACGTTAAACGTTTGTCACAAGTTAAAACTTCATGTCAAACTGTTGCATGAGTCCGAGTCTGTGCCTCTCGTGCACAGAGATGCGGGTGATGTTTGCCATGGTGGCGTCGGCTAAGAGGTGACATTTAGAAATGTAACACATTGTCTTACTCCAGGTCATTGTCCCATTCTGGCACGCAGTTTTAATTTGTCATAAATGTTCATAGAAGTGTATACCCGCTAAAGAGAAAAGGAAAAGATTAGAAAAAGGTCATCTCATTACATTTATAACACTAACTGAATTTTCCGTCGATGCTTGGCAAAACATGATGATAATGTTAAATAAGGAAACACTTCCTAATGTTTTGCAACATTAGCTCTCTTTATTTGGTCACCAGCCGACTTTCGGCTTGCTAGGCCATCTTCAGATGACAACTTAATGTTGCAAAATTTCTGTTCTGTGCACATAATTTTATCTGTGTTGCGACATTCAGTTGTCACCTGAAGACGACCTTAGAAGCCGAAAACCGGTTCGTAACACTGCACAACATTGGGAAATGTTTTCTATTTAATATTTTTATACTAAAATTATATTGTTTTCCGATAGTTGTAAAACTTAACGGTGAGTGTAATATAATCACATTTCGTCACTAGCTGTCTCTAATGCGATAAAGTGAGCTAATCAACTTGTTCTCTCGCAAAAGGGCAATAATTATTTTAATTATTGTTGTCTGCTAATGAATCAGATTGTGAATGATGGAGTGAGTGGAGTCAGAGTTGTTATCAGGAAATAACTAAGGTATCGTTTCTTTCCTCCTTTGTGACATTCTCATTAATTTATTTGTTGTTCTCTACTGCAAGGGATATAGAAGGCAGTTGCAGACTCGGTTGGCTGAAGAGGTCCAGTTCTTTTCAAGCAAATAGCAGGAAATCTGGTAGAAAGGCAGAGGGAGTCCCACTGGGGATAAATGGGAGGGAATTACTAGTTAAACTCCCTAAAACTTTGGTTGGAGCTGGGGAACAGGAACTATTTTAATTCATTTGTCTGAAAATGTTCGCCATTCTCTCAATCAACAGTTACAATTTTGTGTTTGTTTATTGTCCGTTGCGTGTTGTGTTTGTGCATTTGCCACTGTAAGGAGTTTTTCTTCTTCTTTTGCATCTTTCGTTCTTAATCCTGAAGGAAGAGAGCGGCCTGATGATGGCGTTTACGTTCTTTTCAGCCATATGTTTCGTTTTTCCTATTTTGGCAACGTTTTCGTTTGGATGGGGAAGAAGGAGCATTTTCATTTACTTGTCTCTTTTTTGTTTTTCTTTTCTTGATTTTGTTTTGGTTTGAGGGGGTAAATCATAATCCCAGTGTTTACTTTACAGGTGCGGGAAACTCCCCTAAAACATCACCTGGGATTATTTCGTAAACGGTGGATTTGATAAGCATTTCGTAGTTTGTCTTCCTTGCTGGTTGGTCCTGTTTGCAGTCTCTGTTTCGTTGTGTTCTTCGTCGGTTTCGTTATGCATTGGGCTAATTTATGTGGCAGGTAGTTGTGCTCTAATCTCTGAAAATTGAAAATAATGATTGTATCCTTAAGTAATTCCGTCGTCAGTGCACTGATACAACGAACACGTTACTACAAAGTATTTTAAAGGCATGTGTTGGCTATTTCGTACATTACTATGTGTGCTAGATATTGTAGTTATTCCTAAAATTCCTTACCTGTGCTGATAATTTTTTTTGTTTTGGTTAGTTATCCACACACAGGCATATCATTTTCGAAAACTGGTCTCATACAGGGTGGTCCATTGATAGTGACCGGGCCAAATATCTCACGAAATAAGCATCAAACCAAAAAACTACAAAGAACGAAACTCGTCTAGCTTGGAGGGGGAAACCAGATGGCGCAATGGTTGGCCCGCTAGATGGCACTACCATAGGTCAAACGGATATCAACTGCGTTTTTTTAAATAGGAACCCTCGTTTTTTTATTAAATATTCGTGTAGTACGTAAAGAAATATGAATGTTTTAGTAGGACCACTTTTTTCGCTTTGTGATAGATGGCGCTGTAATAGTCACAAACGTAAAAGTACGTGGTATCACGTAACATTCCACCAGTGTGGACGGTATTTGCTTCGTGATACTTTACCCGTGTTAAAATGGACCGTTTACCAATTGCGGAAAAGGTCGATATCGTGTTGATATATGGCTATTGTGATCAAAATGCCCAACGGGCGTGTGCTATGTATGCTGCTCGATATCCTGGACGACATCATCCAAGTGTCCGGACCGTTCGCCGGACAGTTACGTTATTTAAGGAAACAGGAAGTGTTCAGCCACATGTGAAACGTCAACCACGCCCTGCAACAAATGATGATGCCCAAGTAGGTCTTTTAGCTGCTGTCGCGGTTAATCCGTACATCAGTAGCAACAAATTGCGCGAGAGTGAGGAATCTCAAAAACGTAGGTGTTGAGAATGCTACATCAACATCGATTGCACCCATACCATATTTCTATGCACCAGGAATTGCATGGCGACGACTTTGAACGTCGTGTACAGTTCTCCCACTGGGCACAAGAGAAATTACGGGACGATGACAGATTTCACCAACAGCGGTAATGTAAACCGGCGTAATATGCACTATTGGGTAACGGAAAATCCACGATGGCTGCGACAAGTGGAACATCAGCGACCTTGGTGGGTTAATGTATGGTGCGGCATTATGGAGGAAGGTTAATTGGCCCCCATTTTATCGATGGCAATCTAAATGGTGCAATGTATGCCGATTTCCTACGTAATGTACTACCGATGTTACTACAAGATGGGCCGGCCGAAGTGGCCGCGCGGTTCTGGCGCTGCAGTCTGGAACCGCGAGACCGCTACGTTCGCAGGTTCGAATCCTGCCTCGGGCATGGATGTGTGTGATGTCCTTAGGTTAGTTAGGTTTAACTAGTTCTAAGTTCTAGGGGACTAATGACCTCGGCAGTTGAGTCCCATAGTGCTCAGAGCCACTACAAGATGTTTCACTGCATGACAGAATGGCGATGTACTTGCAACATGATGGATGTCCGGCACATAGCTCGCATGCGGTTGAAGCGGTATTGAATAGCATATTTCATGACAGGTGGATTGGTCGTCGAAGCACGTTCACCGGATCTGACGTCCTCGGATTTCTTTCTGTGGGGAAAGTTGAAGGATATTTGCTATCGTGATCCATTGTCAATGAATGTGTGAACATTACAGAAGGCAAACTACTCGCTGTTGAGAGGAATGTCGTTACACGTATTGCCAAATGCATTGAGGTTGACGGACATCATTTTGAGCATTTATTGCATTGATGTGGTATTTACGGTAATCACGCTGTAACAGCATGCGTTCTCAGAAATAAAAAGTTCACAAAGGTACATGTATCACATTGGAACAACCGAAATATAATGTTCAAACGTACCTACGTTCTGTATTTTAATTTAAAAAAAACCTACCTGTTAATAACTGTTCGTTTAAAATTGTGGGCGATACGTTTGTGACTATTACAGCGCCATCTGTCACAAAGCGAAAAAAGTGATCCAACTAAAACAATCATATTTCTTTACGTACTACACGAATATGTAATAAAAAAATGGGGATTGCTATTTAAAAAACGCAGTTGATATCCATTTGACTTATGGCAGCGCCATCTAGTGGGCCAACCATAGTGCCATCTGGTTTCCCTCGTCAAGCTAGACGAGTTTCGTTCTTTGTAGTTTTTTCGTTTGATGCTTATCTCGTGAGACATTTGGCCCGGTCGCGATCAATGGACCACCTTGTATATTTGAACTAATGATTCGTTTGAAGCGCCGTTTATGTACCCTATAATTAGTTTTAAGAATCCTACTCATTGTCGTGCTGTTGCTCTGATTGAGTCTATGTGAGAGTTCCATGATAATGAAGTATACATAGTCACTCCGAGATATTACACGAATTCGCATTCATATAACAGATCCGCCTCGATGGGCAATGAATCCACCACTTCAGTGTGGATACAAAATTACGTCAGACCTCCTCCAGGGGTCTCGAGGTAGCTAGCATGGAGCACATGGACTGCGCTGGCGCTAGGTGGAAGTGTGGGTCAGCCGGGGGGGGGGGGGGGCGGAAGGAGGGCGGGGTGCTGAGATGGACCGCGCAACGGCGATAAACGGGTGGCACTGTGGTTAACGCAACTGCTTAGCACGCAGGACATTCCGGGTTCGATTTCCGGTCTGGCATACATTTTCACTCTCGCGGCTGATTCCACTTAAAAAACCCGATGAAACTGACATCAGCAGCCTCTTCTCTATCCTTTCCTTTCTCCGTCACCATCTTCACTTTACATACCAGTCCGCGATAATTAGCTCTCGTTTTTGGTGTTATTTATTGTCCGTATAATATTAACTTCTGGCGTTTAGTTTTGAGAGAAGTGGTGTCAAATAGAGTTCACATCATTCCATATGAGACATTGAACGCCGAATCAGCTGGGTGTGTGAGGGTCTGAAGCTGCGTGACCTGCCCTACCTCCCGAAACATCACCTGAGTGACGTAAGATGCGTGGCTGCCCGGACTAGCAGCCGGCTGTGGATTTCCGAGGCTTAGCGGCCTAGGTTGAGAGCTAAGTGGTTAGGCTGCCGGGAAGCCGTGGCGTGCAGCGGCCAGCTGATCCGTGCAGGCGCAGAGCGATAAAGCAGCTCGCTGCAACGCCGACGCGGAAGCGCTGTCGTTCGGGCTGGGGTAAGCCCTGCCTCGCCATCAGCAATCGGATTACACCGGGCGCCGCGACGAGCCGCGTAGCCCTTCAAGGGCGCACCCGCGCCCGCTCCGTATCGTACCAGCTCTGCCTCACGCTGCCCGCTACAGTTCCGCATTTCCGCGCGCTCTGCAGTAACCAGTCCAGTCATTGCCCCTCCACCGTGGTCATTATACACTACTGGCCATTAAAATTGCTACACCACGAAGATGACGCGCTACAGACGCGAAATTTAACCGACAGGAAGAAGATGCTGTGATATGCAAATGATTAGCTTTTCAGAGCATTCACACAAGGTTGGCGCCGGTGGCGACACCTACAACGTGCTGACATGAGAAACGTTTCCAACCGATTTATCATACACAAACAGCAGTTAACCGGCGTTTCCTGGTGAAACGTTGTTGTGATGCCTCGTGTAAGGAGGAGAAATGCGTACCATCACGTTTCCGACTTTGATAAAGGTCGGATTGTAGCCTATCGCGATTGCGGTTTATCTTATCGCGACATTGCTGCTGGCGTTGGTCGAGATCCAATGACTGTTAACAGAATATGGAATCGGTGGGTTCAGGAGGGTAATACGGATCGCCGTGCTGGATGCCAACGGCCTCGTATCACTAGCAGTCGAGATGAGAGGCATCTTATCCGCATGGCTGTAACGGATCGTGCAGCCACGTCTCGATCCTTGAGTCAACAGATGCGAACGTTTACAAGACAACAACCATCTGCACGAACAGTTAGACGACGTTTGCAGCAGCATGGACTATCAGCTCGGAGACCACGGCTGCGGTTACCCTTCACGCTGCATCACAGACAGGATCGCCTGCGATGGTCTACTCGGCCGACCGGTGTCGCCGTGCGGTTAAAGGCGCTTCAGTCTGGAACCGCGTGACCGCTACGGTCGCAGGTTCGAATCCTGCCTCGGGCATGGATGTGTGTGATGTCCTTAGGTTAGTAAGGTTTAATTAGTTCTACGTTCTAGGCGACTGATGACCTCAGAAGTTGAGTCGCATAGTGCTCAGAGCCATTTGAACCATTTGATGGTCTACTCAACGATGAACCTGGGTGCACGAATGGCAAAATGTCATTTTTTCGGATGAATCCAGTTTCTGTTTACAACATCATGATGGTAGCATCCGTGTTTGGGGACATCGAGATGAACGCACATTGGAAGCGTGTATACGTCATCGCCGTACTGGCGTATCACCCGGCGTGATGGTATGGGGTGCCATTGGTTACACGTCTCGGTCACCTCTTGTTCGCACTGAACAGTGGACGTTACATTTCAGATGTGTTATGACTCGTGGCTCTACCCTTCATTCGATCCCTGCGAAACCCTACATTTCACCAGGATAATGCACTACCGCATGTTGCAGGTCCTGTGCGGGCCTTTCTGGATACAGAAAATGTTAGACTGCTGCCCTGGCCAGCACATTCTCCAGATCTCTCACCAATTGGGAACGTGTGGTCAATAGTGGCCAAGCAACTGGCTCGTCACAATACGCCAGTCACTACTCTTGATGAACTGTGGTATCGTGTTGAAGCTGCATGGGCAGCTGAACCTGTACACGCTATCCAAGCTCTGTTTGACCCAATGCCCAGGCGTATCAAGGCCGTTATTACGGCCAGAGGTGTTTGTTCTGGGTACTGATTTCTCAGGATCTATGCACCAAAATTGCGTGAAAATGTAATCACATGTCAGTTCTAGTATAATATATTTGTTCAATGAATACCAGTTTATCATCTGCATTTCTTCTTGGTGTAGCAATTTTAATGGCCAGTAGCGAATGTGACTGTTTTGACTGATCAGGTAATACTGTTCTCAGAGACGACCCGCATTGTCCAGGATATGTTTTGTGAGCACGTGGATGAATTGTCGCATCTCCCCTGGCCACCAGCGTCAATATTACTGAGCCTTAGTGGTCAACTTTTCACAGAAGGATGGTTAAGGTTCATCCACTTCCACTATCTTTGTCTGAACTTACCACTGTTTCGCAGGAAGAATGGTGTAAGACTCCTTGAAAATCATGCAGGACATGTATGTATCGATTATGAGACAACTGGAAGCTGTTTTGATTGTCAACGGGTTTCCTGCACCGTATTAGGCACGGTAATTTGCTGTGTTCCCAATTTTTGTCCAAACTCTGTACACACTGACTAGGTGAATTAATACTGTTGGAACTTAAATTCGTGTGATATGCTTTGAAGAGTTGCTTTGTGTGTACAGTTGCATGAATTTTTGTTTCGATATGTTAAGTGTTATATGTTGTCCGTCATTATTTACTTGCTCCACAACTGTATTAGCGAGTTAAGATAAATAGGTGTTAAACTGTTGAATTCTCCAACAGTTTATTGAACGTAACTTCTTCTACAATACAATAGCTGGCTGTACAAAAGATGTAGACGTCCGTCGATCTAGCCGGAGATGTGGTTCCTCTCGGTCGGTTGGTACTTCGATCGGCGGTGCAGTACAGCGGCTTCGGTGATATCTTCTCGGAGACTCTGCTATAGTGGTTGCCATTAGCAGCGGACGAAGACTAGTCTGCTTTCGACCGGCCGGGCCTATATAGTAAGCTGGAGCCAATAGAAACCCAGCGTAGGAATCCGTGGCCGGATATGTCGCGGCGACTTCTGCAAGGAAAGGTTCCTATTAATTGACTGGAATCTTTGGCGTGTTTACCTGATGTCTTCGCCTGTTTGTCTGTTGGTTTGTTTCCCTCATAGCGTGGCTGTTATGCGATGCTGCCTGCCATGTAGGGGAACCCGATGGCAGACAGTACATAAACAGTTGATAGGCTTCTCTTGAATCCACAATGCAATTCTCCTGTAGGATGTTTAGCAGACAATATCTGCTTCAACAGACATAAAGCTACAATTTTATACATGATCTCCAAAAGGCGGTTGAGTCACGAGGGTCAAACAGAACAGAACAGTTATTGAACGTCATTTTTGAGCCTTTCAAGTTTGAGATGTTTTAAAGGTGACACCACCATATCTTATTAGTCTAGCTGTAATTTGATCTTATCTATAATTCTGATTTTTTATTATTTGTCTACGTGTCAAGGTTTTGGGATTCGTCTTCTTCTTCTTCTTCTTCTTCTTCTTCTTCTTCTTGCGTTACGGCCTCTGTAGGACCACGGGTAGCCCCTTCCTGGACTGCATTTCCCTCTTCTTCTCCAAGAACCTCTTCACTCTTCTTCTTCTTCTTCTTCCCTCCCGCTCTTCTTCGAGATCTTCAGTTTCCTTTTCTCCTGTCGGCTCCACTGGTGACACTCTAATCTTTTCCTGTATTGTTCTTCGTCATTGATCTCCGGCATATTGGTCGGTGTATATTTGTTCCTCCACAAATTTTCCTTTCCTTCGACCTCGATCCTCAGTTCCAACCTGTCCTTCCGAAGTTCAACAACCCACTTGGTTCCTGTCTTTCCCCTTGTCCTCCCTGTTGTTTCCCACAATCTCTTCGTCATTCTGTCCATACTCATCCTAACTACGCGTCCAGCAAACCTCCTTTTGAGTCTGATTTCTCCGGATTTTGGGATTAAAAATACTATTGGATTTTTTACACCCGATACTTGTTATTCCAATCATTTCACAATCAGTGTATAATCATTCGTGTGTATATTTATTTGTATTCTCCAGTTTCATGAAACGTTTATCATCGAATCTGTCAGCAGTTGCAGTACATATGTTTGGCGACTAGTTTCGAACCTTGCAGGTTCATCTTCAAGCCTAGCCCACTGCGTTTCCAAAAAGCAGTACCTGATTGTCATTGAACAGTGAATACAAAATCGTAATTACGATGAACAGTTCAAAAGTGACAGAAATTAATTATTTGGATTCATACATACTTCCACTGAAAGTACCTGGTCTTAATAATAAACATCAAAGTGGCAAGTTTGCAGAATGAATGTCACAATCCACACGTGCATCTTACCAAGTCAAAATCAGACTGGTGGTCAACATAGCAAACAGCACCAGGAAACTATCGATGACACTAACGTCGCTTCTCATGTGAAAGCGCACGTCCGCAGCCAATAGCGTGTCGCTTTTTAAATGTGGACGCGTCTAAGCACCTTTATTAATCTTGACTTCAATGTAGCAAATGACAATAACAAATGTACAGGTATTACACAAATACTAATGTAGTGCGTACATGTTACATATTTGAACATAAGCCAAGTGTTTCATGTCCAGATGCGATGGGCTCACCGAATTAAAAGGAGGACCATTGCAGGGTCTTTATTATCCAGTCACAATTAACATTAAGTATAATAAAATTACTAAATAAAAAGTCACATTTCTTGCTCCGTTACAGAATTTGCGTCACACTTGCTTATGGTTGTCTTCCAAAAGCATACAAACATAAATGGTTTGCATGCATAAAGCATTTAAAGAGCAATATATATTGTTGGTTTAGATAGTAACTTTCGTAAAAAACAGTAATGTAGTCGTACTAAAACAGCGTCTCATAGCACAAAATTATTACATTTCGTCATACGCGACCACTTTGAAATTGTCTCGCCCAGTATTCATAGTGTTTATCCGTTCGTGCGAGTCCTGTTGTTCTAAATTACAAAGGAAAGATATTAAAATACGGATACTCAAGCACATTACGTAATTTTAAATAATTTTGCGTTCCTGGTCATACATTCCGCGTGAACAGCCTTTTTCATCTAGCCGCTATGAATTACGGTACCTGTCAGATACAAAACATCGTGATCTGACATAATTTACAAACTGGACATGCTAATCCAATTACAGACGCACGTTAGCGCTCTCCTACGAAAAACTGTTTCACATTCAGATATCATGATTTGACATGGCTTGACATGCATATGTAATTACATATTATATTCAGCTGATATGATGTCTACTACAAAGCGCTCTCATACGTAACACTGTGCTAGATGCCATGC
The DNA here is from genome assembly GCF_023864275.1 of Schistocerca cancellata. Taxonomy (NCBI): domain Eukaryota; kingdom Metazoa; phylum Arthropoda; class Insecta; order Orthoptera; family Acrididae; genus Schistocerca; species Schistocerca cancellata. Next base: position 305,290,845 of record NC_064627.1, on the reverse strand, counting down.
AGCCCGTAGAATTTCCTATTTATTTGCTGTGAGATCATATACACTATTTTGGGGGTATAATGCAGTAATTAAAAATTGGGAAAAGACCATTACATGTGAAAACCTACATATCGTCAACTAAAAAAATAAAAAACGTAAGTAAAATTAAAAAATTAAGAAATAGAATTTAAAAAGTCAAGAAATAAAATTCAGAAGTCAGATAGTTGAGTCTGGCCAACGTGTCAGAGCCTACTGCAGGTCATCTACATACTTTATTTAAAAACCATTTAATCCTAGAGATCGTGCCATACACACCTTAGCCCCTACTGATGTCCTTACATTGTTGGTTCCGTGTCGACAAAATACTTAAACTGAAAAATTTCTCTGGGTTGGTGAAATCGCGCTAGGCATGTATGCAAGAAAAAAAAACTGTAGGCTTCTGTACTTGTTCATCTGGTTGGTACATGAAATTAAAGAGCCATTCTCATTCTCCCAGAATTATACTCCTTACTGCCCAATTGTCCGAATAATGCTTTTTCTCGCTACTGATCTTGATTTATTTCATGTTGACATAATACTGTTGACAATATTCCATGACATATTTGTCCAACATTAATAACAAGGCAGTGTGCACAAAAAAAAATTCCTTTAAGTTCTTTTGTCCTGTCATCCACATTTACGAGAAATATTGCATTCATGATATGCACGTTACGTCCATTTACCTGCAACAATAAAACTTATTTTATGAAGTCATACATGTTCGCCTTCACTTTTTGAAAGTCATCATCGGTGGCGAGGTTGTTAGACGCTGCTCTACATGTGTACTTGCGTTGCTGGTGTTAAAATAGTTCCTTTTCCTTTTTTTTTTTTACCAGAACACGAAGAAAACGTGTGCCCATATTTACAGTGCTGTGCTAGTGAAAATTCGAGACTGTAAACAAAACAGGTTTAAAACCAGCAAAACAAGCACAGTTGTAGAGCAGCACCTACTAACCTTACCACTCATGGTACCTTCCAAAAAGTAAAGACTAAACATGTACGGCATGATAAAATTGAGATCATTCAGTTGCATGTAGACTGACCTAATGTGAAAATTAGCGATTCAGTTACAGAGTCTTTCCATTTCATAATCACTTAATGTAATGTGGAAAAATTATTACTTAAGTTTAACTCATGTTGTACCATTTCAACGCTTAGGGCCATTGCTCTTCATGTCTGTCTTCTTCTGTTCCGTTTCTCTGTCGTTATGAGAGCACTTTGTTGTCCGTCTGTCTGTCCGTTTGTTAAAACCTGTTTTCTTCCGGAAATGGAAAACGTATCAAGTTGAAATTTATATAAAATACTGAGGTCTGTGGTCCCCTGCCGATGTAAAAAAATTAAGTTTCTAATCTAAAGATACGGCCATTTATGTTACACACATTTATACAGCAGTCTCATTCATCAAAATCTGTTGGTGAATAATATATGTATGTTACGGCGTAAAGTCAAGGGCCGGTACGCCAGTTGGGAACGATAGAGGAGAGATGGCTGTGAGAAGACGTCAGCCAATCGCACGCTGACTGAACCCTCTCCAGGATGACAACGCCACAGCAGCGGCGTCTATGTGAAGAGGACATAAGCGCCGCATCCGACTGGCGACGCCCAGCTTCAAGACTAGCGACTTGGATATAAGCGTCAACGTTCGTTATTTCGCTTCTACACTCTATGTAGCAACGACTCCTGATTGTTTATTCTGAAGAATAATGCTTATTTCGTATGTCAGCCCTTTGCTTGCGACACTTCTGTGTAATCGTCAATGTTAAGTACTGCCTTTTTCCTTTTTGTAATACGATGTGTTTGATTTCATTGTCTATCGAACCGAGTACGAAGGATTCCTAGGCACCCCATATTTGACGAGAAGACTGTACGTAATAATATACATAGTTGAGTTTGTACGGAATCCTCAGACCGCGAACCCTGCTCACACTGGTCCGATTTTTCATAAAGAAATCATATTGGTGGCAGTCCCAATAAAAGGACAAAATACCACAAGTCTCTCAAGAGATACAGTTTGAAAAATAATAGTATGATGGTTCTACGTTAAGCAAAGCACCATGAGAGCTTTCATCGACAACTGAGCAAATAGGATAAGGTTCACGTTGCTCATATATTTTTTCCAACAAATCCAACAGAGCTTGTGTTCTGTGATGTTTATTCATCACAGTGAACACTGAAGAATGTCTAATATTACGCGTCATGGGTTTGGAACAGTCGTTTCACGACTATAAAAGACAGGGTTTACTGCTCAAGAGATTCGACCGGTGCCACAACAAACAAAACACCGTGGTCAACGTGAGTACAACACTGCGTCATCTAGTCCTTCGAAAGGAAACAGCTGAGGATATTCGTGCCTTCAGAGCAAAAGTAATATGAATAAACACTTCTTACATCACGTTTTAGTTTCTTCTATGGAGCAGGGATTTGAAAGAATAGCGAATAAACTTGCCTTGAGCACATAGTCTCTCAAGTCACGTAGTTTAAATTTCTGGGCATAACGTTGCAAAGCGATATGAAATGGAACGAACATTGTGGAAGGGAAGGCGAACGATCGATTTCGGTTTATTGGGAGAATTCTAGGAACTTGGGACTCATCTGTTAAGGACGGCCGGCCGGTGTGGCCGAGCGGTTCTAGGCGCTTCAGTCTAGAACCGCGCGACCGCTACGGTCGCAGGTTCGAACCCTGCTTCGGGCATGGATGTTTGTGATGTCCTTAGGTTAGTTAGGTTTAAGTAGTTCTAAGTTCTAGGGGACTGATGACCTCAAATGTTAAGTCCTATAGTGCTCAGAGCCATTTGAACCATTTTTTTTTTTTTTTTTTTGTTAAGGACGCCTCATATAGGACATTAGTGCGACCTGATCTTGAGTATTGTTGGAGTGTCTGGGGTAGCTACGATGTCGAATTAAAGGAAGACATCGAAGCAATTCAGAAGCGGACTGCTATATTTGTTACTGATGGGTTTTAACACCAAGCACGTGTTACGGACATGCTTCAGGAACTCCTGGAATCCCTGGAGGAAAGACGACACTCTTTTCGAGGAGCCCTATTGCGAAAATTTAGAGAACCGGCATTTCAAGCTGACTGTTGAACGATGCTACTGCCTCCAGCACACATCGCGCTTAGGACCACGAAAATTAGCGCACACACGGAGGCATGTAGATTGTATTGTATGTTAACCGGAGGCCTAAAAACGACGGAGAGGCTCCGTCCCCGCCGCAGCCGCAGTGGTCAACCACCCCAAGACGACTACCGCAGTCCACTTCACCCCTCTGCTGCCCCACACCGAACCAATCTTTCAGGGCTACTGTGCGGTTCGCCCCCCCACCCCCCCTACCCCAGGGAACGTCTCACACCAGACGAGTGAAACCCCTATGTTTGTGTGGTAGAGTAATGGTGGTGTACGCTTACGTAGATAACTTGTTCGCGCAGCAATCGCCGACATAGTGTAGCTGAGGCGGAATAAGGGGAACCAGCCCACATTCGCCGAGGCAGATGGAAAACCGCCTAAAAACCATCCACAGACTGGCCGGCTCACCGGACCTCGACACAAGTCCGCCGGGCGGATTCGTGCAGGGGACTAGGCGCTCCTTCCCAATCCGGAAAGCCGTGCGTTGGAAGGCACGGCTAACCGGGCGGGCCAGGCATATAGATAGCCGTTTTTCCCTCGCTCTATTTGCGAGTGGAACAGGAAAGGAAATGACTAGAGTGGTACGGGATACCCTCCGTCACGTGGCTTGCTGTGGACTGCGGACTATCTATGTAGATGTAGAAGTATTTCTAGAATGTGCCATTGTCTTCCGGGAGCACAGTTCGTTTGGGTTGGTGATTATTCACTACTTTATTATTTGATTGCAACTCTTCAAAACTTTGAGGCAAGTACGCTTTTCTCACGAATTATCCAAATTTAAACCGAAAATAAACAGAAAGACAATTTCTTCCTACTTTATACTGGAAAGAAAATTCTTCTTCTAAGGTATGAAAGAAATGCTACGACGTTCTCGACAACTTGGGGATAAGCTTCTGATCGCAAATATTGGAGTGGTGTTCTCATTTAATTTATCGTAGTTTTCAGCATACATTTTTTTTCCAAGATGTAATCTTGTGGGAGTTCTGTGGCTGCCTCAAAAGAAATAAAGGAGATGGGTGAGAAGTAAAAAGGAAAGGAACGCGAGAAAACGTACAAATTAGCTTTCGTGCCCAGTGAATCATATTTCCTTATTTCAGCTCTGATTTACGGTCGCTCTGCATAATGCAGCAGACATTGCCCACTTGTTGCTGTGCTCGTCGCAGAGCAGCATTACAGACTCCGCTGGCAGACTTCATTACAATATTTCGCATGCCGCTCATGTGGCCGCCGAGGAGAGGGAAAAGAATGGCGAAGAGGCAAGAAAGAGCGTGCTTCCGCTGTGTTTTTTTCGTGAAACTTACATATTACATTTGATGAAGGTGATTTGAAATTTCAAGCTACTGTACACTCAAACATAAACTAAAACACATAAACAAGTTTGTTTGTGAGGCCATCCTCCGAGGCCATCCTCCGCAGTAAGCATATAAATACTTGTTTTGTAAATGAAACTGCCTTTTCCTGCTGCTGGTTACTTTATTTATCCCATACGCATTTCGCCTTCTCCTGTTCTAAGGCATCATCAGTGGGATCTATAACGACACAGTTTTGGTAGTTTTAGATTATTAAACAGTTCACTTTTCGATTTTTTTGTAAAAAACTAATTACTTACGATTTGCTTATCTGCATTTCCTCACATCTGGTCTGGAGATCGCACTACCACTTTTATCACTGCCATATAATCACATCTTTGTGTTCTCGCCTTCCACACACTGTTCACCATCTTTATCACTCTTTTTGGTGGCGGACTATTGTTCTTTTGCCACTCGATACAACTATTTGGTCGTACACTGTTTTTCACAACGTAAGTATTGCACAGTATGTGGAAGGCGAGAACACAAAGATGTGATTATATGGCACTGACAAAAGTGATAGTGGGACGTCCAGACCAGATGTGAGGAAATGCAGATCAGCAAGTCGTAAGTAACTGCTTTTTACAAAAAAAAAAAACCTCGAAGTGAACTGTTTAATAACCTAAAACTAACAAAACTGTATCGTTATAGATTCCACTGATGATGCCTTAGAACAGGAGAAGGCGAAACGTGTTTGGGATAAATTAAGTAACTAGCAGCAGGGAAAGGCAGTTTTATTTACAAAACAAGTATTTAAAACACATTAACTTTCTGTATGATTCAGAAGGAGCATACAACGAAAAAAAGTGTATTATGTTTTTCTTTGATAGAATAATTTTAAGTTGTGTTTAGTGGGAGAATTTTTTTGCAGTTGTGTATTTTTAGACGTTTGTTTTTTTTTCTGAATTGTGCACGATTTTAACGACAAATTTTATGAGTCAGTAAATATATTTTGATATTATTGTTCATGTTCCTAATTTCTTCAGCATTTGTCTACCTTATTCAAGAGTAAGTGCTCTACATGTACGATTTTAACTAAATATTTTATTTGGATTTGCCTCAAAATATCATTACAAATGAAAAACGCAGATTACACTAACTCACATTTTAATCAACACAATCATCAAACACACGCATAATTTAACTTGCTGAAAGTTGTGGTGCTAGGTGATTTATGTGAGAAGCATGCTCGGGATGATCTCACTATACAGTTTGAATACGTGTGCTGATATCTCGAGGAATTTCTCAGAACTATCAAAATGGTTCAAATGGCTCTGAGCACTATGCGACTTAATTTCTGAGGTCATCATTCGCCTAGAACTTAGAACTAATTAAACCTAACTAGCCTAAGGACATCACACACATCCATGTCCGAGGCAGGATTCGAACCTGCGACCGTAGCGGTCGCTCGGCTCCAGACTGTAGCGCCTAGAACCGCACGGCCACTCCGGCCGGCCTGAGAACTATCGGCACACTACTAACGACTGCAAATGATTTTTACATTTTCCCTTTTTGAATGTGCAAATAACGGAATTTTGGTGTGACTGTTTTAGACTAAGAGACGCCAAATCTTGGTACAAATTTCATTCTTACTGGTCAATGTTTTCACGGCGGTGCAATGCATACTATACACGCACTCCACAGCGCACCCATATGTTCATATTCTTAGGTTCCTTTTTGTTATACGCAACGAATTGGTAGCACAGCATAATTATTACTTGAAATCCGATACTGTTTAGCTTTCACAGAGCTTTGCCGTCTCAGTCTGCGCGCTATAAAGAGATTCGACAGTAATGCAGTCGTATGCATTTTCATACCCAACTCCTGGTGTCACATGCTGTTTAAGTGACTCGTCACACAAAAGCTTGAGATGATAGAACAAGTGAACTCACTATTCCGCCGTGGTTTACCCAAGTGACTATTATCTTGTGATGTTGGATTATTTCAGTGTAATCTAGCATTTCATTGCCCATTGAGTAAAAAAAAAATAATCATAATTGCGGGGTTGTATTAATCGCTGCGCTGTAGGATTATACGAGGTGCATTCAAGTTCTAAGGCCTCCGATTTTTTTTCTCCTCCGGACTGGAAAGAGATAGAAACATGCGCATTGTTTTAAAATGAGGCCGCGTTCATTGTCAATACGTCCTAGAGATGGCAGCACTGTATGGCAGATGGAATTTTACTGCCAGCGGCGAGAATGAGAACTGTTTTAAATACTTAAAATGGCGACGTTTTCCTTACTTGAACAGCGTGCAATCATTCATTTTCTGAATTTGCGTGGTGTGAAACCAGTTGAAATTCATCGACAGTTGAAGGAGACATGTGGTGATGGAATTATGGATGTGTTGAAAGTGCGTTCATGGGTGCGACAGTTTAATGAAGGCAGAACATCGTGTGACAACAAACCGAAACAACCTCGGGCTCCCACAAGCCGGTCTGACAACATGATCGAGAAAGTGGAGAGAATTGTTTTGGGGGATCGCCGAATGACTGTTGAACAGATCGCCTCCAGAGTTGGCATTTCTGTGGGTTCTGTGCACACAATCCTGCATGACGACCTGAAAATGCGAAAAGTGTCATCCAAGTGGGTGCCACGAATGCTGACGGACGACCACACGGCTGCTCGTGTGGCATGTTGCCAAGCAATGTTGACGCGCAACGACAGCATGAATGGGACTTTCTTTTCGTTGGTTGTGACAATGGATGAGACGCGGATGCCATTTTTCAATCCAGAAACAAAGCGCCAGTCAGCTCAATGGAAGCACGCAGATTCACCGCCACCAAAAAAATTTCGAGTAACCGCCAGTGCTGAAAAAATGATGGTGTCCATGTTCTGGGACAGCGAGGGCATAATCCTTACCCATTGCCTTCCAGAGGGCGCTACGGTAACAGGTGCATTCTACGAAAATGTTTTGAAGAACAAATTCTTCCTGCACTGCAACAAAAGCGTCCGGGAAGGGCTGCGCGTGTGCTGTTTCACCAAGACAACGCACCCGCACATCGAGCTAACGTTACGCAACAGTTTCTTCGTGATAACAACTTTGAAGTGATTCCTCATGCTCCCTACTCACCTGACCTGGCTCCTAGTGACTTTTGGCTTTTTCCAACAATGAAAGACACTCTCCGTGGCCGCACATTCACCAGCCGTGCTGCTATTACCTCAGCGATTTTCCAGTGGTCACAACAGACTCCTAAAGAAGCCTTCGCCGCTGCCATGGAATCATGGCGTCAGCGTTGTGAAAAATGTGTACGTCTGCAGGGCGATTACGTCGAGAAGTAACGCCAGTTTCATCGATTTCGGGTGAGTAGTTAATTAGAAAAAAAATCGGAGGCCTTAGAACTTGAATGCACCTCGTATGACTGCCATGGCAACAGTATTTCGTACAGACTGATTTGTGAACATTCTTTTTGTTATAATGTACATCTGTACTACTACACGATCCACTCACATTAATGTCGTCACACACTACGTCCGATGTCAGCGTGCAATGACCAGTCTGTTGGCAGGTGGCAGCACTAGCAATGGAGGGTATGGGGAGCGGGGGGTGGAGTGGCGCAGAACATTGCAGTCATTGTCGTAATCTGCAAACGGAGCGATTTACCTGAGGTCCAAAAGGGCGTGACCATTGGCTTTCGGGCCAAGGGTAGAAAAATTCCAAAACCGCTAAGTTTGTAAAGCGTTCGCCTGCCGCCACGGTTAAAGTATACCGTGCACTTCAAAATGGCGCTATCCATAACCGGCGCCATGGTGGACCACGGGCTATAGATGACGGCGATGGACGACGGTTGCGGAGATGTATACGGGCGAGTGGACATCCAACAGTTGAGTAACTGACCGCCCAGATGAACCAAGGGGCTGTTAAAAGTGCCTCCTCAACGACCGACGAGCAAACATTTCTGCGTATGGGTATCCGCAACAGGCGCCTGATTCGTGTACCCATGCTGTTTATCATCGATGAAGAATAGAATTTGTGCACCAATACCGTAACTCGGTGTCCACTAAGTGGTGACAGGTGGCCTTTACAGATGAATCACGTTTTACGCTCCATCGGCGTGAAAGTCTGCAAGCAAACGTCCTGCAATAATAGTCGAAATATTCCAGGCCGGAGAACGGAGCATTATGGTCTGAGGAATGTTTTTACGGCGTTCCCTGGATGATCTTGTCTTTCTGGAAGGCACCGTTTAGTTCCTACATTCGTGCGAAACATGTTTGCTAGGTAATTTTGCAACGGGGTAGCCACAGGGGGATGCTTGCGTCGGACTTGCTACTGCATTTGACGTCTATCCTACGTCTATCTCACCTGCTTCGGGCCCCATTCACGTTTTTGTGAATGTTGGATATGGCGTGGAGTGTTGTAGGTGGTATGGATGTAGTTGTTGGTCGTCCATAACATACCAGACGGTGCTGAGAGCAATATCCTTTGCGCGCTCGGTTGCTCGTGTACTCGTTGACGGATTATCTTCAACATGATGCAGTACGGCCTCTTCCAATTCGGGTGTGCAGTGTCACCTTGCAGCACCATTGTCACGCTTACTGACTGTGAAGGTAGCCCTTTCTCGAAGCCGTTGCGTAATTGTGGCAAAAAGGGTATGCGATGGAGTTAGACGTTGTGCGTACCGATCTTGATAAAGCTTCGCAATACAGAAAGATCAGGTGAACTCTCCAAGCGTGCCCTCAACCATGTTTCTCTAACACTCAGAAGCAGGTGAATGAGGCTCGGCCAAGGTTAGAGAGGTAGGATACATGTCAAATGCCATCATCCAATTCAACGTAAGCAACCCCCCCCCCCCCCACCACCACCACCATGACTACCCTGTTGAAAATCTGTCTAGCAAACATGTTCCTAACTCCTGTAGCAGGGAAACGGAAATGGATTCCCATTCAAAAAATTATGTACTCACTCCCCTCTATAAGTTCTAGAAGTTTATAACGGGAGTTTCCAAACACCCTGTATAATTATACACAAAAATTGTATACACAACAATGTGCCTTTTTATTTTTAGGGCTAACTTGCAAACCAACCTTTTCGCAAATTAAAACTATGCGAGATATTGTCACTGAAGCTACCATCCTTACATATCCAGCAGTTGAAGAGATCTCCTTCATACGCCGCATACCAGTGGTCTCAACCGATTCAACCATTCATTTTAAGCGACTTAAATTTCCAACGAGGTTTCATTTGCAATAACAATAAACAAATCTCGAAAAACTCAAGTTCAGAAAGGGGGACGAGGGGGAAGAAGATGGAGAGAGAGTGGGGAGAAGGAGATGAACAGGGAGAACCGGGGAGGAGGTGATGAACAGAGATAAGAGAAGGAGGAGATGAGGATTTACAGCACATCCACTTCTGATACACACGTATTTAACAGTTGAGAAGCATTGTCGGATTCGGTAGTAGAGTACATTTTAAATTATACTTCTTTAATTGTAGATCGCTCTCAGTTAGATGTATGTGAAAGCACGTAGGGTGTAAAGAGATTCACATAGCACGCAGCCTGAGTAAATCTTGTGTACCCCCTACAAGTAAGGCAGCTAGGTTCAGTTCATCATATAGCAGTTCAAGAATTGATAGAGGAACGGGCGCCGAAACAAGAACTTCTACATTTGACAGCCACTGTCTGCAATGTATTCTTCACTTCCATTTGTTAATAAATGGCCGTGTGACCAGCTCGATGTTTATAAGTCATAGGGTCTTAAAAACGTGTAATACAAGCTTAATAAAGGGAGTATTGTAGTAGTTTACCTTACGAAAAATTCGAATTTACAGTCTCTTTGAAATACTGGGTTCAAATTGTATGTCAAACATCCAGTTTTGGGTTTCTGCAGTTGCTCTAAATCGCTTGAGGTAAATTCCGTTGACTTTGAAAAGAAAACAGCCTGCAGCCTTCCTCAGTCTCGACCAACCTAACATTCTGCTCAGCCTCAGTGTTCTCATCATAGACAAGACTGTAACTCCTATTCTTCCTTCCTGAATTTATTGAAGCGGAATCAGTTCTTTAGCGTATGGTGTGCTTTCGTGTCCCTCGTAATCTAACGTAGACAAGTAAATATTTCGGCAATGTTTCAGGTTGTCTAAAAACCGTTTTTACCCTAGCCTTAGGATGCTCAGGGCGTGTATTTTCTGTGTGAACTACGCAAGGAGAGGATGGATTCTTTCTTCTTAAATGGATCTATATGCTTACCTGATGGCATCCGCGGGCTCGTAGATACAGTGATGTGACATTTGTTGACGTTCACAGTGAAAAATCTTTAAAACCAGTCTGGAAAATCGCTGAGTAGTAAGCACTAGGCCAGAAGACTTGATATTTGATTAGCATCCTTGTCTTGAAAAACGCCGGTCTGAAAATCAATTCACCTTATTCATAAGTGTGGAATTCAAAAGTTACGACGGTGTGGAAGTGTCATCCTCATTCATTGAAAACAAAGTTACTGAACTGCTAATGTATGTGTATGAGTGCGAGAGCGAGTGTGTGTGTGTGTGTGTGTGTGTGTGTGTGTGTGTGTGTAAGTGTGCGTGTGTGTGTGTAAGTGTGTGTGTGCGTGTGACAGGAGGGGAGTGGCAATAAAAATAAGCCACGTAAATGCAATATGAATAACCTGTATTCCGCTAATGTGAGATGAGAAGCCGGCCGGGGTGGCCGAGCGGTTCTAGGCGCTACAGTCTGGAACCGCGCGATCACTACGGTCGCAGGTTCGAATCCTGCCACGGGCATGGATGCTTGTGATGTCTTGAGGTTAGATAGGCTTAAGTAGTTCTAAGTTCTAGGGGACTGATGACCGCAGAAGTTAAGTCCCATAGTGCTCAGAGCCATTTGAACCATTTGTGATGAGAACGAACAAAGATGGCTAAGACTTCAGAACTAACAGTGAGGTTAGATTTCCTAGTACACAAGATGGAGAGGGAGGGAGGGAGGGAAAAAAAATAAAGTGAGCCAAATGAAACAAATGACGTAATTTTTTGTTACAGGTTGACTGCCACCGTCGATCTTCGCAGTGCCAGAAGTGCGTCACCCGTTCAGTCAGCTGCAGCCGCTAACAGGACTGGTGAGTTCCTCTCCAGGCAAAATAGAATCTGTTGCCGTTCTATCCACGGACATGTCAATGACGCACCGCTCCGTGATCACGTCATTGCCGTTTTATACACGCACGTGTCAATGACGCACCGCTCCGTGATCACACCACGGGAGGGCGCGAATGAGGGAGTCTGAAAAAGCGTAAACAGTCTTTGCTGCTTCGGATGACGCTGATTTCGTCGAATGATTTTGAACGGTTCCTAGTGGTACCACCCTGTGTACGGGAGTAAAAATTGCGGTCGCGCTATACTGCGAAAAGATCAGATGGCGTTCAACTGGATTGCAGTCCCGCGATGTGCTTATAGCAGGGTTGAATCGTCTGGAGGGTGTCAGCAATAGCACAGGTGATCAAGAACGTCGTTCTGCTGCACATTGCACTGCAGTCTATTGTTTCGACTGCGGAAGGTGTGTAAATGAATACCCTTTATGACACTTCAAGAGGCCTTTTCGTGTCGAGTGTGAGCGACGGTGTGTCCGAAATGTTTTCGTCCGGCCATCCAAAAGAAAACCTTGTGATTTCAACGCTAGCCATCTCGTTTCCGTCTCCGAAATGTCAAGAGAAGGGGTGAAATGTGGGTAAGAAGATGGAGGGAGGGCGGTAACGAATTTCCCAGCTTGTGACCCGTCCACAGTGGCGTAGGGCATACTTATGGTGCAATTTAGTGCCAATTTGACATCATTAACCCACCTTACACCTCACACGAACTTCTGAACTCTGCATTTTTTTTTCATGTGTCGGCAGCTTGCTGTCTGAAGCGTTGCCGAACTATAAGGTGACGTCTCAAGAACCCACGCTATTGCATCATTACTGGTTAAAGTCGTAGGTACCTTTGAGCAAATTTTCAAACTTCTGCGTTGCAATGGGGAAAATTACGGGGTTCAGAAAAAGTGATCCTTTAAGTCTTCCACAAAATGTCGTATATTACCAAAAGCAATAGTCTTATAACATTCGCTTGGGCTACAACTGACGTTACATGTATGTCTGAAGATTTCTCTCCGTTGAGAATGACAGTGTGTTATCGTATGCTAACTGTTTGTGCATCATATTTTCTGAGGCAGAGATAGGGAATAGATTCAGATTCGTCTAAATGAGCGTGGAAAATCGCCTAAAAGCCACCCTCACGTTGGCTGGTGTAAAAGATAATGCGGATTTGATACATGCCTGCCCGTTCTTCCTCTTTCCGAAGCTAGCACACTGGTCGTTAAACTGTAGGAACATGACAAAACTCTTAGGCTAGCACCTAGCTTAAACGGTCACTCACTCCCAGTTGCAGGTTGCCTATCAAATGGCTACCAGAGACAACGAAACTTTGATTTTCAATACTTCATAGAGTTATCGACCGAATATAGGAATTTAAAATACTGTCATAAACTACTCACTGAGAGGTAACCTCATTAAGAGGTCTGAACAGATTATGTCAAGTATTAAAGATAGAAACTGTGTATATTTCTTCAGCCGGCGTATCTCGCAGCGTGCAGATTACCCAGACTATACTAAACGGACAAACTGCAAGGACGAATTCGTCACCGGAAATGGAGAAAAAAGGTGCTATCAACATGTATTCGGAAAAGCATCGTTGCCACGGTGGATGACGCCGACGAATGACAGTTCCTCTGACTACGTGTCAAGTGTTCCTTGTGTGTTGCAGGCTGAGCGAGTGACGCCAAGTACTGTAAGCAGGAGAATGGTCCGGTACTCGTGTTGGAAGTAAGCCGAGATGGTGTTTGTGTACGGCCGGCCAAGCAGATAGAAACGGTCGAGAGGCAGCGCTGTTATACCAAAACAGTTACCTTCCCAAACACCGACCATATCACACAACATTTCAAGCCCCTTTTTGGCGTTTGTGTGATCATGGGTCCTTTCAGACCGATGAACGTGCAGAGAGGCAGCGGACTGTGCGTACACCAGATGTGGAGGACCGGGTTCTACAGGACATTGAGACGAACCCTAATACAAGCTTCAGGCAAGCGGCCCGCCAACATGATGTAAGCCAGAGTACGATTATCTGACCCTGCATGATAACCGCTACTACCCCTATCACATGCACGAGTGCAGGAATTATCAGCAGCGGATTTCCCTCTACGCGAAGGATTTTGTAAATGGTTTTTGCTCCAAACCATCACAATTACGAGGTTTCTGTCACCTGTCCTCTTTACCGACGAAGCAGTTCATGATGCGAGGTCTGAAAGCGTGCATTGCATCCCACGGAGGCTACTCTGAACATCTGTTGTGGATGCGAAGCAGTTCTTTACTGTGCCCTGGTTCGATTTGTTGTCGTTGCACGCAAACCGTCAATTTTCGGACACATGTTCTCAGGACCTTTTTTCCTCCATTTTAAGTCAGGAATCCGGCCCTCCAGTTTTTCGGTTTCATTATGTTCACCCTGTATACAACCAGTATTACATGCTTAACGTCAAATATTCAACAAATTAAGTTACTTACGAAGTAATCAGGCGTTGGAAGGTGTTTTATGAAGGGGAGTTAGATTCTTTGAAGAATCGTGATTGGGTGGTAGAACTACTGGTTCTTCTTTAACGCTTAACGAGTTACCAGAGTTACCACTCATCGTTGTCACCAACTCTTTATGCATCTGTACAGCGATATTACCCGTAGACAGAGAAGATAGACAAGCTCAAAATTAGAACCGGGTTTATGTTTACCGTAGCAATTGGAAACCACTTTTGCTGAAGTCTCTGTTGATCAATTGTGGACGTGGAACTGTGGCTCATCAGATATTTAACAAAGAAATTCGCAAAACAGCTGTGCAAATGAGAAGTTATTTTAACTTATTTTCGCTACCAGTTTCGGCAATTCAATACGCCATCTTTAGGTTCCAAATTCTCGATATTGGCATACTGGGGCCATGTGTTTCTGAACGTTGTGAATTCTCAGGTGCTTCCTTCGAAGACCTGATTGCAGTCACCAGCCGACAAGAATCGATATCATAAAAAAATACGCGTCATACTAAAAAAACGAAAAATTCACGGAGAATATAATACACTCTTTCCTTTGGGGAACGGAAGAAAACATTCTTTTCTGTTATTAAGTTTAATTTGAATTTGTTGATAGAGTAATGTGGTGAATCTGTTAGGTATGATAGGGATTGAAAACCCATGAATTCAACATCGCAGATGAAACCTTTTTTTATGTGGCTGGATTACTAGTTTCGGCTAAGAATCTAGCCATTTTCACGTCATAAGACATTCTTCACAACGTCAACGAACTTGGTATTTTGATTAAGTATGTATTCCGTAAAAAAGCACGAAAAAGAAATCAAATAGAAATTAAATCTGCGCCAGCACTTGTAGAGGCAAACTACAGGAGGAGTCAAGCAGTATTTTCTGTGACGCCATATAAGAGATAAAAGGCACACTGCGTAAATTCAAAGCTACAAATGTGAGAGGCACAAACAACCTCTCAATTGACTCCATTCCAGCTATTAATATCGCCGCCGTTGTTCCATCGGTGAATATTTTTATGTCGTCCTACAAAAGGCAAAACTCGGTGCTTTTAACTTTGTCGTTCTACACTCCTGGAAATGGAAAAAAGAACACATTGACACCGGTGTGTCAGACCCACCATACTTGCTCCGGACACTGCGAGAGGGCTGTACAAGCAACGATCACACGCACGGCACAGCGGACACACCAGGAACCGCGGTGTTGGCCGTCGAATGGCGCTAGCTGCGCAGCATTTGTGCACCGCCGCCGTCAGTGTCAGCCAGTTTGCCGTGGCATACGGAGCTCCATCGCAGTCTTTAACACTGGTAGCATGCCGCGACAGCGTGGACGTGAACCGTATGTGCAGTTGACGGACTTTGAGCGAGGGCGTATAGTGGGCATGCGGGAGGCCGGGTGGACGTACCGCCGAATTGCTCAACACGTGGGGCGTGAGGTCTCCACAGTACATCGATGTTGTCGCCAGTGGTCGGCGGAAGGTGCACGTGCCCGTCGACCTGGGACCGGACCGCAGCGACGCACGGATGCACGCCAAGACCGTAGGATCCTACGCAGTGCCGTAGGGGACCGCACCGCCACTTCCCAGCAAATTAGGGACACTGTTGCTCCTGGGGTATCGGCGAGGACCATTCGCAACCGTCTCCATGAAGCTGGGCTACGGTCCCGCACACCGTTAGGCCGTCTTCCGCTCACGCCCCAACATCGTGCAGCCCGCCTCCAGTGGTGTCGCGACAGGCGTGAATGGAGGGACGAATGGAGACGTGTCGTCTTCAGCGATGAGAGTCGCTTCTGCCTTGGTGCCAATGATGGTCGTATGCGTGTTTGGCGCCGTGCAGGTGAGCGCCACAATCAGGACTGCATACGACCGAGGCACACAGGGCCAACACCCGGCATCATGGTGTGGGGAGCGATCTCCTACACTGGCCGTCCACCACTGGTGATCGTCGAGGGGACACTGAACAGTGCACGGTACATCCAAACCGTCATCGAACCCATCGTTCTACCATTCCTAGACCGACAAGGGAACTTGCTGTTCCAACAGGACAATGCACGTCCGCATGTATCCCGTGCCATCCAACGTGCTCTAGAAGGTGTAAGTCAACTACCCTGGCCAGCAAGATCTCCGGATCTGTCCCCCATTGAGCATATTTGAGACTGGATGAAGCGTCGTCTCACGCGGTCTGCACGTCCAGCACGAACGCTGGTCCAACTGAGGCGCCAGGTGGAAATGGCATGGCAAGCCGTTCCACAGGACTACATCCAGCATCTCTACGATCGTCTCCATGGGAGAATAGCAGCCTGCATTGCTGAGAAAGGTGGATATACACTGTACTAGTGCCGACATTGTGCATGCTCTGTTGCCTGTGTCTATGTGCCTGTGGTTCTGTCAGTGTGATCATGTGATGTATCCGACCCCAGGAATGTGTCAATAAAGTTTCCCCTTCCTGGGACAATGAATTCACGGTGTTCTTATTTCAATTTCCAGGAGTGTATTTCACACTATGTTCTTCTTTCTGGAACACATGCCATAGATGCAATTTCTGTAGTAAACATGGAGTGGAATTTCTGTTTGTATGTTGTTGGTGGTTTTCTGCCAAACGTTATATCTCTATGTCGTAAAAGATGGACCAAGCTAGTCTACTACATGCAGCAGAAAAAAAGACTGTCTTTATGTTCTTTACTTAACTATTTGTCTCCTGATATGGAATATTTCTATAGTGCATATTACAATCAGTGTAACGCTGGGGGCGTAATTCCAAGTCATGTTTCAGTACTTTTAACTTCAATCCGTGTGCTGTCCACAAGTTTGAGATGAGGGAACCATCATCATCAGACATTTTTCTACTGCTGGAGAAAGACCTCCTCCGGGGTTCCCTACCCGCTACGATCTTCACCTTCATAAATACAAATGCGCCATGCAGCACGTTCCGTGATGATGTTTACGCATCTTCCATAATGTCATCCTCTATGTCTTGCGTTATCACAAGGTACTCAGAAGAATAACACCCCAGTTCCATTATATCGTCTGCATACGTTACAAATCTATGTCAATTTCAGTCACTGTTACATCATTTCTTGTCTTTTTCTCTTAACCTCATATTTCTTGACTAGTAGGTTTTGTTGTCAATATGGTTCTTTTAATTCCTACGTGATAACTCCCAGTCTTTTCATGGCTTGTGCACATCACCACCGTATTCTAGATTTGGCACGAGGACAGGACAAAAGTAACGTCAGTTATTTTTTTTTAACAAGAAATCTTTTATGGATAAACAATGTTGCTAGTTACATCATTTCTCCGCACCTTCTCCCTTAAACTCTTTGCACTTGGTCCATCTCTTGACAAGTCCCCTAATTTCGCCCTAGAAGAAACTTTGTGGCATCATTGACACTCGCTCTTCCACAAGTCCACAACGACATCGTGGAAAGGTAGAAATCTCTTGAAGCCAGATCAGCATTGTGCGGAGTGTTACAGCAACTCAAAACCTAGATGCACTCGATTGTTTTCGCAGCTTTATGAGTGCGGACATCATCCTAAACCAAAATCACATATTTTCAAAGCTTTCCTCTTCTGTTTGTTTAGATTTCGTGTTTCCGATCTTCCAGTAGATGTCAGTATTTACTATTTGACCGTTAGGAGCGTGACGAATCAGCGACAAACCTTTCACATTCAAAATTGCTGTCAAATCAACTTTCTTGCGGAAGCTTCACTTTGGCACATGTTTGCTCTTGGCGGAGATGGGTGTTTCCAATTCTGCTCTGCCGCTTATTCTTTGATTCGTAGTGGTGGACTCACTTCTCATCAACTGTTTTTACGCAACTGAGAGTCTTCTTGTTCCTCTTCAGAATGTTTTAAATGTGATATTGAAATTTGAAACCGTTCCTTTTTATCTCTATCAGTTGAGACTGCACGCAACGATCACAAGCTTTGCGATGGTTTAGAAATTCACGGACGATTTCAAATGACGAGTTCAAATGGTTCAAATGGCTCTGAGCACTATGGGACTTAACATCTGAGGTCATCACTCCCCTAGAACTTAGAATTACTTAAACCTAACTAACCTAAGGACGACACACACGTCCATGCCCGAGGCAGGATTCGAACCTGCGACCGCAGCGGTCGCGCGGTTCCATGCTGTAGCGCCTAGAACCGCTCGGCCACCCTGGCCGGCTCAAATGAAGAGTAACTAATCTTCAATTCATATGAAATATCGTCAATTCTGGTGCGACGATTATCACGAATTATTCGTTCAGCTATCTCTATGTTCCTGTTCTTTTTCAAAATGCATAGCCTACTTCGTCGCAGACAGATACACGTCCTCTTTTAAAGCGATTTATTGTAAATGTTGCCTAGACTAAGATAGCTTTCAACATACTGAAGCTACATTCTGGTAATAATCTCTACAACACTAGTCACTTCATAATACAGACAACGAATGGCTGGGACTTAATTTTTCTTTGGTGCATATGCATCATGGATGCACGTAATAAAATATTTTGAAATCAGTATAGATGGAGCTATTCACTGAATCAATACAGCTAGTGCACAAGAGTAAATTAAGGCATGTCTTTTTATGATCAGTGTTGTCAACTTATGGAGCAGAAAAAAATTCTCTTCACTTATTAAAGTGGCCTTGTATTACACAGGGTGTTATGGGTATAAGTGCAGGTATTGTGATCATTCGCACCTAAATACACCATGTGATCAAAAGTATCCGGACACCCCCAAAAACGTACGTTTTTCTTATGAAGTGTATTGTGCTGCCACCTACTGCCAGGTACTCCGTAACAGCGACCTCAGAAGCCATTAGACATCGTGAGAGAGTAGAATGGGGCTCTCCGCGGAACTCACGGACTACGTACGTGGTCAAGTGATCGGCTGTCACTTGTGTCATACGTCTGTACCCGAAATTTCCGCACTCCTAAACATCCCTAGGTCGACTGTTTACGATGTGATAGAGAAGTGGAAACGTGAAGGGACACGTACATCACAAAAGCGTACAGGCCGACCTCGTCTGTTGACTGACTGAGACCGTCGACAATTGAAGAGAGTCGTAATGTGGAATAGGCAGACATCTGTCCAGATACTCACACAGAAATTCCAAGCTGCATCACGATCCACTGCAAGTTCTATGACAGTTAGGCGGGAGGCGGGAGGCGAGAAAACTTGGATTTCATGATCGAGCGACTGCTCACAAGCCACACATGACGCCGGTAAATGCCAAACGACGCCTCGCTTGGTGTAAAGAGCGCAAACACTGGACGATTGAACAGTGGAAAAATGCTCTGTGGATTGAGGAATGTGGCGATCCGATGGCAGGGTGTAGGTATGGCGAATGCCCAATGAACGTCATCTGCTGGCGTGTGTAGTGACAACATTAAAATTCGAAGACGGTGATGTTATGGTGTGGTCGTGTTTTCCGTGGAGGGGGCTTGCACCCTTTGTGGTTTTGCGTGGTGCTATCACAGCACAGGCCTACATTGATGTTTTAAGCACCTTCTTGCTTCCCACTCTTGAAGAGCAATTCGGGGATGGCGATTACAGCTTTCAACACGATAATGCACACATAATGCACGCCTGTGGCGGAGTGGTTACACGACAATAATATCGCTGTAATGGACTGGCCTGCACAGAGACCTGACCTGAATCCTAAAGAACACCTTTGAAATGTTTTGGAAAGCCGACTTCGTGCCAGGTCTCGCCGACCTCAGTGCAGCACTGCGTTAAGAATGGGCTGCCATTCCCCAAGAAACCTTCCAGCACCTGGTTGAACGTATGCCTGCGCCAGTGGAAGCTGTCGTCAAGGCTAAGGGTGGGGCAATACCGTATTAAATTCCAGCATTACGCATGGAGGACGCCACGGAATTGTAAGCCATTTTCAGCCAGGTGTCCGGATACTTTTGATCACTTAGTGTATGTACCCCCTTCAGTGTGTTTCTCTGCGTCTAAACGTCTTCCCACAAACAACTCACATAATTTACTACCTGATGTTTTCTGCACGATAGCAACTGCACCAGTAAGTGGACTATAATTGTCGGTACAGACTAACAGTTTTGTGTCCACGCGTCCACACCTGTCCACCTGCCGAGAGGAAAATAAGCATTAGTGGCTCGCTCTTGCTACATTTCCCAAAAGCACACTATTCCCGATAGCGGATATTATTAGTCTGCAAATGAAGTAATTTAGCAATGTTATGTTGTTCGGTATAGTGTTCTCAGTCGCCAGTACAAATGTACACCCCGTATACTGTTCATAGATTTGCATCAATCTGCATAAGGAAGTGCAGCCAGCCCATAATTTTTCCCATAAAACAAGCTTCCTTAATGGGAAGTAGCTCAGAGAAGTGTTACAAGACAGTCACTGTACACAATAAATTGGAATTGTCCTGTGAATAACTTCGGGAGTTCAATCAGGATGTTCGCAGACAATTCTGTTGTCTACAGAAATGTTGTAACGCCAATAGAGTGAAACTAAATGCATCAAGCCCTGCAGATGATTGATGATTAGTGCAGAGACTTGGAGTTGACTCTGAACGTAAATAACTATAGCGTGCTGCACATAAATCGTCAAAGAGATCAATTACC
The DNA here is from genome assembly GCF_023864275.1 of Schistocerca cancellata. Classification (NCBI taxonomy): domain Eukaryota; kingdom Metazoa; phylum Arthropoda; class Insecta; order Orthoptera; family Acrididae; genus Schistocerca; species Schistocerca cancellata. The sequence continues at coordinate 305,270,236 of NC_064627.1, read as the reverse complement.
ATCCGATAGTGCTATTGGCGATGAAGCACTTTAAACACAGATAGTTGTAGGATATCTAATAGTAAACTTCCACAGTGACGTGAAGTAGAGTGACTACATAAATTGTAGGAAAAGCAAACGCCAGGCTGAGATTCGTTGGGGGAATCATAAGGAAATGCATTATGTCCAATACAGTTGTGGCTTGCAAAACACTTATAAGACAGATCCTCGTTACGAAGATGCTTCACGAACTACAGTGACAGTCGCTATTGTAGAGTCGTTGTGCGTCAGGGAAAGGGTGACCGCTGAACTTCCGAAAGCTTACTTTCGGACACGTGTCGGGCACCACATTACTTGTTCCCATATAAGTTTTACGAACTGACCACGAGGATAAAATCAAATAAATTAGAGCGCGTATGCGGGCTTGTGGGCAGACGTTCTCCCACGCGCTATTCGTGAGAGGAACAGAAAAGGGAGAAATGATACCACCACTGGCCATGAGGAGGTTTTCAGAGTATTGTTGTATACGCTGAGGTGACATAAATCACGCGATAGCGATATGCACATATACAGATGGCGGCAGTGTCGAGTACACAAGGTATAAGAGGGCAGTGCTCTAACGAAGCTGTCGTTTGTACTCGGGCGATCCATGTGAAAAGGCATCCGACGTGATTATGGCCACACGATGGGAATTAACACAGTTTGAACGCAGAGTGGATGCTGGACATTCCATTTCGGAAATCGTTATGAAATTCAGTATTCCGAGATCCACAGTGTGAAGAGTGTGCCGAGAATACCAAATTATAAGCATTACCTCTCACCACGGACGACGCAGTAGCCGATGCCATTCACTTAACCACCGGGAGCAGCAGCGTTTGCGTTTGCTGTCAGTGCTAATAGACAAGCAATACCACGTGAAATAATCCGCAGAAATCAATGTTGGACGTACTACTATCGACAGCGAGGCGAAACTTGACGTTAATCGACTACGGCAGCAGATGATCACCCGAGTGCCTTTGTTAATAGCACGACATCACCTGCAGCGTCTCTCCTAGGCTGTTGGCCGTACATGTTGGACCCTAGACAACTGGAAAAGCGTGGCCTGGTCAGGTGACTCCGGACTTCAGCTGGTAGGGTTCGAGTATGGCGCAGACCCCTCCGAAGCCCTGGACCCAAGTTGGCACTGTGCAATCTGATGGTGGCTACATAATGGTGTGGGCTGTGCTTACAGAGAATGGGCTTGGGTCACTAGTCGAACTGAACTGATCACTGCCTGAAAATGGTTAAGTTGGGCTACTTGTTAACCATCTGCAGCCATTCACGGACTTCATGTTCCCAAACAACGACGGGAATTTTATGGATGACGATGCTCCATGTCACTGGGCCACAGTTATTTGCAATTGGTTTGAAGAACATTCTGGACAATTTGAGCAAATGGCCACCCAGATCGCCCGACATGGGACATAATTGAAAAGTCAGTTCGCGCACAAATTCCTGCATCGTCAACACTTTCGAAATTGTGGACGGTTATAGAGGCAGCATGGTTCAATATGTTTTCAGAGGACTTCCTACGACCTGAAGAGTCCATGCCACTACGCCGGTCAGGAGGACACGATATTTGGAGGTATCCCATGGCTTTTGTCACCTCGGTGGATACAGAATGAGGTGTTTATACCACGTCATCCATGTTATTTGAACCAGCGCCTGTACTATGCGACTGGGACTGCCGCTTCCTGGCGTATAAAACCGCAGGTCACGTGACGACGGCGTCACAACGCCGCGCTGCGTGGGTGCCGTCCTCGATGCACCGTGTCCGCCCTTATCTGACGCCATTACTTGATTAGTCGCTTATCTGTCTGGCCAGCCCGACCGTGATCTGCGGGGACGAAGGACGCAGCCCCGTGGGAAGTTACACCTGTACGACCGCCTCACCTGTTGCGGAAAAATGAGCACAACTAAGACTAGGCAAACCTCATGGACAAGGGACCGTCGAGTATTGCTTCCATAAAAACCGCCATGAAATCAGTGAAACGTATCGCTCGTGAGTTCTAAGTTCTAACAGTAGTTCAGGTAGCACAATGATAGTGTGTAGGGATGGGTTACAATGGTCGAGCACTCCTCATACACCACACATTTCTTTACTTACTGCTAGGTGACGATTGAGGTGGTCTAAATAGCAACGCCGCTGGTTGGTGTATAACTGTAAACGACTGATTAGAACTGATGAATCACGCTACAACCTGTGACAATCCAATGGATAGGTTTTAGTTTGATGAATGTCTAAAGATCATTACCTGCCATGATGTGTGGTGCTAACACTGAAGTACGGAGAGGTGGTGTGAAGGTATTTTGCGATTAGAGTGTGATTCCGTTACTGTGCTCAGAGAAACGTTAAATAATGGAGGGTATGGACATATTACCGGGTTGTATATTGCGTACAGTAGAGAAACGGTTCGGAGACGGTGCTCGTATCAGCATGACATAAAGCACCATCTGTGGAGCAATAGTTCGTGGACAGTAACATACCTGAAATGTACTACATGGGTCGGACAAAAATATGGAAACACCGCGACAAATTTGCTTGGACATAAATGGAGATGCTAGCTAAGCCTGCTGTATTTGACCACGAACGGCTCCTGTGCCAATGTCCTCGACATATTGCAGCTGACATTGTTGATCAGAACAGCGTACTGTATAGTTGTGAGTGCATTATGTCGGAAGTAAGTCAATTCGGAAGTGAGCAAATTGCTGGTGCTCGTAAGGTGGGTGTTTCCGTAACCAAGTGGGCCAAACTGCTTGACGTTTCACGGGGAACCGTATCGAAGATACCGCGTACAGAGAAAGCGGAAAAACATCATCCGATAAGTCACAACGCGGACGGAAGAGTGTACTCAGAGATCGTGATGGACGGTGATTGAAGAGAATTACGACGAAAAATAAGAAGACGACAGCTGCAAAGTCAATTCAGTACTGAATGTCGAAATCGCAAACTGTCACCACCAAAACAATACGAAAGGAGCTCCATAAACTGGGAATGCAAGGTGAGCTGGAATTCCAAAACCCTCATCAGTGATGCAAACTCCTGTAACAGGAAAGCGTGGTGCGAAGCTATAAGACTTTTACTGTAGAGCACTGGACGAATCTCATTCAGTCGGATGAGTCTTGTTTCACACAGTTTCTGGCCGAGTTTACGTCCAAGGAATGAAATTATGCATGAGGTTCCGTCAATAATGTAGGCAGCCATATCGTGGTATTCCAAGGGCGCCATGGTAACTCTGTAGTCACATTACTACCAAGCATTATGTGACCATTTTGGCTGATCAGGTCCATTCCATGGTACAATGTTCTTTCTCCAATGGTGCAACTGTGTTCCAAGAAAACAGGGGCCCTGTTCACACAGCTCGCATTGTCCAGGACTGGTTTTGTGAGCTCGAGGATGAACTGTCGCATCTCCCGTAGCCACCACACGGTCATCAAATCTTAATATCGTTGGGCCTTTATGGTCCGCTTTGGAGAGAAGGTTGCTTAATTGCTATCCAACATTGTTAGCTGAACTTGTCACTAATTTACAAATGAATGGTATAAGATTCCCTTGAAGAGCACACGGCACCTTTATTTATCCATTTCGAAATGGCTAGAAGCTGTAAGAAAGCTAACCGTTTACTACACCGCGTTAGGTATGGTAATGTATTGTCTTTTTCTTATTTTGACACCTATATTCCACTGCCTTAGATTCTCCAGTTCTTCCCGAACCCCTTAACTCCAGACCTGTGATCACTGGCTGACAGCTATATGGTGAATAAAGTGACAAATTTCGTGGAACTGTTCGTGGATGATGCTGTTGCATACAAGAAAGTCAGAGAGCTAACAAAACGCAAGAAGACCTGCAGGGAATCGAAGGCTGGTGCAGGGACTGGCAGGTGACCCTCAATACAAATAAATAAATAAATGGATTGGTCCGTTATTCTTTGTTACACTGTTGGCTGTCATCCATTGGAAATTTTAGTATGGACTATGCAACTGGAGATGCCTAAAATGCAAAGACCACATAGAAAACGTCGTAAGAAAAACAGATGTCAGGTACTTTCATCGGAAGTGAGGAAATTCAATCCAAATGCGAAATAAGTAGATCGCAAAACCGTAGTTCGACGATTTCCTGATTCTTGCTCGTTAGTGTGGCGCGTAAAAGCAAAAGAGTAATAGAAGACAGAAACAAGATCGGCAGAAGAGCGGCGATTTCATCACGCGTTCGCTTAGTGCGACGTAATTCATTGACATAAGACGCCAGGGACATACAAGAGCAAGACAAACGTTGTGCATTAAGGCGACAATTACTCAAAAATTTTTTGAAAAGGGTCGTTTCCAGACGAACAAGGCTACGTGTTAAAAGTAGACGATAAAGTTGTCACTTATGTTAAGGTTTTATTCACAATCAATTTCTACTCAATCACGATACGTTTTCAAGTATATAAATTTCCTTGTAGAAGACAGAGTTGGCACATAAAAAGCAAGTTAGCTATTATCTCCTTCTCTCTCTCTCTCTCTCTCTCTCTCTCTCTCTCTCTCTCTCTTTCTCTCTCTCTCTCTCAAGCGTTCATTCACTTCAGCCTCTACTTTTTCACTTCTTTCCTCCACCTCATTACCCAACACACTCTACCTTGCATATTTTACATTCACTGTTTACTACTTTATTCGTCTTAGCCTCGCCCCTCAGTTTACTCCCACACTATCCCTACATTTATGACGACCCACAGATGAAAAGAATATTTTCGTATCAAGCGAAAACCAAAACTAGCAGTTCGATTGACGACACTACATACACATTAAACACACAGAGACATGTTAGCGGTGCTGCATTGTGTCGTATTTCATCAGATGATACTTTCTGATGTAAGCAAAAATCGGACATACAATATCTCTAGTAAAGAAGAAAAAAGCCACACCTCAACCTCGTTTATAACGAAGTGTTTTTATTCAGAAAACAAATACTGTAAATATGTTTCATTGTAGGCCAGTGATGAGTTTTATGCAAACAAGAGGACTCGGTTTTGGTTTATATTGTCAAGTCTTAACCACAATCAAGTTCAAATTCGAAATCGGAACTATCAGAAAAGTACAACACTTGGTACTGAAACCACTTCTTTTTGCACCAAAGTACACACAGAACAGAACTGTTTCCTGGGCGGAGAGCGCTGCTATTTATAGAAACATCGAATAACTGCAGAATATGAAAACATGCGAAATTTCGAAGCAATGGCAGAAATAAAAGAAAGGTTCAACAGTGGGACTAAAATTGAAGGTGAAGGGATATCAGTGATAAGATACGCAAATGACACTGCTTATCTTCAGTGTAAGTGAGGAAGAACTACAGGATGAGTTGAATTGAATGAACAGTCTAGTGAGTACAGAACATGGACTGAGAGTAAATCGAAGAAAGACGAAAGTAATGAGAAGTTGCTGACATGAGAAGAGTAAGAAACTTAAGATCAAAATTGGATCACGAAACAGATGACGTTAAGGAATTCTGCTACCTAGGCAACAAAATAAGTCAACATGGACGGAGCAAAGAGCATAAAAACATAGGTCTTAATGTGAGGAAGAAATTTCTGAGAATGTACGTTTAGAGCACAACATTGCACGGTAATGTAACATGGCCTGTGGGAAAACATGAACGCAAGAGAATCGAAGCATTTGAGATGTGGTGCTACAGAAGAATGTTGAAAACCAGGTGGATTGGTAAGGTAAGAAATGAGGATAGGAAAGGAATACGTGGAAAACACTGACAAGAAGAAGGGAGAGGATAATTTAAAATGTGTGAAGACATCAGGGAAAATCTTCCAAGGTACTAGAGGGAGGTGTAGAGGGTAAAAACTGTAGAGGAATACATGCAGCAAATAATTGAGGACGTAAATGGCAAGTGCTGCTCTTACAGATGACTAAAAAAAGTTTAGAGAATCTTCTAGAGATGATAAATACTAAATTACAAATATTAACTGTTCATCAGAAGATCAAAACAAACTGCAAAGCGATTTATAAAAGATATCTGAATGGTGCGAGAAATGGCAGTTGACCCTAAATAACGAAAAGTGTGAGGTCATCCACATGAGTGCTAAAAGGAACTCGTTAAACTTCGGTTACACGATACATCAGTCTAATCTAAAAGCCGTAAATTCAACTAAATACTTAGGTATTACAATTACTAACAAATTAAATTGGAAGGAACACATAGAAAATGATGTGGGGAAAGCTAACCAAAGACTGTGTTTTATTGGCAGGACACTTAGAAAATGTAGCAGACCTACTAAGGAGACTGTCTATAGTACACTTGTCCGTCCTCTTTTAGAATACTGCTGCGCGGTGTGGGATCCTTATCAGATAGGACTAACGTACATCGAAAAAGTTCAAAGAAAGGCAGCACGTTTTGTTTTATCACGAAATATGAGAGAGATTGCCACAGAAATGATACAGTATTTGGCTGGACATCATTAAAAAAAGGCGTTTTTCCAACTTTCTCCTCCGAATGAGAAAATATTTTGTTGACATCGACCTACATAGGGAGGAACGATCACCACGATAAAATAAGGGAAATCAGAGCTCGTACAGAAAGATGTAGGTGTTTATTCTTTCCGCGCGCTATACGAGATTGGAATAATAGAGATTTGTGGTGGTTCGATGAACCCCCTGCCAGGCGCTTACGCGTGATTTGCAGAGTATCCATGTAGAAGTAGATCATATTTGAACTGACGATCAGCAGAACGCCAGTCAGCGATGTTAACCGCTATTCCACGATTGTATGCAACACAAATCGATTGACCATAATTTTTCTGGAAGTCGCGGAAAAAGAACGTAAATGCTTTTAATTATAGCGTGGATGTTTGTACGAAGACGTATATCGCGGTCAGCTCCCTTGGAAATAAGCTTTTTTCATTACTATGGTGTTCAGCATTTCATTCCACTACGTTTTCATATTCTGTGCTTGTCCTGCCGTGGGTACTACACTTCAGCCAACTGTCACATTAGACACGTCTCTTATTACGTCACTGGTGCACTGTAAAAGACAATAATTAAAGTATCACTTTGCTGAAACCCCGTAATTGTCTCCCATTGCTACTCATAAATTTGAAATTTTCAGTGCTCCTGTTTCACTGCTTTCTGTGGCATGACCACAGTTGGGCACTACATTGACACATGCGTGGCTAGAACGGCAAAGGATCGTTCTAAAGTCCCCAGTTCGCCAATAACCTCGTCGTCAAGCCCAAGGGTGACGTCACAGGGCGCCATTCTTTCGCACCGTTACAGAGAATGGTTGTAGGCACTTTTGAACCAAATTTCAAACTTACGCGTCGCAATGGGAGTCAATTACGGGACTTAGAAAAATTGATCCTTTAATTCTGTTCGTTGTGTAGTCTATGATTTCTTTTCTGCGCTGTGGAAATCGGTGTATACAGAGAAACGTCGCTGAATGCATCTTTCATCATGTCGGTCTGTGTCTCCTTACGAAGATCCGGTACGCAGCTAACATTATAAAGAAATTCCAGGCTGTCGCCTTTACGACTCTGTTGAAGGATGACTGCCCCAGGCTGTCGGATCGCCGGGAGACCAATATCGACAGCCATGTGAAGCGAGGAAGCGCGCTGCCGGCCGCTGCCTGCTGCAAAGGCACAGAGCAGTTTTTGCGCTTTTGTTGCGCTCACAGCGTCAGCCTTTGTTCGCCAGAAACTGAAATAGCTCAAAGGATCTAGGTGCTCGAGAAACTGCTCCATTCATATTAATATTGAGAAATAGCTGGGGAACTTTACAAAAGCGTGTGAGCTAACATCGGCGATGACGTAGTCTCGTTTTCATAGTTCTCTGAAAAGCTGCCCTGTCACCGTGGAACCCGAATTCGTAATGTACATTTCTGGACATTGTCAATAACACTTCAGACATTTAAAAGAATACAAGAATTTATTCGCAAAAACTCCGCACGAAAGGTGGATTATTGTTTTAGCAGGCAAATAGCTAGTCTGCACAAAAATAATTCTAGACAATGCATCTACTGAATAAATGTCATAACTCTAATACCTTGACTGCCATATAGCATACGAAGCAGATCTTGATATCGAACAATAACTGAATAACTGCTAGGGCGTAGGTGGAAGACTCCCAAAACAGTATATACTTAACGAGGGAAGGGACAAGAACGAAATTTTATGAAGTGACTGCTGCCCAGATTCACTGTACGACGGTGACGATTGCAACATAGTTTAATAATTCGAATACAGACATCACTCAGATAAGCGAAATGTCAATATATACAGAAAAACATCGATAGCCCTGCTGACAACTTCCCCTATGATTAACACAGACTACTCGTCTTTCCCCTGAAAATACACCGAAGCGTCAAAGAAACTGGTATAGGCATGCATATTCAAATACAGAGTATGTAAACAAAATACGGCGCTGCGGTCGGCAACGCCTATATAAGACAAGTGTCTGGCGCAGTTGTTAGAGCGGTTGCAGCCGTTACAATGGCAGGTTATGATTTAAGTGAGTTTGGCGTGGTGTTATAGTCGGCGCACGAGCGATGGGACACAGGATCTCCGAGATAGCGATGAAGTGTGGATTTTCGAGTACGGCCATTTCACGAGTGTACGGTGAATATCAGGGATCCAGTAAAACATTAAATCCCTCCTACCGGAAAAACATCCTTCAAGAACGGGATCAACGACGACTTAAGAGAATCGTTCAGCGTGACAGAAGTGCTACCCTTTCACAAATTGCTCAGATTTCAATGCTGCGCCATCAAAAACGGTCAGCGTGCGAACCATTCAACGAAACATCATCGACATGAACTTTCTGAGCCGAACGCCCACTCGTCTACCCTTGATAACTGCAGGACACAAAACTTTACGACTAGCCTGGGCCCGTCAACACCGACATTGGACTGTTGATAACTGGAAACATGTTGGCTGGTCGGAAGAGTCTCGTCTCAAATTGCATAGAGCGGATGGACATGTACGGGTATGGAGACAACCTCATGAATCCATGGGCGCCGCATGTCAGCTGTGGACTGTTAAATCTGGTGGAGGCTCCGTAATGGAGTGCAGTTGGAGTGATACGGGAGCCCTGATACGTCTGGATACGACTCTGACAGGTGACACGTAAGCTAGCATCCTGTCTGATCACCTGCATCCATTCACGTCCATTGTGCATTCCGACGGAGTTGGGCAATTCCAACAGGCCAGTGCGACACCCCACACGTCCAGAATTGCTACAGAGTGGCTCCAGGAACACCCTTCTAAGTTACACACTCCCGCTGGCCACCAAACTCCCAGACATGAACATTATTGAGCATGTCTGGTATGCCTTGCAACATGTTGTTCAGAAGAGATTTCCGCCCGCTCGTACTCTTACGGTTTTATGTACAGCCTTGCAGGATTCATGATGTCAGTACCCTCCAACACTACTTCAGACATTAGTCGAGTGCATGGCACGTCGTATTGCGGCACTTCTGCGTGCTCGCGGGGGCCCTACACGATATTAGGCAGGTGTACCAATTTCTTTGGCTCTTCAGTGTAGAAGAAACATAAGAAAGTTAATATCCCGCTGCTCGTATTTATTTACATTACTTGCTGCGCGGCTACGAGCTACATTGTTCTCAAAAGAATACACGAATATATCAACACGAAGTATTAAATAACAGATTACAGTATAAGAAAATGGTCGTGTTCCAAGCTAAAGATAGGGAAACAGTGAAATACAAAATACGTCGCAACGAAGCACAGTATCAGGGGAGAATGGGGGAATTTGGCGCAGCGGGTAAAATGACGCACATCAATATGTGTTCAACTGTGAGAGCTAGTATTATCTGATCGGTGTTGCTATCTGATGATCAGTTATACAAACAAGCGTACAGAACACAGAAATCATTACATGCCAAATGTTGGTGCAAGAAGTGAGAGTGCCTTTTGTCTTTGTTTCATCTAATAGTTGATATCTAGTTCTATTGTTTTAAAATAAATGTCTTTGTTGTTATACGTATATTTCCATATTAACGCTCACAGTTATATAAGTGTTATTTCTCTAAAGCAAAGCACGAGTGTGGAGCTGTAGTTTTACATAAGCCATGCTTGTTGGCACAATTTGACCCACAGAGGCCGAGTGCGTCATTTTACCCCACTTCAGTTTCACACTAATGAAAGTAGGTAGCTGAATGAGAAAAGTTAATGTATATTTAACGGAAGTCAAAATGACAGAGTGCATCATATTTATAAAAATGGATTCCTCTATCCAGATGCCGAGGGCCTGTACCTGTTAAACAGAGCTTCTAGAATTAAGAATTGCTGTTAGTCCTGTTAGATAGAGCACCATCAAGTGCAACATACCAAATGCAAAGATCTGTGTGTAGTGTGTGGTGAATTCGGCAAAAATGGCAGTGAATGGTCCCGATGGATCTCGTGTGCTTTTTGGTGTCATTCTCATTACAGTGAGTGGGACAGTCCTGGAAACTATAACTGTGATTTCTGTCTGAAGAAGCGTTAGTTATTTTACAGATACGTAAGAGACCAATTACTGAATTCACTTATACTCAAGTCTTCGCTCCATTTTTGTCACTATTTTATAAGAAAACTATTATTACTGTTTTTGTATCTATTCCATAGATGATTAAACTGATATTTTCGCTACTTTCTTTTTGTCAACTATGTTGTTCAATGTTTGGTTTAATAAACATAATGTTCAATACCTATCTTTTGTATTGTGAGATGTGTGGAATTAAACACATTGTACCATTACTTGCGCCAATTTACCCCACTTACAGCGTCATTTTACCCGAACATCGCTCTCCCGGCCGTTGTCAGTTTTCGTGACCGAAGCCGTTGTTTATCAATCAACTCCTTAATTTGCCTCACAAAAACTGAGTGCACCCCGCTTGAAGACAGCACTCAGCCGACCGGATGGTCACCCATTCAAATGCTAACCAAGCTCGACAGCGCTTATCTTCGGTGATCTGATGGAATCTGTTCTTACCACTGTGGCAAGGCCGTTGGCTAAGTATTTAATGGCTTACGAAAATCGTCCAGGCGAATTCTGCAATATTCCATCAACAGTCAATTCCCTCTACAATCTCCAAGTGAATTGATCATCCATCTCTTCTTCCTCGTTGCGAATGAAACCGTACCTTTGAAGCGCTTTCTTTCCTCTATAAATGTGAATTGGGAAAGGAGGAAGGCTTTCATGGCCAGCGTCAATTTGAATAAAATCATTTTGGACATTAGACCGCGTCCTAATGAAACACTAAATCAATTAAAATGCCGACGTTTCGACAGACTTTGCAATAGTCCTCCTCAGAACAACTACTAGGGCCGCTGCAAAGTTAGTGGAAACGTTGGCATTGTTTCATTGTTTCATAATGACGCGGCCTGATACCCAAAATGATCTTCAAATTCGAGTAACCAGATAGTTTGTGCTGGGAGATTTAACTGTTGCTTAATGTTTTACGGATTATAACGCTGCTGTTGCTGGGTAATTTAAAAAAAAAGTTTTCATATCATTTTACTAACATAGAACATGAGAATAACTGATCGATAATAGTAATCAAATAAAATGTAAAACAAAAAAATTTGCTGATAAGGCGTGATACGACGTCTGCCACTTGAAACACTGAGTCGCTATACCCTTAACTGTGCCCACATCACACTTCAAGAGCAGTTTTCCTTGTGATGAAGTTACTACAATTGTATCACAGTTCACAAAAAAGTATTACCTTTTTATGTAAACTGTATAAATAAAAATGTAAATATTCAAAATCGTGTATCTCCGAAAGTTTTTCACCGATTGCTTTGACATTTTGACACAAAGCTGCATTGTAATATAGGCGTGTTTTTAGGTACCTATTTCTTTAATATTGATAAATAATATGTATACATATGTAACTTTTTGAGATTTTTAACAACTTTTACCTACTATTAAATTTATAAAAATGTGTATTTACTTGTATTAAGAAATAAATAAATTATAACACGCGAGTATTCGAATACAACTTTGGGTCAAAATTTCAAAGCATTCGGTCAAAAACTTTCGGAGATTTACGATTAGGAACATTTACAATTTTTTTATAAGTATTCTATAAAAGTACAAACGTAGATATTGGCTTCTTTAAAAGCTCAAAGTTCTTCACGGATTGCTTTGAAATTTTGACCCACTGTATTGGAATACTCACGTGTTATTATATACCTGCTGGAACCCATCTGGTTTATATGTAATATATATGAAATGCCAAAAGAGGAAACGTAATAAAAATGTAATTGTTGGTTTTTTCAAAATCGTAAATCTCCGAAGGTTCTTGATCCGTTGCTTTAAAACTTTGACACAACGTTGAATTCTAATACTAGGGTGTTCTTAGGTATCCATTTCTTTAATATATGCATATTTTAATACATGTAATATATGAATATGTCTGTGTAATATAAAAAGGGAAAACATGGTTACTAAAAATCTCAAAATGTAACTTTACACTTAACTTCAAATTTTCATAGGTCAACTGTAGTAAACGTTTAGGTACCTATAGACTATATTCAAAACGTTGTTAGCAAACAAGAAAGTTGTATTAATGGCTTATTGGCTTACGATTAGACCACTACTACAGAATCTCAGTTTGCAATAACAATAAACAGGGCTCAAGGTCAGAGTTGGGAAAGAGATGTACACAGGGATGGGAAGAAATGGACGTAGAAAACGGGAAGGAGGAGATGGACAGTGAGAGGGGGAAGGAGGAAATGGAGGAGAGGGGGAGGAGAAGATGGATAGAAAGAGGGGCGGAGGAGGTGATGGACTGAGAGATAGGGAGAGAGAGAGGAGCAGGAGGAGATGGAAAGAGGGCGAATAGAAGATGGACAGAGAGAGGGGCAGAAGGTGACTGACACAGAGAGAGAGGGAAGGGGAGGAGATAACGAAAGGGGGGGGGGAGAGGGAGACAGGGCAGAGAAGAAGACTAGGACGTGTATCCAGTTCCCATTCATGTAAGAAACGTGTGCTTTCTCTTCCCTTTCTTTTCCATTTAAGCAAACTCAGCCACAGCAAAGTGTGGCCGGCTACAGCTAGTCATCTCATAAAAAGGAATAATTCCTGTGGTCAAATATTCACAATGCTTTTTATGTAAAACTAGCATGCCGCTCGCGGCTCCACCCTGCTAGCCCGATGTCGATGATGTCGATGATAATCTGTTTCATTTCTTCGCAATAAGTTAGCTTTTTTCCCTTCCATTGAATCTGACCGAAGGACTTCCGTTTCGTTTGAGCCATATTAATAGCACTTAGTTCGTTTCGAGAAAATGGCCTATCATTGACAAGTGATTCTCTTGTTTTACACTATGCGACTCCAGAGACGACGATAAATATATCTGTGTTAAGAGTCACGTCGAATGATATTTGTTCCTGAAACACGCTGACAAAATTATTGGCTCGCTGCAGTGTTCAGCCTCGCGACCTGGCTGACGCACTGAACAATACAAATGAAAAACTTTTCATATCAGCGCAGACTCCGCTGAAATGTGAAAAATCACTCTCGAAAACATTCCTAGTCAATGGCTAAACAATGTCTCCGCAGTATCCTTTCTTCCAGGGCTGCTAGTCCAGCAATTTTCGCAGGAGCACTTTTGTGAAGTTTGGATGGTAGGAGATGAGGTATTTGCGGAAGTATAGCTCTGAGTGCAGATCATGAGAGAAGCTTGGGTAGCGCAGCTGGTAGAGCACTTGCCTTCAAAAGGCAAAGGTCCAAGGTCCGAGTCCTGGTCCGGCATAAAGATTCTGTGAATCATCTATAATCAAATTTGGTTGAAATGTTTCCAGGCGTTCCTGAGTATGCTTCTATGTCACCTCTTTTCACCCTCACCACAGTCATACGCGTACTAGGAGAGTCTTACTGTCACAGATAAGAAGTGATACGAAGAACTGACCTAGCACGTAGAAAGGTCAAAACAACCCTCTATGAAATTAAAAGCAAGAGTGGTAGCATTAAGATTGCAGATTGGATTTGCACTGTTAGATGAAGAGGAGAGAGCGGATAGATTGAAAGAGTACACTGAAAGCCTATGAGGGGGTGAACTAGTCTGGTGACGTGACAGAAGATAGGGAAGAGGTAGGACCTCCAGTACTGGGGACAGAAGTTATAAAAGAGCTTTGGAAGACGTAAGGCAAAATAAGGCAGAAAGGATAGATAACATTCCATCGGAATTTCTAAAATTATTGCGGCAAGTGCTAATACAACGACTATTCACGATGGTGCGTAAAATGTATGAGACTGGCGGTATACCTTCATGCTTACGGAATTTCGAAGATTGAAAGAATCAACAAGTGCGAGAATTACCGCACAATCAGCTTAACAGTTCATGCATCCATGTTACTGAGAAGGATAATATACAAAGGAATGGAAAAGAATACTGAAGATCTCTTAGATGACGATCAGTTCTGGCTTGAGGAAAGGTAAAGGCACAAGGGAGGCAGTTCTGAAGTTCCAAACGAAGTGCTCGGATTGAAAAGGTTGTAAGACAAGGATGTGGTCTCTCGCCCCTGCTGTTCAATCTATACACTTCTGAGGTCATCAGTCGCCTAGAACTTAGAACTAATTAAGCCTAACTAACCTAAGGACATCACACACATCCATGCCCGAGGCAGGGTTCGAACCTGCGACCGGAGCGGTCGCTCGGCTCCAGACTGTAGCGCCTAGAACCGCACGGCCACTCCGACCGGCCAATTTGGAGCACGGGATTCTATGGTATAGAGCAGTGGATTGTAGGGAAACTGGAACGAAAGAGAATCAAAGCATTTGAGGTGTGGTGCCACTAAAGAATGTTGAAAATTAGATAGACTGATAAGGTAAGGAATAAGGAGGTTCTCCGGAAAATCGGCGAGGAAGTCTATGGAAAACACTGTCTAGAAGAAGACAGCTGTTAAGACATCAGGGAATAACATCCGTGATACTATAGGGAGCTGTAGAGGATAAAAACTGTAGAGGAAGATAGAGATTGGTAACAATCAGTAAAAAACTGATGACCTAGGTTGCAAGTGCTGCACCGAGGTGAAAAGGTTGGTACGGAGGAGGGCTTCGTGGTGGGCCACATCAAAGTAGTTACAAGATTGATGACCCATTAAAGAAAAAAGAAAAAAGAAATCAACGTGTGCTCAGTTGGGTTTAAATTGATTTAGGCGTTACAGAGATATATCCCTCTGTCTTCGCAACCCCACTCCCTCTACTTTCGTTATTCCACGATCAACTCAAAGAGCCTGTCACACAAGAAAACACAAACTCTCTAAACAGCTGCTAGCCATGAATCGCATAGCATTGTACCTTTGCGTTGTACATCGTCTTCCCGTAAAAGAAATGAGCGTTCCTAAGAAAACTTCAGTGGAGACGTATTAACGCAAGACTGTTTTTCGGTCTTATCCTGTGTGCTTACGCCGTGACAAACTCCGTAAAAATTGATCATCTCAGTGACAATCGATGAGCATTGTTCCTCCACCGCAAAAATGTGTGTACATGATCATTAAAACACGGAAGTTTAATGTGTGTACGACTGTTGCATTTTTTTTTTTTTATCATGTAGCAAGCAATTTCAATCTGTATTGGGAAATTCCGAGGCTGCCTGTAGTCACGAATAGAGGCGAAATAGGAACGATTCCAATGTAATTTTATCATTTTTAATTCGACGGTCTGATAACATCGTGATTATGCCGTACAACGTACGACATTCAACATGTGAAATCTGTGAAGTCTTATACAATGAGATGATGAAAGTCATGGGATCTCTCCTAATATCGTGTCGGACCTCCTTCACCCCGGCGTAGTGAAGGAACTAGACGTGGCATGGACCCAACAAGTAGTTGGAAGTCCCTTGCAGAAATATTGAGCCATGCTGCCTCTATAGCCGTCCATAATAGCTAAAATGTTGCCGGTGCATCATTATTTGCACGAACTGATCTCTCTGTTATGTCCCATAAATGTTCGATGGGATTCGTGACGGGTATTCTGAGTGACCAAAACATTCTCTCAAATTGTCCAGAATGCTCTTCAAACCAAATAGCAACAAATGTGGCCCGGTGAAATGGAGCATGTCATCCACAAAAATTCCATCGTTGTTTGGGTTCAAATGGTTCAAATGGCTCTGAGCACTATGGGACTTAACTACTTTGGTCATCAGTCTCCCTAGAACTTAGAACTACTTAAACCTAACTAACCTAAGGACATCACACACATCCATGCCCGAGGCAGGATTCGAACCTGCGACCGCAGCGGTCGCGCGGTTCCAGACTGTAGCGCCTAGAACCGCTCGGCCACTCCGGCCGGCCCGTTGTTTGGGAACATGAAGCCCATGAATGAATGAAAATGGTCTCCAAGTAGCCGAACATAACCATTTCCAGTAAATGATGGGTTCAGTTGGACCAGAGGACAGCACACACCATTTTATGGAGGCATCACCAGCTTCCGCAGTGCCCCGTTGACAACTTTGGTCCATGGCTTCATGGGGTATGCGCCACACTCGAACCTTACCATGAGATCTTACCAACTGAAATCGGGAATCATCTGACCAGTTCAGTTTTCCGGTCGTCATAGCTAACTGACGCCAAATTTCGCCTCACTTTCCTAACGGATAAGTTCATCGTACGTCCCACATTGATTATTGCAGTTCTTTCAGGCAGAGTTGCTTGCCTGTTAGCACTGACAACTACGCAAACTCCGCTGCTATCGGTCATTGGATGGCCTTAGGCCACTGCGTTGTCCGTGGTGAGAGGTAATGCCTGAACTTTGGTTCTCTCAGCACACTGTGGACCTTGAGATATTGAATTCTCTAACGATTTACGAAATGGAATGTCTCATGCGTCTAGTTCTATCTACCATTCCGCGTTCAAAGTCTGTTAATTCCCGTCGTTCAGCAATAATCACGTCGGAAACCTTTTCATATGAATCACCAGTGTACAAATGACAGCTCCGCTAATGCACTAGCCTTTTACACCATGTGAACGTGATACTTCAGCCATGCGCATAAGTGCATATCGCTATTAAATGACTTTGTCACGTGAGTGTTTACCATGGAGTGGTCTTATTGTAACGATACGTCTTGTATAATGCTCAGCTGATCATGTTTTGTGTGGAATGAAGACGGTCCGATATAGATAGAAGTCGGCTGCTGAATAATAAATAATAAATAAAATGAAATTCATTAGGTATCTTACAGCTGTCAACTATCAGTTACACAGAATATTAAAAAATAAGGAAAGAAATGAGGCACGCTGCAAATTTTTTAACTTACCAAACATATCCGGCTAGTGGCGGTTAACCTTAAAGGAGGAGCCAATAGAACGCACATGTGGTGCATTGGTTCCTTATACTGTTCATAACATTTCCATTTGTTTTCCACGATGTTGCGTAGCAGTGCATGAATACGTGTGGAATAAATTAGTCTACCGCCACCACTGAGTTGATGGGGCGGTGTATAGTGTGTGACGGCGCAAGGCTACGGTTCAGCATCGAAAATAGACGCGCACGTACCGGGTGATCAAAAAGTCAGTATAAATTTGAAAACTGAATAAATCACGGAATAATGTAGATAGAGAGGTACAAATTGACACACATGCTTGGAATGACGTGGGGTTTTATTAGAACCAAAAAAATACAAACGTTCAAAAAATGTCCAACAGATGGCGCTTCATCTGATCAGTATAGCAATTATTAGAACAAAGTAAGACAAAGCAAATATGATGTTCTTTACAGGAAATGCTCAATATGTCCACCATCGTTCCTCAACAATAGCTGTAGTCGAAGAATAATGTTGTGAACAGCACTGTAAAGCGTGTCCGGAGTTATGGTGAGGCATTGGCGTCGGATGTTGTCTTTCAGTATCCCTAGAGATGTCGGTCGATCACGATACACTTGCGACTTCAGGTAATCCCAAAGCCAATAATCGCACGGACTGAGGTCTGGGGACTTGGGAGGCCAAGCATGACAAAAGTGGCAGCTGAGCACACGACCATCACCAAACGACGCGCGCAAGAGATCTTTCACGCGTCTAGCAATATGGGGTGGAGCGCCATCCTACATAAACATCGTACGTTCCAGAAGGTGTTTATCAGCCAGGCTGGGGATGATGCGATTCTGTAACATATCGGCGTACCTCTCATCCGTCACAGTAGCAGCTACAAAACCAGAATCACGCATTTCCTCGAAGAAAAAAGGTCCGATAACGGTAGATGTGGTAAATCCAACCCATACCGTGACTTTCTCGTCGTGCAATGGAGTTTTCACGACAGTTCTAGGATTTTCGGTAGCCCAAATTCTGCAGTTGTAGGCGTTGACAGACCCTCGGAGCGTGAAATGAGCTTCGTCGGTCCACAACACGCTACTCAACCAATCGTCATCTTCCGCCATGCCCTCCGCAAATGCCCTCCGCTTCACTAAATCGCCAGGTAACAGTTCATGATGTCGATGGATTTTGTACGGATAGCATCGGAGCTTACGTCTCAGTGCCAACCGAACAGTAGTGTATGGAATTCCGGTGCGACGTGCGACTGCACGAGCGCTCACTTCCCCGTGCATAGACGAACCCGCTACAGTCTTCATTTCTTCCTGAACTGTCTCAGCAGCATTACGCCTTGTGCTCGGTCGGCCAATACCGGGTCTATCGTCTAAACAACCCGTGGCTTCAGACTTCGAAATCATTCTCGCCACAGTTGCATTTATCAACGGACCTTTACCCGTTCGAATCCCCTTCCTATGGCGATAGGATCGTAACGCTGAACTAGCACATTCCCCATTCTGATAATACAGCTTGACTAAAAGAGCCTTTTCAGGTAACGTCAACATGCTGCGACTGCTGGTGTATCTGATTCTCTCTCTCACATTACACCTCCTTTTGCCGACCGCGGTGGTCTAGCGGTTCTGGCGCTGCAGTCCGGAACCGCGGAACTGCTACGGTCGCAGGTTCGAATCCTGCCTCGGGCATGGGTGTGTGTGATGTCCTTAGGTTAGTTAGGTTTAAGTAGTTATAAGTTCTAGGGGACTTATGACCTAAGATGTTGAGTCCCATTGTGCTCAGAGCCATTTGAACCATTTTTGAACACCTCCTTTTATACACTATTGTCATGCGCACTCACTGACTTTTTGCTGACCAGCGCCCATGTCATTCCAAGCATGTGTGTCAATTTTTACCTCTCTATCTACATTATTCTGTGGTTCATTAATTTTTCAAATTTATACTGACTTTTTGATCACCCGGTATATGCCACGAATACTTCGCAGTTCCTTATTAAAGGTGTACAATGTCAGACGAGGATAGAGTTGTATGAGACAGCCAGAAGACGAAACAGGTGTATCGTGCACGGGATAAGAAAATGATACTTGGAACCGGAGGGAACAACAAAAGGAAAAAGCAGTAGTCACAGAAAGAGATTAGAGTTTATTGAACAATTATCGAAGATTTAGTGATAAGAGGTATGGATTAATAAATAAAGTAGAACAAGATAGGAAAATGTGGAGTACGAAAGACAGATAAGTGGAAACAAGAAGCCTGAGTTCATAGGTATAACACCCACTATGTCAGACGTGAATGAGAAGGGAATGAACGTACGTTTAGTGCGTATATTATCGATGTATTTCCTACAAGTGAACAAATGGTGTCATCTGGGAATGTGAGCGTAATTCCGAAAGGGGACGGACTGACTGTCTGTGTTCAGCCGTACCGCTGGGCGAGCAGGAGAGCCCTCGGTGTAGTCCACCGACCACTTAGCTAGCCAGACCCCAGCCGGCGGCGGCGGCGGATCCACTCAATCTGCCGGATTACGAGCCCGCCAGGGCACGATTCACTCGTCGCCCCCACTCGTCTCCCCTGTCCCACTGTCATTTGTTCGCCTTGACACGCACGGATATAAAAAAAGAGGCGAAAGAAGAACTGCCAGTCCTCCGCCCTTTTAATTAAATAGAGGGGAATTGACGGACACGCTTTCATTACATCAGTCGGGCAGGGTAATGACCAGTGCGAGGCGAAGGGTGGGGAGTAGACAGAGAGAGAGAGAAGATGAAGGAGAGGGAGAGAGAGAGGGAGGAGGAGGAGGAATAGCAGAGGACGAGCTCTGCGGGAGATCGATGTGGACGGAATCCGTTTTCCAGGGCGCTCGCTATGCTTGCTCAATTAAAACTGAAGGGGGCAGGAAGCACGAATCAGCGTGCAGTGGAAATTATTATGGTGTACTCCCGGGGACATAAAAACGAGCTCCTAAAATTTGTTTGAGTCCTTTAGAGGAAGACTTCTCAAAGGTTTCGTCGGCGAGCTCTTTTCTACATGCACATTTCTTTGCACCCTCACTCGCTGTTATAAACGTAATTAGTACTAACAGCGTATACAAACAACGTACATTCTATCTTCTACGCGTATTTTTCTGTCTCAGTTCTTCCAATGACCTTCATTGGCCAAAGCCGGAAATAAGTTTAGCCGAAATTTTTTCAAACTATCTAACAGTGTTAAGAAAGGATTGATTAAATACAGTTGGTGCTGGAGTATTTATTGCTATCAGAGGTAGTTTGCCTTGTAGAGAAATTGAAGTAGACAGTTCGTGTGAAATAGTATGGGTAGAGGTTATACCTGACAATCGGACTAAACTATTAATTAGATCGTTTTACCGACTCCCCGACTCAGTAGAAATAGTTGCTGAACAGTTCAAAGAAAACTTGAGTCTCATTTCAAATAAGTACCCCGCTGATACAATTATAGTCGGTGGTGACTTTAATCTACCGTCTATATGCTGGAAAAATTATACGTTTAAAGCCGGCGGCAGGCATAAAACGTCATCCGAAATTGTACTGAATGCTTTCTCAGAAAATTATTTTGAACAATTAGTTCATGAGCCCACTCGAAGCCTAAATGTTTGCGAAAGCATACTTGACCTTTTAGCAACAAATAATCCTGGCCAAATAGTGAATATTGTGACGAATACAGGGGTTAGCAACCACAAGACAGTTGCTGCTAGGCTAAATATCGTAACACCTACAACCATCAAAAAGAAACGCTAATAAAAGCTAATACAAATGCTCTTTACGCCTTTTTAAGAGACTGTCTTCACTCCTTCCGATCTGATAATGGAAGTGTAAAAAAGTGGTGGAATGTTTTCAAAGAGATAGTATCGACAAGGATTGAAAGATATATACCACATACATTAATGAGTGATGGTACCGATCCCCCATGGTACACAAAACGGGTCACATCGTTGTTGCAGAAGCAACGAATAGATCATGCCAAATTTAAAAGAACGCAAAATCCCCAAGATTGGCAAAGTTTTATAATAGTTCGAAATATGGCACTTACTTCAGTGCGAGATGCTTTTAATAATTTCCACAACGAAATTCTGTCTCGAAATCTGGCAGAAAAGCCAAAGAGATTCTGGTCATACATAAAGCACACTGGTGGCAACACGCAATTAATACCTTCACTGGGGCGATAACAACGGTGAAGTCACTCATGACAGTGCCACTAAAGCAGAGTTATTAAACACGGTTTTTCGAAACCCTTTCACCAAAGAAGACGAAGTAAACATCCCTGAATTCCAATCAAGAACAACTGCCAAGATGAGAAACATAGAAGTAGACATCCTCGGAGTAACGAAGCAGCTTAAATCACTTAGTAAAGGCAAGGCCTCATGTCCAGATGGTATACCAGTCAGGTTCCTCTCAGAGTATGCTGATAAAATAGCTCCATATTTAGCAATTATATACAACCACTCTTTCACAGAAAGATCCGTACCTAAGGACTGGAAAATTGCTAAAGTCACACCAATACCCAAAAAGGGAAGTAGGAGTAATCCGCTGAATTAAAGGCCTATATCACTAACGACGATTTGCAGTAGGGTTTTGGAACATATACTGTATTCGAGCATTATGAAGCACCTCGAAGAAAACGATTTAGTGACACATAGTCAGCACGGTTTCAGAAAATATCGTTCTTGTGAAACACAACTAGCTGTTTATACTCATGAAGTAATAAGTGCTATCGACAGGGGATGTCAAATTGGTTCCATATTTTTAGATTTCCAGAAGGCTTTCGACACCGTTCCTCACAAGCGTCTTCTAACCAAACTGCGTGCCTACGGAATATCGCCTCAGTTGTGCGACTGGATTCATGATTTCCTGTCAGAAAGGTCACAGCTCGTAGTAATAGACGGAAAGTCATCGAGTAAAACAGAAGTAATACCCGGCGTTCCCCAAGGAAGTGTTATAGGCTCTCTATTGTTCCTGATCTATATTAACGACAAAGGAGACAATCTGAGTAGCCGTCTTACATTGTTTGCAAATGATGCTGTCATTTACCGTCTTGTAAAGTCATCAGATGATCAGACCGACTTGCAAAATGATTTAGATAAGATACCTGTATGGTGTGAAAAGTGACAATTGACCCTGAATAAGAAAAAGTGTGAAGTTATTCACATGAGTACTAAAAGAAATCAGCTAAATTTCAATCACGCGATAAGTCACACAAATCTGAAGGCTGTAAATTCAACTAAATACTTAGGGAGTACAATTACAAATAACCTAAATTGGAACGATCACATAGATAATATTGTGGGTAGAGCAAACCAAAGACTGCGATTTATTGGCAGAACATTAGAAGGTGCAACAGGTCTACTAAAGAGACTGCTTACACCACGCTTGTACGCCCTATTCTGGAGTATTGCTGTGCGGCGTGGGATCCGCATCAGGTGGGACTGACGGATGACATCGAAAATTACAAAGAAGAGCAGCTCGTTTTGTACTATCGCTAAATAGGGGAGATAGTGGCACAGATATGATACGTGAATTGGAGCGGCAATCATTAAAACAAAGGCGTTTTTCGTCGCGACGGAATCTTCTCATGAAATCTCAGTTTTCTCCTCCGATTGCGAAAACATTCTGTTGGCACCCACCTACGTAGGGAGAAATGATCATTACGATAAAATAAGAAAAATCAGGGCTCGCACAGAAAAAATTAAGTGCTCGTTTTTCCGACGTGCCGTTCGAGATTGGAACGGTAGAGAGACAGCTTGAAGGTGGTTCATTGAACCCTGTGCCAGGCACTTTATTGTGAATAGCAGAGTAATCGGGTAGATGTAGATATAGATGATGATCATTGCTGAAATGCTCATCGAGAGCTCTTAGGCGCGTACATTTCAGACAAAATACTTGAACTATATAAAAATATCTTTATGGATATGTATCTTTAAAGAACTATTGCTGAAATAATGAATCGATGCCCCAACAACGTAAATGAATTAAAATAAGTACATAATGAATTTAAGAACTTCATGAATAATTATCACGTACAATTTGAATATAACAAATAATATTTTACTGACGGCTGGAGAAAGAGAACTCCTCGCTTAATTCTATAGGTGTGATACATCAGCTCAATGTCGGTCACTGCTCCATAGCACTGGAGATCTTCTGAAGGCCCGAGCTATATTTTGATTTAAAGCCCATCGTTCTTGAAAATGACGATTCACACACATAAATTGGTAGCTAGTGACAGAAGACCTGTCCTTCCCAAATCCAACAGTTTCCGAAATTTTGCCTTAACGTCAAGCCAAATAGTATTCAAGATTTTTTATTTTTTATTTTTATTTTTTATTTTTATTTTTTAACATCGTTTGTGGTTCGAACCGCAGGGCAGTTCTGCAAATTATTCCTGAGAAGAGTGCGAGATGATTCAAATGTTCCATTTCTATGACACAAGAATTTTGAGTCCAGTGTGACTGATTAGTATTTATCTAATTATTATGTCATGAGTATCGTCTAGTTTTGGTAGAAAACACTTCTGAAAACTGACAGGAGCTCACCAACAGTTAAACTTTGGCTTAGCTAGAAGTAACAGACGGGCCAACCACCACAATAAAACGTATATGAATGTTTATCATTACTAATTGTGACTGTTTGCTATAAAACTCGTAACCAATGCCTGTAACAGCGAGTGGTTACAGTTCTTCATATTTTACTGTACAACAACTATATTAAGTCTGTTGCCAAAACCGAAGGACAAGATTTAAAATGAAGAAAAACGGTTTTTTATAGCGTTACACCACCGCCAAAAATGTTCATTGGCGTCTGTCTATAATAACAGAAATAATTTATACAACGCCAACACAAGGCACAAAAATAATTTCATATAGTATTTGCATCGTTGTTCCGGACTGAGAGTTGGGTTCCACAGTGTGGTTTGATGGTCATCAATCACCCCTTACAACACAAAAAACAGTAAGTTGAGAGTCCCTATATATTCAAAACGAAACTAAACATTCCTTACTTACCATTCATTCACAAACTATTATCTGAGAATCTCATGCAATGACAGATATTTCTGTTAGCTACAGGGCAAGTAGCAATGCTCATTGCGAGCAAGTTCTATTCCTCAGACACGTAGATAGCTTACACAGTCATGGAAATATCGTTCTGCCTTGAGCAAAAACACAAATGGCTTTCGTTTAGTACCCAATATGTTGCTTATAGTGTGAACCTCGTTGAAAGGAATTCCGGTGTCTCTTTTTCAGCACCAGGAACAGCCGGAATGATTGGCACAAAAGCCACAAAATGTTTCATGCAACGCAAGCTTCTAAAGCGTAGTTACATCTGTGCAGTGAATATAAGACGGAGAAACGATCTGAATTTTGGCAGAATGTCCGTATCTATTGACTGAAGTGTACGTTATTCTGTGTCATAGGTTGTCAATAGTCTTTCCGCAAGAACTCGTTAATGACAAACCAAAAATTTTCAAACCTGAAGTTGAAGACTTTCCTCTCTGCACAGGATCATTTAATTTTATTGGCTACTAAAATGTAAGTAATTCTAAATATTCAGTCATGGTAACGAGGTCTCACGATTAACAACTCTTGCGATTATTAACAACTGAATGTTCCGTGACCTTCTCCAGTTACCCTGGGGGGAAGCCGGAGTAATGTCTAACATCTGGCCACGGCTGCCACCTTTCTCAATCCCTGTTCCTTATAATTTTAAATTTTATTATTAATATCATAAATTATTCTGCGTAATTCTGGTTCATTTCATGTAACAGAGGGTACCTTCAGCAGTGCTCCGGGGAAATTATTCTCTACTAGCGTAGCTTCGCTCGCGTAGACTGTATGGCCTCCAGAGATTTTTTTGTTTTCATTTAATCGTATTTTTAGGTTGTTTACAAATTGCCACACCTTCTGAGCTATCCACGATAATTAAGGCCATGTAAACATGATCTTTTCCTAATGTGCTTCTGAACAAAAAGCGATTCTGGCAATTGGAGTCCAAAATTTTGGTTAACCATGCTTTTTGCGTTCTTGTGGAGATATTTCCAAAACAACTTTCATTCCCTAACAAATATTTCTTTATATCTAACCGAGAAGTGAAATACTAATTTTAATAAATTTAACTTTGAAGTTTTTTTTATGTAACGGAATATTTTCTTAAACTTCATCCGCTATTCCTCTCCTTTAGGGGTTGAATTTCCAGAAACACTGAAACACATGTTTATTTATTTGTAACCGAAAAGTCAAATACCAGTTGTCATAGATGTAGTCTCAAAAATCCTTTAGTAGTTCCTTAGTAATTATTTATTTTCAAAAAACTTTCACCCACTTGTTTACCCCCTTAGAGACTGAATTTTCATAAATGCTGAAACACGTATTTCTTATTTCCTGACTGAGAAACCAAACGCCAGTTTCAATTGTTATAGCTTCAAAATCCCCTTAATAGCGGCGTACTTTTAAAAAGCTTTCATTCCCGATTTCACCTCCTTAGGAGTGGAATTTCTGATAGTCCCTTCGTAAACGATGACTACAGTGCAAGATCTACACCCTCTCCTAACTTCAAGTTTGTATCCTTAGCGGTTTGGGCTAGGCGATGATGAGTCATTGCATCATTCTGACTGTGTTTCTGCCCCTTAGGCGGCGAAGTTCCAAAAACATTGAAACACGTATTTTTTTCAGCTCTAACCGAGAAGCCAAATACCGATTTTCAAAGATTTAGCCTTAAAAATACTTTCACAATGAAATATTTTCATAGAACGTTTCATGCCCTATTTCATCCTATTAGGGGTTGAATTTCCAAAAACAGTGACGTGCATATGTTTTATATCTAACAGAGAAGCCAAATACAAATGTTCCTAGATTTAGATTCAAAAATGTTTTCACGATGCAATATTTCCATAAAAACTTTCATCCGCCCTTTCACTCCCATAGGGATTGAATTTCCAAAAAAGGTGAAACACTTATTGTTTATTTCTAACTGAGAAACCAAATTTAAATTTTCATAGATCTAGCTTTAAAAGGGCTTTGATAATAAAATACTTTCATAAAAATTCTCATCCCCTATTTCACCCTCTCAGGGGTTCAATTTCCAAAACATTGAAACACGTATTTTTTTATTTGTAGCCGAGAAGTCAAATACGTGTTGATAGATGTTGTTTTAAAAATACTTTAGTAGTTCTTTAATAATGATACGTTTCTTTCAGCCACTATTTCACCCCCATAAGGTTAACTTCGCAAAAATGCTGAAACGCGTATTTATGTATTTCTGACAGAGAAACGAAATACTAATATTCGTAGGTTTAGCTGCAAAATTGCCTTAATAGCGACATTTTGCAAAAAATCCTTCAGCCCGTATTTCACCCCCTTAGGGTCGGAATTTCGAAAAATCCCTTCTGCAACGTCGCCTACATTATAAGAAACACATCTTCTGCAAATTTTTATCCTTAGCGGTGTGGGCCGGGCGATGAAGAATCAGTCAATCAGCCAGTCAGTTGGGATATTGCCTTTCATATATGGAGATGATATAAATGGCCTGACGGGCAGTGCGAGCAGCAATGTGCGGTTGTGGTGTACGGCAAGGTCGTTGAGTGACTGTAGGAGGATACAAGATGGCTTACACCATATTTATGGTTGGTCTAATGAATGGCAGCTTACTCAGTGTAGAAAAAAGTGAGTTAATGCAGATGAGTAGGAAAACAATCCCATAATGTTAGAATACAGCATTAGCAGTGTGCTGTTTAACACAGTCACGCCGATTAACTATCAAGGCGTGACGTTGCAGAGCGATCTGAAATGGAACGAGCCCATAAGGGCAGCAGTAGGGTA
Organism: Schistocerca cancellata; assembly: GCF_023864275.1. Lineage (NCBI taxonomy): Eukaryota > Metazoa > Arthropoda > Insecta > Orthoptera > Acrididae > Schistocerca > Schistocerca cancellata. The sequence goes on along the minus strand of NC_064627.1, from coordinate 305,243,147 downwards.
TGCTAATGGTCGATTTCGGTTTATTGGGAGAGTTTTAAGATAGTGTGGTTCATCTATAAAGAAGACATCGTGTAGAAGACTAGTGTGACCCATTCTTGATTAATGCTCGAGTGTTTGGGATCCCCACCAGCTCGGATTAAAGGAAGATATCAACGCAATTCAGAGGCGGGCTGCAAGATTTGTTACCGGTACGTTCAATCAACATATGAATATTAGAGATGCTTAGTAAACTCAAACGGGAATCCATGGAGGGAAGACGACTTTCTTTTCACGAACACTACTAAAAAAAATTCTAGAACCGGAATTTGAAGTTGACTGCAGAACGATTCTACTGACAGCAACGTGCATTTCTCGCCAGGACCAGGAAGATAAGAGAAATTAGGGCTCGCACGTAGGCATATAGACAATCGATCTTCCTTCGCTCTATTTGAGAGTAGAACAGGAAAGGAAATGAGTGGAAGTGGTGCATTCGCCGATAAACACTCTGGTTAACGAAGCGATGGCCCATTTTTCAATCTTTTTGGTATTCTAAATTGAAGGAAGGTGGGTTACAGTTTCCTGCATCATTTACTACGCGTTGTCTTCTGCTTGTATTTAGTGACTCATCAGCATGATGTGTGTTTCATCGTGTACGTCATAACTCTTTTTTTTTTTTTTTTGTTTTTGGGACAGAAAAAGCAGTGCCTCTTCAGCGGTAGCCGGAAAAGGCATGACTATTACGAATCTGGTAGAATCCCGGACGATAAACGGAAACGTACAAATGAATCTCTGGGTTTTGGATCTTAACTGTTTCTCTGTCAGAAGGGCCAACAATATGAAAAAGTGAGACGTAAAAATGACGGAAGAAAGAGGGAGTTATACCTCGCGCCCTGAATTGCGAAAGATGCAAGCTACAGGAATCGATTCCGGAGTAATAAGTGGAACTAGAGTAAAATATTACCAATGTCTCTGTTCTACCACAGTCTGAATTGTCACGACGTTCTCCCGTCCATAGCTCATGACGGCTTGTAATGCGTGCGTTAGTAGTGACACGACAATTCTGCCCTTAATCGACCATCGCTTACTTGCAGTTTTATACAATTCCAGGCCTTTCCCAGTAGTCTGTTACTATTTGTGTATTGTTTTGTACTGTGACTGACATGTCAAGACCAATACTCTGCAATAACCTTGGATCATCAGAACAGTTATATTACATGTAAGCCGAAATCAGTATACCTAACCTTTTCCGAAGTGCCCCATTATCCAAATCAGAACTTCATATTTCGGCGGTCCCTGTATCTCTTGAGGCTCCTAGTCAACAATTTCATCTCGTAGTTCAATTTAACTCGTATAGCTTGCTTAGGCAATACTAGCATAAAACGAAGCTTAACTCTGGCTCACTAATCAATCTCTACTAAACTGAACGTTTCAAATAAAAGTAATCCATACGGAGAACTGCTGATGCCAGGGCGAACAATTTATACGGAAAGGAAGGTCTAATTTCATTCATGTTTCATATAACCTGTAGGCAGATACTGGTGCCATGCATTATTTATAAGTTAATTACTTCCAGGAAACTTCATAAAGTCGATTGAACTGTCTTAAGTGAGTAATGTAATTTTCATAGCTCCCAAGAGAGTAAAGACTGCCCGAGATTAAGCGATGCTCATAATATTTTCATCGAAGCGTAAAAAGCTTTAAGAAGCTCATGTTCCAGCAAAACCTGGAAATAATTATTCTAAAGGAAATTAATCTTAACATGAACTTATAAGCAATTTCCTGAAATCCCCAGATTTTCTACGGTTATCACAATCGACTTAATGAATTCTAAATGTTAACTCATGTATCACATTCACTTCCTCGATTTCGTTTCCACTACGACGGGAAAAGTTTCGAAGATTCGAACTCAATCAGATTCTTACCGAAAATAGCTCTTTCCGTGTACCTGTTGCGAATAACACACAAAAGGAGTTAAACGGTAGTTGTGGACGAAGTACTTTCTACCACACACCGTAAACTAGCTTTTGAAATACAAATGTAAATATGGATCAAGCAGAATTCACCACATGCACTGAAAGATATCGCCAAAGTAGCTTTTGCAGGACTGCACGGTAAAGAGGAAACATTACTAGAACAAATATGTGGATATGGGAGGTGAGACGAAGATCAAACATCTGTAAGTGGAAAAAAAATCTTTTTTAAAGTTATTTTGTAAACACACCACGTACAGTGCAGTAATGATATATAATTGTTTAAAACAAACTGATGTGACGAAGCTTCAGACTGTAATGATTACATAGTCAATGGGATGCAGCGATCTCAGATCCGTTACCTATATAAAGACCAGCGGAATGCGAATATGTCGCTGTTTATTTAAAAGACTGAATGAAAAGTGGAATACGAGCTGCCTCATCCTACCTCCCTCAGCATCTTTAAAAGTGTTCCCAAAAATTTTGGCATGCGAACTAATTCGCGCCTCTTTTGACACGCAACTCATCTCAAACTCCCACAACGTCTCCCTATCGTAACTCCCTCACAGTCACTAGTCGCACATACCCATCCACTCTCAGTCGCCCTTTCTCACTCACTCATTCAGCCCAACTCATTGACATTATCTCTTTGTGTTTTTCTGTCATTGTCTCCTGTGTCACAGCCACAGTCCCCTTCTTTCCGTCTTCTCTCGCGCTTGCTCTCTCTTACTGCTAATATCTCATTCCTTCTTTCCTACTGCTGCTGTCTCTTCTCAGTGTCACTCCCTCCCTCTTCCTCGTTGTCATATATTTTATCTCTTATTAGTAATGGCTCTCCCCACTTCCATACTTTTTTTCCTTTGCCCTCTCACCTCCATCCCCACCTCTCTGGCATTGCCTCCTTCACTTTTTACTAACACTGTTCTGTCACCGTCAACTATGTTCCACTTCCACTGACCCCATTCTCTCTCTCATACTACCATTGTCTCCTTCGCTGTTTCTAAAAAATGTGTGTGAAATCTTATGAGACTTAACTGCTAAGGTCATCAGTCCCTAAGCTTACACACTACTTAACCTAAATTATCCTGAGGACAAACACACACACACACCCATGCCCGAGGGAAGACTCTAACCTCCGCCGGGACCAGCCGCACAGTCCATGACTGCAGCGCCCATAGACCGCTCGGCTAATCCCGCGCGGCCGCTGTTTCTGTAATACAACTTATTCTATACTATATTTATCACTTTTCCGTCTCTTTGCCACTGCCACTTTCTTCTCTCTTAGCATAAAAAAGCCCGAATATGTTTTCATGGCAAAAAATTTGGCAACATTTTTTTAAAGATGCTGATGAAGATAGAATGAGGTAGCTAGTATCCCACTTTCCAATCTAAACAGAAACTTATACGAATTTTTTGTGCTCCGATAGCAGCATTTTTTTGCTGGTTCCCTTCTTTCTCTGCTGCAGGGCATGTAACTCATATGAAGAGAAATGTATTCGTCAGTAAAATTTATATAGATTATTTATGTGAAATTGAAATAACGCAAAACTAGTTTTACACCTCAGACCGGATTTTACACTCAAAAAATTTTTGCGTGTGCTTCAGTAGTACAACGCGATGTTCCCCGGTGATATTGGAAACACATTGCAGCTTATTTCTCCGGGCTACCTCACTTTATAAACTACGTTTTCACCTCACACCGGGGTGTACGTGTACAAGTAGGGTAACTTTGAACCTCAGTATCTTGGAAACAGGTAAAGATATGTAGAAAATTTTCGAGTTTGTTTGAGATCGGGATCTTCGCAATACTTTGTAAAAATTACAGGCATTTTCTGTGCAGATCCGTCTTGGAATCCGCTGATGGGTTTCGGCACCCAAGAAAGAAAAAAAAGGTTTTCGGGTGTTTCTCAATAACTACTTAAGATATTTGGAAACGGGGAGATGGCTATTCAAATATATGCCTAGAGAACATACCGCTAAAATCTGAGCAAGTTACTGCAGTTAATTATTGTTTTGATTTCGTCTCATACCGGATTTTACGTGTAGAAGTAGGGTAACTTTGAACCTCTGTATCGTAGAAACGGATAAAAATTAAAAAATTGAGGTTTTTTGGAGATCAGGATCTTTACATGGTAAAAATTTAAGCCATTTGCTGAGTGTAGCCGTCTTGGAATCGTCGGCTGAGTTTTTTCCGCTAGTGAAGGAGAAAATAGAGTAAAAAAATTGTGGGGTTTCTGAGGTACCGCCCATTAACTAATGGTGCCTCCATAAGTCTCACCAAGCCCACCGTACACCACATCAAATGCAAAAAGACCCAACACATTTGCTCCATTTGTCTAAGCAGGCGAAAGTGCGTAATGCTCACATTCTGACTCTGCACTGTAGGATAGTGACACTAGGACGATCTTTCTGTCGGGCATACAAATGGTCTCTAAACCAAGGGATATCTAAAAGACTTGGCCCTAACTTTTTATCACGAATAGAAGCCGAGGTAGGAACACCAGAAAATTCCGTTTTATGCACGGCATGAAGTCGTATCATACCAATTTTCTGCCTCTATCGCAGAATCTGCTGTTAATGATACTACAGTGCATAATTTCATAGTGATGTGCTATTCGTAACCAAGCAATATGTATCTGATGATGGTGTATAAGGTGTTTCACTCGTGGTGAGTGGTAATCAAAACGTCCTTGGTTCCGGATTAGAACCTAGCCATTGCTTGACTTCTCAGTAAAAATCATCATCAGTAGCGTTCGAAAACTTCCGGCGTAAGAAATCACTTTTGTCTGCCAACTGCCTTGTCAAAGAGGGTGTAGGAACAGACAGAGATTCAGGTCATTCTCTTACCTTTGGGGTGGGAAACTGTCCCTAAAATGTGGAAGAATCAGCATGAGGATGCAGGACGAAATGGACACCGCAGAGTTAAAGACAAATAATGTGCATCCACAGAACACGTGGCCTGTAATTGAAAAAGTGTCATGATCTCTCCATTGGCAAACGTTTCTGGACTAGTCCAGCATTTGGATTTCCTGGAGGGGACTGCCAATGAGGAAGCGACCACGAGAAAAAGATTGAATAACCAATGAAAGGGCAACATTCTACGAGTCGGGGTGTGGGATGTCAGAAGTTTAAACGTGGTAGTGAAGCTAAAATATCTGAAAAGGGAAATGGTAAGGCTCATTCTCTGGACATTAGAGTCCAATATCTGCTTTGTACCTGTGTAACACTTTTTACTGTTTCCGTGGAGGACTTTATTCCACAGTTTCTGCCGTTTGACTTGAGATTCTTAGTCCATCACAAACGTTTACAAATTTAACGTCATGTAATTTATGTGCTTTTCATTCTGAAGAAGATACCCTTAGTGGTATTGTACCTGGTCAATCTTTTTACAATAAAGTTATGCAACCAGTTAGCTATATATATTTTGAACAATAATTCAGGTATACATGTCGATGTCGCAAGCAGATGACTAAGAGAAAATATATCGCGATATTAAACGGATAATTCTGTATGTAAAGTGAAATGAAAGTCTAATAGCCATTGGGGATTGGAAAACGGTCATAAGGGAGGAAGTAGGAGAAAGGGCTGCAGGAGAATATAGGGAATGAAAGAAGAGAAAGACTAACTGAGTTCTGTATTAAAATCTCAGCTAGTAATAGCGAATACTGTGTTCAAGAATCACAAGAGGAGGACATATACTTGGAAAAAGCCGAAAGATATGAGAGACTCCAATTAGACTACATCACGGTCAGCTTCCGAATCAGATGAAGCGTACCGAGGAGCAGATGTGGACTTCTATCACAATTTAGTAGTAATGGAAAGTTCTTTACTTTTTTATTTTTACGGTTTTCTTTATTTTTTATTTTTTTGAGTAATCAGTCTTCCGATTTAATTGATGCCGCCCGCCAAGAATACCTCCCCTGTGCCAAACTTTTCACCTCACAGCAGCAATTGAAGCCTACTTTCTCAATTAATTGCCGAATTCTCTATTTTCCCCTACAGTTTTTACCCTCTACAGTTCCCTTAGTAACATGGAGGTCGTTCCCTGACGTTTTGATACACGTCCTATCATCCTGTCCCTGAAGAGCAGATTGAAATTTGAGAGACTCGTCAGGAAGACTCAGTGCGCGAAAAGGAGGGGTTCTGAAGTAGCATACTAAGGAATGAACAGATACTTGAAGTTCTCTGAGGCTATATATACTGTGACAATGAATAGCTCTGTAGGAAGTTCACTTGAAGAGGAATGGAGGTCTATAAGGCGGACACTCACAGAAGTTGAGGAGAAAAACATAGGAACATCGAAGGCAACTGTAAGAAACGACGAGGAAGAGAAGAAATACTTCAGTTGGTCAACGAATGAAGTACAAGAATGTTCAGGGAAGTTGAGGAATACAGAAATACAAGGCACTTCGATATGAAACAAACAAGGAATGACAATATTAATGTGGTGATAGTAAACTGCAGGAGCGTCTATAGAAAGGTCCCAGAACTGCTCTCATTAATAAACTATCACAATGCCCACATAGTACTAGGGACGGAAAGTTGGCTGAAACCAGATGTAAACAGTTATGAAATTCTAAACTCAGATTGGAATGTATACCGCAGAGACAGGCTGGACAGTGAAGGGAGAGGCTTGTTTATAGCGATAAAAAGTGCAATAGTATCAAAGGAAATTGACGGAGATCCGAAATGTGAAATAATTCGGGTGAAGGTCACGGGTAAAGCAGGCTCAAACATGGTAATTGGATGTCTCTATAGGCGCCCTGGCTCAGTAGCTGTTGTGGCAGGGAACCTGAAGGAAAATTTGGAATATTTCGAGTAGATTTCCCGACCATGTTATAGTTCAGGATGGAGATTTTAATTTACCAGATATAGACTGGGAGACTGAAACGTTTGTAACGGGTGGCAGGGACAAAGAATCCAGTGAAATTTTTTTAAGTGCATTATCTGAATACTACCTTGAGCAGTTAAACAGAGAACCGACTATATATACGAAAACAGTAACTTGTTCTCGAAAGAACAGTTACTGTTGATGACCGTGCAGCTTTTCCCTCGAATAAATGATGACTAACTGAAAACCTCAGCTGCCGACAGGTGTTGCTGATATACCTCGATATGGACAGCTGAAAATGTGTGCCCCGACCGGGACTCTAACCCGGGATCTCCTGCTTACATGACAGACGCTCTATCCATCTGAGCCACCGCGGACACAGATGAATAGCGCGACTGCAGGGACTTATCCCATCACCCGTCGGCAGTTGAGGTTTTCAGTTAGTCATCATTTATTCCAGAGAACCGAATCGTGGCGATAACAAATTAGATCTTCAAAAAAATGTTCAAATGTGTGTGAAATCTTATAGGACATAACTACTAAGGTCATCAGTCCCTAAGATTACACACTACTTAACCTAAATTATCCTAAGGACAAACACATGCACCCATGCCCGAAGGAGGACTTGAAACTCCGCCGGGACCAGCCGCACAGTCCATGACTGCAGCGCCTTAGACAAATTAGATCTTCCTCTTGACAAACAGACCCGAATTATTTGAAACAGTTAACTCAGAACAGGAATCTGCAATCATAAAGCAGTTACTGCATCGATGATTTCAGCCCTAAATAGAAACACTAAAAAAGGTAGGAAGATTTTTCTGTTTAGCAAAAGTGACAAAACACAGATTTCAGAGTACTTGACAGCTCATCACAAAAGTTTTATCTCAAGGACAGATAATGTTGAGGATCAGTGGACAAAGTTCAAAACCATTGTACAGTATGCATTAGATGAGTATGTGCCAAGCAAGATCGTAAGAGATGGAAAAGAGCCACCGTGGTACAACAATCGAGTTAGAAAACTGCTACGGAAGCAAAGGAAACTTCACAGCAAACATGAACATAGCCAAAGCCTTGCAGACAAACAAAAATTACACGAAGTGAAATGTAGTGTGAGGAGAGCTATGCGAGAGGCGTTCAATGAATTCGAAAGTAAAGTTCTATGTACTGACTTGGCAGAAAATCCTAAGAAATTTTGGCCTTATGTCAAAGCGGTAGGTGGATCAAAACAAAATGTACAGACACTCTGTGACCAAAATGGTAATGAAACAGAGGATGACAGACTAAAGGCCGAAATACTAAATGTCTTTTTCCAAAGCTGTTTCACAGAGAAAGACTGCACTGTACTCGTAGTTCCTTCTCTAGGTTGTCGCACAGATGACAAAATGGTAGATATCATAATAGATGATAGAGGGATAGAAAAACAATTAAAATCGCTCAAAAGAGGAAAGGCTGCTGGACCTGATGGGATACCAGTTCGATTTTACACAGAGTACGCGAAGGAACTTGGCCCCCATCTTGCAGCGGTGTACCGTAGGTCTCTAGAAGAGCGTAGCGTTCCAAAAGATTGGAAAAGGGCACAGGTCATCCCCGTTTTCAAGAAAGGATGTCGAACAGATGTGCAGAACTGTAGACCTATATACCTAACGTCGATCAGTTGTAGAATTTTGGAACACGTATTATGTTCGAGTATAATGACTTTTCTGGAGACTGGAAATCTACTCTGTAGGAATCAGCATGGGTTTCGAAAAAGACGATCGTGTGAAACCCAGCTCGCGCTATTCATCCACGGGAGGGCCATAGACACGGGTTCCCAGGTAGATGCCGCGTTTCTTGACTTCCGCAAGGCGTTTGATAGAGTTCCCCACAGTCGTTTAATGAGCAAAGTAAGAGCATATGGGCTATCAGACGAATTGTGTGATTGGATTGAAGATTTCCTAGATAACAGAACGCAGCATGTCATTCTCAAAGGAGAGAAGTCTTCCGAAGTAAGAGTGATTTCAGGTGTACCGCAGGGGAGTGTCGTAGGACCGTTGCTATTCACAATATATATAAATGACCTTGTGGATAACATCGGAAGTTCACTTAGGCTTTTTACGGATGTTGCTGTAATATATCGAGAGGTTGTAACGATGGAAAATTGTACTGAAATGCAGGAGGATCTGCAACGAATTGACCCATGGTGCAGGGAATGGCAACTGAATCTCAATGTAGACAAGTGTAATGTGCTGTGAATACCTAGAAAGAAAGATCCTTTATCATTTAGCTACAATATAGCAGGTCAGCAACTGGAAGCATTCAATTCCATAAATTATCTGGGAGTAGGGATTAGGAGTGATTTAAAATGGAATGACCAGATAAAATTAATCGTCGGTAAAGCAGATGCCAGACTGGGATTCACTGGAAGAATCCTAATGAAATGCAGTCCGAAAACAAAGGAAGTAGGTTACAGTACACTTTTCGCCCACTGCTTGAATACTGCTCACCAGTGTGGGATCCGTACCAGATAGGGTTGATAGAAGAGATAGAGAAGATCCAACGGAGAGCAGCGCACTTCGTTACAGGATCATTTAGTAATCGCGAAAGCGTTACGAAGATGATAAATAAACTCCAGTGGAAGACTCTGCAAGAGAGACGCTCATTAACTCGGTACGGGCTTTTGTTGAAGTTTGGAGAGCACACCTTCACCGAGGAGTCAAGCAGTATATTGCTCCCTCCTACGTGTATCTCGCGAAGAGGCCATGAGGATAAAACCACAGAGATTAGAGCCCACACAGAGGCATACCGACAATCTTTCTTTCCACGAACAATACGAGACTGGAATAGAAGGGAGGACCGCTAGAGGTACTCATGGTACCCTCCACCACAACCGTCAGGTGGCTTGCGGAATACGGATGTAGATGTAGAAAGTGCTGGAAAACTAAGGCGAAATGGCTGCCGGAGAAAAGTGAAGAAATCGAAAAAGAAATGGGTGTCGAAAGGACTGACTCGGCATTTAGAAGAAGTGCAACTGGAATTCCACTGTTAAACACAGAGAACAGAGCGGACAGATGGAAAGAGTACACTGAGGGCCTCTATGAGGGACACGGCTTACCTTTTGGATCGATAGGTAAGAGATAGGGATCCAGTATTAGAATCATAATTTAGAAGATTTTTAGAAGACTTAAAACTAAATAAGGTATAGGGGATAGATAACATTCCATCGGAAGTTTTAAAATTATTGGAGAAGTGGCAACAAAGTGACTATACACGTTGGTGTGTAGAATGTATGAGTCTGGCAGTATACCACCAGACTATCGGAAAAAATCACCCACACAATTGAGAAGATTACAAGAGCCGATAAGTGCTAGAATTATCACACAATACGTTTAACAGATGACTATGTTGTTTTTTGTATGTGTGTTGTTTTCTGTTCTGTACGGCAAGTTGTGTGCTTTAATTGTGTGAATATATGTAGATCATTAAAATGTATGTTTCGTAGGCACGTGTACATATAGTTACACATCAAATGACTCCACACACACACTAAAGTGACACCACAACTTACCGTCGGCAAAGTACACAGTCTTTTTTATTAAAATATTATTTGAAGTTTTAATGCCCGCAATATGAAACACAAAAAGAGCGGTGTGAAGCACCATACTTGCTCGTATGTTAACAAAATATCTCAGGTTCTTTCCGAGTTTCAGTTTGATTGAAATTAATACTGCTTTAATGTCATGGGTTCGCGTACAGAAATGTTAATGTGTGGCACATTTATCGCTGATCCTTTCGGAGTGAGTTAATTTCTGTGAATTTACATGGCTGCGACAAAAGATAACCATTACGCAGAAAGCACGAGAATTTCATGATAATTGCTATCAATCTTTGCAAATAAATTAAAATGACACTGAAGTTAAATAATATAATTAAAATTCAAATTTTGTAAGTTATTTCCACGGCTCTGTGCCCGTTAGTATTGCCAATATTCAAATAAAACTTTGCGGCCATGCAAATAACGGACAGCAATCAATCATAGACTCGCGCTGTATTGTGCCTTATGATATACTGTCAAAATAAGTTACTGGTTTCCTAACATGTATGGATGCTAAAGATACAGAAATAAAGGTTTCGAGAGCAAATAAACACATATATTTAACTAAAATGCAAAATAAGCACACTTACGATGTGTCTCACGTCTATCTTCATCCAAGATCAAGACCAGACTAAGTAATTTCGTAAAATCATTCGACTGTATCACAATTATTAATATTTTTAACATATAACAAAGAATAATATACATAATAAATCGATATTGGTTTTAAATACAATTACTCGGAATGGTACATGTTTTTTCTGTACATTTTACGTACGTCTGTCAATAATCGTGAAAGTCTTAATTCATTACACTGTTCGTAATTCCATATGAATAAATATTGTTCTCCAGAGAAACCAGTGCACTACGCATCCAAGTTGCTGACAAAAAGAAGGGGAAAAAATTGAGGATTGTTAGATGACGATTAGTTTGGGTTTAGGAAAGGTAAAGGCACCAGAGAGGCAATTCTGATATTGCGGTTGATAATGGAAGCAAGATTGAAGAAAAATTAAGACACATTCATAGGTTTTGTCGGCCTGGAAAAATTGTTCGACAGAGTGCAATGGTGCAAGATGTTCGGAACTCAGTGAAAAATAGCGGTAAGCTATAAGGAAAGACGGGTAACATACAATATTTACAACAACCAACAAGGAAAGGCCGATAATGAAGAGTTCGGATTAAAAAGAGTGTATGAGAGGGATATAGTTTTTGGCCCCTACTGTTCAATGTATACATCGAAGACACAATGACAGAATTTAAAGAAAGGTTCAAGAGTGGGGTATCAGTGGTAAGATTGCTAACATTAGTGAACTTGAAGAAGAATTACAGGACCTTTTGCATGGAACGAACAGTCTAATGAGCATAGGATATGAACAGAGAGAAAACTGAAAAAAGTAATGAGAAGTTGCAAAAAGGGGAACAGCGAGAAATTTAACATAAGAATTGGGTATCACGAGGTAGACGAAGTTACGGAGTTCTGCTACCTAGGCAGCAAAATAACGCATGACGGAAGGAGGAAATAAAAAGCAGACTATCACTGACAAAAAGGCATTCCTTGCCGAGAGAAGCCTACTAGCATCAAACATGGGCTTTAGTTTGAGGAAGAAATTTCTGTGAATGTGCGTTTGGTGCACAGAACTGTACGACAGAGAAATGTGGACTGTGGGAAAAACTGAACACAAGCCCGTCCCTGATTACCACTAGGACAGCCCCTTCGCCTACGGCACAATTCAGGCACAACAGTTGTTCAACATATGTCTAAGGACAAAGAAGGTCGCCAAGGCTTGCTCAGACTACATTGAAGAAGACTGACGAAAGCGGTCTTGCTATACTGCTGTATGTGCTTCTTTACTTCATCTATGGACATAAATGTGTTGCGCCCTTCACAATCTGTTTGTCGTGCAAGATAGCGCGGTATGCAGCCATACAGATACAATTTTTGCGGTCCTGTTGACAAGGCTGGTCAGTAACCTGTAAACGTGGAAAGACGAGACCACCTTCAGTCCCAGTCGATTCTACCGGCAAATTTGATGGTTGTTTTCGAAACTACTAAACGTTTAACTCATCGAATCCTGGGCGTAGGTCACTCTTATGATGTGTCTTTCAAAAAATGTTTTCTTCAAATGTTATAATGCCTGTCAGCATTATGAAATGAAGACCTGAAGATCCATTAAAATGGTCAGATATAAAGTTATATAAGCAATAAAAGTGCTATAAACAGCATCAAAGTTAAATAATGGCTTATTTGAGTTTATTTGCTGTTTCTCCAATTTGAGGAATATTTATTACTATCATTAGTTGCTAGTTATTTTTGTTGATATTGAACAGGATTTTCTTAATCAATGTGATTTTTTGTCCATTACAGATTTTTAATTTCCAAAGTCAACGAGGATATTGCTATGTGAACGGAAATATAACCCCCTCTTGAATAAATATCTACTGATCCCTATGCCCAGTTTAGTTTCCATTGTATTGATTGACTTTGAAAACTTAGATAACGTTTAATTTTAAATTTTTCGCAGTAAACTAAATATTCAAAGACGATTTTGGTTTGCTGTTGATCGTCGTGAACGGCAGTCCGCAATATTTCAATTCTGTGCCTGCCAGTCACCATGAAGATGATTGGCAGGACCCGGTCGAAATATCGTGGAATGCAGTTAACGATAACCGGCAGCCACCCCAAAATTTCTTGTGTGATGTATTCAAGTAGGTGTTGGCTGTATAGAGAAGTTGGTTTGAGTTCTTAATTTGGTTCTTTTCAAGAAGATAATTTGATGATGACTTTCTAAGAAGTCGAAACCGGCCATTGCTCCATTTGTGTGACGCTAAGATGGAAAAAGACACTACAAATTTTTTGAATTCATTGCACTTTTAAAATTTCTATTTTAATTATTTACCAACACCTTTAACCCAAAGGAGAAGTTGTCTAACATTTTTGTTACTGCTTACTTGTCTCCTATCCGTGCGAGAGTAAGATCAAGTTGTGGATAGCGAGGCCTTCCTAACGCGTTTTCAATGGGTCCTTTTCTCGTCGGTCTGTCTGTACCGTGCAGATTTTGCAGTTGGTTGTAGACTGTCTCCACGTAACCATTGCAACAGGGGATGGATGAAAGTGAAAATGGGGTAACAAGGAACGCTGTCGAATTAGAGTTCCTGCAACATGGTTGTGCCTATCAGATTGCGTAACAGCCCCTACAGGCGCAATGTGCGTAAGTTATCTGCAGCAGAAAGAGTCTGTGATAACTCAATCGAATTTTGGGTGCACCTTTGTAACGTCTGAGGCAATTTCTAACGAGCTGGAGTCTTGTAATAATTTGTCTAGACAATATACCATTTCGGTTTTGTAATACTCTGACCAAACGGGATCGCTTGATATACATCACGATTAGTCTGTTTGATTTTTATTTTGTTAGTTTAGCAGTGATTTTTGCTTTGCGTGTTTTTGGACCTTCCATTCACTCGCAACCTGGTTTTACTGATACAATACAAACAGAATTCGCATGAGAATAGAACCTGCAGTTGCGATGGACTCCGCCGGCCCGTGTGGCCGTGCGGTTCTAGGCGCTTCAGTCTGGAACCGCGTGACCGCTACGGTCGCAGGTTCGAATCCTGCCTCGGGCATGGATGTGTGTGATGTCCTTAGGTTAGTTAGGTTTAAGCAGTTCTAAGTTCTAGGGGACTGATGACCACAGATGTTAAGTCCCATATTGCTCAGAGTCATTTGAACCATTTTTTGTGTTGGACTCCAATATCATTTAGATGCACCAAATTATAACATCAGTATCAAGCCATCAGTATAATTTAAAATTACGTAAAACTTAATTCGCAAGAGACGTAGGGCTTATCTACCGCCATGGGAATGATGTCACAAGCGACTAGAATAAAAGCTGCAGTTTCAGCTGAAAGGGAGGGAGAGAGGAGGGAGAGGGGGGGGAGGGGCTACTTGGGCAGTAATAGCAGTTGTGGGGACAGCCACGCACGCTATCGACGTGTGTGTCATGCGGAAGCTTTCACAGCTAAGATGTGCGCGTGTTTTCAAGATGGCACTGTTTTGTTTTTGAAGGTTACAACACTGATGCATAGAGATAACTGAATACATCCTGACTAGCGTTGTTGTTTTTATTTTGGAAGCCAAATAAACAAACATTACGCGTGGTATTCATTCGTTATTTCTACAGTTGAAAAACGTCTCAGTCGATATATGGAGAATGTAAATGGGAAAGTTTCCAAAGTCACATCTCACATTTGTCGGAAGAATCGAAAAAGCCTCTCGTTTTGTACATAACTTATCTGTATCCGAAACCTGAGAAGGTAGTCTGATACCGCAGAATTATGCTGCCCACTTCAGTACTACAGAACATGAGACAAATTAGAAAATAAATGATTTATTAAGAATGTTCGAAGTGCCATAGCTGGAAACTGAGTGGTCCTGAGTGTCAGTAGAAAGGTTTTTGTTCCAAGTATCTTTCTACAGAGGCGCTACGTTTTATGATAATTCAGGTACAGAAATACGGCACTATTATTTTAACTAGCAGAACTGTAGTAAAAAATTCATTTCACATTTCTTTTAAATTTTTTACAAATCTCAGAACTGACTTCTGTTTGCTACACAACTCCATTCCTGGGATGAGGTGTTGAAAAGTTTACTGTAAAATTACGCTTGGTGTTGAGGAAGAATGAAATAACGTCAACACGTCTGTTCTGTAACTGATAAATTTGGCTGGTCTTCCAGGTAAAGAGCGGCACGATATAAATCTGCCTTGGTCATCCTCCTTTGAATACAATGAAATTTTTCCATTATCCTGTTTCAGAGTAAAAAGTTCTAATAGCTATTTGTAATGGACGAGTATGAGACACTTTGATCATATTGCATTTGGCGATCTTTGACGCCAGCGTTGACAACAGTGTTTCAACAGCTTCTTTAAAATAAAAAAAGTGCTTGTGTGCGTTGGAATTTCATGGTATGGTTCTACAGATCGACCACGGCAACTTAGCCCGGAAGATTTTACTGATAAAGACGCCGGCCGTGAAAGCCTACATGGAATGATTCATGGTATGGGTTCATAGCTTCTACTGATTCAAAAGTATTGTGTAAATCTTGTGGAACAAAGGCCTTGCTAACATCTCTTCGTTTCTCCATAATTGCAAAATCTCTGTCACAGCTAAAAAAGCTGTGTCCAGTCACCAATAACCAGTATCTCTCTCTTCGAACCATCCCGGGCTAAATACTCGTAGAGGGGACCGTGGCGTATGACACTTGGAACTCCATTTGGAGGCACAGCTTGGCGCAACGACCGTGCACTATCTACACTACTGG
This sequence comes from Schistocerca cancellata, assembly GCF_023864275.1. NCBI lineage: Eukaryota > Metazoa > Arthropoda > Insecta > Orthoptera > Acrididae > Schistocerca > Schistocerca cancellata. The sequence continues at coordinate 305,227,479 of NC_064627.1, read as the reverse complement.
CCATTAAAATTGCTACACCACGAAGATGACGTGCTACAGACTCGAAATTTAACCGACAGAAAGAAGATGCTGTGATATGCAAAAGATTAGCTTTTCAAAGCATTCACACAAGGTTGGCTCCGGTGGCGACACCTACAACGTGCTGACTTGAGGAAAGTTTCTAACCCAGTTGACCGGCGTTGCCTGGTGAAACGTTGTGATGCGCCGGCCGGAGTGGCCGAGCGGTCCTAGGCGCTACAGTCTGGAACCGCGCGACCGCTACGTTCGCAGGTTCGAATCCTGCCTCGGGCATGGATGTGTGTGATGTCCTTAGGTTAGTTACGTTTAAGTAGTTCCAAGTTCTAGGGGACTGATGACCTTAGAAGTTAAGTCCCATAGTGCTCAGAGCCATTTGAACCATTTTTGTTGTGATGCCTCGTGTAAGGAGGAGAAATGCGTAACCATCACGTTTCCGACTTTGATAAAGGTGGGATTGTAGCCTATCGCGATTGCGATTTATCGTATCGCGACATTGCTGCTAGCGTCAGAATATGGAATCGGTGGGTTCAGGAGGGTAATACGGAACGCCGTGCTGGATCCCAACGACCTCGTATCACTAGCAGTCGAGATGACAGGCATCTTATCCGCATGGCTGTAACGGATCGTGCAGCCACGTCTCGATCCCTGAGTCAACAGACAACTTGACGCTGCATCACAGACAGATGGTGTACTCAACAACGAACCTGGGTGCACGAATGGCAGTACATCATTTTTTCGGATGAATCCAGCATCATGATGGCCGCATCCGTGTTTGGCGACATCGCGGTGAACGCAGATTGGAAGCATGTATTCGTCATCGCCATACTGGCGTATCACCCGGCGTGATGGTATGGGGTGTCATTAGTTACACGTCTCGATCACCTCTTGTTCGCATTGACAGTACTTTGAACAGTGGACGTTACATTTCAGATGTGTCACAACCCGTGGCTCTACGCTTCATTCGATCCCTGCGAAACCCTACATTTCAGCAGGATAATACACTACCGCATGTTGCAGGTCCTGTACGGGCCTTCCTGGATACAGAACGCCGGCCGCGGTGGCCGTGCGGTTCTGGCGCTGCAGTCCGGAACCGCGGGACTGCTACGGTCGCAGGTTCGAATCCTGCCTCGGGCATGAGTGTGTGTGTGATGTCCTTAGGTTAGTTAGGTTTAAGTAGTTCTAAGTTCTAGGGGACTTATGACCTAAGATGTTGAGTCCCATAGTGCTCAGAGCCATTTGAACCATTTTTGATACAGAAAATGTTCGACTGCTGCCCTGGCCAGCACATTCTCCAGATCTCTCACCAACTGAAAACGTCTGGTCAATAGTGACCGAGCAACTGGCTCGTCAGAATACGCCAGTCACTACTCTTGATGAACTGTGGTATCGTGTTGAAGCTGCATGGGCAGCTGTACCTGTACACGCCATTGGCTCTGTTTGAGTCACTGCCCAGGCGTATCAAGGCCGTTATTACGGCCAGAGGTGGTTGTTCTGGGTACTGATTTCTCAGGATCTATGCACCCAAATTGCGTGTAAAATGTATACATGTCAGTTCTAGTATAATACATTTGTCCAATGAATACCCGTTTATCATCTACGTTTCTTCTCTGTGGCGCAATTTTAATTGTCAGCTGTGTATTAGGTCTCTTTATTCTAACTTGAACAAGATGAAATTCTTTGAAACAATCAATGCCCACAGAACTGTCTATGTATATTTGTTACTGTCACTGAACACTAACATATCACTTGATGCAGTACAGAGTAACAGTATCTTCTTTCAACGTACAACATATAACTCTCGCGCTGCTAGATCTGTAGATCGGCGATGACTGCAGACTGGGCCGTGCAACACTCCGCTCTAACATAAGACAGCATGCTGCTGCGGTGGCGTATAGAAACTCTTGAGGGCGTATCTGCGCCGACGTCTCTCAAAATGGTTCAAATGGCTCTGAGCACTATGAGACTTAACATCTGAGGTCATCAGTCCCCTAGATTTAGAACCACATAAACCTAACTACCCGAAGGACATCACACACATCCATGCCCGAGGCAGGATTCGAACCTGCGAACGTAGCAGCAGTGCGGTTGCGGACTGAAGCGCCTAGAACCTCTCGGCCACAACGTCTCTCACTCGTTGCTATGCTTAGTTGTGTTTCCGTCGTGAGGTACCAACTTCTTCTTGTGCCTCGTTCTTCGGACGACACCAGAGAGGAAAAAAAAGGACTGAGAACTTTTTTCATTTCCACTCTTGATATGAAACCGTGGACCTGCAATCCTGGACCGCTAGACACCATATATCCACAAGAGTTCGGATTCTGAATTACACTCCTGGAAATGGAAAAAAGAACACATTGACACCGGTGTGTCAGACCCACCATACTTGCTCCGGACACTGCGAGAGGGCTGTACAAGCAATGATCACACGCACGGCACAGCGGACACACCAGGAACCGCGGTGTTGGCCGTCGAATGGCGCTAGCTGCGCAGCATTTGTGCACCGCCGCCGTCAGTTTCAGCCAGTTTGCCGTGGCATACGGAGCTCCATCGCAGTCTTTAACACTGGTAGCATGCCGCGACAGCGTGGACGTGAACCGTATGTGCAGTTGACGGACTTTGAGCGAGGGCATATAGTGGGCATGCGGGAGGCCGGGTGGACGTACCGCCGAATTGCTCAACACGTGGGGCGTGAGGTCTCCACAGTACATCGATGTTGTCGCCAGTGGTCGGCGGAAGGTGCACGTGCCCGTCGACCTGGGGCCGGACCGCAGCGACGCACGGATGCACGCCAAGACCGTAGGATCCTACGCAGTGCCGTAGGGGACCGCACCGCCACTTCCCAGCAAATTAGGGACACTGTTGCTCCTGGGGTATCGGCGAGGACCATTCGCAACCGTCTCCATGAAGCTGGGCTACGGTCCCGCACACCGTTAGGCCGTCTTCCGCTCACGCCCCAACATCGTGCAGCCCGCCTCCAGTGGTGTCGCGACAGGCGTGAATGGAGGGACGAATGGAGACGTGTCGTCTTCAGCGATGAGAGTCGCTTCTGCCTTGGTGCCAATGATGGTCGTATGCGTGTTTGGCGCCGTGCAGGTGAGCGCCACAATCAGGACTGCATACGACCGAGGCACACAGGGCCAACACCCGGCATCATGGTGTGGGGAGCGATCTCCTACACTGGCCGTACACCACTGGTGATCGTCGAGGGGACACTGAATAGTGCACGGTACATCCAAACCGTCATCGAACCCATCGTTCTACCATTCCTAGACCGGCAAGGGAACTTGCTGTTCCAACAGGACAATGCACGTCCGCATGTATCCCGTGCCACCCAACGTGCTCTAGAAGGTGTAAGTCAACTACCCTGGCCAGCAAGATCTCCGGATCTGTCCCCCATTGAGCATGTTTGGGACTGGATGAAGCGTCGTCTCACGCGGTCTGCACGTCCAGCACGAACGCTGGTCCAACTGAGGCGCCAGGTGGAAATGGCATGGCAAGCCGTTCCACAGGACTTCATCCAGCATCTCTACGATCGTCTCCATGGGAGAATAGCAGCCTGCATTGCTGCGAAAGGTGGATATACACTGTACTAGTGCCGACATTGTGCATGCTCTGTTGCCTATGTCTATGTGCCTGTGGTTCTGTCAGTGTTATCATGTGATGTATCTGACCCCAGGAATGTGTCAATAAAGTTTCCCCTTCACGGTGTTCTTATTTCAATTTCCAGGAGTGTATTAGTGAGGGCTCGTATTTATTCCACGCAGAGTAAACTGTAAGTACATCTCAACACATCAGACATTTCATTTGATTCAGGGACACATGTTTCTCCTCTGTTCCCTCGCTTTTTGAGTGCCTTCCTTTAGGCGTAAACAGTTCGTGTCTTAGCTACAGGCCCTTGTTTGCGTACTGGGACGACAAGTAAAGCTCGGGAAGTGCGGCTGGTGGCGAATCGATGGTAAGCGTGTCGCTCGTCAAATATTCATGGGCAGCCGAGCCGTAGCGGACAAATACTCCTATGGCGAGAGGTCGGGGGCGGCGGTGGCGGTGGCGGTGGTCGTTAGCGGCAGCGGCCTTGGCCCACCGCCGCTGTGTTGCGCGGCCTTGCCACTTGTGGACTGCCACCGGCTGCCACGAGCCCTCGCTACGCGAGAGGGCCGCGGCAGTCGTAAGAGGCGGCCAGGTCAGAGCAAAGCGGTCGCCACGCGGGACGAGCTAGCTGATGCTGACGCGGCACTCTGTGAGTTAGTGACGTCACTTACTGCGATTCGATGCCTGTGAGAAAGACAGGCCGCGGCGCGTACGTCACTAAGGTAGGCCTGCGCTCGCTCACTCGCTCACGTCAGCAGATAAACTACGTTTCTACACCTGTTAACTCGTAGCTAGGCACGTACGTACAACCGCAAACTGAAACTACTTCTGGGATCCGCTATTATGTAACCTTACTGTTATTAGTCCTATAATGATCGGATGTCATAGGCCTACTTTTAGTTTGTTAACGCTGTACTGGCGTACAATGAAATAAAATCATTCTACAATGATTATCAGTTGCATAAGGCATCACTTCTTGTATGTAATGAGTACTCCAGAATGAGATTTTCACTCTGCAACGCAGTGTGCGCTGATATGAAACTTCCTGGCAGATTAAAACTGTGTGCCGGACCGAAACTCGAACTCGCGACAGCTGCCTTTCGCGGGCAAGTGCTCTACCAACTGAGCTACCCAAGCACGACTCATGACCCGTCCTCACAGTTTTACTTCAGTCAGTATCTCGTCTCCTATCTTCGAAACTTTACAGAAGCTCTCCTGCGAATCTTGTAGAACTAGCACTCCTGAAAGAAAGGATAATTGCGGAGACATGGCTTAGCCACAGCCTAGGGACTGTTTCCAGAATGAGATTTTCACTCTGCAGCGGAGTGTGCGCTGATACGAAACTTCCATGCAGATTAAAACTGTTTGCCGGACCGAAAGGCAATGGTTCCGAGTTCGAGTCTCGCTCCGGCACACAGTTTTAATCTGCCAGGAAGTTTTGTAATGAGTACTGTTCAGCAGAAGAGACTAAATGCTACAAACAAGCCGTTATACCATTTACATCCAGTATTGATGGCTTGGCTGGTTCAAATGGCTCTGAGCACTATGCGACTTAACTTCTAAGGTCATCAGTCCCCTAGAACTTAGAATTAATTAAACCTAACTAATCTAAGGACATCACACACATCCATGTCCGAGGCAGGATTCGAACCTGCGACCGTAGCGGTCGCTCGGCCCCAGACTGTAGCGCCTAGAACCGCACGGCCACACCGGCCGGCGAGTATTGATCTTAAATTAATTTTTGTTGTAGTACTGCTAATCCGTAATACTTCATAATAGCAGATTCCAGTTTGTTGTTTGTTGTGGTCTTCAGTCCTGAGACTGGTTTGATGCAGCTCTCCATGCTACTCTATCCTGTGCAAGCTGCTTCATCTCCCAGTACCTACTGCAACCTACATCCTTCTGAATCTGCTTAGTGTATTCATCTCTTGGTCTCCCTCTACGATTTTTACCCTCCACGCTGCCCTCCAATACTAAATTGGTGATCCCTTGATTCCTCCGAACATGTCCTACCAACCGATCCCTTCTTCTGGTCAAGTTGTGCCACAAACTTCTCTTCTCCCCAATCCTATTCAATACTTCCTCATTAGTTATGTGATCTACCCATCTAATCTTCAGCATTCTTCTGTAGCACCACATTTCGAGAGCTTCTATTCTCTTCTTGTCCAAACTATTTATCGTCCATGTTTCACTTCCATACATGGCTACACTCGATACAAATACTTTCAGAAACGACTTCCTGACATTTAAATCTATACTCGATGTTAACAAATTTCTCTTCTTCAGAAACGCTTTCCTTGCCTTTGCCAGTCTACATTTTATATCCTCTCTACTTCGACCATCGTCAGTTATTTTGCTCCCCAAATAGCAAAACTCCTTTACTACTTTAAGTGTCTCATTTCCTAATCTAATTCCCTCAGCATCACCCGACTTAATTCGACTACATTCCACTATCCTCGTTTTGGTCTTGTTGATGTTCATCTTATATCCTCCTTTCAAGACACTGTCCATTCCATTCAACTGCTCTTCCAAGTCCTGTGCTGTCTCTGACAGAATTACAATGTCATCGGCGAACCTCAAAGTTTTTATTTCTTCTCCATGGATTTTAATACCTACTCCGAATATTTCTTTAGTTTCCTTTACTGCTTGCTCAATATACAGATTGAATAACATCGGGGAGAGGCTACAACCCTGTCTTACTCCCTTCCCAACCACTGCTTCCCTTTCATGTCCCTCGACTCTTATAACTGCCATCTGGTTTCTGTACAAATTGTAAATACCTTTCGCTTCCTGTATTTTACCCCTGCCACCTTTAGAATTTGAAAGAGAGTATTCCAGTCAACATTGTCAAAAGCTTTCCAGTGGAAGATGCAATTCTCGTTAGTACTTACACGCCCAACATTTTGTCTGCTGAGCTGAGCGAGCGAGCGAGTTCAGGACTACCTTCGTGACGTACGCGCCGCGGCCTGTATTTCTCGTTGGCCTCGCTGCGATTTCACGCTGAGCAGCCATTTCGTAACGTGAAACACGAAGTAAGTTCTGTTATATTTCTGCAACGTGCCATGTAAAGTAGAACCAATAAGAGGCAAGAAGGCTTTCCAAGCCACAAGCAGAACTTACGAGACGCTATGCTGTATTTGTCGCGTTCAACTGATACCCATGTTTGGGTGGAGTTTTATGTTATAGCTTATAGCCTCTGAATACATGCTCACCAGCACAGTGACGCCGGCCGAGGTGGCCGAGCGGTTCTAGGCGCTACAGTCTGGAACCGCGCGACCACTACGGTCGCAGGTTCGAATCCTGCCTCGGGCGTGGATGTGTGTGATGTCCTTAGGTTAGTTAGGTTTAAGTAGTTCTAAGTTCTAGGGGACTGATGACCTCAGATGTTAAGTCCCATAGTGCACAGAGCCATTTGAACCACAGTGAATTTCTCGAGAAGGCGTCGGTACAGGCAGGATTTGTTGAAACAAAATGAAGGGAAACGTCATACTGGTGGTCAAGGAATTTTCGTATTTAGTTATTTTCGTATTATAGCTCCCGTGTTAATGAAAGTACGCCGTTTTAGGACAAAGGTACAGGGAAAATTCATCAAATATGTGTCGTTTTTACTTTTATAGGAGTTGGAAAACGTAACTAAATTTATAATATCCTGTACAAACGTTATGCATCGGAACTACTTGTAATAATTACTCAGAAACGTTGAAATGCGTGCCACAAGCATGAAAAACATAAATAATTGAGGTACGCCTCCAATGTCTGCTCTCTCATCACAGCCAATGGAAAAAGCTACGAAATCAAATGATTTCGCTTTGATCTAAATACTTGTCGGCCATATCAATAACGCTTTCCGTCACTGTATTTTCAGACAAAGTAATCGCTTGAAAAGCCTGATTATTTCCTGGACAAACAATTTCTACAATTTTTATTAAACAGTCTTTTATGAAAGCATCTTCAGTAAAAGGTTTCGAGTGTTTAACTATCTCCGAGAAGACTAATTTGTGTGGACCGCCACTTCACTCTACTGTGGTATTGGTTTAAGAATTAACCGTTGTTTCTTCAATCACAACGAGCTCTTTCAACTTTTCGTATCTTATGAAGCCCTCGCATAGCGACGACTAATGTTGTTTAGTTTTGGTACACTAATAACAGGATTGCCTATCAAGCAGGTTATTTTATTATTTACTTTTCAGCGAAAGAACTACCATTCCCAGTTTTCTTGGAAGTTTCAGTGATCATTTGCAATTGCAATTTGCAAATTGTTAAAACAACAGAACATTACAATAAAAGTCAATATAATTGTTGAAAAAAAACTTACCGAATACTGCACAATTGCACACATTGATAACCGTTTTCCAAAGAGAAATATAAGCTCATTGTACAAACCCAACAAGTAAATTCGTACAAGACTAACGTCTATCGACGTAGTTCAAAAATGGTTCAAATGGCTCTGAGCACTATGGGACTTAACATCTCAGGTCATCTTAAACCTAACTAACCTAAGGACATCACACACATCCATGCCCGAGGCAGGATTCGAACCTGCGACCGTAGCGGTCGCGCGGTTCCAGACTGAAGCGCCTAGAACCGCTCGACCACCAGGGGCCGGCTCGACGTAGTTGTGTGATTGGGCGAGGAACAAATAAAATTCGACCTCTGCGGGGTCTAACAGGATGAGAGGGGGGGGGAGTGTTTATCTTTTTATCCTGCAGTGCTACCAATTCAGGCGCCACAAACCATCAGCAGCTATGGTAGAAGTGGCACAGGGATGCAACAATGTTCCGTGAAAGCGTATTACAGGGACATTCATGTTGAAATATGTTACTGATTTTTGGTGACATATATGACCCCGATGGACCAGGAATAGCTACATCGCTAATTGCTGCATTAATATTGGACATCCGTCTCCCGAGCAGCTACAATACCACATGTGTTTGAACGCTGCTTTTGGCAGCATTGGAAAACGCCGTAATCACGAAGGCTGCTGACTTGTACTTATATGTCGAGCAGACCTAGGGAGCAAAGTGACACGGCTACAGCCACAAACAGTATCGACAAATACTACGGTCGAGATCAACCTATTGTTTGTGCTTGAATGCGCAGCAGTGCACTCTTCTGTTTTTCAAAGCAAACACTGTTGCTCCACGGACCCGACTAGAGCAAATGCCGAAGGAGGAGCCTGCAAAACACCAGACTGGAATTTCCTTTTATACTCTGTGGGTCTGTTAAGTGGTGGTCGCCTACCAAAATATTCACTTCTAGTCGAGTTTGGTGCGAGTGCTCGTAAGGTGACACGTTATTTACCTACCGTTATATTGGCGGAGAGGGGCGCGAGTTCGGCACTCTTGACATAGACAATAGTTTATTCATTGGCGACTCCATGGAGTGCTATGTGCACAACGACCATATACGTGAAATTAGAAGGAAGGTCAGCGCTGACCGTAATATTGATGGTTTATTGATAGCAAAATCGATTTTCAGTCACATAGTGAACATCTTGAGTGCTGTGGTGTACAAATTAAACTCTGATACGGAATAATAATATTGTGATCGTTTCTTAGCTTTGATTACTGATAGTAACTTGATACCAGTGCCTACGAGTTTAATTTGTACACCACGGCACTGAAGATGATCACTATGTGATTGAAAATCGATTTTGCTATCAATAAACCATCAATATTACGGCCAACGCTGACCTCCCTTCTAATAGACAATAGTATTTATCTCGTTCTGTTTTCGAGTCTCATGGGAAAGGGAATGACCAGCAGTGGTCCAAGTTACCCTCCACTGTATTGTGGCTTTCAGAGTAATATGTAGATGTAGTTTTAGAGGCAGACCCGATAACTTGGTCGACCTCGTACTAAACATGCAGAGAAGCTAGGTACATTCCAATATTAGTTAAGTGTGTGTGCCCATCTCGGACAACAGGTAAGAGAAATGAAGTGAATACGGCACTTAATTGTATCTTTAGAATCAACTACGCACGTCGTCGTAATAGAAGTATTTATCAGTTGTAGCATAAGTTTTAATAGTGACGAGTAAATAGCTCACTAGGGTCTCCGAGAGGAGTAAGTTGTTTGGCGGCATGGTGTCATGGAGAAAAAGCTACAATCAACATAAGCTCGCTCCGTATGACACCATCAAGCGACCTGGAATACAATCCAGCACACTGAAGCATAGTTCGGTGCTCTTCTTTCCGGCAAAATTGCGATGGAGGAAAATTTATTCAACTAGCAGGATTTCAGTCCGTTACTACCGGGTCGAAAGCCATCAGAATAGTCTGCGTTAAAGACTTCCTTTTTATTGAGATGTATAATAGCTTTATAAAGGAAGTATGGTATGAAGAAATCGTGTGGTGTATTAAAAGGAAGAAATTCAGTACCAGCTGAAAAGGCTTACTAGTTTTAATAAAGGAAGTAATGCATTGCTCGTTACGAGCAACTACATTGCTCTTCTGATTACTCATAACGGAAGCGTCAGAAAACTTTTTAGAGAGCGTTCTTCTGGCAGACTATCTACTTGGAGTTTAATTTCAGGAACTACTCTCTAAGCCACAGATGCATATTAAGTTACTTAATGGACTTTTCATTTGGAGAGTCAGGGACTAGCGGCGACATTAAAGCAGTGAATGATGACTTCATAGAATGGATTTATTATTACATTTAAAACAAGGAGACTGCTCTATGTCATTTCTCTGTAATGCTCAAAATTTACCTCACAGTCAAATTTTAACTGCCACTTGATTGTTTATCTGTTTGAATTCAGAACGTGCATACACTGTTCGTGATTAAATAGTTCTATCGACGCGAAGATATTGTATTTTGAATGTAATTTATGATGAATTTTTTTAAATTTTTTTCTCGATTATTGTTGCGGTTACTTAACCTTTTCAGTCACGGAAATACAATTAAACACGACAAAATTTAACTATTAAGTATGGAAGAAAGGTCGATGGTACATAAAAGTTAAATTTTTTTTGGTGTTTATTTTATTATTGCTGCTTCTGACGAGATGTAGTGCAACTTTGCTGACCATGCACTGTTGACGGTGTTGATGATCAAGATAGTGGTGGTGTTCCATTACTGCTGGTGCTGACGAGATCGCTTTGGAGAGAGAAAAACGAAGCTGATGATGTTTGGTTTGTGGGGCGCTCAACTGCGCGGTTATCAGCGCCCGTACAATTTCCCAACCTTTGCTCAGTCCAATTTCGCCACTTTCCTGGATGATGATGATGAAATGAGGAGGACAACACAAACACCCAGTCATCTCGAGGCAGGTGAAAATCCCTGACCCCGCCGGGAATCGAACCCGGGACCCCGTGCTCGGGAAGCGAGAACGCTACCGCGAGACCACGAGCGGCGGACAAAACGAAGCTGATCAGTGCTAGGAAATCAGATCCCTACATCAAGCGTTGCTCCTGCATTTCGTTGCAAAGTTTGGCATCGGGTCGCCCCTTCACACGACAGCATCACCGCCGAATAGTCTCATATAGCTTCCAACTGTAACCGCTACATACACTCTAAGACAAAAGAAAAGGACACACGACGAAGGAATTATCCAAATGGGAAGGAAATCGGTAGGTGTGATGTTGATGTACAGGAGCAGACAAACAAATGATTACAATTTCAGAAAAATATTGGACAAGTTTTTCAAGAGATAGACATATTTTAGCAAAATAATCCCCGCCCACACATGGTTATGACTTACTTAGTTTGCGGAACTTGTTCCTTTGAATAAATCATCGAATTTTTCAGTAATTGTAATCATTTGTTTGTCCGTAAATGTACATAAAGTCTACCGATTTCCGTCCAATTTCGATAATTTCTTCGTGGTGCATCGTTTGCTTTGGCTTAGAGTGTATATAACGTCCGTACAAGATGGACTAGAGGTGTGCGCGCACGTAGTCCCTTTATGCTTTGTGATGTGTTTCCAAAAATTTTCAAAGTCTGTTTTACATGAGATTGTTACAAACCCCTTAAATTTTCGCAAATTGTTTTCCCGTTATGTTCCAAAAATGCTTACGCATGTCCGCAAAACGAAGTGACTTTGTAGCGATTTGACATTTCAATCCAATACAGTGATCAGGGAGGTGTATTGTTAAACATATTTGTGACAGTTGAAGCCTGAGTTTTTCATATCGCTCCAGAATCAAAACTCCAGTCGATGCAGTGAAGCAACTCACTACCCCACAAAAAAAAAAAAAAAAAAAAATCAAATCAACGTTGACAGCACGAAAAAACCATGTTCACTGTGTTCTGGGACAGACTGGGTACACAGTTTTTTGAGTTCCATCCCAGAAGCGAAACCGTCAATGCGGCACAATACTGTGAAACGTTGAGAAAAATTGGGGCTGCATTTCAAAGCAAAAGGCCTGGAACGCTTAGTCAAGACATTCTGCTGCTTCATGACAACGCACAATTCGGTTGGGAGCAGTTCGATCATCCTACTACTATTTGTTCTTGAACTTGAAGCTTCGGTTTGGAGGAAGACGTTTTGACTACGCAAAAAACGGTGTTCAGCGTTGCCTGTCTTCACTGGCAGCGTCTTTCTGTAAAGGGGGCACAGAACATTTGGTTCCCACTAAGACCAATGTCTGACCAATACCGGCAACTATACAAGAAAATAAATTTTGGTTTAAAAAATAACTTTCTTATGAGCTTTTTCTTAAACGGTACTTACTTTCCGGACATGCTTCGTACAATCAGTGTGACCATTCAGTCCAATAAATAACTGCCATTGACGAATGACAACACGGGTGAGCTTTTGACAAAACTTCTTAACATCTTTCATCAGATCGATCCAAATGTTTTGAAGCCGGCTGCTGTGACCGAGTGGGTCTAGGCGCTTCAGTCCGGAACCGCGCGACTGCTACGCTGTCAGGTTCGAATCCTGCCTCGGGCATGGATGTGTGTGATGTCCTTAGGTTAGCTAGGTTTAAGTAGTTCTACGTCCAGGGGACTGATGACCTCAGATGTTAAGTCCCATAGTGCCTAGAGCTGTTCGAATTTGTTGAAAGATTCTCGTATCGCTCTGTTCTTTTTCGATTCGTTCAGCGTTTCTCGTCTACAAGGCTCTGAATTCAGATCGGTGATGAAACTTTCGAACACAGCGTATCTTTTCCATGTGTCGCAATCTTCCTCGGACAAAGTATCTCAAAATTTTAAGGCCTTTATTAGATTTTGGTACAAAGCTCGTGTGCTGCCGAGTGCAAGTGTAGGAAAACGCTGTTCAGAAACCCTGGGAGTCCGTGTCTCCTATCGGCTGGTAGCGAGTGCGGGTGAACAGCGAGGGCTACGCCCAGCCTCATTCACATGAGCGGAGCTCGGCCGTAACTCCAGCTGTTGCAACTGTGGCTGACGTACCGAGTGCCCGGGAGTACGAGCTTATCGATCACCACGCGGACGCCCCGCTGGCCGCTTCCCACATTATCACAACCGGCTGCAGCTCCATAGTGCCCATCTCAGCCTGCGCTCTACTGGAAGCCGCAGCAGGCGGTCGAAGAGGCAACTGTGCCGACATTTTATGTGTCGGAAATACACTACCCAAAAAAAATTAGTACACCTCGCCAGACGACGTCGATTTTGATCCTATGACAGCGTATGCCACCTGGAGAATAGTACAATCACGCTCATAAATTAAGGATAATACTGATACATAGTGAAACAACTCTCTGGTGGGAGGTTTGCGGGTTTAAATTACCTGGGGCTATGATCATGCGGTGCATTTGACCTGCGGTCGTCGCACTGTTACGCCGGCTGCAGTCCACATACGCAGAGATTTGTTGGTGTCTGTCAGAGTACGGTGCAGCGAGTCAGTGTGCAGACGTTTTCAGACGTGCTAATGGTGACTGGGTGTTGAAAATGGCTCAAAGAACACATATTGATAACGTTATGAAGGGTAGAATACTAGGGCGACTGGAGGCTGATCAAACACAGCAGGTCGTAGCACGGGCCCTCCGTGTGCCACAAAGTGTGATCTCAAGATTATGGCAACGATTCCAGCAGACAGCAAACGTGTCCAGGCGTTACAGTACGGGAAGTCCACAATTTACAACACCACGAGAAGACCGATATCTCACCATCATTTCCCGCAGACAGCCACGGAGTACTGCAGGTAGCCTTGCTCGGGACTTTATTGCAGCCACTGGAACAGTTATCTCCAGACACACATACAGAGGACAGAACAGACATGGTTTATTCGCCCGGAGACCTGCAAGGTACATTCCACTGACCCCTGGTCACAGAAGAGCCCGCTAAGCCTGGTGTCAAGAACACAGTACATGGGCATTGGAACAGTGGTCCCAGGTTATGTTCGCGCACGAGTCCAGGTATAGCCTGAACAGTGATTCTCGCCGGGTTTTCATCTGGCGTGAACCATGAACCAGATACCAACCCTGTAATGTCCTTGAAAGGGACCTGTACGGAGGTCGTGATTTGATGGTGTGGTGTGTGGGATTATGACTGGTGCACGTACACCTCTGCATGTCTTTGACAGAGGAACTGTAACAGGTCAGGTGTATCGGGACGTCATTTTGCACCAGTCTGTCCACCTTTTCAGAGGTGCAGTGGTTCCCACCTTCCTCCTGATGGATGATAACGCGCGGACTCACCGAGCTACCATCGTGGAGGAGTACCTTGAAGCAGAAGATATCAGGCGAATGGAATGGCCTGCCAGTTCTCCAGACCTAAAACCCATCGAGCACGTCTGGGATGCTCTCGGTCGACGCATCGCTGCACGTCTTCAAACCTCTACGACACTTCAGGAGCTCCTTCAGGCACTGGTGCAAGAATGGGAGGCTGTACCCCAGCAGCTACTCGACCACCTGATCCAGAGTATGCCAACCCGTTGTGTGGCCTGTGTACGTGTGCATGGTGATCATATCCCATATTGTTGTCAGGGTACCTGCGCAGGAAACAGTGGCGTTTTGTAGCACATGTGTTTCGGGACGGTTTTCTCAATTTATCACCAATACCGTGGACTTACAGATCTGTGTCGTGAGTGTTTCCTATGTGCCTATGCTATTAGCGCCAGTTTTATGAAGTGCCACGTCGTGAGGCACCACGTTCTGCAATTATCCTTACTTTATGAGCATGAGTGTAGGTGTACTGGTAATGGTTTCAGTGTGGTCGCCGGCCGGGGTGGCCGAGCGGTTCTAGGCGCTACAGTCCGGAACCGCGCGACTGATACGGTCGTAGGTTCGAATCCTGCCTCGGGCATGGATGTGTGTGGTGTCCTTAGGTTAGTTAAGTTTAAGTAGTTCTAAGTTCTAGGGGACTGATGACCTCAGAAGTTGTCCCATAGTGCTCAGAGCCATTTGAACCATTTTTTTCAGTGTGGTCAACCACCAGACGGCATAGTGGCGTAGCTACCAGGGCGCCATCTGAGTCTACCATTTAATAGAGAATGCTCACAGCCAGAAAGCTCATTGTGGTGCAGATGTGTGAAACTAGCAGGCAACTATACCACTGAAATGTATTCATGTTTTCTACAGCCAACTGAGTGAGTCTGAAATGGGTGAAATTGTGGCCTTGCGAATAGCGGGATGGTCCTTTCGGAGGATTGCCACACAAGTTGGACATGCTGGGTAAGTTGTGCAACGATGCTGGTTTCAGTGGTCATGTGATGCGATGATAGCAGGTTCTGTCTGTACACAAGGGATTGTCGTTTGCGCGTACGACATAGACCTGATGAGTGCTGTCTCGTGGAGTGCATCTGTCCCAGACAAACTGGTCCCAAGAAAGGCCTTATGGTCTGAATTGTGGTAAGCTACCAATTCAACTTTGCTTTCTGGAGGTAACGCTAACCACCGGTCGGGTCGTGTAGAATGTTGTTAGACTCGCCCTTTTGTCGTTCTTGCAACAGGAAGGTGATGTATTGTCCCAACAAGATAATGCTCGCCCAAAGATTACATATGAAACTCAGTGCGCTCTGCAAGACGTCCAGCGACTTCGTGGCCAGCAGGATCTCCGAACTTGTCTCCGATCGAGCATGTGTGGGATATGATAGGACAAGAGGTGGCTCTTGGGACTCATCAGCCAACAGCTGCCACAGAACTAAGTGAAAAGGTCGATTAGGCGTAGAATTACGTATTCCGGGGCAGGATTGGCCACCAGTACGATCGACTGGATGCCAGAGTAAGCGCCTGAATTGCTGCCCGTGAAGGCTACACAACGTACTCAATGGGTGTTTCAGCATGGGTCGATACCTGGTACCTCAGAGCCGCTCTTGCTAGTGACCTCTAAATGTCATCATTTCATGTACTCCACATGCGCTGCTGCAAACATTAACTCTTGAGGGAATTGGAAGTCTCTAAAAGTTGTACTAATATTTTTTCCCGTACTGTATCTGTAACCTTCCCACTATCCGACTATACAGGAAATATTACATTTAGAGTATTTCACCTGCATCTACAAAGACAGTACCAGTACATTCCAACGCGTTGAAGCTGCAACAGACTAAGTTTCTGCAGTATGATTATTTGAAAAATTTTGTAATGCAATGCTTACTGTTCGAATATAGTATTATTCATGTGCCGCGTCGTACACACACATCTATTAAACATACTGAAGAGCCAAAGAAACTTGTACACCTGCCTAAGAGGGTATCATGTACAGCACCCGCGAGCACGCAGAAGTGCCGCAACACGACGTGGCATGGACACGAATAACGTCTGAAGTAGTGCTGTGAATCCTGCAGGACTGTCTATAAATCCGTAAGAGTATGAGGCAGTGGAGACCTCTTCTGAACTGCACGTTGCAAGGCATCCCAGATATGCTCAATAATGTTCATATCTGGGGAGTTTGGTGGCCAGCAGAAGTGTTTAAACTCAGAAGAGTGTTCCTCGAGCCACTCTATAGCATATCTGGACATGTGGGATGTCGCATTGTCCTGCTGGAATTGCCCAAGTCCGTCGGAATGCACAGTGGACATGAATGGATGCAGGTGATCAGACAGCATGCTTACGTACGTGTCACCTCACAGAGTCGTATCTAGACGTACCAGGGGTCCCAAAACACTCCAACTGCACACGTCCCACACCATTACAGAGCCTCCAGCAACATGAACAATCCCCTGCTGACATGCACCGTTCATAGATTTATCTACATCTACATCTATACTCCGCGAGCCACCTTACGGTGTGTGGCGGAGGGTACTTATTGTACCACTATCTGATCCCCCCTTCCCTGTTCCATTCACGAATTGTGCGTGGGAAGAACGATTGCTTGTAAGTCTCCGTATTTGCTCTAATTTCTCGGATCTTTTCGTTGTGATCATTACGCGAGATATATGTGGGCGGTAGTAATATGTTGCCCATCTCTTCCCGGAATGTGCTCTCTCGTAATTTCGATAATAAACCTCTCCGTATTGCGTAACGCCTTTCTTGAAGTGTCCGCCACTGGAGCTTGTTCAGCATCTCCGTAACGCTCTCGCGCTGACTAAATGTCCCCATGACGAATCGCGCTGCTTTTCGCTGGATCATGTCTATCTCTTCTATTAATCCAACCTGGTAAGGGTCCCATACTGATGAGCAATACTCAAGAATCGGACGAACAAGCGTTTTGTAAGCTACTTCTTTCGTCGATGAGTCACATTTTCTTAGAATTCTTCCTATGAATCTCAACCTGGCGCCTGCTTTTCACACTATTTGTTTTATGTGATCATTCCACTTCAGATCGCTCCGGATAGTAACTCCTAAGTATTTTACGGTCGTTACCGCTTCCAATGATTTACCACCTATGGCATAATCGTACTGGAATGGATTTCTGCCCCTATGTATGCGCATTATATTACATTTATCTACGTTTAGGGAAAGCTGCCAGCTGTCGCACCATGCATTAATCCTCTGCAGGTCTTCCTGGAGTACGTACGAGTCTTCTGATGTTGCTACTTTCTTGTAGACAACCGTGTCATCTGCAAATAGCCTCACGGAGCTACCGATGTTGTCAACTAAGTCATTTATGTATATTGTAAACAATAAAGGTCCTATCACGCTTCCTTGCGGTACTCCCGAAATTACCTCTACATCTGCAGATTTTGAACCGTTAAGAATGACATGTTGTGTTCTTTCTTCTAGGAAATCCTGAATCCAATCACAAACCTGGTCCGATATTCCGTAAGCTCGTATTTTTTTCACTAAACGTAAGTGCGGAACCGTATCAAATGCCTTCCTGAAGTCCAGGAATACGGCATCAATCTGCTCGCCAGTGTCTACGGCACTGTGAATTTCTTGGGCAAATAGGGCGAGCTGAGTTTCACATGATCTCTGTTTGCGGAATCCATGTTGGTTATGATGAAGGAGATTCGTATTATCTAAGAACGTCATAATACGAGAACACAAAACATGTTCCATTATTCTACAACAGATTGACGTAAGCGAAATAGGCCTATAATTATTCGCATCTGATTTATGACCCTTCTTGAAAATGGGAACGACCTGCGCTTTCTTCCAGTCGCTAGGTACTTTACGTTCTTCCAGCGATCTACGATAAATTGCTGATAGAAAGGGGGCAAGTTCTTTAGCATAATCACTGTAGAATCTTAAGGGTATCTCGTCTGGTCCGGATGCTTTTCCGCTACTAAGTGATAGCAGTTGTTTTTCAATTCCGATATCGTTTATTTCAATATTTTCCATTTTGGCGTCCGTGCGACGGCTGAAGTCAGGGACCGTGTTACGATTTTCCGCAGTGAAACAGTTTCGGAACACTGAATTCAGTATTTCTGCCTTTCTTCGGTCGTCCTCTGTTTCGGTGCCATCGTGGTCAACGAGTGACTGAATAGGGGATTTAGATCCGCTTACCGATTTTACATATGACCAAAACTTTTTAGGGTTCTTGTTTAGATTGTTTGCCAATGTTTTATGTTCGAATTCGTTGAATGCTTCTCTCATTGCTCTCTTTACGCTCTTTTTCGCTTCGTTCAGCTTTTCCTTATCAGCTATGATTCGACTACTCTTAAACCTATGATGAAGCTTTCTTTGTTTCCGTAGTACCTTTCGTACATGATTGTTATACCACGGTGGATCTTTCCCCTCGCTTTGGACCTTAGTCGGTACGAACTTATCTAAGGCGTACTGGACGATGTTTCTGAATTTTTTCCATTTTTGTTCCACATCCTCTTCCTCAGAAATGAACGTTTGATGGTGGTCACTCAGATATTCTGCGATTTGTGCCCTATCACTCTTGTTAAGCAAATATATTTTCCTTCCTTTCTTGGCATTTCTTATTACACTTGTAGTCATTGATGCAACCACTGACTTATGATCACTGATACCCTCTTCTACATTCACGGAGTCGAAAAGTTCCGTACTATTTGTTGCTATGAGGTCTAAAACGTTAGCTTCACGAGTTGGTTCTCTAACTATCTGCTCGAAGTAATTCTCGGACAAGGCAGTCAGGATAATGTCACAAGAGTCTCTGTCCCTGGCTCCAGTTCTGATTGTGTGACTGTCCCATTCTATACCTGGTAGATTGAAGTCTCCCCCTATTACAATAGTATGATCACGAAACTTCTTCACGACGTTCTGCAGGTTCTCTCTGAGGCGCTCAACTACTACGGTTGCTGATGCAGGTGGTCTATAGAAGCATCCGACTATCATATCTGACCCACCTTTGATACTTAGCTTAACCCAGATTATTTCACATTCGCATTCGCTAATAACTTCACTGGATATTATTGAATTCTTTACTGCTATAAATACTCCTCCACCATTGGCGTTTATCCTATCCTTGCGGTATATATTCCATTCTGTGTCTAGGATTTCGTTACTGTTCACTTCCGGTTTTAACCAACTTTCCGTTCCTAATACTATATGCGCACTATTTCCTTCAATAAGAGATACTAATTCAGGAACCTTGCCCTGGATACTCCTGCAGTTTACCAATATTACGTTAACTTTTCCTGTTTTTGGTCTCTGAGGACGGACGTTCTTTATCAACGATGATAATGTCCTCTCTGGTAAGCCGTCAGGTATTTTATCGTTTCGCCCAAGGGGGGTCCCTCTAACCTAAAAAACCCCCGTGTGCACGCCACACGTACTCTGCTACCCTAGTAGCTGCTTCCGGTGTGTAGTGCACGCCTGACCTGTCTAGGGGGGCCCTACAGTTCTCCACCCAATAACGGAGGTCGATGAATTTGCAACCATTATAGTCGCAGAGTCGTCTGAGCCTCTGGTTTAGACCCTCCACACGGCTCCAAACCAGAGGACCGCGATCGACTCTGGGCACTATGCTGCAGATATTAAGCTCAGCTTGCACTCCGCGTGCGATGCTGGTTGTCTTCACCAAATCAGCCAGCCACCGGAAGGAACCAAGGATGGCCTCAGAACCCAAGCGGCAGGCGTCATTCGTTCCGACATGTGCTACTATCTGCAGCCGGTCACACCCAGTGCGTTCAATAGCTGCCGGAAGGGCCTCCTCCACATTACGGACGAGACCCCCCGGCAGGCACACCGAGTGCACACTGGCATTCTTCCCCGACCTACCCGCTATTTTCCTGAGGGGCTCCATAACCCGCCTAACGTTGGAGCTCCCTATAACTAATAGGCCCGCCCTCTGTGACTGTCGGGACCTTGCCGGAGAATCGGCCACTGGCCCAACAGGCGAGGCATCCTGTGGTGGCTCGGAAACGATGTCATCACCACTAGGAAGCACCCCGTACCTGTTGGAAAGGGGTAAGGCAACTGCCACGCGGCCAGATCCCACCTTCGCCTTTCGGCCAGGCACGCGCGAGCCCACCACTGTCCGCCATTCACCCTGGAGTGATGGCTAACCGGTAAGATGCTCACTGCCGGAAGACGCAGCGACATCAGGGGTTCCATGTGATTACAAGGCCACCGAAGTAGGCATAGGTCTCACCACAGTTGCCCCAACGCCACTACGAGCCGACGCCTGCGCCTCGAGCTCGATGAGCCTAACAGACAAAGCCTCCACCTGCCCCCGAGAGTGGCCAATTCTCCTTGCGTCCGCTCACAACAACCACAGTCCCTACACATGACTATGTTTACCCTACCCTATACGGTGACAAATTCCCAAGATAATCTTCTGATGAGCTACTCTGATAATCAAGAAACACTCACTGAAATACGAGACGCGAAAACTACGCTAGGTTTTCCCAGAAAAACTATTTAAAAGCTAAGCGCAGCAAATAAGTACAAAAACGCTTTATACAAACGGTACTCGCTGCTGCTGGTGCTCTCGCTCTGGCTGTCACAAGACAACTGCTGATTCAAGTGAATAGTGGCTAACGGCCGCGAAACAAACAAAGACGGTTTTAGGGCGCTTTCTGTTCTAAACGATCAAAAAAACACTAAGAAATCTAACACGAAAACTACGTAAAGTTTTATCAAGAACTGTTAGTTACTATGCAGAGCAGATAAACACAAATAGAGTCCCTTCCTTAGTGGAAGGTCGTAAACAAAATGCAAAATAAACGCTTTATACAAACAGTACTCGCTGCTGCTGGTGCTCTCGCTCTGGCTGTCTCCATACCCCTACACGTTCATCCTCTCGATACAATTTGAAACGAGACACGTCCGACCATCAACAGTCTAATGTCGGTGTTGACGGGCCCAGGCGAGGCGTAAAGCTTTGTGCCATGCAGTCATCAAGAGTAGACGAGTGGGCCTGCGGCTCCGTAAGCCCATATCGATGACGTTCATTCATTCATTTATTTATTGGTCCATTTGATTCATTACATACTTAAACAGTACATTGAATATAGGACAAGTCAAAATTGCGAAAGGAGCAGAAACACACACACACAGGGAGAGAGAGAGAGAGAGAGAGAGAGAGAGAGAGAGAGAGAGAGCGCATGACAAAATTAATTGCAGATAACAATCATAAGTTACAAGTGACAAATATAGCAATTTGAATTTAACCATTATTACATAATCATTGTTTACAAGGCTATTTTTTGTAATTTAAAAATTCTTTTACAGAGTAAATACATTTTTCCACTAGAAATGACTTAATATTATGTTTAAAAAAATTTTATGTTGCTGCGATTTTAAATCACTGGGTAGGCTGTTATTAGCTGAACTGTTATCTGCGATACACGTTTTTGGTACAGTTCTGTTCTACACTGTGACATGTGGATATTACTTGTGTTTCTTGTGTTGTGACTGTGTATATGCTTATTTTGTTGAAGATGTCCAGTTTGGTTTAAAAGATACTCATTTGCGAACGGGATACGCTCATACATGTAAAGACTCGGTAGGCTCATTCTCACACTTGTTGATGGCCCAGCATTGAAATCTGCAGCAATTTGCTGAAGGTTTGCACTTCTGTCTCTTTGGACGATTCTTTTCAATCGTCTTTGGTCCCGTTCTTGCAGGATCTTTTTCGGCCGCAGCGATGTCGAAGATTTGATGTTTTATCGGTTTATGATATTCACGGTACACTCGTGAAATGGTCGTATGAAAATCCCCACTTCTTCGCTACCTCGGAGATGTTGTGTCCCATCGCTCGTGCGCCAACTGCAACACCACGTTCAAACTAACTTAAATCTTGCTAACCTGCAGTTAGTTTGGATCAGTTTGGATTCCGTAGAAATATCGGAACACGTGAGGCAATACTGACCTTACGACTTATCTTAGAAGAAAGATTAAGGAAAGGCAAACCTACGTTTCTAGCATTTGTAGACTTAGAGAAAGCTTTTGACAATGTTGACTGGAATACTCTCTTTCAAATTATAAAGGTGGCAGGGGTAAAATACAGGGAGCGAAAGGCTATTTACAATTTGTACAGAAACCAGATGGCAGTTATAAAAGTCGAGGGACATGAAAGGGAAGGGAGTAAGACAGGGTTGTAGCCTCTCCCCGATGTTATTCAATCTGTATATTGAGCAAGCAGTAAAGGAAACAAAAGAAAAATTCGGAGTAGGTATTAAAATCCATGGAGAAGAAATAAAAACTTTGAGGTTCGCCGATGACATTGTAATTCTGTCAGAGACAGCAAAGGACTTGGAAGAGCAGTTGAACGGAATGGATAGTGTCTTGAAGGGAGGATATAAGATGAACATCAACAAAAGCAAAACGAGGATAATGGAATGTAGTCGAATTAAGTCGGATGATGCTGAGGGAATTAGATTAGGAAATGAGACACTTAAAGTAGTAAAGGAGTTTTGCTATTTGGGGAGCAATATAACTGACGATGGTCGAAGTAGAGAGGATATAAAATGTAGACTGGCAATGGCAAGGAAAGCGTTTCTGAAGAAGAGAAATTTGTTAACATCGAGTATAGATTTAAATGTCAGGAAGTCGTTTCTGAAAGTATTTGTATGGAGTGTAGCCATGTATGGAAGTGAAACATGGACGGTAAATAGTTTGGACAAGAAGAGAATAGAAGCTTTCGAAATGTGGTGCTACAGAAGAATGCTGAAGATTAGATGGGTAGATCACATAACTAATGAGGAAGTATTGAATAGGATTGGGGAGAAGAGAAGTTTGTGGCACAACTTGACCAGAAGAAGGGATTGTTTGGTAGGACATGTTCTGAGGCATCAAGGGATCACCAATTTAGTATTGGAGGGCAGCGTGGAGGGTAAAAATCGTAGGGGGAGACCAAGAGATGAATACACTAAGCAGATTCAGAAGGATGTAGGTTGCAGTAGGTACTGGGGGATGAAGAAGCTTGCACAGGATAGAGTAGCATGGAGAGCTGCATCAAACCAGTCTCAGGACTGAAGACCACAACAACAACAACAACAACCTGCAGTTGTAGCAGCAGTAACCGATCTAACAACTCCGCCAGATACTTGTTGCGTTATATAGGTGTTGCCGAACGCAGCGCCATCTTCTGCCTGTTTACATGTCTGTTATTATTACTATTATTTATTATTATTTATTTTATGGCCTTCATTGGACCACTGTAGTTAAAAATACAAAGTTGTAAACAAGTTGTTACACAGGGATACAATTTGGCTCAACAATAACTAAATATGATATTTAAGTAATATAATTATTCTTATATGAAAGGTGTTTTGCTCTTCTGTCTGCCCAATATTTCTTCATTCTTTCAGATTTTTCTTTCTTTCTTCATTTGAGACCACTCTTCCTGTACTCCTTTTATTGATTTTCATTTGTAGTCTGGTTTGCGGGTCATGCAGTACTCTGGTTTTCTCTGTCCTGTTTTTTAGGTCATCTACTGTAATTTGGAGTTCTTTTATATCTTCCTTAATTTCTGTGATCCATTTAATGTCGCTTCTGTTATTCCACAATTTCTGTATTATTTTTTTGCTAATTCTGTTTTCTGGAGTTCTCATCAGATGTCCAAAGAATGAGATGCGTTTCTTCCTGATCGTGCTCATGACTGGTTTTATTTTCTTATATACTGTTTCATTTGATGCTATTCTCCAATGTCCATTTATTTTATACTGTTTATTTATACATGTCCTAATTATTCTTCTTTCTATTTTTAGTATTCTGTCAATTTCTGTTGTATTAGTTGTTTTGAAGATAGTTTCAGCTGCATACGTTATTTCTGGTTGTGTAACTGTTTTATAGTGTTTTAATTTTGCATCTATAGATAGGCTTTTTTTGTTGTATGTAGTTTTGGTAATGTAATTTGCGTAGTTCAGTTTTTTTATTCTATTCTGCCATGATGGCTTCTCATTTAGATTGTGTGTTATTATTTCGCCTAAATATTTAAATTTATCGACAATTTTGATTTCCTATTCTCCTATTGTAAATTTGTTTGCAAGTGGTGGATCCGTTAGCATAATCTCCGTTTTTTCAAATGATATTCTAAGGCCTACTTTCTCTGCTATTTCTTGTAGTGATTTCACTTGTTGCTTGGCTTCTTGAACGGTGTTGGCTAGGAGAGCAAGATCATCAGCGAATCATGTCTCTGTATTTGAAAACGCATACCTGTATGAGCTTCTTTGGCGCTTCAGTGTAGAATATGTGTGATGTTTATCATTTACAACAATGCAGCGCGCACACAGAAGGAATTATGGAAAACAGCTGCCATGTAAACACAGTGTTCTGCGTTGGTATCGACAGTTAAGGAACACTGGATTTTTCTGTAAACAAAAAAGTACCGGTCGACCAAGTGTGCCAGATGTAACCGTGGAGAGGGTGAGGGAAAGTTTCTTAAGTAGTCCCGAAGAGTCAACCGTCCTCGAAAACTATGAACTTAGAATACAACAGCAAACTGCGTGCAAGATTTTGAGACGGCGATTACATTTCAAGTCGTACGGTCTGCGCCTTACACAACAATTAAAACCGCAAGCTTGTAGCCCGCGGTTGTTGCATCAGATTGCTGGAAGCACTTGAGGATGAACATTTCGATTCGAGGGAGATTCAGTGACGAAGCAACCTTCCATTTATCTGAAAAGGCTAATCCCCATAATGGGAGAGTGTGGGGAACTGAACAACGCCATGAAACTGTAGCGCATGAACGAGTTTCGCCGAAGGTTAACGTCTGCTGTGCAATGTACGGGCCGTCGTTCTGATATGAGAAGACTATGACCGGTACCTCTTACTTGATATGTTACAATTGTGGTCTTTTCCACAACTGACTGCTTATTCCGAAAATTTCCCTTCCAACAAGACAGGCCACCGCCTCATTGGAGTATCGATGTTCATCACTACCTAAACGAAGAACTTCCACGTCGCTGGATTGGGCGTAATGATGAAGAAAATGTGGCTGTGTTCCCTTAGAACCCCCCCCCCCCCCCCATGTCGCCTGACCTAACTCCTAATGACTTTTTCTTTGGAGCTGCAATTAAGATCATATTTACCTGCCCCACTGCCAAGAGCACTTGAAAGCTCAGAAGACACATCATTGCTGCTATGATGACCATTGACAGATGATGCTACGTAAGGTATGGAACGAACTTGACTACCGCTTGAACGTGTGTCGTATGACCAGAGGGGCACTCACATGTCAACAAACATTTGTAGAGTGCAAAATGCGAATTTCCTGAGTTTACGGTTCTGTTCATGAATCGATCATATTTGTACACGTAATACCCCGGAAAATATAGAGTTTTGAAAACAAATGAATCATTCATAGTAGCCCTGTATTTATTGGCAGCAACATCTGTATTGATTAGTCGACTGACTACCGTTACTTTGCAAGGTTTCAGCGGTAGTATTGCACGTGACACACCCTGTATTTGAGGGACGGAGTGGTTCCCAAAAACATATGAGTGCATCCGCTTAAACAGACTTGTCGAGAAAGCCGTGTAACGTTGAACTCAGATGAAGTAGATTTGTGTGCTGCGGCCATTCAAAAGTTGTGGGAGTAGAGACCTGTACCATAGCGCCACGGAGCAACTCACAAACATCAAGCTCTGTTGTAATATTTTAAAAAAAAAAATTGACCGAGTCGCAAGAGACGCATGCAGTGTTGGTGCAAGTGTACAAAATAGAAGCAAGCGTGATCTTTTAACAGCGGCAGCGATGTCGGAGATTTGATGTTTTACCGGATTTTTTATATTCACGGTACACTCGTGAAATGGTCGTACGGGAAAATCCCCACTTCATCGCTACCTCAGAGATGCTGTGTCCCATCAATCGTACGCTGACTATAACACCAAGTCCAAATTCACTTTAATCTTGACAACCAGTCATTGTAGCAGCAGTAATTGATCTAACAACTGCGCCACACACTTGTTGTCTTATATAGGCGTTGCGGACTGCAGCGCCGTATTCTGCCCGTGTACATATATCTGTATTTGAATACGCATGCCTATACCAGTTTCTTTGGCGCCTCAGTGTAATTATCATGTACAACCGTTCGCTCGACGAAAGATGTGTACCTAAAGACTGGAAAGTTGCACAGGCCACACCAACACTTAAGAAAGAAAATAGGAGTAATCCGATAAATTATAGACCCATACCACTAAACTCGATTTGGAATGGGATTTTAGCATATATGCTGTGTTCGAACATTATGAATTACCTCGAGGAAAACGGTCTGTTGACACAGAGTCAGCACGGAATCGACAAATATCATTCTAATGAAACATAACTAGCATTTTATTCTCACGAAGTACGGAGTGCTGTCCACAGGGGATCTCACGTTAAATCCATTTTTCTATATTTCCAAAAGGGTTTTGATACCCTTCCACACAACCGGCTTCTAACCAGATTGTGAGCCATTGGACTATCTTCTCAGTTCTGCGACTGGATTTGTTATTTTCTGTCAAGTGTCGTAGTAAGTGACAGAAAGTCATCGACTCAAACAGAAGTGATACCTGGCGTTCCCCAAGAAAGTGTTACAGGAACTCTGCTGTTCTTAATATATATAAATGATTTAGGAGACAATCTGAGCAGCCCTCTTCGCTTGTTTGCAGATGATGCTATTATTTACCGTCTAGTGAAGTCATCAGATATCAAAATCAGTAATTGCAAAATGATGTGCCCAAGATGTCCGTTTGATGTGAAAGTGGGACTGGACGCTAAATAATGAAAATTGCGAGGTCATCCACATGAGTACTGAAAGGAATCCGTTAAATTTCGATTACACAATAAATCACAAATATATTAAGGCTGTCAATTCACTAATTGCCTAGACATTACGATTACGAGCGAATTAAACTGGCACCAAGTATTTTATATTCTGAGCGTCTCCAGCTGTTGAAGGGCATGATGTTAAGACGAGTTCCGCTGACAGCTGGTAAAACTGATGTTTTATTGATATACATCCGGTATCGAGGCCTAAAGCCGCATCATCAAGTGCAAGAACGTCAAAAGGTCGTAGTAGTACCCATCGCTCCCAGTCAGGATATATTATTTTGTGAATATTGTCTACATTTCGTCACATTTTTGTCTCCCTTCACTCGACATTGTAATGTAGACAATATTCACTGAATAATATATCTCGATTAGGAGCGATGGGTACACCTATGACCTTTTAACATTGTTGCATCTGAAGATGTGGCTTTAGGCCGTGAAACCGGTCGTGTATTAATGACAAGTCAGTTTTATCAGCTGTCACTGGAATTCTTCTTAATATCAAGCAACTTAAATTGGACCGATGACATATGTAGTGTTGGGGGGAAGGTAAACGAAAGACTGCATTTTATTGACGCAACACATAAAAGATGACAGGTCTACTAAAGACACTGGCTGCCTACACTTCCCTTGCCCATCTTCTGCTAGAATATTGCCGTGCGGTATGGGATCCTTACCAGAAAGGATTGACGGAGGACACTGAAACATTTAAAAGAGGAGAAGCTCGATTTTTGTTATCACGAAGTAGCGAAGAGAGTGGCACGGACATGATAAGTGAGTTGGGGTACCAATCATTAAAACAAAAGTGCTTTTCGTTGCAGGAGATCTTTTCGCGAAATTTCAGTCTCCATCGTTCTCCTCCGAATGCGAAAATACTTTGTTGACACCCACCTAAATAGGGAGCAATGATCATTGCAATAAAATAAGAGAAATCAGTGCTCACAGAGAAATGTTAAAGTGTTTGTTTATACCAAGCACTGTTGGAGAGTGGAAGATATAGTGTGCAAGTCATTCTGCCAGGCACGTAAGTGTGAATTACGTAGTAATGATGTAGATGTAGGTTGCTGAGAGTAGTTTTAGTGATCTGCTATCTCCTTTTTGAGGCTGCTCTTCGGTTATGAATTTCTCACCATCCTGGTGAAGAGTACTAGGAGTGGGTAGGATTGTTCGCAGGGTGTATTGTAAGTAAAAGCGAAAACTGACACGGGTGACTATGTACGATAACAGAAGCAAAAGCTTTCCAGTCGGTCCTCATAAGCGTTTACGAGATATTTAGAAATGTGTGCTCACGAGTCATTATAATAAAAACGTGCTCTAAACGCAAACTTTTCAACCAAATCTTCTTGTAGTTCCGATCAAATAACGCCCCATAGCCCATGGTTGTGGAATTTGGTAGCTGCATCTTGGGGTACCGACACATTATGCTCTGATGTAAGACGTCATCGAAAGCGTGAATACACGAGGGGTGTTCGATAAGTACTACCCTATATTTTTTTCGCGCCCAATTTCGGGTGAACAAATGCGGAATCTGTTGCGGGACATCGTGGACTATTCCCGCTCCAGCCCCTATCGTTTCAGGAAATTCCGATGGGCGGCAGCGCTATACGTAGTCTTCTAAATGTGTGTGACGGAGATGCGCTCCGAGCACAGAAACGTCATTGAGTTTCTTTTGACGGAAAAAAGAGTATCCCAGATATTCAAAG
The DNA here is from genome assembly GCF_023864275.1 of Schistocerca cancellata. Classification (NCBI taxonomy): domain Eukaryota; kingdom Metazoa; phylum Arthropoda; class Insecta; order Orthoptera; family Acrididae; genus Schistocerca; species Schistocerca cancellata. Next base: position 305,198,718 of record NC_064627.1, on the reverse strand, counting down.
GTGCTTTCAGGATGTCTACGGAGACCTGACAGTGAACAAAAGCACGGTGAGTCGTTGGACAAGAAGTCTGTAACCTTCGCAACACGCTCGCGCAAACCTGTCCGACCTCTGGGTGCCGCCGAGCCGCACACAGCTGTGACACCTGCAGTGCGGGAACGAGCGGACACTTTCAGTCGAGGTGATCGACGCAGCACAATCAAACACCTAGCTGCTCAACTGGACGTCTCTGATGACAGTGATGACACACTCGTCCACCAGTTACGGTACTCAAGGGTGTATGCTCGACGGGTTCCTCGCCCCCTAACACAAGATCATAAAGAGCAATGAATTGCTTGCATGTTACGAGGATGATCGTGACAGATATTTGTCGAACATCGTCACAGGCCATGAAGCATGAAGTCATCACTTCGAATAGGAAACAAAATGGCTATGTATGTGAGCCGTGCTGCGGCTCGCGTTGGTTGGTTCGAATGGTTCAAATGGCTCTGAGCACTATGGGACTTAACATCTATGGTCATGTCCCCTAGAACATAGAACTACTTAAACCTAACTAACCTAAGGACAGCACACAACACCCAGCCATCACGAGGCAGAGAAAATCCCTGACCCCGCCGGGAATCGAACCCGGGAAATCGGGCGTGGGAAACGAGAACGCTACCGCACGACCACGAGCTGCGCTCTGGTTTCTGCCAGACTGTATCGTTTAGTTGGCATGGTTGCGTTGTCGTCTTCTTCTCGCGTTCACTGGCGCCACTCGGTTTCGTAAGCGTTGCCTGTCCGCTAGTGGCAGCAGCGGCGCTTATCGATATGTAGTTCTGCTGCCCTATCTTTGGGGCGACCTCGTGTTTCTTCCGTGTGGTGTGAGTGTGGAGTTCGGTTGGGGACGCAGGAGCAGCGAGGTTCGTGCAGAGTGACAACACGCCGGGACCGCTGGCGGCGTGCAGCGTGTATGGACTGCCGGATCGAAGGGCAGTGGTCACGAGGGTGCACGATCTCGTCGAAACCTAATCCTGCATGTTTAAGTTGAGTGCATTGCAATTCGCATAGAGAAACCTCCACCATTCTGAAATCTTGCGATTCTCCAGTGACTTGGGTTCGTGTTGCTGCTCGTAGTGTTGCTGAGGCGAAAAGCAGCGAGTGGAGTACCTGGGGGAGGCAGATCTGATTAGCCTTCCTAAGCTTCTAATTACTGTTTACTGTTTTCACCTTCTTATATTGTTAAGTTCAACCAGCGGTATTTGTCTGTCTTGTGGCCTCTAACGCCCCAGTTACCTGCCCTGGGGGTTAGTGTAGGTAACGGCTGTGTACATTTCCTCGCCTTGCCACTGCTGTCCGGTGAAGCGTGTAAGTTTGACAGCTTCTTGATTGTAGGTTGTTTGGCGTTCTTTTACCTTAGTAGGAGTCATTCCTTCTTGTTCCATGCGCTCTGAGCACAGTACTCTGCAGGCGGAGCCCAGACCGCCGGTTCCAGCTTTGACATAATTTTACATCTTGCATTTGTTTTGTTGAATGTCAGGTAGCCTCACCAAGATTATCATTAGTCACTCGTTAGACTGCCACTAGTCCCAGTTAGCCACTAGTCCCAGTTACCATCTTGTAATCTGAATGCAACTCCTGGCTGTCTTTGTCTTCGCTCGCGAAAGTGTTTTTGGTGTGACCTACTCAGAGGTCGATTCCTGGAGCACCGTCTGTCACTGGCCCTTGTGTTTTATATATTATTAAGTTACCATCATTTGTCTCACCTGTTTGGTGATCTGTTGTTTTTTTTTTTAATTAACTTTTGCTATGCCATTCGCCGTTTGACAGTATATGTGTTAAATTTTTTGTAATTGACATTTTGGCGTTAGAGGCCTTCAGCCGTGATTGTGGTTACTTGCTTTAAAATTCTGATTGCGACCACACTGGCTTGTTTTCAAAAATTATTGGCTGTCTGTATTTTATGTATGTTTGTTTGATTTTTTTATAATAGCCATTCTGGAATTAAAAGCCTTCGGCCGTGATTACGGTTACTTGCTTTAAAATTCTGCTTGCGACCACATTGGGTTCTTTTTCAAAATTATTGGCTGTCTGTATTTTATGTATTTGTTAAACTTCAAACAGTTGCCATTTTTCGCGTTTAAGGCCTTCAGCCGTGATTGTGGTTACGTTCCTTAAAAGTCTGATTCCGACCTCACTGGCTTGTTTTCAAAAATTATTTAGTAAAATAAATGAATGAAATTGCAAAGCAATCTAATAGTAATTGATTCGGGCCCCGTCCACAATCGTAACTCAATCCTGCCTTCCTTAATTACCAGGTTTCAGTAGGTAGTGGCACCACGCCACATTTCCTCCGAAGAAAAAGTTCCCAGCTTCACCCTCAGCCGTGCATGGCGACTATCTTCTGGCACTGTGAAGGGGTTATTCTGTTCAGTGTTCTCCCTCATTGTGCAATGATCAACTCTGAAGTGTATTGGGCTACCCTCTGGAAACAGAAGAAACTTCAGCGTGTTTGTCGCCACAAAAAATGCAAACGAACCTCTCCTTCTCCATGACAACGCAAGGCCTCTCATAGCTCTACGCACCTGAGAGGAGCTCACAGAATTTCATTGGAATGTTGTTTTTCATCCACCCTACAGCCCGGATCCGGCATCTTCCGACTTCCATCTGGTTGGCCCAATGAAGGATACACGCTGCAGGATGCAGAACGTGGATGCTGGGGAGGTTATTCAGGCAGCAAGACGTTAGCTCCGTCGTCGGCCAGTAGAGTGGTACCATAGAGGCCCTCCCAGTAAGACTGCGTAAGGTCGTTTTGTTGAACAGAGATTATGTTGAAACATACGATTTCGTAGCCTAAAGAGTGGGGAATAATGTGGTGTAATGGAATCCTGAATAAAACGAGCCTGCTTTCATAAAAATAAGTGTTTCATAATTTATTGAGCGCCCTTCGTAGTCCAACATGGATAGAGCGAGTGCGGCAGGTGCGTAGATCACCTGACCTCAGTTCTTTCAGTCTGGGGTCATTTCAGAAGTGAAGTGACAGGTTGATAAAAATATTTTATATTCCGGGCAACGCAGCTGTTGAAAGGCATGATGTTGGGAAGAACTTCGCTAACAGCTTGTAATATTGTTGTTTATTAAAACACAACCGGTTTCGCGTCCTAAAACCACATAATCAAGTGTAACAACGTTAATAGATCGTAGACATAATATCCATCGCTCCTAGTCAAACCAACGAAGACGTGCTCCATTCTTTAACATTTGCCTGCATCGGCGACGGCAGGGCCGGACAAAGTAAAAGCGGCCCTCACGAACGACAAAGAGAGACTGCCATCACACCAATACAGGCAAATTTTAAAGAATGGAGCACGTCTTCGATTCTTTTCGCTCGCCACAGTATTGATGACATTCACTGAACAGTAAATTTTGTGTTTATCTTTTGACGATGCCGCTATGGCTCCATTATATTATGACATGTTTTTAATATAGATATGAAGCTGGTCATTGCTGACAGAAACTGGTAGTCTAAGGACCTAACATTTTGTGATCATAGACGGAAATAAAGACGTTTATTCCAATTGGAATTTGTTGAATTTTATAACTATGTATCAGTGTCCCTCTGGCAAAGGGAAGCCTACTAATGATTAGCAGAATTCCTATAATTACAGATTGTATCTGTAGGCTGTGCTGTTCTCAAGTTTCATTGTTAACTCTCGTCACCACAGTGTCATATAGAACTAATTCGCACCTGCAAATAGGCAACACAATTACTAGATTCGTAAAGCGACTGGCTTTGCGCCTTTCCGGACACATTGCGTCAACGACTTGCACCTATGAATTGGCGCTCGCCATATCACAAACGAAGCCCATATTGAGTACCTGTAGTGTGAGTTACAAACTTGGAGAGATGCTCTGTCCAGTGACGTGTGTCTGTTTTCAATATGTCTTGTAGGTATTGTATAATCGTCTTCTGAAATCCTGGACGTCCTTATGAATAATCCTCTACGTCCATCCCCCCCCCCCCCCCCTCAACCCCCATGGAAAACAGAAACGGCGGGATACATTCTTTTCATATTGTTACTTCTAAGACATTACTTAAAATTACTATACATTAATGTTTTTGAAATAAAATTGGTATTCAAGGGGTCAAGATGGGCAACAAAACTTTTTTCACCCGGCCTGGGTGTGGATGATGTAAGTTGTGATGCGTATTTTATATTAATGGAGCATACGCATACAGTTGAAAGTACACGATACTAGAAGCAAAAAAGTTTCAGTAAACACAGGGTAAAAAATGCATCTTCGATACTGTGAAGCAAATCTCTTCTACTGCAAGCTCTTTGATTTCTACATTTTGAGAGGTAGTAGTATGGACCAAAACAAGAAAAAAATATCCAGTAAACATGCGTTCTAAAATTCATACCTTAAGAGCCATGAGGACGTGCTGACCTTCGCTACTTGGAACACAACTCTTCTAATGAACAATTGCTCATAACTTTTAAGGTATGAGTTTTAGAGCAAATGTTTACTGGACATTTGTTCTTGTTTTGATCCATGCTACTACTTCCCAAAATGTGGAAAGGAAAGAGTTTGCAGTAGAAGCGTTTGCTTCACAGTATCGAAGATGAAAAATTGCTACTAGCTCTTAAATTACCCATTTTCGACCCTATGTTTACTAAGACTTGTCTGCTTCTAGTATCGTCTACTTTCAACTGTATGGTTTACGCCACTATTTACACTCTGATTATATATAATTTTTTTGTTTTGTTTTTGGTTATCAGTCTTCTGACTGGTTTGATGCGGCCCGTCACGAATTCCTCTCCTGTGCCAACCTCTTCATCTTTTAGTAGCACTTGCAACCTAGGTCCTCAATTATTTGCTGTATGTATTCCAATCTCTGTCTTCCTCTACAGTTTTTGCCCTCTAAGCTCTCTCCAGTACAATGGAAGTGATTCCATGATGTCTTTACAGATGTCCTATCATCCTCTCCCTTCTTCTTGTCAGTCTTTTCCACATATCCTTTTCCTTCCGATTCTGCGAAGAACCTCCTCATTCCTTACCTTATCAGTCCACCTAATTTTCAACATTCGTCTATAGCACCACATCTCAAATGTTTCGATTCTCTTCTGTTCCGGTTTTCCCACAGCCCGTGTTTCACTACCATACAATGCTATGCTCAAAACGTACCTTCTCAGAAATTTCTTCCTCAAATTAAGGCCTGTTTTTGATACTAGTTGACATCTCTTGGCCAGTGCTAGTCAGCGTTTGATGTCCAAATGTTCAAATGTGTGTGAAATCTTATGGGACTTAAATGCTAAGGTCATCAGTCCCTCAGCTTACACACTGCTTAACCTAAATTATCCTAAGGACAAACACCCACACCCATGCCCGAGGGAGGACTCGAACCTCCGCCGGGACGTTTGATCTCCTCCTTGCTCCGTCCGTCCTGGGTTATTTTGCTGACTAAGTAGCAGAATTCGTTAACTTCTTCTACTTCGTGATTATCAGTGCTGATGTTAAGTTACTCGCTTTTTCATTTCTGCTATTTCTCATTACTTTCATCTTTCTTCGATTTACTATAAATCCATATTCTATACTCATTAGACCGTTCATTCCACTCAGGAGATCCTACAATTCCTCTTCACTTTCACTCAGGATAGCAATGTCATCAGCGATCGTATCATTGATATCTTTTCTCCTTGAATTTTAATTCCACTCCTCAACCTTTTATTTTCATCATTGCTTTTTCGATGTATAGATTGAACAGTAGGGGCCAAAGACTACATACCTGTATTACAACCTTTTAAATCCGAGCATTTCATTCTTGGTCGTCCATTCCTGATATTCCCTCCTGACTGAACCGTGAATTTACTTTCAAAACCTTTTCTAAGAATTTACTTTATTTACTAGCGATTCATCACCCTGATTATACATAATTTTTTGTTTTGCTTTTGGTTATCAGTCTTCTGACTGGTTTGATGCGGCCCGTCACGAATTCCTCTCCTGTGCCAACCTCTTCATCTTATAGTACCTCTTGCAACCTAGGTCCTCAATTATTTGCTGGATGTATTCCAATCTCTGTCTTCCTCTACAGTCTTTACCCTCTAAGCTTCCTTTAGTACAATGGAAGTGATTCCATGATGTCTTTACAGATGTCCTATCATCTTCTCCCTTCTTCTTGTCAGTCTTTTCCACATGTCCCTTTCCTCCCGATTCTGCGAAGAACCTCCTCATTCCTTACCTTATCAGTCACCTAATTTTCAACATTCGTCTATAGCACCACATCTCAAATGTTTCGATTCTCTTCTGTTCCGGTTTTCCCACAGCCCGTGTTTCACATTTAATCACACTATGTGAGCGTGGAAGTAGTCGCCAGTGGGTAACTGATGAAAACAAATCAAATTTCTTTCAACAAATGGATATTTTATTCCTAAAAGACTTTTTTTTAAACATTTAAAATTATAATCAGAAAACACCCTCTAAATATCAAGTTACAATTTATTCAGAGGCAGAAAGAACAATTTTTGACTGTATGAGCTTTCGGGCTGAAAACCTTGCCGCTCCCTTTTGACATGGCCGTAGTCACGACGGCTCAAAACAACCTCTGAAAGACTACACTGGTGCAAATCTGCAACACACCAGATTACTTTCAACTAAAAATTTTAACCACTCATACTAGCACATAAACTATGCACCGCTTAGGAGGGATGGAAATGGTACAAAACATTAACATTAAAGGGTTAACTTGCTACCGAAGGTGCAACTTGTTTTTTAAAAAGAAATCTTACGGTGGAAGGGTGGCAACTTTATATACTAAAATAACCATTTAAATAAAAACCCATGGAATGCAGTCTTACATAAAATATACAAGGTTGGCCGCACATGCTCTACATCACACATATATCGCCTCTCAAGATGATAGGCAAGATATCAAACATATTTCGGGAATTCGGCCGTTACACTTCAAGCAATAAATTCGTTAACACCTAATCCGACGAACATGACAGAGGCAGCTATTAACGTATGGCATACCGACAGACACTAACTGCCTAACAAATGCGCACGAGAGACAGACGAACAAGCTGGGGACGAGAGACTGACCAAGAAAACAAGTAGAATTTATCAAGTAAATGAAACAATATACCATAAATCGGTTAACTTCTAATAAACTGCGATGTCTGGCGAAGACCTGGTGCAGCACCCCCAAAAACGCTCTTCCGAACCGTCCGCTGCCAGCCGCTTCAACGGACGCAGGAAGGCGCGCCGATCTCCCGTCTCACGGCATCGCAGCTCTCACCGGCCAGACTGATGTCGTGGGTTGACTCCTGTTGCTCCCGTGTCGGCCGCGAAGCCACTACCCCTCGCTATACGGCGCGGCCCACTGGACTGACGTGGCGATCTCACATACGCCGACGCTCAAGACGAACCAGTCATCTTGTGTCCCAGTGCATGACCGACCAACCGATCGATCCAACCGCCAATGACCATTACCTGAACAAACTCGAGCAGACTGGCGGCCTAACACATACTAGCACTCCGTTCGACAGACAGACCGTGACTGCCTCACACTGACCCGGCTGACCAACTCACCATACTCGCCACCTAGCGAGCTCATAGCGCCCCGTAAATGCACGTGAACAGGCTACCTTTCCCCCTTTCACACCAGAGGGAGACATCAAAGCTGCGATTGCCACAGCGGCGCCACCGCCAGAAACGGAGGGCGACTGCTTTACACTACGCGCTGCGGCGCGCCCTTCAAAACAGCAAATTTTACCACGGCTCACTGGCTTTTGTACATATTGTATATTACTCGTCTCTCCCTGTAGCTTACCCTTATATTTCTCATAATTTCGAACATCTTCCACCATTTTACACTGTCTAACGCTTTTTCCAGGTCGAAAAACCGCGATGTTAGAATTGCCTCTCTGGTACCTTTCCTAAAGTCAAACTGATCGTCATCTAACACATCCTCGATTCTTTTCCATTCTTCTGTATATTATTCTTGTGATAACTCTGATGCATGAGCTGTTAAGCAGATTGTGCAATAATTCTCGCACTTGTCAGAGCTTGCAGTCTTCGGAATTGTGTGGATTATATTTTTGCAAAAGTCAGATGGTATGTAGCCAGGCTCATACGTTCTACACACCAACGTGAACAGTCGTTTTGTTGCCATTTCCCCCAATGATTTTAGAAATTCTGATGGAATTTTATCTATCCCGTCTGCCTTATTTGATCTTAAGCCCTTCAAAGCTCTCTTAATTTCGATTCTAGTACTGCCTGTCTTAAGGTGCACGAAACATTTTCCAGGCCAGTTTTATTTTCCCATCCTGTATTTCCTTGCCATAAAATTAATTTCCCCAGATTATTCGAGGTGAATATCGGGACAGGTACCAACAGAAAACAAAAAGCTCTTTCTGTACACAGTTTCTCTCTAGTCAAAACGAGAAAACAAGCAAAAGAGTACTCATAAGGAAGGTTCCACAATGTTTGGAGCGCCGAGTCCACCGGCCTCCTGGGGACGGCAGCTGTACGACTGCTTTCTGGACAGCCCACCCCTCTCGTGGGCACGGTGGGCTGTCGCGTGCGGCGCTCGCGTGTCGAGGCCTCCCCCCGTGGGCCGGCGCCCCTGACCGCCCGTGCCCGTGCGGCGGGCGCCCATTGTCTCCGAATGAAAAGAGCCCTTGGCCAGCTTCCAGGCGTCCTCCTCGGAACCCGAATGCACCTCGCCGGCTGAAACCATTTCCCTGATGATCCTCAGAATGGCAGAGCTTAGCTCTCGTTCCAGATAACTGCTCGCTCGACAGGATTCCAAAAGGCGTTCCGCACCGTACAGCGTCGCCCACCATTAACATCGTCGCAAATATGCGATTGGCTCCAGCTATCTCTGACTATTAGAATCCGTTTGAGAAGCGTGACAGGACCTTTATGTATTCAGTATACCTAAACTATATATCACACACGATCAGTACCACTGTAACATATTGTGCTGACATGCTATTGCGTACAGGAAGGAGTCGGTTCCCGCAGAGAGACTTGCATAAAATTCCACAATATGAATGACAGCTCTCTATAAACGTAGATAAATATACAGTAATGGCTACAACAAACAGAAAGAATATTATCTCGCAAGTTGCGATATAATCGCAGTAAGGTTCTCCAGCGATCCATAAATTTATTTATTTTATTACGAATCCAGTTGTGGACCACAAATGTTTATTATTCATGTTATTAATTTCGCTAAACAGTGACCATCTTTATATCTGAGCAAATGCAGTGCAGTATACTACACAAACAACTAATTATGGGCACCATGGAATCAAAAATTATAATTACTTTAAAGAAGTTTGTGTGGCTGATTATCGTGACTGTTCAATTAAAATACGCAGTGACACAAATTGTGTAGTATACACCAATTATTCAGGTCGGCAAATGGTCATCGTTGATGGAAATTACGCAAATTTGTATTGCGAAATTGTCTTGTAATAATTTCTAAAAGCCATCCTTTATAACACTTGGACATGTACACGATTTTTTTGTCTTCCTGTTCTTATTTAAAATATTGACCGCAGCTGCAAAACACTGGCAAGACAGTTTGCTGAGGCAGCTACTTAGGTAAATTCTACATTTAAGTACAATTCTTGTCTTTTCTACTTATTGTAAAATATTAGATGGTACATATTTAGTTTTACTTTGTTTTGGATCTGAAGATTATGCAGAGTGATCGAAACATGTAATCTAATTAAAAATGTACAACTGGGACGGAACAATAAACGAGAATTATATTGAATATCAATACAGTCGCCGAATCTCTCAAGACAATTATGTCGACTACAGTAGAAATAGTACATTTAATTGCAGCAATTTACAATTAGGCAATTTAATGCTCTTGAGTGTAGCATGTGCAGTCAGTCAAATAAAGGGTTACGGTACCAGGATCGTAGCATCTACAGTCATTCAGCTCTGATATAATGCCATGAAACCTTTTCGACGCTAGGAGAAAGCAATAGGGTGGACATGCTGTGCGTCGCTGGTCACTCAGGAACCAGTGGTAGCTGATAGGCTCCCTAGAGCAGGAGCGAGGGCTCCACTTATTGTACAGGAACCTGCGCTAACGATCATTAAGGCGATTGTAAAGTCTGAAATACGTAGCTGGTCAGCAAGCAACACGTCGGACATTAGACTAAATCCCAAAAACAAAAACATTGCAAGCTAACGATGCCGAAATATTATTTAAAGAGAAGTTCAGTAATTCTGAGCGTGAACAGGAGGAAAATTCAATTCATGGTAGGTCCAATGACTGGCAACGGAAACTTTACGAAACACTTGAACGTGATGGTCATGGACAAAGAATTTGCTAAGTGCAGACCATTTTGCACGGGGAGGAGGGGCGAAACCGCACCCCATTTAATCTTACACTGCGAAGTATTGGAGGCCAAAAGACGCAAAATATTTTGATCACTAATTTGTGAAGAAATTGTGGCTATCAGGGTCCTATTCAAGGGACTCATTTTATTGTTTAAGAATACTGGTTGGTTTTAGTAGTACGGCAGGGAGGGATACCACACAATGAATTTAATTTTGGTGTGGACAGCATAGAGTTAAAATCACTGTTATTTTATATCCCTGGTCAAATCAAAGCCAATCAAAATCTAAAGGTTAGAAGCATCAAATATAGGAACACAATTAAAGCACAGTACAGCTAAATTAATAGTAGCCACCCACAAAATTATTCAATACATTACCCTGAAGTATTTCAACCAAAGCTATTAACATTTACGTAAACTGAGATTTTGAAAGAGCAGTATGCCTGTTCTGTTAATAATTACCGTGGGTCAGTTCGCTGGGTGCTGGTACTAATTACTTTGGTACAAATGGAACACTAACAGACGAACAATTACTGGAATGCTTTAGTATGCAAAATTTCTACGCAGTTGTATCTGTGTTGGTTAGTGCGCCATAATGTGGCTTTCATGCTGTGTGCGTGACATGGCGGCCTGTTGGCATGGGCAATGTTTCCATGAGCGTTGTGGTAGGACTGGCTTGGATGAAGCGTTTAACAGCAATGACTCGGGTTCTGAGTCCTGTCAATCGAATTATTTGTTAGAAACTTCCATTGCTCTTGAATAAAGCCGTCTTTCCCCTCGTAGACTACATAAAAAAATACTTGCCAAAAAATATCCTTCTAAAAGCACTCCAGAGTAATGCGCAGTTTGCTGATATCTCTTCTACAATCTGATAAATCGTTAGAGGGGATGTCGAGATAGTTGTTTGGAATGGGTCACAGTCCATTTTTCCCCACTTTGTTCCGACTCTGCCTGTTCAAATGGTTCAAATGGCTCTAAGCACTACGGGACTTCAACATCTGAGGTCATCAGTCCCCTAGACTTAGAACTACTTAAACCTAACTAACCTAAGAACATAACGCACATCCATGACCGAGGCAGGATTCGAACGTACGACCGTAGCAGCAACGTGGTGCCGGACTGAAGCGCCTAGATCCGCTCGACCACAGTCGTTAAGTGAAGGCCGTCGGCCGCTGCGTTGTCCGTGGTGAGAGGTAATGCCCGAAATTTGGTATTCTCGACACACTCTTGACACTGTGGATCCCCAAATATTGAACTGCCTACGATTTCCGAAACATAAAGCTCCAACTACCAATCCGCGTTCAGATCTGTTAATTTCCGTCGTGCGATCATAATCACGTTGGAAAACTTGTCACATGAATCGTATGATCAAAAGTGACGGCTCCGCCAGTGCACTGTCCTATTATACCTTATGCACGCGATACCTCCGCCATGTGTAGAGGCTGACAGTTATTGAACTGTATGAAATAAAATCGTCATCATGTCTGAACAGTTTGAGTTAGGACGTTCAAACTGCACGGTCGGCCGCGGGGCATGATGGGAATTAGTATACACATGACGGTTTGGTTTAGCGATGAAGCCCACTTTCATTTGGATGGGTTCGTCAATAAGCAAAACTGGCGCATTTTGGGGACTGAGAATCCCCATTTCGCGATCGAGAAGTCACTTTACCCTCAACGGATGACTGTGTGGTGTGCAATGTCCAGTCACTGAGTAATCGGTGTGGTATTCCTTGATGGCACGGTGACTACCGAAACGGTACGTGAAGGTTTTGGAAGATGATTTCATCCCCATTATCCAAAGTGTTATATCCTAGCCAGTAATGCCAACCGAGCCCGCTGCCAAAAGGTTGGCAGCATCAAAGTCCGGACGCCGTCCGCATAAGCAGCGCCAGCGATACAGGAAATCGCCGCAAGTCTGCGCGCGCCACCGCTGGCTTCTGGCTTCTTAAGCGCTGGAGTCGCGAGCGCTAGGACAGTTCTGTATTCGCCGCTCAGTTGTATACTCGCCACCGATTTGTGTACTTGCTAGTCAGTTGTGTGTTCATCGCAGCAGAGTTGTTGTTTGTCGTCAGCCGACGCTGACCTAGCCGCTCCGACTCGAACTAGACAGATTTCTGTAGACACGGAGTTCACTACTGTGTTTCTGTATCTTCGTTAATAAAGATAAGTACCGACTTTTATTTAATCAGAGTGTTTGGGTTTTCATCTTTCTGTTCACTGTTCCAGCGGACCGGTCGGCCCGCTATTAAAAGTGTGGCGGTGACTTCGTAAGCCGTTTCTACAGCGAAGTGTTTGTCGCTACGAACGCCGCCACAAAACAAAGTGACCCTGATTTCGACAAGATGTGGTTCATGCAAGTCGGAGCTCGACCCCATTGAAGCAGGAGAATGTTTGATGTCCTGGAGGAGCACTTTGGGGACGTCATTCTGGCTCTGTGGCCACTGCCATGGGCCTCAATTGGCAGCCATATTCTCCAAGTCCTAACACATGCGACTCCTTTCTGTGGGACTATAGTAAAGACAAGGTGTACAGCAATAACTTCAAAACCATTGCTCAGCTGAAAACAGCCATTTAGGAGGTCATCGACAGCACCGATGTTCCGACACTTCAGCGGGTCGTGCAGAATTTCGGGCCTGGTCTGCGCCACATCATCGCCAATGACGGCAGGCATGCCGAACAAGTAATAACCTAAATCCCAATATCTGTAACGACTTTTACATATTTAGTTACGTGTGTGCACGCTGTAGTCTATAACTAATTTACGTTTTTTTCATATAGTCCAATAATTATCGCCTTGTATATGTTCATATTATTACCCCATGACTTTCATCACTTCATTGTACTTGTTCATGTTAAGTCTCGCACATTACTTACCGTTGCCATGTTTAACTGTTTAGAATACACCCGAGTAATTGTAAATACGTAATAATCATTTTAATAAAATTATTTCTTATATTTCCAGAATGAGATTTTCACTCTGCAGCGGAGAGTGCGCTGATATGAAACTTCCTGGCAGATTAAAACGGTGTGCCGGACCGAGACTCGAACTCGGGACGTTTGCCTTTCGCGGGCAAGTGCTCTACCAACTGAGCTACCCAAGCACGACTCACGCCCCGTACTCACAGCTTTACTTCTGCCAGTACCTCGTCTCCTACCTTCCAAACTTTACAGAAGCTCTTCTGCGAACCTTGCAGAACTAGCACTCCTGAAAGAAAGGATATTGCGGAGACATGGCTTAGCCACAGCCTGGGGGAGGTTTCCAGAATGAGATTTTCACTCTGCAGCGGAGTGTGCGCTGATATTTCTTATATTTGTTTGTACCGACGCAACTTGCAATATTAGGCAACACGGTTTATGAACCTTTTTATTTGGAATATGACCATATCCTTATAGCCATCCATTCAAATGGTTCAAATGGCCCTGAGCACTATGGGACTTAACATCCGAGGTCATAAGTCCACTAGAACTTAGAACTACTTAAACCTAACCAACCTAAGGACGTCACACACATCCATGCGCGAGTCAGGATTCGAACCTGCGACCGTAGCGGTCGCGCGGTTCCAGACTGAAGTTCCTAGAACCTCTCGGCCACTCCGGCCGGCATTGAACATCCATAGAATGTCAGTAATTATGTGACTGTACCTTCTATTAATTACAACAATTCAGCTGGACAAGGACGGAGATGAAATTAGGTCGTGGCTTAGGCGAAGGAACCATCACGTCGTTTGGCTGAACTGATTTAGGGAAACATCTAAAAACCTGTAACAATATAACGGACAATGATTTGTAATTCAGTCCTCCCGATTGCAATATTACTGAGCTAAACACAGCGTCACTTAGTTCCATTTTCATGGGGCCATTCATTTATTTCGATGTGTTAGTATTTCATGAAGATCATTCGCTCGTATATCTTAGTGTGTAAAGCGCTATCCTATGCAATATTATCCATTTAGTGTAATTACTACATAGTTAGGTCCTCAGAGCATATTAGCGTTAATTCATTTCGAAAGGAAACGTGTTACTATATTACACATTGAGCGAAGAGGCTCCGTCGAGGCTAAACTCTTATTACGGAGCTGCTGGGTTCTGCCGTGCTGGGATGGTTCCTTTGATGAGGCCTTCCTCGATTCCTTCCACCATCCCCTTCGACGTGAAGCAGTGTTCCATCTAAGTTATATCGTCAACGAGGTGTTAGCTGCTAACCTTCCTTCCTTTTTACGTTAATATATCAGAAATATTTTTCTAGTGCCTCTACTACTGCATGCTAAACATTTGCATGGTTGTCCTCTTGAACGCTTATCGAAAGTTTTACTCAATTTTGAGTTTATCGTCACAGGAAAAAGCATGCATCTTTGTATGGAACACATCTCTTCATGTGAAAGTAAGGCCTCGAAAATAAAAGTATAAACAGTTAAGACAACTACATGTATTTAGACGATTGGGTACGCGCTGTTACTCGAGGAAGAGTTGAGAAGAAACGTTAGAATTTGGCTCCTGCTAGATGTCGAGTTCACTAGAGAAGAACATTAACTTCCGGTGGATAAGTATGAGGGGAAGAAGCGGGGTTCGTTTTATTTAAGAAACCACCCATCAAGACGCCTGAACTAATTGATGGAAATCAAGTAATCTAAAATTGGATAGATGGATAAGAGGCCGTTAGGCCGTGCTTCCTGCCACAGAAATAGGTACCAGATGAGCGATAAGCAGAACTCATCAGACAGTGATCCTGTAAAATAACATAACGGCAGAAAAAAGACAGCAGCTTTTCCTGGTGACCAGAATTTGCCACTTGGAACTTTCAGGAAATGCCACAAAAGATTACGTTCTTGTGTTATTGTTTGCAGGACTATACGAGGTGTGTTAGAAAAATAACGAGAGAGATTTTTTGTAGCAAAAATTTTATTCTTTATACGGGTCAACGTATCTGCTTCAAAACAGATGTCTTCGGCAGTTACACAGTAACGGTGGCCTTGTCTTCAGCTTTCGTAGCAACTCTGGAAGGCTTTCAGTTCGTTGTAGTTTTTTGAACTCTATCCAAAGTACCAAAATGATGCCCTTTCAAGCGATTTTTGATCCGGGAGAGTAAAACGAAGTCACAGATGACAGGATATGGTGAATTGGGAGGCGAAGAAACCACAATAGTAATATTTCTTATCACATTTTCATTGATAGAGGTTGCCGTTCGACAGGGCGCATTGCCACGGTGCAGCATCCAAGTGTGCAATGCCTTGTCGCACACGTTGCACTCTTTTCGTTAGTCTCAAGCGACATATCTGTGAAGAATTGGCCTGTGTGTTGGATACTACAATACTGTTTAGGTCGAGTGTCGAAAGTTACAATACTGTATGCTGTGTATCGGTTACTATAAAACTGTTCTGCGCGCTCAAACCTCGGCAACTGAAACCTATACGTGAAGAAAAACATATCAAACTACTATCTTTGACATTTGCGCTTACAGAATTTTATAATGTCCAATTTCTATTCTGACGTATTGTCATTACAACAACGTTTATACCATCTACATTTCGAAAGATGAGTCTTGAGCTCTTGAAAAGGAATTAGTGACTAATGCTTGATTCGCTTCGACAACGTCCTCATCTTGCTTAAAACACTGAAGAAATTTTGAAAAATTTATTACCTTTCATTAATTTAAACCTCAGTTAAAAGCCTCCAAGAGAAAGTAAACACAGCACATTTTCGATTATGTCAAAACTATTGCGCTGAGATAAAATTCAAGTATTAATTACGTAAACTGCATTCAGATCGAAATCCTGACACTCGTTTACTTCATATAAATAAACAACGTTTGAAACTTAGAAAATCATGGTCATAAAAAGGATAACATTAAATTCTAATTTTGGCTTTATGAGTATCCACAACAACCACCGTGATCAAGTTTCTTGTTGCAAATAGGACAGCTAAACGGTATTTATATAGAATGTGACCATTATGAAGAAGTGGATATATTACTTTAAAGTTACCATCTGTTTAAATTGATTTGAACAATCATCATTTGTCTGTTATCATTGACCTGCATAAGAAAGTCTATATGTAAAAGTTGTGTTGGCTTTGAAGAGATGCACCATTTTTGGCACGGAGAAACGGAGAAAATGGTCACCTTTCAGGTGTGTTATGAAAACAACGTGTTTTTTAATTCCTACGTATGTTAAAAAGGTGCACAATGTTAGCGTCCATACTGAAACTTTAATGTGTTTCGCACATAAAGGGAGCAAGAAGTAAACGAATAAACCATGAAGATTACTGAAACTAACGGTCTTAATTTGTTGCAGTTAACGTCACAAAACCCATTATGCAAATTTCTGTAAAGCTGCCAGTAAGAACCTGGAGATACTAACTACGTAGTTTCGAGCTCTATGAGATCATAAAAATCCAACTAACAATAGCTGTGCTGAGCACCCTCATTTTCTCGAGCAGGAACAGAGTTTTAAGTGCTGAGCTCACATCAGGCATGACGGCAAGTGCTAATTCGAGTCGAGAGCTCGAACAAGCGGTCACAACTGGAGTCATAAATTATTCTGTGTCCGATATCCTGACTCTAAAAGACGGACAACGAATGAACATCGAATTTATCTGGGACTGCTCATTCTCGCTTTCTTCATACAGGAAGAGTGCAGTGTGCCACTTCCGCCTCCGTGGTACGTCATGTGTGACATAATAACGTGGTTGAACGATTGTGGCTCTTCCCTGAAGATCAATAGTGAGGTTCTTTGGAACCCTCTATGCTAAATTTGTGTCTCTGGAGCCATTCACTTTAGTGCAAGGATACATCAGTCGAAAAGAGTTTTAGCTATTAAGCAGAACTGAATCTACCAAGCTGAAGCTCTTCAGCTTTGCTTCCTGCCCGCGTCCAAACTGGGGCCTATTTTTCTGGCAATTCTTCACAGTGATGACCACAGATGGATACAACAACTTACTTCTTCAAGCGAAAGAAAAAACTGGATGGACGCTCCTTTTTTCAGAAAATGATATAGAATATACTAGTACGAAGAGTGAATATCATGGATCCTGATCGAAAAACCTGCACCAAGTAACAACAGACAGATAGACAAAGGAAGTATCCCAAATCGAATGGCTAAACCGAAAAAAATTTCTCTAAAAAGGGGAGTTATGTCTGTCCTACAATCACTGACATCTTTTGCTTGTAAAAATCTAAATTTTTAGAGCCTATAGTACCACAAGTCACTGAAAAAAAGAAACAATGGTATATGACTAACAAATACGACCAGGAGATTCACAATGCTCGTAATTGAGGTGCCGTTTTACAAAAGGCTAAACATCTGCTTGAAACAATATGTATTAACATATGCAGCACTTCAGAGTAGTAATTGGATGTGTTACCACAAGATTGGGTTAACTGTGATAGCGAGCGAAGCTCTGAAGATCTAACGTGTTCCCAAAAGGTGTGGAAGCTAGCGATGAGCGAAATTAATAACAATCCAGTGCCGGCCGCGGTGGTCTAGCGGTTCTGGCGCTGCAGCCCGGAACCGCGGGACTGCTACGGTCGCAGGTTCGAATCCTGCCTCGGGCATGGGTGTGTGTGATGTCCTTAGGTTAGTTAGGTTCTAAGTTCTAGGGGACTTATGACCTAAGATGTTGAGTCCCATAGTGCTCAGAGCCAACAATCCAGTGACCCTCTCACCCACAATTCTTTAGTCGATCTCTCATGTATAAAATAGTTTCAAAGTCAGATGCTTTACAAATGATTTAACTTGTTAAATATTTGCGGCTAAACATGTCAAACCTTTGTTTGAATAGGTAAAACCAAAATTATGTTGCTTTTTTTCGTTTTGTTCCTCCATAGACCTCTGAAAAAGTTTGAAAAAGATTTGATATTACGTTTAAAGTTCATTGGAAGTTACTAAGTGTTCTCTCTATCGAACACTGGATAGGTACAGCTGGGATAATTAAGGCTCCGTTTTAAGAAAAGCATCTCAGTTCTTATGACGTCATTTCACCTAAACTGTTTGTCGTACAATGACATAATTTTGCAGTTACTGTCAGAAAAATGTTTTGCAAATAGAGTAGCGAAGAAATTATAAATTAAAACGTCGTGTCTGATGCTGAAGTTTTAATATGCAGGAACAGCGTGGTATGTCAGCGAAAAAAATTATAGAAACGTTTGAAATTCAATGCAAAGTTTGTTGGATATCGCTAAGTGCTCTCATTCCGAAATGCTGAATGAATATAGTCTGGGTCAATTGTGCGCCGTGAGCTACCCTGCCTCTACATGCACATAGTTTCTTATTTTAATACATTTGTGTCAAAGCTTAACGTAAGATTCTACCTCTGAATAAGTAGATTATGATCATTTTAAATTTTTAAATCCCGTCAGTAACGATGTGAAATGCTGGAAATCAAATTTTTATTACACCCGGAAGCCGTTAAATAGGAACCTGTAATAGGGTCTTTGCACTGATTTAGACGTTTAATAGCGTAGATCAAATAACAGGCGCCTGTAGCGGTTTAGGTGTACATTTTTATTCGGCTTTAGCAGTGCGAGCTGCAGTACTCCCCTTGTGAAAGGAGGGGCTGCTTCCTTCTAAAGAGCCTGGATGTAGAGTACCAATTTCTTGGCGGAGTTAGCAACCCTTTCTAGACATTATCTTGTGAGGACGCAGCACGACTACCGGCTTTTATGAAAGAGCAGTTGGGAAAACTACCCAACAGAGGACGCAGTGGAAAGCCCAGCTGTAGTGCATCTAAGCGCACACACAAAAGATGCTCAAAAAGTACTTCTGTAGAACGAGCGTGGAGACGGCCGCATCTTAGATTTAAGAAATTATTTAGAAAATAGAGTATGCTGACTCAGATAGCAAAACAGTTGGCTGCGGCGAAAGAAGGCGCTACTGATGCCGAAGGATTAGGGCGAGCAGCAGAAAGCTGACCACGTTCCTGTCAAGACATGTGCTAAATGAAACGTTTCTCGTTAATTGTTTGTTTAAAGGAGAAACTGCCGCTATGGAAAGCGTTTTATACGGAATCGAACATATTCTCAGTTCGAATATAATGAATTTCCTTGCGACAGGGAGGTTGCTGTCCATGCATCAGCATGGCTTTAGAAAGCATCGCTCCTGCGAAACGCAATTTGCCCTTTTTTTCACATGATATCTTGCGAACCATGGATGAAGGGTATCAGACGGATGCCATATTCCTTGACTTCCGGAAAGCGTTTGACTCGGTGCCCCACGGCAGACTCCTAACTAAGGTACGAGCATATGGGATTGGTTCCCAAGTATGTGAGTGGCTCGAAGACTTCTTAAGTAATAGAACCCAGTACGTTGTCCTCAATGGTGAGTGTTCATCGGAGGTGAGGGTATCATCTGGAGTGCCCCAGGGAAGTGTGGTAGGTCCGCTGTTGTTTTCTATCTGCATAAATGATCTTTTGGATAGGGTGGATAGCAATGTGCGGCTGTTTGATGATGATGCTTTGGTATACGGGAAGGTGTCGTCGTTGAGTGACTGCAGGAGGATACAAGATAACTTGGACAGGATTTGTGATTGGTGTAAAGAATGGCAGCTAACTCTAAATATAGCTAAATGTAAATTAATGCAGATGAATAGGAAAAAGAATCCTGTAATGTTTGAATACTACATTAGTAGTGTAGCGCTTGACACAGTCACGTCGATTAAATATTTGGGCGTAACATTGCAGAGTGATATGAAGTGAGACAAGCATGTAATGGCAGTTGTGGGGAAGGCGGATAGTCGTCATCGGTTTATTGGCAGAATTTTGGGAAGATGTGGTTCATCTGTAAAGGAGGCACTTATAAAACACTAATACGACCTATTCTTGAGTACTGCTCGAGCGTTTGGGATCCCCATCAGGTCGGATTGAGGGAGGACATAGAAGCAATTCAGCGGCGGGCTGCTAGATTTGTTACTGGTAGGTTTGATCATCACTCGAGTGTTACGGAAATGCTTCAGGAACTCGGGTGGGAGTGTCTAGAGGAAAGGAGGCGTTCTTTTCGCGAATCGGTACTGAGGAAATTTAGAGAACCAGCATTTGAGGCTGAGTACAGTACAATTTTACTGCCGCCAACTTACATTTCGCGGAAAGGCCACAGAGATAAGATAAGAGAGATTAGGGCTCGTACAGAGGCATATAGGCAGTCATTTTTCCCTCGTTCTGTTAGGGAGTGGAACAGGGAGAGAAGATGCTAATTGTGGTACGAGGTACTCTCCGCCACGCACCGTAGGGTGGATTGCGGAGTATGTATGTAGATGTAGATGTAGAACTATAACGACGAATTTCAGTATATCACCTGAAGAAAAATTTACCTAAGGGGAGATGGTACGCCCTATGCTGTCAATATGAAATAATTTGTAAACCGTTATCTCAGAAAATTTCTAAGACACCATTTCCCAATTTCTCACAATCAATGAATGTACTTTTGTAGATATACTGCAGTAGAACCATCGGAAAGATTGTGTTATGATACGTGTTACGATATTTTTCGCAAACTCTTAATTTTCCTGGCAGAATTTTGTAATTAAATCAACATAAAAACTTAAGAACAAGAGATATTTTTATTTTTCTGGTTTCCTGGTGTTGAATCTTATTTCCTTCGCATTCTGTAAAAGTTTTACGATTCTACCTTCAGTACATTTTGAGATAATGGATCATTTATAACAAAAAAGTAATTTCGATCTATTGAGGTTCAAAGCTTTTTGGTTATAAACTTTTATACAGACTTACCGTTCTAACTCTTTCATGAACTACAATTGTCCTGGCCCATTATGTGTATCCTCTTCAGTGTCATAATCGCCCCGTTCTTGCCTTCTTCCCTTCTTTGTCGCTTCTTTTGTCATTTAGTAATCAGTAGACTCTGATTGGCCTACACAAAGCACATCAAGTTATCGTAGACCTCTAGCTATGTTCTCTCCTAACCTCACCCCTATCTTCCCCAAAACCTTCACACTCTTATAGTTCCCACTATCAAGAGTCATGATGCCAAAGCACGCGCCACCACACAACATTATTGAAGGATTCATTCACATTCTGCGTCTTAATGTCACTGGATTTGCCAGCTCGTTCAATATATGTTTGATTGCAATTATTACTGCCAAAGGTAACCAGAAAATCTAGCTTCCTTTTTACATACGCTAGTGGCCGTGGTTACTTCAGACCTATTATTGTGGTTATTTTTCACTTCCTTCACTGATCACATGTTTTCAACAAATTTAGACACAACTTTTCACCTGAAATATCTGTTATCTCAAAATTTGCGTTACTTTAAGTAATTCTACACTTATCCATATTATATACGTATAAATTAGAAATATATGCGAGTACACTACAGATATGTCTGTCAAGCACACTACTTTCGTGTAAACTACTGCCAGAAACAGAAGAATTGTTTATTTGTAATGCAAATGCAGACCTTTGAGTCGTAGAAGTGGCATGAAAACAAGACAATTCACAGCCCAAGATATGACTGTTCACTATGGAAATATACACAAGGTGCTAAAAACCGTCAAATTTAAAATTATTGTTTGAAAGTCTTAAAATGGTCTGTTTTTAATGTTGAGCAGACTCTAAAGTACATTATGAATAGAAAACAAAGATAGTCAAATTTCATCTAATTCACATATACACGATGCCATATTCAGAAACGTATTACACAGGGTGAACCCGAACTCCACTGACAAAATCTGGTTGTTCAGGGATATTTTCTGAGCATTCTGGGATATGGTACCTTTGGCCTCCAATGCTTCATTACAGGGTGCTAATGTAATTATGATTTATTCGGTTTGTTTCCCCAATTACATTGGTTTCTCTGAAAATACCTTTCCAACAGTGAATAAACACTGTAACATGCAATCATCAAAACGTATAACACAGAAAACAGAGAAACCATCAACACTGAGGTGCCACAGTTCTGAGGTTGGTTGCCGTAGCTGCGGGAGCAGCTCACCATAGTGTCGTTGTGCCGCTCTTCCCTTGCATTCAGCGAACCCATGAACGACATTCATGTCTTCCAGCTCTCCATCACCTTAAACCTGATCACTCTGTTGTGTATCACAACATGCAACTAACTGTACCGGAAAAACAAACCCGAGCAGAACCAAACAGTAACAAATGCAAACTTGAGAGAGAAGAATACACACCATCGATGAATGGAATAAGTTAGTTTCCAACCAAGACACACAGAACTTACCGTTGACATTTACTTTGTACTCAGTTCAGTTATTTTTCGTGTAATTTAGATAGAAAGATGAATAGGGATAAGAAATGATATTAAATACAATTGCTCAGTAAAATGCTGAGAAAATGCCCCTGAACGAGCTTTAAAAACTTTCCTGTGAACTTTCTAGCTCGTCCTGTGTACCGTGTAACTTTTTCCGTTTGATAAGGGTGTTTGATGTAATGTATGGCGCATTGTTCTTGCGGCATGTTACGCGAGTATGTTCGTACTCTAAGCCTTTAAATTTGTTTGCTGATACCTGAGTATCATATCAGCTCGTTTCCTATATTGGTTCTGGATGATTAACTAGCTACGCATTCTTTATCTATACTTTGTAAACCACTGCGAACTTCACGGCAGAGGGTACGCCCCAGTTACCAGGTATTAAGGCTTTATCCCGTTCCATTCACATATGGAGCGCGGCAAGAATGTTTGGTTAAACGACTCTCTGCGCGCTGTAGTTATTTTACTCCTGTCTTCGCCACCCACACTGGAGCGATACGCGGGTGGTTGTACTGTATTCCTAGATTCATCGCTTCAAGCTATCTCTTTGTAAGAAGACGCTCAAGGTCTAACTTGCGTCGATCTTCATGCGTTTTCCAGTTCAGTTCTTTCACCATCTTCCTGACGCTCTACCAAGGGTCAACCAAACAACTTCTGACTATATGTGCTGCTGTTCTTTGTACCTGTTCAATATCCCCTGCTAGTGCTAGTTGGTGCGGGTCCCACACTCTCGAGCAGTATTAGGGTAGGTCGCACGACTACTTTGTATGCAGTCTGCTTCGTAGACTGACCACATTACTCTAATATTCTACCACTGAACCGCTGCCTGCCACGTGCCTTACCTGTACAGATTATGTGACAGCTCCATTCCGTATCCTTACAAATTGTTACACCTAGGTTATTTGTATGAACTGACCGATTCCTATTGTGACTCGCTGATACTGTTGTCATACGATCTACTTTTTTCCCCTTGTGAAGCGCAAAATTTTATACTTCTGAACATTTAAATCTTGTTGGCAATCTTCGCACCACTTTGAAATCTTATAAAGATCTCACTGGATATATACGCAGCTTCTTTCATACAGTACTTCATTATAGATAAAGGTTTCAACTGCGAAAAGTCTGAGGTTATTACTGATATTGCCTTCAAAGTCATTAATATCCAACAACCACAAGGGTCCCAACACACTTCTACACCTGTCCTTGGCACTCCATCCAAGATAACATGCTGCGTCCTACAGTGTAAGCTTTCACGGCTGGTACTGTCATCATTTAAAACTTCCGGGCTGTTAGGCCGTGATCGATGTACAAAACTTTCTCCTAACTTTCCTTTCCGACTGAGGGAGATATCTTCAGAGGTAAAATGGCAGTTCGCCCTTTTTTCCTCTGAAGATATCTCCGCAGTCGGAGAGGAAACGTCAGGAGAAAGTTTTGTACGTCGATCACATCCTAACAGTTCGGAAGTTTTAAATGATGATGCTGCATTCTGTCCACAAAGTAATCCTCAATCCGGTCACAGATGTCGCTTGATACACATTAAGATTCTACTGTCGATAATTAGTGTGTATGTGGCACTGAGTTAAATGCCTTTCCGAAGATACATCGCATCTTTGTGACTGCCTTAATTAGTGGCTTTGAAGATACCATGTGCGGAAAGTGCGAGTTGTGTTTCATATGGTCGATGTTGTCAGAGTCATGCTGGTTGGCATGGAGGGAGTCGCTCTTTTCGAGTTAACTCATGACATTGGAGCTTACAATCTGTTCTATGATTCTACGACAGATAGATAGCAAGGATGTTGAACAGTAGATATGTGGATCACTACGCTGCGCTCTATGTAGATAAGGTGTGATCTGTCTTTCCTTCGAACCACTGGAGTATTTTGTTCGAGGGATCTTCGGTATATTAGGGCTACAAGAAAGGATGATTCAGCTGCAGATTTGGTACAGAGTCTGACGGGGATCCCATCAGCCCGTAGAACTATATTCACTGAAAAAAATAATGTACAACAAGAAAAGTCTGCGGGTGAGACGTGAACGGCATTGCTTATCGGCAGCAACGTATAGTTTTAGAGGTAACTTACTACTTCTATTTTTTCAACTCTTTGTCGACCGTGGTGTTCATAGAGCTACCTGAGGTTTGACGAGGACCAGAACTCAAATGTTTCTGGCTCTTACATAGAAAGTCCTCTAGAATTATTCTCTTAGCGTGGTGCTAGTGAAGCTCTGGAAAACCTAACCAATATGGCAAGGCTAGAATTACAACTACGTTGCTCCAGACAATTTCACTAGCACCTTGCTGTATGGTCAGCATCTACATCTACATTTACATCCATACTCCGCAAGCCACCTGACGGTGTGTGGCGGAGGGTACCTTGAGTATATCGGTTCTCCCTTCTATTCCAGTCTCGTATTGTTCGTGGAAAGAAGGATTGTCGGTATGCCTCTGTGTGGGCTCTGATTTTATCCTCATGGTCTCTTCGCGAGATATACATAGGAGGGAGCAATATACTGCTTGACTCTTCGGTGAAGGTATGTTCTCGAAACTTCAACAAAAGCTCGTACCGAGCTACTGAGCGTCTCTCCTGCAGAGTCTTCCACTGGAGTTTATCTATCATCTCCGTAACGCTTTCGCGATTACTAAATGATCCTATAACGAAGCGCGCTGCTCTCCGTTGGATCTTCTCTATATCTTCTATCAACCCTATCTGGTACGGATCCCACACTGCTGAGCAGTATTCAAGCAGTGGGTGAATAAGCGTACTGTAACCTACTTCCTTTGTTTCGGATTGCGTTTCCTTAGGATTCTTCCAATGAATCTCAGTCAGGCATCTGCTTTACCGACGATCAACACTATATGCTCAATCCATTTTAAATCACTCCTAATGCGTACTCCCAGATAATTTATGGTATTAACTGCTTCCAGTTGCTGACCTGCTATTTTGTAGCTAAATGGTAAAGGATCTATCTTTCTGTGTATTCGCAGCACATTACACTTGTCTACATTGAGATTCAATTGCCATTCCCTGCATCAGAACGAATGTTAAAAGCTGATTTTTTCTTTTTTTTTACAGTTTTAACTTTGTAATTGGAAAATGAGCTTAAAAATTTTGTTCCTGTGTCCAAAGCCGGCATGCTGCATAACAAACATGGAAATGTGATTCTTGTGAATAGTCATACCAACAGCGAGATTACGCCAGGTACGCTCATGTGTAATGGATGGTTGGTAGCTTTTGGACATACAGAAGCCTCCTTACGTTTGGCACATTGAAATGACACGCAGACTTGACAGTTTTACAGTGTGCTGTAGCCTATACTTGATATAAGAATACCGCTATTATCTGTCAGTAACCGCAGTAACGATAACAAACAGGGTGTTTCAAAAAGTATATACGTATTACAAAGTATTATTTGTCCTAATTTTCGATCGCTGCGCCTCGGCTCGGCTATTGAAGAAACGATTACATGGTCTAGTTTATATTAAGAGCCGCTATATGCCAGTTGTCTCCTGTTTTGCGTGGTAACCTTCATATGTTTAAAATGGCTACTCCGCAGCAGAAATCATTTTGTGTTCTCGAGTTTGCGAAGTACAATTCCGTGATTACATAAAGAAGTTTCAGGCTGAGGTACCAAATCGATCCTCCGAATGGGCGGAACATACGCAGATGGTATCGACAGTTTCTAGGTACAGGATGTGTATGTAAAGGAAAGAGTCCAGGTCGCCTTCGTGATCCTGAAGAAAATGTTGTACGAATTCAAACTGCTTTCCAACGTAGTCCTTAAAAATCAACTCGTCGTGCCAGTCGGGAGTTAAAACTGCGTACAACAACAATTTGGCGTGTTTTGAGACGTCGGCTGGTTACGAAGCCGTACAAGTTACAGCTGTTACAAGCTCTGCTTCCTGATGACAAACGCAAACGTGTGGCACTTTGTAACGAGTTTCTTGACGCTATTGGCAATCATAACACTTTCGCACAGCGCATCGTGTTCAGTAATGAAGCGACTTTCCATGTTAGTGGTCAGGTAAAAAAACACAATGTTCGAATCTGGGGCCTACATGCAGCCATTGAACATGTACGAGATTCGCCCAAAGTCAAGGTGTTTTGTGCGATGTACCGATCATCTGTTTACAGCCCATTCTTCTTTGATGGAAACACGGTTAACGGTCAGCAGTATCTAGCTATGTTTCAAAACTGGTTGTTTCCGAGGCTGCACGAAGAGAACTTCATTTTTCAACAAAACGGGGCATCAACTCAATGGAGTCGCCAAGTGCGTGAATATCTGAATGAAATTCTACCGAACCGTTGGATTGGTCATCAAGGAGCTAACGACTTAGCATGTCTCAGCTGGGCTCCACGGTCACCGGATTTGACACCCCCTGACTTCTTACTGTGGGGTTTCGTTAAAGATAACGTTTATGTACCACCACTCCCACAGAACCTGGAAGAGTTGAAGAACCAGAACCATACGGCCTTAACATCAGTGACGAAGGACATGCTTGCGTGAGTATGGGAGGTGTTTGAGTATCTATATAATATTGTTCGTGTCACTAATGGAGCACATGTTGAACATCTGTAATCTGAACTTAAGAGGTTTCATATTCGTAGCTCTTAAAATTTAATAAATATACGCATTCGAAATACGTATATTCTTTTTGAAACACCCTGTATATCACACAACTCTCTTTTTCCGTTGGATGCTGCGATATGATCGCTGTTCTCGTTGTTTCTTGGTTTCATTTTATAATTCTTTACCATTATGTAATAATTTATTTTTACCCGATAATTAAATATCTACAAACTCAAAGCTGTCGCTATTCTTCAGTGATAAGTCCTGATTCGAACTGAGACACGATAAACGGCGGACAGGTGTCTGGAGAAGCTGCGGACACTGCTGGGATAGCAACTTCACAGTCCCCGCCATATAGCCCGACATCCGGGGAGTGAGTGTGTTGGTAGACATTTCATTTCATAGCAGGACCCCTCTGGTCGTCATCCGTGGCACCTTCACATCATAATAGTACATCAACGATATTCTAGGCTGCGTTTTGTCGTCCTTTATGGCAGGCCGTCCTGACTGCATTTCAGCAAGATAATGCCCGCCCGCGAGAGCTCCTACTGCTTGTCTTCGTGCTTGACAGGTCTAACTTGGCCAGAAAGGTCACTGGATCTCTCACCAATTGAGAACGTTCGTAGCATTATTGGCAGGGCCCTCCAACCAGTTCGGGATTTCGACGATCCGACGCGCCAATAGGACAAAATCTGGCACGATATCTCCCAAAAGGACATCCAACAACTCTGTTCCAACAACTGCTTGTATGAGGGCCAGAGATCGATCAACGCATTATTGACTGGCTCAGTTTAAGAAGCTCTTTCTCTTGAATAAATCGTGAAGTTTTTTTTTCTGAAATGTAATCATTTGTTTCTTTTTACATGTACGAGTACATCAGCTCTACCGATTTCCTTCCCATTCTGACAATTCCGTAGCGATGCGTCGTTTTTTTGTCTTAGAGAGTACTTTAACATCTATCTAAGTGAAGCATCTCATCGTTGAGAGACGCATAAACTTCAAGGCGGTAAAACAGCCAATCCACTGCAAAAATAGAAAATCTGAACTTTCATTGTATTTCTACTTGTAATCTGTTGTCAGAACTATGCAATACTTGTGTGATCGAATTGTCTTCCGACAAAAACATCTGTCTCTCGCTGTTTGTGAATTCATTATTACAGACTCAACTGGTTGTATAATTTATTTTAATGTAATACATTTAATATCTGCTACATAAGAGAGAATGTAAGAGATAAATCTGGAATATTTGTCGATAGATATAGGTTCTCGAAACAAGCGAAATATTCCGTTTGATTTTTGCGAGTAGTCCTGGATATATTAGTGTAATTATCATTTTTTATCACAACGTTCCCCAAAACACAGCTCCATGATTCATGTAGTTACATGATTCATGTAAATCTAACAAAAAATTTTAATTAAATTCATATTTTGTTTTTATGAATCAGCTATAAGTTAATACTTAATTTCAGTCATCGTTTTTGTTCTTTTTTGTATTTTATCTATAACAGTGTCTAATACAACAGAAGTTTGATGTATTTTGCATATTATAAAACATGGAACTAGTTGATTGTATAATTGTGAAGCAGAATACATTTCAGTACTTTATTATTTTTGAATTTCAGCATTTTGTACATTTAAAGCCAGGAAGGAGTTACTGACTCTTCCTAACCCTCCCCCTCCCTCCCCAACCCTAAAAGTAATCCTTTTTTTAAAATGTTGTATTGGACACACTAACCAACACCATTAATCGTAATTAATAGAAGCATAAAACTCAATGTCGTAAGAACATATCTTCGTTGCTTTATTATAAATTTTCCAAGCTTTTGGTTATTTAAATTTTCGAGGGTTGCATTGAACATGAAAGTGTAACATGTAAGAAGTCATAAAATCATTTTTGTCACAAAAAGGCTTTTGCGTGGACCATAAATAAGCATTACAGTAACGAAAATTTAGGCTACACATCTTTATACTGAGTTTCCATGTCAGGAGAGAGGTGAATAAGCAAAATTTTGAAATCATTAAGTTTTTAACAGAAGAAGCCTAAATAAAAATACTAGTTTAACCTTTAGCGAAAAATTTGTAACTTTTATTTATCATATTGTTTTTTGACACACAGAATAACAATACATAGAATGCAGAGCATAATATACATAAAATAAAATCTTATAAACAGACATCTAGAGCATTCTGTCTGTATGGACACAATGTTCATGGGCCCAAACCCTCACAGATGTGACACTGAATACATTATTCTTTGAAGGTTTCGTTCATCGTACAATATCATTCTTATGTGTCAGTCAATGTCCTTGCAAAAAACTTATTTTCTAAAAAGGTTTCACCTCTTTGTTTACCCCTAAAGACAAATGGTGCAAGTGGCTCTAAGCAGTATGGGACTTAACATCTGAGGTCATCAGTTCCCTAGACTTAGAACTACTTAAACCTTACTAACCTAAGGACATCACACACATCCATGTAGGAGGCAGGATTCGAACCTGCAACCGCAGGAGCATCGTGTTTCCGGACTGAAGCGCCAAGAACCGCTCAGCCACCCCCTAAAGACAGCCTAATGTACTTCTTAGAACTGACAATTTCTCATTCGATTTACTGGTTATCATTGAAAAAGTTGATTTTTTATGGCTTCCTTCATGTTATTTTCATTCCGTTTATGTTGTAGCTTCTCAGTATTTGCCTGTTGAAGAAATATTTAAAAATTTAAGATTGTCCAGTACAACATAAAATTACTTTACCCAGTACAACCAAAACATACAGCTGTGGTAATTTAACATTCCCATCGTTACTACTGGGGCTAAACTCTGTCACAGCCTGTAACACAGAACAATGTCAGTTATATCTATAACACAATAGAAATACACTCCTGGAAATGGAAAAAAGAACACATTGACACCGGTGTGCCAGACCCACCATACTTGCTCCGGACACTGCGAGAGGGCTGTACAAGCAATGATCACACGCGGTGTTGGCCGTCGAATGGCGCTAGCTGCGCAGCATTTGTGCACCGCCGCCGTCAGTGTCAGCCAGTTTGCCGTGGCATACGGAGCTCCATCGCAGTCTTTAACACTGGTAGCATGCCGCGACAGCGTGGACGTGAACCGTATGTGCAGTTGACGGACTTTGAGCGAGGGCGTATAGTGGGCATGCGGGAGGCCGGGTGGACGTACCGCCGAATTGCTCAACACGTGGGGCGTGAGGTCTCCACAGTACACCGATGTTGTCGCCAGTGGTCGGCGGAAGGTGCACGTGCCCGTCGACCTGGGACCGGACCGCAGCGACGCACGGATGCACGCCAAGACCGTAGGATCCTACGCAGTGCCGTAGGGGACCGCACCGCCACTTCCCAGCAAATTAGGGACACTGTTGCTCCTGGGGTATCGGCGAGGACCATTCGCAACCGTCTCCATGAAGCTGGGCTACGGTCCCGCACACCGTTAGGCCGTCTTCCGCTCACGCCCCAACATCGTGCAGCCCGCCTCCAGTGGTGTCGCGACAGGCGTGAATGGAGGGACGAATGGAGACGTGTCGTCTTCAGCGATGAGAGTCGCTTCTGCCTTGGTGCCAATGATGGTCGTATGCGTGTTTGGCGCCGTGCAGGTGAGCGCCACAATCAGGACTGCATACGACCGAGGCACACAGGGCCAACACCCGGCATCATGGTGTGGGGAGCGATCTCCTACACTGGCCGTACGCCACTGGTGATCGTCGAGGGGACACTGAATAGTGTACGGTACATCCAAACCGTCATCGAACCCATCGTTCTACCATTCCTAGACCGGCAAGGGAACTTGCTGTTCCAACAGGACAACGCACGTCCGCATGTATCCCGTGCCACCCAACGTGCTCTAGAAGGTGTAAGTCAACTAACTACCCTGGCCAGCAAGATCTCCGGATCTGTCTCCCATTGAGCATGTTTGGGACTGGATGAAGCGTCGTCTCACGCGGTCTGCACGTCCAGCACGAACGCTGGTCCAACTGAGGCGCCAGGTGGAAATGGCATGGCAAGCCGTTCCACAGGACTACATCCAGCATCTCTACGATCGTCTCCATGGGAGAATAGCAGCCTGCATTGCTGCGAAAGGTGGATATACACCGTACTAGTGCCGACATTGTGCATGCTCTGTTGCCTGTGTCTAAGTGCCTGTGGTTCTGTCAGTGTGATCATGTGATGTATCTGACCCCAGGAATGTGTCAATAAAGTTTCCCCTTCCTGGGACAATGAATTCACGGTGTTCTTATTTCAATTTCCAGGAGTGTACTTTACCCAGTACAACCAAAACATACAGCTGTGGTAATTTAACGTTCCCATCGTTACTACTGGGGCCAAACTCTGTCACAGCCTGTAACACAGAACAATGTCAGTTATATCTATAACACAATAGAAATATAATACTGTTTATTTCCATATAAAACAAAACACTCGAAAATCAAGTTCATGCACCGAAAAATATAACTTGCGGCCACTCAAAAACATACTGATCTTTTGATTCAAAATCGACTGAACAGTCTTATTCTTCCATGCACTGCAGTGGCACTGGTGCTAGAGTTTACAAACAGCTCTTGTTCAATACAGTGCGCTGCCCAGTATTGCCCAACCTTCCGTTAAGAGATGTTTTACAATTTCTGAGACACCACTGTACTTTGGTTTGCAAATCTTTCACCCATTCCTATACTGACAGTACCATAGCTGCCATAATGGAACGAATAGTTGACTGGCTTCGTGCCCACAGCAGTGTCAGTGCTCTGGTGATGCTGTTAGGCGCACTGTGGCGGCTTCCTCCTTTTCCTTAATGTCCGTGTCCGCTCACTTCCAGCACGGCGACTTGACTCGCTCAGCCACCATTTTGTGCCCGCAGCAATGACATGGCGCTGGTCATGCTGCCGTGCGACCTGCCGTGGTGGCCGACGGTGCAGCGCCACCTGACGCAGCTCGCCCTCGCCCGCACGCCGCAGGAGCTGGTGGATGGCATGCAGAAGATACACACCATGTGCAAGTGAGTATCGCTCCGCTAGCAGCTTTAGTCTCTTTGTTCAGTACCGCCCTTTGTGCAAGAACATTGCTGAACCATGTGGAAATTGTAAGTACATCAGATTGAAAAGTCAGCTGCTGGAATTTTGGTGGAAACTATGTGGAGAAGTAATGTCAACATGTAAGTACAGATTGTACAGTGTGTAAAAAAGACCTATTATTTCCTTGTTTAGCCAGTTGAGGTTAACTTATGAATAGGCCTCGTAAATATACTGATTCGGGTTGGTTCAAATGGCTCTGAGCACTATGGGACTTAACATCGATGGTCATCAGTCCCCTAGAACTTAGAACTACTTAAACCTAACCAACCTAAGGACAGCACACAACACCCAGCCATCACGAGGTAGAGAAAATCCCTGACCCCGCCGGGAATCGAACCCGGGAACCCGGGCGTGGGAAGCGAGAACGCTACCGCACGACCACGAGATGCGGGCAATTCGGGTTGATCATAACCTGGAGGAATGTACACAAGTTATACTATGAAAAGCATCTCCAAAACATCACAGAGAATCCTCCACACACCACATTTTAAACGCCTCATTGGACTGTCGGTGCACCAGATGACTCACATCTTTTGAAAAGAGGCAAAATCGCAACTCGTCGGTCCATAAATCACGTCTCTAGTCATCTGACATCCAATTGCTGTGTTGTGCAGCCCACACTTCGGGCAGTGGCCTTCCACAAGGTACCTGACACCAAATGTCCATTGCATGCATTTCACTTCAGTGTTCGGTCAGAAACAGTTTGAGATGAACCTGCCTTCACTGACAGATGCATTTCCTCTTGGGTTTGAAACCGATTGTCGATGACAAGGCATGATACCCATCTGCAGTCACAGTTGGTTTAGTTCTTCTTACAAACATTGTTCTTAGGCCGTGGTATGTGGCTGCAACAGGTAAACCATTTCTTGTAGACATGTTGGACAGTCCACATTGATACACAAACAAAGTGGGCAGCTTCAATCAGTGTGGACATGGGCATGTCCAAATATGATAACTCCATTCTGTCATGTATCCACATTGAACCATCTTCCTGCGGTGACTCCATAAAATTGACTGGTAAATACAGACCGCGGCCACCACGACAGGTCGCACGGCAGCATGACCGGCGCCATGTCACTGCTGTGGGCACAAAATGGCGGGTGAGCGAACCGAGGTGATGGAGGGTCAGGTGACCGCCTGTTACCTGTTCGAACCAATCTGCAGCACTCCAAACTGACCATTTTGGGACACTTTACTTCTTTTTATAGTGCGGAAAGGTGATACGAAACTGCAACTTTAATAATAAAAAGATTTAGAAGTAATAAAAACAGATATATATTCTTAAATCTGAATGGAACAGCATACATTGTAGCCAAAGGCTGTCTTCACCGACATTACGCAAGCAGGAATCGACAATGAAAACAATTATTGAACCATATCTATACATACGCAACTAAGAACATATCGAAGAGAGACTGCTGAACCATGAGAAGCGGATCCTGGTGACAAAAGAAGAGGGGGGGGCGAGAAGGGGGGGGGGGAATGGCAGACTTCGATGCATCTTACCGTATGGATGGCGCCGCCGCTCTGCCGTTACATTGCAATATACTGGCGATCACGAAACGACCTAAACGGCGAAACCGAGCAACACTGTTCAGCTCTGTTCAGTGCAATAGACAGTTAAGTGTGCCACAGCATGTCGTTGAATGCGTGTAACAAGACCTGGATGCTTATTCTTTATCTTTCCGCTATTGTGCCGATCGTTTCGGTACTCAAGAGCACCGAATGGTCTAGTACCCGAATTAAGAGCCCCAGCATTATTCTGTATGCATCTCGGAAGCGATACCGTTCGGGTCTAGAGAACCGAAGCGCTGTTGTCGGTTCGCGTCGCGTAAGCCAATCAAAAGCAAGGTGCCGCAGATCCGTGCATGCGCACTGCAGAGCGCACAGCGTCACGAACACAAAGCGGCTAGCACACGACACAGGCGCGCTATTCATCCAAGTACTGAAAAGATAGCGTATTTGACTGTATTCTGCAGATTGTCGTAAATGCCGCACTATGTCGTCTTATTCTCATTCAAACTGACATCGTGTTTTGGATTTTACGTTTCGGAAAATGAGTTACGAATAGTGTATAGTACCACATTGCACTAATACATTTATAAAAACACCCGAAAAATGGATTCTGAGAGTTTCAAAGAATAAGAAGATAAACAGAATGTGGTTATAACTCGCTCCTAGATATCCAAATGATTAAGTAGCCCACTTCCCTATATGATACGTCAACGATTTGGGTCTTAAAAACAAAATTGAAAAAAACGCGTTTTCGACAGCTCCTGCAGTTCGTCGAAGTTTATAACATGCGTTTCATGAGTGAAAATGTTTCGTATATGGTGCTACAGTCTACTGTTGTTGAGTATTCGATCGCAGATAAATACTTGTGACAAGCAAGATTATGAAGATTGCCGGCCGCGGTGGCCGAGCGGTTCTAGGCGCTTCAGTACGGAACCGCGCGACTGCTACGGTCGCAGGTTCGAATCCTGCCTCGGGCATGGATGTGTGTGATGTCCTTAGGTTAGTTAGATTTAAGTAGCTCTAAGTTCTAGGGGACTGATGACCTCAGCAGTTAAGTCCCATAGTGCTCAGAGCCATTTGAACCATTATGAAGATTACTGCTGCTAGTTACATTCCCAGTAAATTAAGTTGTGCTCTTAGATTCCTGTCTAACCGCATACCCGGAAATCGCTACATACTCGGAAAAAATGGTGAATTATTTCTGACAAGAAAAAATATAAAGGTCACTGTCGGTTGCTTCACTCACAGCAATTTCATCTCGAGCATTTTCATATTTCGTTTTTTAAACAACAGGAATCACGAAATCATTATTGAGGAAGCACGCTCTTAGATGTAAGTAATAACGAATATTGCCGAAAAATCTTAACTTACACGAATAACAATGTCTCAGAACGCGTTGCATATATTAAGAGGAAAAAAAAAAAAAAATGCATCCATCCGTGCGCGAACCCTTGTCCATATGTATAACACTTTAGCGCGCTAACTACTTTTTTAAAAAAAAAAAATCTCATTTTGTTCGCTTTCGTTCGTTGCACCTGCTCGGGGTGTCGTAAGACACCCATTTTAGTTGGTCGTTGAAGGATTAACTCAGTTATTTATTACAGAGGGCAGCTAACCCTCTGACCGAACACGCTGAGCTACCGTACCGGCACTACTTGGCCACGCTAAACAACAGCTACGTATTGCTCAATTCTTATACTATTGCTGAGAGGAACGTAGGCTGAGTTCGTTGCCAGACGATATTGCGTAAGTCAGAAATGCGTAATAGTTTGGAAGGTTTCCAATATCAGGCTTCACATAATTGCTTTCCATTGTTACTTGAAAGTTGTAAACATGTTTCGATAATTACTTACTGAAGCATTTGTGGGAAAAGTACACAAAGTCACTAGTAACGTCAGTTCACACTCATGTAATATACGTAAGCAGAGCCGATGTCTTGATATTTAATGATCTTTAAACTCTTATTTGCATTAAAATAACACGTATTTTGAGAGAATATTGACCGAAAACGTTTTCTTTTTGAATGTAATCATTCACAGTAACAACCTAACCATATTTCTTACAAAGGAAAATAGTCTACTATTAACTCACTTTCCAACCAGATGCGTCCTCTGGTGATTCTTTAGTAACACAGTCACTAAATCCAAAGCTAAAACCGATAAATATGTTTAAAATAACAAATTTTAACAGCTCACCAATCGACAGGGCCACACCGAAATCCAAAACCTCTCGGTACAATTGTAAAAATCGGTGGGAGGACCATTCGGTAACAGGTCTCAGAAGCTTACTGAATGGGATATTTCGGTACAGAACCGAAAATGACGTCACTACCGAGACAAACCTACTACACCGATCGGTATGAACGATACAGAATAGGGTCCCTGGTCGCGAACGATAACGAGGCCGCAGATGCGAGTCATTCTCAGCAGACTGGACAGTCTGGGTAGATGTAGCTGTAATCACACCTTTTAAAGGCGGACGTGTGCCACATTCTGATAAGCTGACGATTTCAAAAATTAGCACCTGTGCCAACCTAATGGACGGGTGGTTGACTAGCCCTCACCTCCTGGAACATTGAAACTGTTCACCTCCTTTTCTCCCATAGGTTCCCTACCTTTGCACAGTCTCAGCCGTCGGAACGGCATGCTTTGCTGTATTCCTACGCGTCTCATAAACGGTTCTTTAATTCTTAAATCGTTTTTACTAGTTGCCACCTTCTTGAGAAATTATTTGCACCTGTCAAGATGACAGCAACCGAAATCTCTTTCCAAATATCCATCCCATAGTATGTCAAGAATTATTACTAGCGATTAAAATTTTCAGTACTTCGAAATAAAATTGACACTTAAATTATGAAGCCAACAGAGGGTTGTTCACCATCGAGGGGTCCCTAGTCTGTCACTTGATTTATTACTAATCGATTTCCGTTGGACTCGTCCTTTGTTTTCGGCCTTGTGCGGCAGGCTGCAGAGCGTATCACGCCACGTGGTGGCCTTGAGAGGGTTCGTAACACGTGGTGCTGAAATGTGTTCTACTGTTATCTTGTTGGAAGATAACGCCAAAGAGATCTCGCGGATAGGACATAGCCATCTGGTGCCGGTTTTGTGTCCAGCATTGTGTTTGGGCGCCCTATTGCCTGTGGGCCTCTTTCTGCTGCTGTGTCAAGGCAACATCACCTCGATTAGAAGCCCAGTGCGCTGAGCAGTCCACCTGCCAAGAGTAGCCTTAAAAGTCTTGTCCACATAACAGCAATTTCTACTGGTAGGAGCTTCTAGAAACGCCTTTTTCTGGCTACATATTGTACTGCTAGTGACTGCATGACTATTTTAATAAAACAAGTCATATACCAATTACACACTGAAAGTTATCTGTTTAAATTTGTTTTAAAGTAAGTTGATGTGGAATGTTGACTGTCTTTTTAAGTTAAATTATCTGTTATATGCTAAACGATGTGGAATGTTGACTGTCTTTTTAAGTTAAATTATTTGTTATATGCTAAACTTTGGGCTTCCTCTGGTGCACAGACCAGACCTAGCAGATTCTTCTGTAACGACTGTTGGTAACAAACTTCAACTGCGAGAATGCGTAGAGAAATCTAACTGCGAGAATTCTAAGAAAATCTTCCCCTGTCTTAAACTTATTGTTATCACAAAATGTGACAATGAAATTTGATGACGTACAAGCTGCTCTCGTAGCTACAGCGCGTCTCGGTAACAAAGCTGCAAAATCTAACTAATGAGATACGAAAAGGTGCAATACGTTCTCTAAAAGATATTGCTATCACTCGTGGTTCATAATTTTTAATAACGGTTTTCAATAAATTGAAAATTAATTGATTCTTGGGGTGTGGACAATGACTCTGGGTTAAATGAACTCAGTATCAATCTCATACCATTTGACTTAATAACACTTGATGGAACTTCAATAACAGTTAAGCGTCTTCCGAAATCACGTAACTACAATCCAAGAAGTTCAGAAATTAAAAACTTCACACGTATAATCTTTCCTTAAATAAAATTCCAAAATCTAATTCTTAAATACATTTCTCTCACAATGGTAGATAAATTCTAACAAAAAAGCATAAAGCAAGAAGGTCCCTGATCAGTATGTCCGACAAATCAAGAATGGTGCATTATCAAATCGCTACTGCAAATACACTGAAGAGCCAAAGAAACTGGTATAAGCTTGCTTATTCAAATACAGAGTACGTAAACAGAAAGAATACGGCGCTGCGGTCGGCAACACCTGTATAAGACCTCAAGCGTCTGGCGCAGTTGTTACAGCGGTCACTGCTGCTACAATGGCAGGTTATCAAGATTTAAGAGTTTGAACGTGGTGTTGTAGTCGACGCACGAGCGATGGGACACAGCGATGAAGTGGGGATTTTCCCAGACGACCATCGTTCAACGTGACGGAAGTGCAACCCTTCCGAAAAGTGCTGCAGATTTCAATGCTGGGCCATCAACATGAGTAAGGGTGCGAGCCATCCAACAGAACATCATCGACGTGGGCTTTCGGAGCCGAAGGTCCACTCGTGTACCCTTGATCACTGCACGACACAAAGCTTGACGCCTCGCTTGATCCCGTCAACACCGAAATTGGACTGTTGACTGGAAACATGTTGCCTGGTCTGACTAGTCTCGTTTCAAACGGACGGACGTGTACGGATATGGAGACAACCTCATGAATCTGTGGACCTTGCGTGTCAGCAGGCGACTGTTCAACCTGGTGGTGGCTCTGTAATGGTGTGGGGCGTGTGCAGTTGGAGTGATATGGGACCCCTGATACGTCTAGATACGACTCTTGATAGGTGACACGTACGTAAGCGTCTGGTCACCTGCATCCATTCATGTCCACTGAGCACTCCGACGGACTTCGGATATTCCAGCCGGATAACACGACACCACACACATCCAGAACTGTTTCAGAATGGCTCCAGGAACACTCTTCTGAGTTTAAACACTTCCGCTGGCCACAAACTCCCCAGGATGAAAGTCATTGAGCATATCTGGGATGCTTGCAACGTGCTACTCAGAAGAGATCTCCACCCCCTCATACTCTTACGGATCTATGGACAGCCATGCAGGATTAATGGTGTCAGTTCCCTCCAACACTTCTTAGTGCTCGCGAGGGCCCTACACGATGTTAGGCAGGTGTACCAGTTTCTTTGGCTCCTCAGTGTAAAACAGACTTAATCATTACCTGTAATCCATTCTTCAGAAAGAGTATAGTCGTACCAATATAAAAATCAATTCTTTTTCCGTCCGCAGTAAATCTTCCATTAATCCAAAATCTAATTCCTTAAAATATCTATTGTTTGATACTTACTGCTACTAAAACGAAACTCAACTGTTCACGTCTAACACCAAAGCTCATCTGTGTCTCCTCTCCTCTCGTCGCGATCAACAGATAAATGTGGCACGCATCTCCGCAGAGCAAAGATCACCTCACATCTCTGTGCAGCGATCTTCTCTGTTGAGGCTGCGCGCGCGTGTCTAAGCAATTCAGACCATACGAGCGCGAAAAAATGTTCAAATGTGTGTGTAATCTTATGGAACTTAACTGCTAAGGTCATCAGTCCCTAAGCTTACACGCTACTTAATCTAAATTATCCTAAAGACAAACACACACACCCATGCCCGAGAGAGGACTCGAACCTTCGTCGGGACCATACGAGCGCGATTCCCGACATACAAAACAAGAAAATTCCTACGAAAATTTACACACGCACACACACACACACACACACACTCATGTGCAAGTGCTCTTAATCAATAACAAAACAGGCAGAGCACAGAGTGATACTTTCATGTTCTGTATCAGACTTCAATTTCACGGTAAGCAAACAATTAAAATTGAATAGGAAAGAACAATGCGTTGTAAGCAAAACTTCGCCGGCCAATGTTACACGCATAACCTAACAAGAAATTGGCATTTAGTGTCCTGCAACTTCTGTGAATTCAACGACAATGTATTGAAACATTGGTGGAAAATCAAATTTGCGAACTGACATGGATTAAATCCTTACAAATAGTTTATCTAGAGCACTGGACGCTCTTCACGCACGGTGTTAGAGTTGTATTTCCCATTACAAAATTCAAGATACACGGGAACATTTCCACAATCCAATAAAACTAGAAGTGATGAAGGAAAGAAATTACATTCATAGTAATTGAAACCTTACTACTTTGCCATTTACTAAACATTGATGGTATTTATCATTTTTTAAAAAAATTACTTCCTTTAATAGCGTCCTCCTGTACGAATACATTCTTGAAATCTGTTGTTGAGATTCGTCATTGACCGCTGCAACATCTCAGCTGGGATACTGTGAATTGCATCCCGAATTCTCTGTTTTCACTCATCCAGGGTTCTTGGTCGAATCGTGTAGACTTTGCTCTTCTGGTAGCCCCACAAGTAAAAATCACAAACGGATAAATGTGGCAATCTAGGGGGGCAGGGAATGTTACCGAATCTTGAGCTCACACGGTTGCCAAACAATTCTCGCGTATATGCCATTGATTGCCGTGCAGTGTGTGGCGTCGCTCCATCTTACAGAAGACTTTTTCCACGTTTAGAAAGTTGTTCAGTGCAGTTGAAACGAAAGTTCGTAGCATCTCCACGTAACGATCGGCATTGACAGTTATTGTGTTTCCATGTTCATTTGCGAAAAAATTCTGTCAGATAATCACATGTGTAACGTCCCGTTTGAAAAATTATATATGACTGTGCTTAAACTGACACACAATATTTTTAGCGCAACGCTATCTGACTTTCAAAAATCCCTACAAAAGAATGGCCCTGACTAACATTAACCTATACCTTTCACAAATCACTTACCTCACAAAAATCTTCATTACTCGAACTACTGCAATACAGCGAGCGCCACTACTGCCAGCTAAATAAAAGATTCAAACTACGAAAAGCACTAACTACTGATAGGGATAGTTAGCAAATGAAAGATTTTAATAGAGAACAAACAATGTATTTACCTTAATAGTGTTCAAAAGTCATATATAGCAGTTCATGACATTCAGTCTTACAAATTTCAAAACTCCGCCATCTCTCTCCCCACATCCACCACTGCTGGTGGCTCACCTCCAACTGCGCAACGCTACGCGCTGTTAACATCCAGCTGCCCAATACTACAATGACAGACAACAATGCAAACTAGCCACAGACTGCACACAGCACAGCCAGTGATTTTCATACAGAGCGCTACGTAACGTTGCCAATAAGAAAACCTAAACAGCCTACTTACACATGTAATGAAACACTACACCATACTGTAACTTTACTAGCGTGTAAAGGGTCTCGTGAACGTCATTAGGATTTGTGTTTGTCCAGAAACGGTATTTCTGTTTATTCACATATCCTGTGAGATGAAAATGTGCCTCATCTGACATCCACAACTTGTTTAGAAATTCATCGTCATTGTTTATTTTTGTTATCATTTGTTGACAGAATCCTAATCTTAACTGGTAATCGTTGTCCCTCAATTGTTGCACCACCTGTAGTTTGTACGGATGAAATTTTAAATCAAGGCGAAGAATTCTGCGAACACTCTCCCGGGACATTCCAACCACTGCTGCTTGCTTACAAATTGAATGCCGTGGGCTCCGTAAGACACACTCGCGTACAACATCAATGCTTGCTGGAGAGCGCACACTTCTTGGTCGTCCTATTGGTTTCTTATTGAGGGCAGATTCAGTCTTTTCAAAGTTATTAATCCAACATTTTATCGCGTGTTTCGACGGAACGGCATCATGACGTCCTAAATTATAAAGCGTCGAAACTTCCTCTGCGCCGCTATCAAACTATCATTGTTTTTATAAAACTTTTTATGGCCAACGCACGCTGTTGCTCGTTCCACTGATCCATGATTACTTAAATGGGAGACTGTTTACTCGTTAAGTGTCACGAACCCGCTGTGCTGACACCTGTCCCTGGCTACCACTACTCATTTCAAACATTCCCGTTATTCTGTGTCACCCTGCATTAATGACAATAATTTGAGGGTGGTCCAATAAGCAAGTTTCCATATTTTATGTAACTTCATATAGACTGTAACTACGACATATGAGGGCTGGCGAGTTCGGCTGATATGGGGCTGA
Organism: Schistocerca cancellata; assembly: GCF_023864275.1. Classification (NCBI taxonomy): domain Eukaryota; kingdom Metazoa; phylum Arthropoda; class Insecta; order Orthoptera; family Acrididae; genus Schistocerca; species Schistocerca cancellata. The sequence goes on along the minus strand of NC_064627.1, from coordinate 305,156,890 downwards.
CAACGCTCCCACCAGCTTACTACGCAACCGCAGCAGCATCTCGTCAGTATGCTCCCAGATAACTTGGAGTTAACCACTAGAAAGTGCGTCCGCACATGAGCTGCGCTCTGTCATTCGCCTTTTAGCAACAGAACAACTATCCGCTGTCGACAGCCATCAGGAGTTAACCTCTGTTTATGGGGAAGGCAGTACGAGCATTCAAATGGTCCGACTTTGGGGTGTACAGTTTGTAAAAGGGCGCGGAGCGACACATTTTATGAGTAACGTCCGCGAGCAACAACAGAAAATTACTGTCGGAATGTTTCTAGAAATCCATCAGAGAGAGGGAGATTTGCTCTTCAAACGGCTTCTGTCTGAGGATGAGACCTGGATCCATCACCCGACTTCTGAGACAAAACGTCAGAGCTTGGTGTGGCGAAAGTGCCCTAAAAAGGCAAAGGTCACGCATTCAGCAGGGGAAAGTTAAGAAAACTTTCTTTTGGAACTGTCAGGAGGTTTTTCTCGTTCTCTACAAGCCTCGCAACACCATAATGAATGCAGAGAGGTCTGTAATATCTTGAGGAATCTGCGAGCTGCTATCAAAAGAAATGTCCTGGTCTTTTGTCTCCTAAGGTTCTCTTTCTTCATGACAACAATCAGCCTCATGCAGCACTAATGACTCAAGCGGACCTTGGAAGATCCAACTGCGAAGTGTTTTCGCAATCTTCATATTCACCAGATCTTTCTCAAAGTGATTTTCACATGTCCCCCCCCCCCACTCCCCCACTCGAAGGTTATTTTGGAGGTAAGCACTTCAACACCTATGATAAAGTCACATGAACAGTGAACAGCAGGTTACAAAACTAGTTTTCGAAAACTTGTCTCACGTTACCAAAAATTCCTGCAAAACCATGGCGGCTATGTAGGAAAGTAACAGAAGCATTGTACAATGTCAAATTACTTGAGCATGATAAATTGTGTGTAATATTTTTTATAAAATAGGGAAACTTACTTGTTGGAGGCCCCTCGTAATAATATAATATATAACGCAGTAAGTGCTAAATTACGTCTAAATTTAAGGTTATACTTCATATTATTTACTTCCTGCAACATTATAACCATAAAGGAACTTAAATGTCTTATCTTTGCCGTAATGCTGATAGCTAAATTTTCCCTTTCCGTTTCCATTTTTCTAATAACTGTTCTTGGTCCAAAATTGAAAAAAAACCGCATATTCGAGCATGTCAGATAATTACATCCGGACACACAACATCCATAAGGGATTTTGTCTGTTACCAACACAAGTTTGAACTGTGCATCACATAAACAACACTAAAAATATTCTAAAGCAGTCACACTGTGCAACATTTACACATTCCCAATCTCAGCACAACGTTACACAACAATAGTCGTTTGCTGTCGTTATGTGTACCTCTTGGTATACCTATCATACTGTTCGCAGACAGCGCGCAGGCCTTCTTAATCTAGGTAGCGTTGGTCAAGAATGGTATGCAATTTTTTTTAAGGAATTGTTGCAGAAGTGCTAGGCGAATAATTGTTATTGTGAGACTGGATTTATCAAACAGTCAACTATACGAATCAAAAATTTTATAAGTGACCAAAACTGTGTACCGGACATGAAGTCTTGCATTTAGTAGCAGTGCCTTTGCTGACCGAGCTATCCCAGCACGCCCCACCATCACGGCTTCCATTACGCCTGCCCCTCCTCTACTTTCACAAATGCTATTCTGCATACGTTGTTGGATTAGCGCTCCTGGAATAACGAAAATAGTGAAGTGTGCGCTGTTTTCAGACTTTCTCACAGGCTAAAATTCTGTGCTGGTTTGATACTCAAACGCGGAAATTAGCCTTTCTCAGGTAATTTTCCTGCCGACCGAAATCTTCTGGCACGCAGTTTTCACTCAGTACAGTGAAATACGAAAAACACAGGCAGTAAAGGCAAGATCGCTTTTTGTCAGTCAGTTTATGCTTCATTCGTGTTACATAAGTGTACAAACGAACAGCTAACTTCAGAAAGGGAACAAGTCCACTTTTACATGGAGAGACAAAAAACTTCTTTATACAAAATCCCTCAAGCAAAGCTTTTCTATATTTTTTCTAAAATTCGTTGTTGTACAGTGCTTTAGATTACGTAATTTTTATCTAACTTCGTGTTACAGGTAGCTTTCTTTTCCAATTCGTGGTCAAATGCTCTCTATCCGAAACCTTGGCTTACTTGACCTCATTTATCTTGTATTTGTCAGCATTAATGATTCCCTTCTTCCTTTTTCTGACGTCAGTACCTTCTTCTTCCGTTGAACCCATTTGAACAGTAATAACTTACTGACGAAACTAACAATTCAGAAAACAAATTAATGAAATACGCTACTCAGTATTATGAGGTTATGTTATGGCTGCAAAAAGATCAGCTGTTTCAAATACTGCGTAATCAGATGTTTCCAGAACCTACCGGTCAGCGGTGTTAACAAACTTGCCCTCGCTATAGGAAATACTGTTTATTGCAGAACTGGAACACGTCTAGGACATGTTCCCTTTGTGCCGTAAGCGGTGAATTATACTTGCTGCTGGAGGTGCTTTACTGACTGTGGGCGGATCCCAGATGTGCAGTAAATCATGGGCCTAGCCAGTTGCTCTTCTGTCTTACGATAAAACAACTTTGTAATTTTTTATATGTTTCCTTTCTCCAGTTAGCGATTCAAATACTTTACAGATGATAGACGTAAAAAAAAATGGTCAAATGTGTGTGAAATCTTATGGAACTTAACTGCTAGGGTTATCAGTCGCTAAGCTTACACAATACTTAACCTAAATTATCCTAAGAACAAACACACACACACACACACACACACACACACACACACACACACACACACATGCTCGAGGGAGGACCCGAACTTCGCCGGGATCAGCCGCACAGTCCGTGACTGCAGCGCCGAGACCGCTCGGCTAATCCCGCGCGCCGATGGACGTCAGTTACAGAAATATTGACAATTGCAATACACATGTACAGGGGTAAAAGCAGGTAAGTTTAGCGCATATTGGAGAAAACTAGGCACATCTGGAAATGTCGCACTGTTGTTGCTGTCGTTGTTGTTGCCTTCATCCGAAGTCTGGTTTGATGCATCTCTCGGTGCTTCTATCATGTGCAAGGCTCTTTATCTCGAAACAACAACTAAAATCTACATCCCTCTGAATCTGCTTGCCGTATTCATATCTTGGTGTCCCTCTACGATTTTTACCCCCCACACTTCACTCCAATATGAAATTGGTGATGCCTTAATGTCTTAGAATATGTCCTATCAATCGATCCTCTCTTCTAATCGAAGTTGTGCCACAAATTTCTTTTCTATCCAGTTCTGTTCAGTACTTTCTCATTAGTTAAGTGATCTACCCCTCTAATATTCAGCATTCTTCAATAGCACTACTTTCCAAAAGCTTCTATTCCCTTCTTGTCTAAACTGTATGTTTCACTTTCATACGTGGCTACGCTGCAGACAAATATCTTCAGAAAAGACTTCCTAACACTTGAGTCTATCCATACTCGATGTTAAAAACTTTCTCTTCTTCAGAAAAGCATTAACTATTTTTAAGTGTCTCGTTTCTCAATCTGATTCCCTCAGCGTCAAGTGATTTAATTCGACTACATTCCATTATCTTTGTTTTGCTTTTGTTGACGTTCGTCTTCCTCTACTGCTTGTTCAATGTACATACTGAATAACAACGGGGATAGGCTACAACCCTTTCTCACTCCCTCCGCAACCAGTTTTCCTTTCATGCCCTTGAACTCTTATAACTGCCGTCTGGTTTCCGTACAAGTTGTAGATAGACTTTCGCTTCCTGTACTTTAAATCTACTAACTTCAGAATTTCAAAGAGTGCATTGCTGTCAACATTGTCAAAAGCTATCTGTAAGTCTACAAAAGCTATAAACGTAAATTTGTCTTTTCCCTAACATATCTTCCAAGGTAAGTCGTAGCGTCAATACAGGGCTATTACAAATGATTGAAGCGATTTCATAAATTCACTGTAGCTCCATTCATTGACATATGGTCACGACACACTACAGATACGTAGAAAAACTCATAAAGTTTTGTTCGGCTGAAGTCGCACTTCAGGTTTCTGCCGTCAGAGCGCTCGAGAGCGCAGTGAGACAAAATGGCGACAGGAGCCGAGAAACCGTATGTCGTGCTTGAAATGCACTCACATCAGTCAGTCATAACAGTGCAACGACACTTCAGGACGAAGTTCAACAAAGATCCACCAACTGCTAACTCCATTCGGCGATGGTATGCGCAGTTTAAAGCTTCTGGATGTCTCTGTAAGGGGAAATCAACGGGTCGGCCTGCAGTGAGCGAAGAAACGGTTGAACGCGTGCGGGCAAGTTTCACGCGTAGCCCGCGGAAAATTGGCTCATGCCACAACTGGATACCGACAGCGCCGACTTCATCTTTCAACAGGATGGTGCTCCACCGCACTTCCATCATGATGTTCAGCATTTCTTAAACAGGAGATTGGAAAACCAATGGATCGGTCGTGGTGGAGATCATGATCAGCAATTCATGTCATGGCCTCCACGCTCTCCCGACTTAACCCGATGCGATTTCTTTCTGTGGGGTTATGTGAAAGATTCAGTGTTTAAACCTCCTCTACCAAGAAACGTGCCAGAACTGCGAGCTCGCATCAACGATGCTTTCGAACTCATTGATGGGGACATGCTGCGCCGAGTGTGGGAGGAACTTGATTATCGGCTTGATGTCTGCTGAATCACTAAAGGGGCACATATCGAGCATTTGTGAATGCCTAAAAAAACTTTTTGAGTTTTTGTATGTGTGTGCAAAGCATTTTGAAAATATCTCAAATAATAAAGTTATTGTAGAGCTGTGAAATCGCTTCAATCATTTGTAATAACCCTGTATTGCCTCGGGTATTTCTATGATTCTCCGGAATCCAAACTGATCTTCCTCGAGGTCAGCTTCTACCACTTTGTCCATTCTTCTACGTCTATATCTACATGTATACTCCACAAGCCAACGTAAGGAGCGTGGCGGAGGGTACCCTGTGCCACTATTTGTCATTTCCTCTCCTGTTCCACTTGCAAACAGAGCGAAAGAAAAACGACTGTCTGTACGCCTCCCTATGAGCTCTACTTCCTCGTATTTATCTTCGTGGTCCGCATGGGCGATGTATGTTGGCGGCAGCAGAATTGTTCTGCAGTCAGCTTCAAATGCCGGTTCTCTAAATTTTCTCACTCGTGTTTCCCGAAAAGAACGCCGCCTTCCCTCCAGGGATTCCCATTTGAGTTTCCGAAGGATCTCCGTAACACTTAAGTTTTGTTCGAACCTCCCGGTAACAAATCTAGCAGCCCCACTCTGAATTGCTTCGATGTCTTCCTTAATCTGACCTGGTACGAATCCCAAATACTCGTGCAGTACTCAAGAAGATGGTTGCACCAGCGTGAACCACTGTTTCCTAAAATTCTCCCAAAAAACTGAAGTCGACCATTTGCCTTCCCTACCACAGTTTTCACATACTCGTTCCACCTCATATCGCTTTGCGACGTTGTGCCCAAATATTTAAACGACTTGAATGTGTCAAGTTGGATACTAGCAATTCTGTATCCGAGCATTACAGGTTTGTGCTTCCTACTCATCCGCATTAACTTACATGTTACCACATTTAGAGCTAGCTTCCATTCATCTTACCAACTGGAAATTTGTCTGAGTCGTCTTGTATCTTCCTATAGTCACCCTACTTCGACACCTCACCGTAAACCACGGCATCATCAGCAAACAACCGCAGACTGCTGCTCACCCTGTCCGCCAAAACATTTATTTATATAGAGAACAATTTCTTCTGTGAAGAATTCGTGTTCGTGGTTTACAATCATGACTTATAGCGTTAAACTAATAGTTCGATAATTTTCACACCTGTTAGCGACTGCTTTCTTTGGTATAGCAATTATTACATTCTTTTTGAAGTCTGATGGTATTTCGCCTGTCTCATAAATCTTGCACACCAGAATCAAGAGTTTTCTTATGGCTGGCTCTCCGAAGGCTATCAGTAGTTCTGTCGTCTATTCCCCGGGCCTTGTATCTGCTTAGATCTTTCAGAGCTCTGTCAAATTCTTCCCGCAGAATCATATATCACATCTCGTCTTCATTTACGTCCTCTTCAATTTATAAACTACTGCTTTCAGTTCATCTCCCTTGTATGGACCCTCCATATACTCTTCCTCTTTTCAGGTTTCCCTTCTTTGCTTATGACTGGTTTTCCATCTGAGTTCTTGACAGTCATACAGCTGCTTCTCTTTCCTCCAAAGGCTCTTTGATTTTCCTGCAGGCAGTATCTGTCTTTCCCCTAGTGAAATATGCTTCTAAATCCTTATATTTGTTCTTCAGCCAGTCCTGCTCAGCCAATTTGAACTTCTTGTCAGTCTCATTTTTTAAACCTCTGTATTCCCTTTCGTCTGCTTCATTTGCTGCATTTTTATATTTTCTCCTGTCATCAATTAAATTCAATTCGTCTTGTGTTATTGAAACATTTCTACTAGGCCTTGTCTTTTTACCTATTTCATCCTCTGCTGCCTTCACTATTTCATGGCACAAAGCTATTTATTCGTATTCAAGTATATACCTTTCCCCTGTTCTAGTCAACGGTTGCCTAATGCTCCCTTTGAAACTCTCCACAAACTCTGGTTCTTTCAACTTATCCATGTCCCATCTCTTTAATTTCCAGGCCCCATCTCGTTAATTTCCTGCCTTTTTGTGATTTCTTCGGTTTTGGTCTGTAGTTCAAGAGTCCACAATTGCCATAGAAAATTTCTTGCAACTTAAAATCTGATTCCGAAATTTCTTACTATTATATAATCAGTCTGAAACCTTTCATTGCCCACAGATCTCTTCCACTTATCGACCGATCAAATATCTATAATTAGTGACAGAAGAATGATAGTGCATCACAACAATAAGGACAAACAAGATTAAAAGCTGAAACAAAAAAGGTCGGAACAGAAAAACTTGCTTATTTTTTGTAAATAGAGCTGTAGTGCTACCAAATGAGAAGAAACGCAGATGCCAACTAAAAACGCGAAGAACAATCCCACTGGTGATGCCTTAAAATGAAAAATGGCGAAATGTGCCAGGGAGAAATAAAATACAGTGCAGCGAGAGAAGGCCTTCTTTTATTTACAAAACAAATATTTCGGTGAAACTTTCGGGCAGATTAAAACTGTGTGCCGGACCGAGACTCGAACTCGAGTTCGAGTTCGAACTCGAGTTCGAGTATCGGTCCGGCACACAGTTTTAATCTGCCAGAAAGTTTCATATCAGCGCACACTCCGCTGCAGAGTGAAAATCTCATTCTGGAAATATTTCGATGTTTGCTGCGGAGGATGGCCACGCAAAGAAATTCAAATGTATTAATATTCAGTTGTTGTTGTTGTTGTTGTTGTTGCTGTGGTCGTGGTCTTCAGTCCGAAGACTGGTTTGATGCAGCTCTCCAAACTACTCTATCCTGTGCAAGCCTTTACATCTCCGAGTAGCTACTGTAACCTAAATCCCTCTGAATCTGCTTACTGTATTTATCTTTTGGTCTCTCTCTACGATTTTTACCCCCTCCACCACGTTTCCTTACAGTACGAAACTGGTGATCCCTTGATGCCTCAGAATGTATCCTAACCCAACCGATCCCTTCTTCTAGTCAACTTGTGCCACAAATTCCTTCTCTCATCAGTTCTATTCAGTGCCTCCTCATTAGTTATGAGATCTAATCATCTAATCTTCAGCACTCTTAGTTTCTCAATATTAGTCCCTCCCCCCCACCATCACCCTCCTAAATGAACCATGGGCAGTACTGTACCGTAGATGCAACACAATGAAGGGGTATCTGTCGAGAGACCAGACAAACGTATGGTTCCTGAAGAGGGGCAGCAGGCTTTTCAGCAGGTGCAGGGGCAACAGTCTGGGTGATTGACTGATTGGTCTTGTAACATCAACAAAAACGGTCTTGCTGTGCTGGTACTGCGAACGGCTGAAAGCAATGGGAAAGTACAGCCGTAATCTCTCCCGAGGGCATGCAGCTCTAATGTATGGTTTAATGATGATACCGTCCTCTTGATTAAAATATTCCGGAGGTAAAATAGTCCCCTATTCGGATTTCCGAGCGGGTACTACTCAGGAGGATGTCGTTAGCAGGAGAAACAAAACTGGCGTTCTACGAATCGGAGCGCGGAATGTCAGATCCCTTAATCGGGCAGATCAGAAAATTTTAAAATAGAAATGGTTGGGTTAAAGTTAGATATAGTTGGAGTTAGTGACGTTCGGTGGAGGGAGGAACAGGACTTCTGATCAGCTGAATACAGGGTTACAATTACAAAATCAAATAGGGGTAATGCAGGAGTAGGTTTAATAATAAATGAAAAACAGGAACGCGGGTAAGCTACTATGAACAGCATAGTGAATGTATTATTGTAGTCAAGATAGACACGAAGCCCACACCCATCACAGTAGTGCAAGTTTATATGTCAAATAGCTCCGCAGATGATGAAGAGATTGAAGGAATTTATGATGAGATAAAAGAAATTATTCAGATAGCTAAGGGAGTGAAAATTTGATACACATGGGGGACTGGAATGCGATAGCAGGAAAAAGAAGAGAAGGAAAAGTAGTAGGTGAATATGGACTGGGGGAAAGGAATGAAAGAGGATGCTGCCTGGTAGAATCTTGCACAGAACACAATTTAGTCATAGCTAGAATCATGAAAGAAGGTTGTATACGTGGAAGAGAGCTGGAGACAACGGTAGGTTTCAGACTGATTGTATAATGGTAAGACAGATTTAGAAACCAGGTTTAACATTGTAAGACATTTCCAGGGGCAGGTGTGGACTCTGATCACAATTTATTGATTATAAACTGTAGAGTGAAACTGAAGAAACTACAAAAAGGTAGGAATTTAAGAAGATGGGATCTGGATAAAGTGAAAGAACCAGTGATCGTAGAGAGTTTGAGCGCGAGTATAAGGGAACGATTGACAAGAGCGGGGGAAAGGAATACAGAAAAAGAAGAGTCGGTAGCTTTGAGAGACGAAATAGTCAAGTCAGCAGAAGGTGAAGTAGGTAAAAACAAGAGATATTAAAGTGATATTAAATTGATGAAAAGAGAGCGTATAAAAATGCAGCAAATGAAGCAGACGAAAAGGAATACAAACGTCTAAAACATGATACTGACAAGAAGTGCAAAATGGCTGAGCAGGGGTGGTTGAAGAACAAATATAAGGATTTAGAAGCATATTTCACTAGGGGAAAGACAGATACCGCCTGCAGGAAAATCAAAGAGGCCTTTGGAGAAAAGAGAAGCAGTTGTATGACTATCAATAACTCATATGAAAAACCAGTCGTAAGCAAAAAGGGAAAGCTGAAAAGTGGAAGGAGTATATGTAGGGCCATACAAAGGAGATGAATTGAAGGCGGTATTATATAAACTGAAGAGTGTGTAAATGAAGATGAGATGGGAGATAAGATTCTGCGAGAATAATTTGACAGAGCTCTGAAAGACCTGAGCAGAAGCAAGGCCCCGGGAATGGACGACAGTCCTTCAAACCTACTGGTAGGCTTGGGAGAGCCGGCCATATGAAAACTCTTCATTCTGTTGTGCAAGATTTATGAGACAGGCGAAATACCCTCAGACTTCAAGAAGAATGTTATAATTGCTATTCCAAAGAAAGCAGTCGCTGACAGGTGTGAAAATTATCGAACTATTAGTTTAACGCTATAAGTCAGGGTTGTAAACCGCTACCACGAATTCTTTACAGAGGAATAGAAAAATTGGTAGGAGCTAACTTCGAGTAAAATCAGTTTGGATTCCAGAGAATCGTAGGAACACGCGAAGCAATATTGGCGCTACGACTTATCTTAGAAGAAAAGGCCAACTTACGGTTATAGCTTTTGTAGATCTAGAGAAAGCTTTTGACAATGTTGACTGGAATGCACTCTTTGAAATTCTGAAGGTAGCAGGTTTAAAAAACAGGAAGCGAAAGGCTATCTAGAACTTGTACGAAAACAAGACGGCAGTTATAAGAGTCGAGGGGCATAAAAGGGAAGCAGTGGTTGAGAAGGGAGTGAAACCAGTTTGTAACATGTCCCCGATGTTATTCAATATGTACACTGAACAAGCAGTAAAGGAAAGCAAAGAAAAATTTGGAGTAGGAATTAAAGTCCGAGGAAAAAAAAATAAAAAGTTTGAGGTTTGCTGATTACATTATAATTCTGTCAGAGACAGCAAAAACTTGGAAGGGCAGTTGAACGAAGTGGACAGTGTCACGAAGAAGAATATAAGCTGAATGTCAACAAATGCAAAACGAGGAGAATGGAACGTGGTCGAATTAAATCATGTGTTGCTGAGGGAATTAGATTAGGAAATGAGACACTTAAAGTAGTCTATGAGTTTCATTATTTGGCCAGAAAAAATAAGGTACGATTATCGAAATAGAGAAGATGTAAAATATAGAAATATAGACCGGCAATGGCAAAGAAATCGTTCCTGAAGAAGAGAAATTTGTTGACATCGAGTACAGTTTTAGGCGTCAGGAATTTTTTTTCTGAAAGCATTTGTATGGAGTGTAGCCATGTACGGAAGTGAAACATGGACGATAAACAGTTTAGACAAGAAGACAATAGAAAGTTTTGAAATATGGTACTACAGAAGAATAGTGAGGAACTTACAAAAAGTACTGTGGCTAACAGCGGCTGCATCTGCACACAGTGAAGGTGCAAGGTTCCATTGGGATGGCATTCAGTGTTCGTCAGCCTCATAAAGCTGTTATTATTTAGCGTTATCTACCAAGTCCACCATCTGTCGTGTTAGCCAGCTATCTGACCGCGCCATTATCGGTAGTAGTAGGTTTATGAGAAACAGTTGTACAAAGTACATGAATTTCTGAATTGTGAGTTCAGATACTTAGCACTCCTTATTCTTGGAAAATGTAGTAAATGAGCTATTGTGAGGATTTAAAACTGTCCGTTTTAAGGGATTAAGATACTGAGTACAACATAAGTATTTCGTTGATTGGCGACTCCATGGAGTGCTGTGTGCACCGCGACCACATATGTTATGCACTCCTGGAAATTGAAATAAGAACACCGTGAATTCATTGTCCCAGGAAGGGGAACCTTTATTGACACATTCCTGGGGTCAGATACATCACATGATCACACTGACAGAACCACAGGCACACAGACACAGGCAACAGAGCATGCACAATGTCGGCACTAGTACAGTGTATATCCACCTTTCGCAGCAATGCAGGCTGCTATTCTCCCATGGAGACGATCGTAGAGATGCTGGATGTAGTCCTGTGGAACGGCTTGCCATGCCATTTCCACCTGGCGCCTCAGTTGGACCAGCGTTCGTGCTGGACGTGCAGACCGCGTGAGACGACGCTTCATCCAGTCCCAAACATGCTCAATGGGGGACAGATCCGGAGATCTTGCTGGCCAGGGTAGTTGACTTACACCTTCTAGAGCACGTTGGGTGGCACGGGATACATGCGGACGTGCATTGTCCTGTTGGAACAGCAAGTTCCCTTGCCGGTCTAGGAATGGTAGAACGATGGGTTCGATGACGGTTTGGATGTACCGTGCACTATTCAGTGTCCCCTCGACGATCACCAGTGGTGTACGGCCAGTGTAGGAGATCGCTCCCCACACCATGATGCCGGGTGTTGGCCCTGTGTGCCTCGGTCGTATGCAGTCCTGATTGTGGCGCTCACCTGCACGGCGCCAAACACGCATACGACCATCATTGGCACCAAGGCAGAAGCGACTCTCATCGCTGAAGACGACACGTCTCCATTCGTCCCTCCATTCACGCCTGTCGCGACACCACTGGAGGCGGGCTGCACGATGTTGGGGCGTGAGCGGAAGACGGCCTAACGGTGTGCAGGACCGTAGCCCAGCTTCATGGAGACAGTTGCGAATGGTCCTCGCCGATACCCCAGGAGCAACAGTGTCCCTAATTTGCTGGGAAGTGGCGGTGCGGTCCCCTACGGCACTGCGTAGGATCCTACGGTCTTGGCGTGCATCCGTGCGTCGCTGCGGTCCGGTCCCAGGTCGACGGGCACGTGCACCTTCCGCCGACCACTGGCGACAACATCGATGTATTGTGGAGACCTCACGCCCCACGTGTTGAGCAATTCGGCGGTACGTCCACCCGGCCTCCCGCATGCCCACTATACGCCCTCGCTCAAAGTCCGTCAACTGCACATACGGTTCACGTCCACGCTGTCGCGGCATGCTACCAGTGTTAAAGACTGCGATGGAGCTCCGTATGCCACGGCAAACTGGCTGACACTGACGGCGGCGGTGCACAAATGCTGCGCAGCTAGCGCCATTCGACGGCCAACACCGCGGTTCCTGGTGTGTCCGCTGTGCCGTGCGTGTGATCATTGCTTGTACAGCCCTCTTGCAGTGTCCGGAGCAAGTATGGTGGGTCTGACACACCGGTGTCAATGTGTTCTTTTTTCCATTTCCAGGAGTGTATTAAAAGGAAGGTCAGCGTTGGTCGTAATATTGATGTTATTGTGATCGCTTCTCAGTTTTGGTTATTGACAACTTGATACCAGTGTCTGAGTTTAATGTGTACAGCACCGAAGATGATCACTATGTGATAGAAAATCGATTCTGCTATCAATAAAACATCAATATTACGGCCAAAGCTGACCTTCCTTTTAATATAAGTATTTCGGGTATACATTTTACGCTGTATAGTCGAAACTACATGATTAAGAGCAGAATTATCTGAAGTTACCATTGAAATAAGCATCAGCGGCGATGAACCAGTGTTGTCATCCTTCAGTATTGGGCGCGAAACTGCGGGCGCAGGCGTAAATTTTTCGGGCAGTCATATCCCCTCTAAACATTCTGCGTGGTGTCTGTTCGTTCTATATCGTGTCTCCCTACCACTTTCGCGCAACGACGCTCTGAGGGTGTTTTTTAGGGAATTGAATAGTTTGAACCTGGGACCTGTTGCTGGTAAGGAGACGCCAGATCACACATGACATGTAGAATTCAGAAGTGTTCAGTGAGACAAGCGATGATATAACCAAATACTTAATGATTTCAGCGTCAGCTCCACTGCACTCCCTGTAAAAGAATCTTAATACTAACTAAATTTAGTGGAAGGGGTTCAAGGCTTTCCTATTCTTAATTAGCTGGTAAAATAACGTCGAAAAAGCAGTTAAGTTTACCATTGGAAATTTTATTCTACTCACAAAACATCGTTTATAAATTGCACTATTGATAAAAGGAAATGTTTTAATACAGGATGGTAAAAACCAACTGCGTTCAATAAAAATGTGAAAGAATATTCCCTGAATGGGTTTCCAAGTTCTACAATGGATCGAAGGATGACCTATGCCATATCACATCTATAATCTAGGTTTAAATTAAGTTTCACAAAAAAGAAAACTATCAAAATGGTCTACAGTGACCCTCAATTATCTTTAATTACTTATCTAACTTGTCGTAAATTACAGTGGCTGATGTGGCTTATCAATAACTATATAACAGAAAAATCATCGCGTTTCAGATTTTTACTTCAAGTGGCAAATGTGAACACCATGAGCTTTAATTGACGATCGACACTAGTATTACGTAAAGGGGATGTACCAGATGAGACTGCTGTAGTTCTGAGTGAAGCCTTATGCGCTCAAAAATGCGGCATCGCGTGTGTTCATTACCTTGTTGGTGTTCGTCAGGGGGCAGCGGACAGCACAGCTCCGTCCAGCTCGCCCTCTCGGAAGCAACTCTTCTTAACTTCTCCTTACTACAATTTATCGAAGTTGGTTTAAAAAAAACTATCTGGCTGTGTTTTCATCTGACCAATCAGGGTCTCAATGTTAACCTTAAGCTCCGCCTACAAAAATTCTGTCTATCCAATGAGAAACGTTATACTTTATGTGGTGGGGCAATGTTTTTAAAGTTTGCAACGTAACAGAGACGTGAAAAAGTCTCACGCTAAAACTTGCAGCTGGTGTGGTCCTTTTAGCGTTATCGTAAGATCTATACCGTTCTTCTGGAGGGCTCTATCTTTTAACATGGGCTGGGGGGTGGTCCTAACGTAACAGAGATGCGAAAAAGTCTCACGCTAGAACTTGCGGGTGGTGTGGTCCTAGCAGTTAGCTGGCGACGTGGGTGTTCGTCCGTCCCTTATCGTAGGGCCTTCCAGCTTAACACGGTTCTGCTCCCGGCTTCTCTTCTCGTTCCTCCCCTCGGAACTGCGTCTGTCTCACGGTGGGAAGCTATGACATGCATTTAGGCATTCTTGTGTTAGTCTATGGTATTCCATTTGCTCACTCGTTACTCGTATTACTTTGGTTAATTTAACGTCACGATTTATTCGGAACTATGTGACATACTACTGGATTTGCTTATCATGTCAGGGTTTTCATGGAAGGTGTTGGATTTGCCTGACACCTTACACCCCATCTGATGCGCATCGCTACCTGGCCATCTCTTTCAGAAATCTGCATTAGGTGGGATTACTACGCTTCTTATGTAAATGACCCTTCACGCAGCAAATAAAAGTTTGCCATGACGATGCTTCAAATTCTACTGCAAATAAATTTGAGGACCTCCAGCCGCAAAATTCTAATGCCATCCACTTTAGAGTAGTAGTTTTATGCAGAGATGACGGAAGTCGCCGGACAGCAATATGCACATATACCTATGGAACAGTATACTCGTAGCAAACGCGACGTATAAAAGGGCAGTGCATTAGTGGAGCTGTCTTTCGTATGCAGGTGATTCATGTGAAAAGGTTTCCGATGTATTAAGGCCGCACGACGGCAATTAGGATTTTTAACGAGGAATGGTACTTGGAACTAGACGCATAGGATATTACATTTCGGAAATTATTCAGTATTTCAAGATCCACAGTGTTGAGAGTATGCCGACAAAACCACATTTGAGGCATTACCTCTCACCACGGACAACGCAGTATCTTATGGCCTTCACTTCACGACGAGAGTAGTGAAATTTGCGTAGTGCTACCATACAAGCAACACTACGAGAAATAACAGCAGAAATCAATGTGGGATGTACGACGAACGTATCTGCTTGGACAGTGCGGCGAAATTTGGCGTTAATGGGCTATGGCAGCAGACGACCGACGCGAGTGGCTTTGCTAACAGCACGACATCGCCTGCAGCGTTTCTCCTAGGCTCATGACCATATCGACTGGATCCTAGACGACTGGAAAATCGTGGCCTGGTCAGATGAGTCCAAATTTCAGTTGGTAAAAGCTGATGGTAGGATTGGAGCGTGACACAGTCCCCACGAAACCATGGGCCCAGGTTGACAACAAGAGACAGTGCAAGTTGGTGGTGACTCCATAATGGTATGGGCTGCGTTTACATGGAATGAATTGGGTCCTCTAGTCCAACTGAACCGATCACTGACTGTAAATGGCTATGTTCGGGTACTTGGAGTCCATTTGCAGACATTCTTAGTCTTCATATTCCTAAACAACCATGGAATTTTTATGGATGACAATGCACTATGTCAATGGACCACAGCTGTCTGCGACTGGTTTGAAGAACAATCTGGACAATTCGAGGGAATGTTTTGGCCACCCAGCTCGCCCAATACGAATCCCATCGAACATTTATTGGACATAATCGAGATATGGCTATAGTACCAATCGATTACTGCTAGTGTAGCGCTCTTCCTAAACAGTATCCTCGCATTCGGGAAGACGACGGTTCAATCCTGTCTCCGGCCATCCTAATTTAGGTTTTCCGTGATTTCCCTAAATCGCTTCAGGCAAATGCCGGGATGGTTCCTTTGAAAGGGCACGGCCGTTTTCCTTCCCCATCCTTCCCTTACCCGAGCTTGCGCTCAGTCTCTAATGACCTCGTTGTCGACGGGACGTTAAACACTAATCTCCTCCTCCTCCTAAACAGTATCCCATACGAGCGAACCAGTTGAGTCTTTACTTGAGGTTACTTGTACTTTAGCTACTGGGGCTATGCAAAGGTGTGTTTAAGAAGAACAGCTCGATGTAGTCATAGTGTCGAGCCGCGCACATCTGCTTTCATGCCCTGCAGATAACTCGGTGCAAATAATAATCTGTAGCTGTGATCCTGCAGTCAAATAGTCTATGCGTTGATTGGATTTGGGAGTTAATAAATTACACAGAAATACAAAATAAAAATTAAATGATTAATTGAATAACAATGGTTCTATTCTAACACCTGTAAGTGATATAGACTACAGAGCATTGTATTGAGTAATGACTATTCAAGAAAGGACATCTCAAATAAACGGGAAGGAGTCCTACAATATTCAGTTAAAATACAGACAGCAAATACCCTTATCAAATGCAGTAAAGTTATGTTGAGAGTGTTACGAGAATGTTTAAAGAAAAAAAAAGCTAAATTGTCATTGAAGACATGCAAAAACTAAGTCTATTTTGTAATCACTGTACACGAAATTTCACCAGCTCAGGACAGTTCAGAGTTCAAAATGATGGTTCACAAATTAACACACACGATTCAAAGAATAATAACTCATACTCTGTCTGTTCTCACTTCCATAAATCAAGCGGCTAATGTTAGAGTCCTACTCTGGAACACATTCAAACCTTTCGAAATCTAAGTCCCTTCAGAAGTTAGCAGCCGTTCACCACCTAGAATCAACTAGACGATCGAATCACTCACGTTACTGCAAACAGGTCTGCCTTCTTCCAGAAGTGGCATAAATGTCCCGAATCGCTCCATTGATCTCTTCACTCGAAAATTCCCAGTCTGCACTTGACTCCCGTGGTGGTCCGCTACTATCTGCTTTTCCATTGGCTGAAGGCCATCCTCACCAAAAACACATCGTTCTAGACATGATTTGACTCATCTTGACCACTTTCCCTCAATAAATATATAACAATAATATTTAAATAAAATAAATTTCCAACAGTCAATCGCAGACAATGCACAATGAATATAAGTGAAGGTTTCTTCATTAATAAGTAAGCAAGAATTATTGAGCAGTGTGCTCATGATAAATTACAACAGACTGTCATTAAATATATTTTAAACAACTATTTATGCCTTCTTGGCAGGAACGTCTTTTGGTTCTCTTTTCAATTGTGGAGTTCACTAACATATGCAGTTGACCAATTTTAAATTATCACTGTTTTTTAATATCACTTACAATCAACATTTAAAGTACTAAACTGCTCATTAAATAAATCCACAACTATGACAAAGTATGAGGTACTGATGCTGTGTTCATTTGCTGTGTAAATGTGAATACTACGTTCTGACAAACGTTTGCATAGTTAAAAACATCTAAAAGGCGTCGTATATCAATAAATAAAATAGTTACAGATACGTAACATTCAGGGATGATAACCATAGTGCAGTGCTATAATTTGAGATATCGTTTGTTGAGCTCGCAGGAAGCTATTAAATCTTACTGATTCAAAGGTTCATTGTGTAAATGTTATTCGCTGTGAAATATTAACTTCTGTGGTTTTAAAGATATTGAAATATCGACTTGCAGCTGTATGTGCCTCGTTGTTCTGAGATCACAGATGCATTCAGATTCGCATTAATATCTGATTTTGAGTTATTATAGACTCTCCAAGCGCTTTAAGACGTCATCTTTCAGCTCATCTCAGAGTCCACCTTTGCTAGTCATTCCACATTCTGCCAGCAAGAGACCGTTGTCCAGCTCTCTTGTTCTGGGCTCTATCCACATCTGTTCTTCGTCCTGGGCCGACCTGGAGCGGCTGCTGCGGTCCGCCCTCAGCTGTAGAGGCAGGCAGCATCGCTCATTATTTTTGCAGGGTACTTCCAACGACTTGTTGAGTTGATGCCACGGCGAGTGGCTGCACCGCCCTGAGCAAAAGGTGGTCCGACACGAGATTAGGAGGTATTCTATGACTTTTGTCACCTTGGAGTAATGTGGGAAATTAGAATTTTGCTAAAGAATTGGTGATAGGGGAAGGAATGGCTGAAAATCGAAGCAACGTCACAAGTTAATATAGGCCTACATCCAAATCAACAATAAACACGTCACATTAATTAAATCATTCATTCTGTAGATCCTGTCTAAAAAGAGAACCTTCAGCGGTGTGGAACAAGTCTATGTAACACCAATATTTATTTTCAGGCCCGCTTTATAACGTGGTCTGAATAAATTACTTTACTTTGGCTGTTTATCTTGATTATTATCCATAGGTTCACCACAGTGGCTTACATCGTCAAGAGTTAGCATGACAATAAAACACAACCTTGCAAGCTATTCAGGATTTTAATTATTAGAATCACAGGCCTTTCTCACATTTAACTTGATTTCTCAAAGTAAAAACACTGGTTTAACCCACCTAGTACTAGCTGTAAAAGCAAGTAAAGGCCCTGTGTGCATCCTTCCACCTTAGTCCCTGACATTGTCTAGTATGATCTGTACGATCACGAAAAGTAACGAATTGCAGTAGGTTTCTGTTGGTTAGCAAGGTACCTCGGTATCATGAAAACGACATTAGAAGTTCGTGCGGCGATGGTGTTCTGTAATCACGGTCCCATCACCAGAGAGTAGTATAAGCCATCATGTAGACAGTCCAGTACAAATTAACAACCATTCATGTCAAAACCTGGATTGGTTCAAATGGCTGTAAGCACTATGGGACTTAACATCTGAGGTCATCGGTCCCCTAGACGTAGAACTACTTAAATCTAACTAACCTTAGGACATCACACACATTCATGCCCGAGGCAAGATTCATACCTGCGGCCGTAGCAGCAGCGCGGTCCAGACAGAAGCGCCTAGAACCGCTCTGCCACAACGGCCGGCTAAAACCTGGATTCAAAACCAGAAACCATATACAGAAGCTCGGAAATTCCCGTTACAAACTTGCAGAAATTATAAAGCGTATTAAGTAAATATTTTGTTTAGGAACCCATGCTCAGAAACGGAACGGAAACGTCCGTTCTACGACAGTCTCAGCTCGAGGGTTTAACTCATCCACTTCTGCTTGAGGAACTGAATGAGGCGTGACAATTATTAGATAACAATTCGATTGGAAACATTCATTTATCACTTAAGTAGATTTGTTTGTATTAACAGCTAAACTTTGCGTATTGAGGCTATTCCAAAACAAAAAAGAACCCAGCCTACTCTACCCACAGAACAGTACTGATCCATTACAACAGCAGCTCGAGGTAGAGATCGCCAAAGTTGTTACAGACATTGTACTTATGAAGCATGTTTTGGTACACATTCTCCATCCCACCTGGTGTCTTCAGCTTCTAGTGCAACGGACAGAACTCAATCTTCCTCTGTCTCTACAGGAGTCTAGTAAATTAAATTTGCAAACGAGCCAGCAAACAGTAGTACAGGTCATCCTGTCTACCCTACTGCATACCAGGACAAGCAACTCTGACACTTTTCTCTTTCCTTCAGCAGACGTAGACGTGATGAAACCATCGTAAAACGTAAGCGGTACGTTTCGGGATATGGATTCCTATTCAAAATGTGACGTACTCACTCCGCTCTACAAGTCTTAGAGCTGCTATTGTAATGCATCAGGACTGTTCTGTGGGTACAGTAGGCTGGGTTCTTTTTTGTTTTGGAATAGCCTCAATACGCAAAGTTTAGCTGTTAATACAAACAAATCTACTTAAGTGATAAATGAGTGTTTCCAATCGAATTGTTATCTAATAATTGTCACGCCTCATTCAGTTCCTCAAGCAGAAGTGGATGAGTTAAACACTCGAACTGAGACCGCCGTAAAACGGAAACGATATGTTTCTGGGCATGGATTCCTATACAAAATATTTACTTATTACGCTTCATAATTTCAGCAAGTTTGTAAACGGGAATTTCCGAACACCATGTATTATTACACCCTGTATTAATGAACAAGCTTAACGTACTCGGCAGGTAAGGAACTGCGTGCACTCGCCGATACAGAACAAGAAGCAAGTTTCTTAATCTGCCTCACAGATGATGTAGATTGTTAATTTTTTCTTCTTTGGCCATCAGACTAGCGTTTGCAGCACAACGCAACACACTTTCCTGTGGCAAACTTTTCATCTTACAAAACTTCCTTTGTTATTTGGCGGATATACACACATCAAAAATGTTTTGCATCACCCCGGTTCCGAGAACTCCTGAAGATAGACATTGACTGTGGATATTGTATCACAGACACAGTCCCTTTGACTGTTCAGAGATGTCACTAAACCCACCCAAAGATGTAAATAACCAGGCATCAACAGCGCCTATTAGACGGAGGGGGTCCGACAGTCGATCGGTTCCAGTCATTCCACCAGGAAGGGGGTACACGGCTCGTGTTTTCTGTAGATCAACCATGGCTAGACGGTCATTACCGCGGTTAAATCGCGTCCGCATTGTTACTTTGTGCCAGGAAGGGCTCTCACCAAGGGAAGTGTCCAGGCGTCTCGGAGTGAACCAAAGCAATGTTGTTCGGACATGAAGGAGATACTGAGAGACAGGAACTGTCGATGACTTGCCTCGCTCAGGCCGCCCAAGGGCTACTACTGCAGTGGATTACCGCTACCTATGGGTTATGGCTCGGAGGAATCCTGACAGCAACGCCACCATCTTCAATATGTTTTTCGTGCAGTCACAGGATGTCGCGTTACGACTCAAACGGTTCGCAGCAGGCTGCTTAATGCGCAACTTCACTCCCAACGTCCATGGCGAGGTTCATCTTTGCAACCACGACACCTTTCAGCGCGATACAGTTGGGCCCAACAACATGCCGAATGGACCGCTCAGGATTGGCTTCACGTTCTCTTCTCCGATGAGGGTGGCATATGTCTTCAACCAGACAATCGTCGGAGACATGTTTGGAGGCAACCCGATCATGTTGAACGCCTTAGACACACAGTCCAGGAAGTGCAGCTAGGTGGAGGTTCCCTGCTGTTTTGGGGTGGCATTATGTGGGGCCGACGTATGCCGCTGGAGGTCGTGGAAGGCACCGTAACGGCTGTACGACACGTGAATGCCATCCTCCACCCAATAGTGCAACCATATCGGCAGCATATTGGCGAGGCATTCGTCTTCATGGTCGACAATTCGTGCCCCCATTGTGCACATCTTGTAATGACTTCCTTCAAGATAACGACATCGCTCGACTAGAGTGGCCAGCATGTTCTCTAGGCATGAACTCGATCGAACATGTCTGGGATATATTGAGAAGGGCTGTTTATGGACGAGTTGACCCAGCAACCGCTGTGAGGGATCTACGTCGAATCGCCGTTGAGCAGTGGGACAATCTGGACCAACAGTGCCTTGATGAATTTGTAGATAGTATGCCACGACGAATACAGGCATGCAGCAATGCAAGAGGACGTGCTATTGGGTATTATAGGCACCGGTGTGTACAGCAATCTGGACCACCACCTCTGAAGGTATCGCTGTGTGGTGGTGCAACATGCAATGTGTGGTTTTCATGAGTAATAAAAAGGGCGGGATTGATGTTTATGTTGGTCTCTATTCCAGTTTTCTATAAAGGCTCCGGAGCTCTGGGAACCGATGTGATGCAAAACTATTTTTGATGTGTATATAATAGTCTCCGTGTCTCCCTCTTGTTTTTACTCTCTACAGCTTCCTCTAGTACCATGAAGTTAGACCCTGATGTAACACGTCCTATCATCTTCTCCCTTCTTCTAGTAGAATTTTTTCCACACATTTCTTTCCTCCCCGATTCGACAGAGAACCTATCCATTTATTATTTTTCAAATCACTTAATATTCACCGTCCTTCTGTAACATTGAAACGGGTCAGTTCACCACTTTTCCGGTTTTCTTACAGTCAATTACTTATTTGCATACAACGCTCTCTCCAGATGTACATTATCAGATATTTCTTGTTTAAATTAAGGCCTATATTTGATACTTTGGAACGCTTTTGATCAAGCACTGCAGAGAAGGGTAGTCAGTACGATCGTAATTTGAGGAATATCAGCCACACAGTCCCGAAAACAGTCAAGTGGACAGATTGTGATAGGTTCAAAAATGGCTCTGAGCACTATGGGACTTAACTTCTAAAGTCATCGGTCCCCTAGAACTTAGAACTACTTAAACCTAACTAACCTAAGGACATCACACACACCCATGCCCGAGGCAGGATTCGAACCTGCGACCGTAGCGGTCGCGCGGTTCCAGACTGTAGCGCCTAGAACCGCTCGGCCACTCCGGCCGTCGATTGTGATAGGTGTTAAACTTCTTTTTATCGGAGGTGTCTTTGATATTAGAGATGATGGTATTTTAAGTATCTTTGATATCTTTGGTAAATGTCTCAACATCTCTCCCAAAATACCCACTACAAGTAGCTTCCAAACATCTGACAGCAGTCAAAGCGATTTTAAGTACTCACGATCAGTAGCTAACCATCTTGTGCCTGAGAACAGCAGTCACAATTGGACTGCGTCCTGACTGGTGTAGTGTTAACCAAACAATTAACTGTAAAATTGTTATAGTTTCAGTATTTACCACGCTACAAGGATAACAAGTTCCATTTCTGATCTGAAGCTGCAGCACCCAGTCATCTATTAGCTGTGGTGTGTAATAGTGCCTCATTGCAAAGTAAAAGTTTGCAGTATTTATTTGGATTAAATCAAGCGCTGAATGCGACACCCGATAACAGTACTGAAGACGACTCAACTTCAGGGAAGAAAATGAACCAATAGACATCAGAATAAAATATATAAGCTGCATTCACAAAGAAACGAACCAGAGGTTATAAAATGAAAACTGCAGAAGGGATCGTAATGCCATTTCCTATGGAAGAAGAGGTGGTCGCTATAAGAAATCTCAGGTCCCAAACCCACCGCTAGAAGCTCATGGACGTACAGCCACGTGACGAAAGAGCGAGCAAGTGCATGCGTCGACCGTCCACTGCGCTTAGTCGCGCTGAAAACGGTGATATGGAGGCTTCAAAAGAAGATAAAAGCGGTGTAGTGCTTTTCCTAACAGCAAAAGGAGAGCAGGGGACAGAAATCATCAAAAAATGGCGCTCAGAATAACGTGGCCGGTAGATGCGCATTAGGCAAGGAAAATGTGGGGAGAGCATTAGTGGTGGGGGTTGCGGGCAGACACTGTAGGAGAAATGCCAACTGCTGGAGGGGAAGTGCTGTTCTAAACTGAAGCCTATGCTCACATTTTTTGTAAGTATTAAGTGGAGCCCCTCCACGCCCACACTTGCATGGTGACCATTCAAAAAGGTCTATCATCTCTGCTTTGGTTAATATATGAAAAGAATTCCATTGAAAATGCAGCGATTTATTTTCACCTGGCATTCTAACCATTTGCAACTTTCAGAGAAACGTCATGAGCGGCGAATTTTGAGTAAAACCTACATTTCTCTTCTTGCCATGCTATAATTTGCTTCTTTTGCCAAAAAAAAAAACAGCGGAGCTTGCATGGTGTCACCTTACTAACACGTTGTGTAGGCGTAATTGCTAGTGAATTCTGAAACAGCGGTTTATTATATTTTTTAGGTGAGGAACTCAGGAAAAGAAAGGTTAGCAGATTGTGAAGAAGCATATCCTTGGTACAAAATAGACATGTAATGTTTTAACTTATGTTGTTCCAAAACTCAAAACATTTCTCGTTTCGCTAGCCTTCGACGGCTCTTAAAACTTGCATTCTTTCATAGAAAAAGTGTGTAGTTTGTGGAATAACACGGTAGATAATAAAGTTTTGCATAATAACCACGTGGAAAAATACTCTTCTCTTTGCATGCCATTAATTGCCAACATCTCATTTCGATATATCAAACCATTTAAGAAATATGAAGAATGTTGTTGATATTTCAAAAAATGGTTCAAATGGCTCTGAGCACTATGGGATTTAACATCTGAGGACATCAGTCCCCTAGAACTTAGACCTACTTAAACCTAACTAACCTACGGACGTCACACACATCCATGCCCGAGGCAGGATTCGAACCTGCGACCGTAGCGGTCGCGCGGTTCCAGAATGAAGCGCCTAGAACCACTCGGCCACACAAGCCGGCTGTTGGCGCGATCGCAAATGAGTTTACTACATCAAATCAATTATTTTGAGATTGGTGACAGAGACCTCCGCCGAAGTCTAAAGGAAAATGAAATATCTTAGATTAATTTCATATGCAGCAACATACTATGTTTTTGTATGTTGTATGTTAACCGGGGACCTAGAAACGACGGAGAGGCTCCGTCCCAGCCGCAGCCGCAGTGGTCCACAACCCCACGACGACTACCGCAGTCCACTTCACCCCTCCGCCGCCCCACACCGAACCCAGGGTTATTGTGCGGTTCGGCCCCCGGTGGACTCCACAGGGAACGTCTCACACCAGACGACTGTAACCCCCTATGTTTGCGTGATAGAGTAATGGTGGTGTACGCGTACGTGGAGAACTTGTTTGCGCAGCAATCGCCGACATAGTGTAACTGAGGCGGAATAAGGGGAACCAGCCCGCATTCGCCGAGGCAGATGGAAAACCGCCTAAAAACCATCCACAGACTAGCCGGGTCACTGGACCTCGACTCAAATCCGCCGGGCGGATTCGTCCCGGGGACCAGGCGCTCCTTCCCGCCCGGAAAGCCGTGCGTTAGACCGCACGACCAACTGGGCGGGCTAACATATTATGTAGTATGCACGAAATGTAAAATCATAACGACAACGACCTCTATTTTTCATTGCAAACTTTTCCGAATTTCGCGCAGTGTCTTACTTCCATGGAAATATGGTTCAAATGGCTCTGAGCACTATGGGACTTAACATCTATGGTCATCAGTCCCCTAGAACTACTTAAACCTAACTAACCTAAGGACAGCACACAACACCCAGCCATCACGAGGCAGAGAAAATCCCTGACCCCGCCGGGAATCCATGGAAATATCACAATAACTAAGATCCTTAACGAAATGATGTGCACATCATGATAAATCTGGCACACAAAGCTATAAGTAACGCAAAATGATAAGTTTTTTACCCAATAATTTCTGTAAAATCGTTTGAGAAAGACTGCAGGGCGTGTGCCTCAGTTCTCTCATTGCCGACTGTCGATAAGGTGGCAAACACTGCCAGCCTCCCATTCCAAACAAAAGAATTAACTCGCCCAGCGCTCTAGACGAAAACTGGTCACTGCCCATAGGGCACCGTATCCGGCACGGACTCCAAAAGGAGCATTGCATGTCAGTTGCAAAGGTCAAAATGTGGCACATACGAGGGTCACTCCAAAAGAAATGCACACTATTTTTGTAAAAATACAGTTCTCATTCTGCATGTGTGAAAGTTTTACAGTGTGTAGATACATCCTTCCCGCTTGTTTTCAAACTTAGTTCAACCTGTTCCCGTGAGTGGCGCCATCACAGCATGTCTTCAAGATGGCTGCTACACTTGACGTTCGTCAGAAGCAACGTGCTGTCATAGAATTCCTGTGCTGTGAAAACAAGACAGTGGGAAACATCCACAAGAGGTTGAAAAAGGTGTTTGGAGATGCTGCTGTCGATCGCTGTACAGTTAGTTGGTGGGAAAGCAGGCTACATGATGAAAGCGGGCACGGCAATATTGAGGATTGTCCTCGCAGCGGCAGGCCTCGTACTGCACATACTCCAGACAATGTGCAGAGAGTTAATGAATTGATGACTGCTGACAGACGTATCACTGAAGAAACTTCAAGCCCGACTGAGTAGTGTTCGACCACATCGGCAAAAGCAGGATGTTTTGCTGTTGCACGACAATGCACGGCCACATGTCACTCAAAAAACCATGGAAGCGATCACAAAACTCGGATGGACAACACTGAAACACCCGCCTTACAGTCCTGACCTGGCTCCATGTGACTATCATCTCTTTGGGAAACTGAAAGACTCTCTTCATGGAACAAGGTTTGAAAATGATGACTCCCTTGTGCACGCTGCCAAACAGTGGCTCCAACAGGTTGGTCCAGAATTTTACTGTGCGGGTATACGGGCACTGGTTCCAAGATGGCGTTAAGGCAGTAGGGAGGGATGGCAATTATGTGGAGAAATGAAAATATTTTTCCTAAAGGATGTATCTACACACTGTAAAACTTTCAAACATGTAGAATAAAAGATGGAGTTTAAAAAAAAATTGTGTGCATTTCTTTTGGAGTGACCCTCGTATGACACAAGGAAGGACGGGTGTCATTGGCCGATGACGCATGACCTGGCGTTCTGTTTCTGATCTGAAGCTACAGCACTCAAGAAAATGGAGATGCAACCGCCCCAGGCGTCGCTTTAGATGTGGCGTGTAGCAATGGCCCATTGCAAATTAACTTGCAGTACTCCACACCGCATTACCGCTGCCATTGTCCAGCGTATGGATGTCTCCATAATTGGAGACCGGAAAGTTACGGCGGCAGTCATTGCCCCAGGGATCAGATTGAGCGTAGGCATTACAACAGACATTCAGTGCTCTCCGTACACTTGTGCCATTCACCTACATCTACATCCGTATAGATACTCTGCAAATCACATTTAAGTGCCTGTCAGAGGGTTCATCGAACCACCTTGACTGTAATTTTCCATTAATCCAATGTCGAACACCGCGCGGATAAAACGAATATTGTATCTTTCCGTCGGAGCTCTGATTTCCCTTATTTTATTATTATGATTGTTTCTCCATATGTAGGTCGGAGTCGACAAAATATTTTGGCATTCGGAGGAGAAAGCTCGTGACTGATATTTCGTGAGAAGATTTCGGTGCAACGAAAAACGGCTTTGTTTTAGTGATGTCCATCCCAAATCCTGTATCGTTTCAGTGACACTCTCTCCCCTGTTTCGCTATAATACGAAACGTGGTGCCCTTATTTGAACTTTCTCGATGAACTCCGTTAATCCTATTTGGTAAGGATCCCACACTGCGGTACGTTACTTCTTTATCAAAATAAATCGTTGTAGTCTTATCTGTTTACAACTACAATAGTTTAAATCAGCATAAATGAAAATGCAAATGTTCGTTTGTTCAAAATCGTATGTTTCCGAAAGTTCTTGACCGACTCATTTGAAGTTTTGATACAACGTTGCATTCTAATACAGGCTTGTTTTTAGGTAATGTAAGACGTAACACCCCTTTTATTTCGTAAATGGTTAGACATATCGTAACGTGGTTTTTGGCAAACGTTATAGTGTCGAGGGCGACATATGGTTTTGTTTGGTTAATGCTTTTAGCGCTGGGATCAAGTAAGATATTGAAGTAAGTACTTTTTTAAAATGAAACCATGTAATTTTTATAGCGTCATTTGATAGCTCTTAAGAAGACAATGCCACGCGGGATTTTCCGAGCGGTCTGAGGCGCTGCAGTCATGGGCTGTGCGGCTGGTCCCGGCGGAGGTTCGAGTCCTCCCTCGGGCATGGGTGTGTGTGTTTCTCTTTAGGATAATTTAGATTAAGTAGCGTGTAAGCTTAGGGACTGATGACCTTAGCAGTTAAGTCCCATAAGATTTCACACACATTTTTGAAGAAGACAATTACAGCGATATTCCGTTTGTTAATGTTGACTATGAAATCTGTCATCATCATCATCATCATCATCATTTAAGACTGATTATGCCTTTCAGCGTTCAGTCTGGAGCATAGCCCCACTTATACAGTTCCTCCATGATCCCCTATTCAGTGCTAACATTGATGCCTCTTCTGATGTTAAACCTATTACTTCAAAATCATTCTTAACCGAATCCAGGTACCTTCTCCTCGGTCTGCCCCGACTCCTCCTACCCTCTACTGCTGAATCCATGAGTCTCTTGGGTAACCTTGTTTCTCCCATGCGTGTAACATGACCCCACCATTTAAGCCTGTTCGCCCTGACTGCTACATCTATAGAGTTCATTCCCAGTTTTTCTTTGATTTCCTCATTGTGGACACCCTCCTGCCATTGTTCCCATCTGCTAGTACCTGCAATCATCCTAGCTACTTTCATATCCGTAACCTCAACCTTGTTGATAAGGTAACCTGAATCCAACCAGCTTTCGCTCCCATACAACAAAGTTGGTCGAAAGATTGAACGGTGCACAGATAACTTAATCTTGGTACTGACTTCCTTCTTGCAGAAGAGAGTAGATCGTAGCTGAGCGCTCACTACATTAGCTTTGCTACACCTCGCTTCCAGTTCTTTCACTATGTCGCCATCCTGTGAGAATATGCATCCTAAGTACTTGAAACCGTCCACCTGTTCTAACTTTGATTCTCCTATTTGGCACTCAATCCGTTTATATTTCTTTCCCACTGACATTACTTTCGTTTTGGAGATGCTAGTCTTCATACCATAGTCCTTACATTTCTGATCTAGCTCTGAAATATTACTTTGCAAACTTTCAATCGAATCTGCCATCACAACTAAGTCATCCGCATATGCAAGACTGCTTATTTTGTGTTCACATATCTTAATCTCACCCAGCCAGTCTATTGTTTTCAACATCTGTCATTACAAAAATTCGAGGAATGTCCTGGGATATGAGAGCACATTGGCTGGAAACGGCTTTGCGCTGCAAACACAGCTAAACAGGCGTCTTGGATCAGACTGCATAGCTGCATACCGTTAGGTAGGCCTGTGCTACCAGAATAAAGCTTTATTTCCTCTAGAACCCACGTGCAACGTAGATCCAGATTCACCTATGAATATTGGATATGGAAATACGACATAGCCTGGAATCTAGCCTATTACAAAGAGCTTAGAAAAACTATTCAACATCTGTCTATCCTTCCATATTTACATGAGCTGAAATAGATAAAACAACAGTCCATTCTTTAAAAATAAACAGGTCTTATACGCTGCAAAAAGCAACTACTGCATTCAATATTTAAACATTAGAAGGAAGCTTTGACCTATCTTTTCCTGTACGTGGCTGTGTGCTTCTTAAAGGTAAAATACATGTTGTTGGACACCTGTCTCTACCTACACTGCTCTCAATTATACGGGGTGGTCCATTGATAGTGACCGGGCCAAATATCTCACGAAATAAGCATCAAACGAAAAAACTACAAAGAACGAAGCTCGTCTAGCTTGAAGGGGGAAACCAGATGGCGCTATGGTTGGCCCACTAGATGGCGCTGCCACAGGTCAAACGGATATCAACTGCGTTTTTTTAAATAGGAACCCCCATTTTTTATTACATATTCGAGTAATACGTAAAGAAATATGAATGTTTTAGCTGGACCACTTTTTTGCTTTGTGACAGATGGCGCTGTAATAGTCACAAACGTATAAGTACGTGGTATCACGTAACATTCCGTCAGTACGGACGGTATTTGCTTCGTGATACATTAGCCGTGTTAAAATTGACAGATTACCAATTGCGGAAAAGGTCGATATCGTGTTGATGTATGGCTATTGTGATCAAAATGCCCAACGGGCATGTGCTATGCATGCTGCTCGGTATCCTGAACGACATCATCCAAGTGTGCAGACCGTTCGCCGGATAGTTACGTTATTTAAGGAAACAGGAAGTGTTTAGCCACATCTGAAACGTCAACCACGACCTGCAACAAATGATGATGCCCAAGTAGGTGCTTTTGCTACTGTCGCGGCTAATCCGCACATCAGTAGCAGACAAACTGCGCGAGAATCAGGAATCTCAAAAACGTTGGTGTTAAGAATGCTACATCAACATCGATTGCACCCCTACCATATTTCTATACACCAGGAATTGCATGGCGACGACTTTGAACGTACAGTTCTGCCACCGAGCACAAGAGAAATTACGGGACGATGACAAATTTTTTGCACGCGTTCTATTTAGCGACGAAGCGTCATTCACCAACAGCGGTAACGTAAACCGGCATAATATGCACTATTGGGCAACGGAAAATCCACGATGGCTGCGACAAGTGGAACATCAGCGACCTTGGCGGATTAATGTATGGTGCGGCATTATGGGAGGAAGGATAATTGGCCCCATTTTATCGATGGCAATCTAAATGGTGCAATGTATGCTGATTCCCTACGTAATGTTCTACCGATGTTACTACAAGATGTTTCATTGCATGACAGAATGGCGATGTACTTCCAACATGATGGATGTCTGGCACATAGCTCGCGTGCGGTTGAAGCGGTACTGAATAGCATATTTCATGACAGGTGGATTATCGTCGAAGCACCATATCATGGCCCGCACGTTCACCGGACCTGACGTCCCCGGATTTCTTTCTGTGGGGAAAGTTGAAGGATATTTGCTCTCGTGATCCACCGACAACACCTGACAACATGCGTCAGCGCATTGTCAATGCATATGCGAACATTGGGGAAGGCGAACTACTCGCTGTTGAGAGGAATGTCGTTACACGTATTGCCAAATACATTGAGGTTGACGGACATCATTTTGAGCATTTATTGCATTAATGTGGTATTTACAGGTAATCACGCTGTAACAGCATGCGTTCGCAGAAATTATAAGTTCACAAAGGTACATGTATCACATTGGAACAACCTAAATAAAATGTTCAAACGTACCTACGTTCTGTATTTCAATTTAAAAAACCTACCTGTTACCAACTGTTCGTCTAAAAATTGTGAGCCATATGTTTGTGGCTATTACAGCGCCATCTATCACAAAGTGAAAAAAGTGGTTCAACTAAAACATTCATATTTCTTTACGTACTACACGAATATGTAATAAAAATTGGGCTTCCTATTTAAAAAAACGTAGTTGATATCCGATTGACCTATGGTAGCGTCATCTAGCGGACCAACCATAGCGCCATCTGGTTTCCCCCTTGAAGCTAGACAAGTTTCGTTCTTTGTAGTTTTTTCGTTTAACACTTATTTCGTGAGATATTTGGCCCAGTCACGATCAATGGACCACCGTGTATATAAGTAAGGCGTTAGTTTCTTCAAAATCTCAAATCTCCAAAAGTTCTTCACGAATCACTGAGATTTTGACACAACATTGGATTCGAATATTCAAGTATTTTTATGCATCTACTGGGGCGACAACTGGTACATTGTAATAAAAGGGCAAAAGTTAT
Organism: Schistocerca cancellata; assembly: GCF_023864275.1. Classification (NCBI taxonomy): domain Eukaryota; kingdom Metazoa; phylum Arthropoda; class Insecta; order Orthoptera; family Acrididae; genus Schistocerca; species Schistocerca cancellata. Next base: position 305,125,902 of record NC_064627.1, on the reverse strand, counting down.
AAAAATTTAGATGTTGGGTTGTTCAAACTTTTTAATCCCCGAAAGTTCTTGACCGACAGCTTTGAAATTATGACACAACGTTGAATTTCAATATGGGCGTGTTTTTAGGTATAAAGGAAAACATGGTTGCCCAAAATCTCGAAATGTATCGTTCTGATTTACTTCAAATTTTTATAGGTTGCTGTAATAAACGTTTAGACGCATTATTTATACAATAATGAACCGCTGTTAAGAAACAGGAAAGTTTCATTTATAGCTTATTGATTTTTGATTAGAAGATTAGAATACTACTACAGACTCTGGATTTGCTACAACAATAAATAAGACTCAAGGTCAGAGATAGGAAGGAAGAGGGGTAATTGACAGAGGTGTGGGAGGAAATGAACATAGAAAATGGGAAGCAGGGAATGGACTGAGAGGGTGCAAGAGGAGATGGAGAGAGAGGGGGGGAGACAAGACGGGCAGATAAAGGGGGAGAAGGTGGTGGACAGAGAGGAGGACAGAGGGGCGGGGGGCAGGAGGAAAATGGGGAGATGGAGAGAGAAAGGGGGGGAGGAGAAATGGGCAGAGAGAGGGGGAGGAGGTGATAGACAGGGGAAAGGAGGAGATGGACAAAGAAAGGGGGAGGGGAAAATGGACAGAGACAGGGGAGAGGAGGAAATTAGAAACGTGCGGTTTCTCTTTTCTTTTCCATTGAATTAGACTGAGCCACAGTGAAGCATTGGCGGTACAGCTAGTGTTTAATATGAGAAATACAAGCTCGCAGTTTTACCTTCTAGCGTTTCCACCACTGGCATTTTTCTTGTTGGTTTGAACGCAGCTCACACCACTGTTTCTGCGTAAGTTGTGAAAAAATCACTAACGTGTTCATTTTTGTATCCCTTAGCAATGTAGAGTAAAGTGACAAAAAATTTGGAAAGAATTTAGTGTCCCTTCACAACAGAACTATTACAGAGTGGCACTTTTGAAAGAGGCACGGCCGATTCTTTTCCCCCATCTTAGCTGAAGTCAAGTTTCTGCTCTGCCTCGAATGACTTCATAGTCGACGGGACTTTAAATACTAATTATTCTTTCCTTTCTTTCGTTCCTCTCAACAAGGGAATATCCTTGGCATCAAAGCTGGATTATCTGTGTGTCACTCGATCTCATAAGTTGATAGAATCTGTAATTAGAACTGTGTGCATATTCCACGTTGCAGGATGCATCATCAATGTGTATTCATTTATGATTAACAGTATATTGTAACTTGTTATGTAATTTAGCTTACGAATGAGTTAACTAACAACATTATTTGTCTTACACAGCATCAGTCTAGATCCAGACGAAGAGGGCACGGATGATGGCCTGTTTGAAGGGCTGAAAAAGTTTCTGGAGGAGGACTTGAGTATCGAAGAGCAAAATCATTTTCTTGGAACAACGGCGCCGGCAATGGTACAACGAGCTCTTCAACTGAAACAGCTCAAGCCTCCTAGCGGACTACACTTCAGTCTCCAACAGCAAGGTAGCCGATTACCTAATTCCTCTTAAGCACAACTATCTCCTGAATTCTCTTAAACGCATTTTTTTCCATCTCTACGTTTCTGAAATGACTGCAGCTCATACCTTAAGCTTTAATTCAACATTTCACAAAAATCAGGTTAATTTCTACACAGTATATTAAAGCTCCCATCAACTGCCACACTTAAACTTTGAGGAGATCGGCAACACTTTCGGTGTTGAAAGAAACTGAAATTTCAGAGTTGTATTAACAAGTGCAAAAAACAACTTGAACACGTAGTTAACACTTGGAAGCTGACGTGTGTGATTCAGGGGCATCCTTAAGGAAAATAAAGAATGAAAAGCTGTTTCTTTTAGAACTTACGACAGATAACGAATGGAATAAAAGTATTAGTATTCTGCGTGATTACTTTCACGCGAACAGATTCCTCAACTCACCGGTTTGCTCTGTCTCATTTACAACGATTAGGGTAACTTCAAGAGCCATTATCGTTAACCTCTGGCGGTGTTCGGAAAACCGGAATCGTGTAACTTCTTTGAGGTGGAGAACGGCTTGGCGGTATTACGTAACTGTTCTCCGGTGGTATCTGGCCATTGTCAGAAGGTTAATGCAGAGCTTCTTTCTTCTTCTTCTTCGGCTTACCCACTTCATCATTCATTGCAAGGTTTACGTATTGCATGCCCTCGTTCATCCATTCTTTTTCATCGTGTCGTGTTGTACCTATAATGTCACTTCAGTTCAACAAGAGAAAAATATGTGTGTTGTCTGCTTGAGTAATATGTACACGACTTGTATATTTTCATATTTAAATCGTTATGAGCACATGTCTGAAGAGGGAAGTGGCACCAACCAGGCATTTGGCTGTTTTGAGTATAAAATAAGAACTTTCTGCTACACACTGGGATCGTTGTTTTAACTCTGGGCCTATCAATAAATAACTGACGACACTCAAAGAATATAGTCCTTTTTTAAGCAAAACTTCGAAGTGGAAGAGTAAAATGTGTTAAAAACCAAAAGCTTTTTCCTGTGCAGGGTCAAAAGTGCTCAGTCTCATAATTTGAAATGTTGTGTGCACCCTCTGTCGTCATTTACACTTAGGTGACAAAAGTCGTAGGATACCTACTAAATCGCGACGGAACTTCTTTTGGCTGGCGTAGTCCAGTACCCCGACGAGACATTGACTCAACAACTCGTTGGAAGTACCTTGCAAAATTATTGACCCATGCTCCCTCTATAGCCGTCCCTAATTGCGAAGGTATTGACGGTGCAGGAATTTTTGAACGAACTGACCTCTCGATTATGTTCCATAAATGTTCCATGTGATTCATATCGGGCGATCTAGGTGGGAAATCAAACGCTCGAATTGTCCAGAATGTCTTCCAAAGCAATCGCGAACAATTATGGCCTGGTGACAAATCGTGCATTGTCTTCCATAAACATTCCACCGTTGTTTGGGGGCATGAAGTCCATGAATGATTGCAGATTGTCTCAGTTGGTTCAGCTGGACCGGAGAACCCAGTCCATTCCACGTAAACAAGTGCTTGTTGACAACTTGGGTCTATTACTTCGTGGGGTCCGCGCCACGCTCGAACCCTACCACCAGCTCTTACCAACTCACATCGGGACTCATCTGACCAGGCCACGGTTTTTCCGTCGTCTGTTATCCAACCGATACTGTCTCACGAGTCCAGGAGAGGCGCTGCTGACGATGTTGTACTGTTAGCAAAGGCACGCGCGTCGCTCGTCTGCTGCCATAGCCCATTAACGCCAAATTTCGCCGCATTGTCCCAACAGATACGTTCTGTGGTTATTTCACGCAGCGTCGCTTGTGTGCTAGCATTAACAGCTCTACGCAGACGCCGCTGCTATCGGTCGTTAAGTGAAGGCCATCGGCCACTGCGTTGCCCGTGATGAGAGGTAATGCCTGAAACATGGTACTGTCAGCGCACTCTTGGATCTTGGCATACTGAATTCCCAAATGATTTCCCAAATGGAATATGCCATTACCATTGCTCGTTCAGGGTCTATTAGCCGACCGGTGTGGCCGTGCGGTTCTAGGCGCTTCAGTCTGGAACCACGTGACCGCTACGGTCGCAGGTTCGAATCCTGCCTCGGGCATGGATGTGTGTGATGTCCTTAGATTAGTTAGGTTTAATTAGTTCTAAGTTCTAGGCGAATGATGACCTCAGAAGTTAAGTCGCGTAGTGCTCAGAGCCATTTTTTTTTCAGGGTCTATTAATTCCTGTCGTGCGGCCATAATCACGACGGAAATCTTTTCACATGAATCACCTGAGTGCAAGTGACAGCTCTGCCAATGCCCTACCCATTTATACCTGTGTAAGCGGGAGAAATACGTACATATATGTACATCGCTGTCCCATGACGTTTGCCACTTCAGTGTATTGTACGCAATAACGAAGCGTAGAATAACAATCAGAAACAGAAGCAATGCAGTTTTCGGCAGCGAAAATCTACCTCTTCCCTCCAAGATTGATTGTCGACCATCAAGGCCGCAGTCCCCTTCAACAAACAGTCTATCAATAACCAGACTAAGATGTAAGTCATCGTAAACAACCTACTGGGACAAAATGCTGGTTCAAAATGGCTCTAAGCACTATGGGACTTTACATCTGAGGTCATCAGTCCTCTAGACTTAGAACTACTTAAGGCTAACTAACATAAGGACATTACACACATCCATGCCCGAGGCAAGATTCGAACCTGCGACCGTAGCAGCAACGCGGTTCCGGACTGAAGCGCCTAGAACAGCGACCGGCAAAATACTGGTCGCCCGCAGTAGACGGTAAAGAACTGGTACGAGGCAGTCATATGACCCAGGGAAAGTCTTATTATTAACTGGTAATCTGCATAAATTAAATTATCTTGTGAGCCTTCTATAGACTTAGGGAATGGTAAGCTGTAAGCTGGCTGCAAACCCCCCCCCACCCCCCCCCCCCCCCCCGTCCCTCTCGCCGTACACACACGCTACTGTAATGTTTGTTCAAAGTCAGAAGTATTTGGAACACATCGTGTCGACTGTTCTCTTTTTTCTGTGGGTGGATGAATAACTGATGAATAACAGTAATTGTCCCTATATTTGCGCTGAGGTGACAAAAGCCATGGGATAGCGATTTCCACATATAGAGACGGCGGTAGAATCACATATAAAAGATCAGTGCATTGGAGGAGCTGCCATTTGCACTCGGAAGATTTGTGTTAAATAGGTGTACAACGTTATTGTGGTCACACGACGGAAATTAACAGAGTTTGAAGGCGAACGGTAGTTGGAGCTAGACGATTGGGACACAGTGTGAAGAAAGTGCCAAGAATATCAAATTTCAGGCATTGCCTCTCATAATGGACAATGCAGCGGCTGACGGCCTTCATCTAACGACCGAGAGCAGCGGCGTTTGCATAGAGTAGTCAGTGCTAGCAGACGAGCAGTACTGCATGAAGTAGTTGCAGAAATCATTGTAGGGCGCACGATGAATGTATCCGTTAGAACAGTACGGCGAAGTATGGAGTTAATTGGCTATGGCAGCAGATGACCGACGTGAGTGCCTTTGCTAACAGCACGACATCGCCTCTCCTGGGCTCGCTATAAATTCAGTTGGACGCTAGACGACTGGAAAACCGTGTCCAGGTCAGATAAGCCCCGATATTAGTTCGTAAGAGCTGATGGTGGGGGTCGAGTGTATCTCAGGCCCCGTACAGCCATGGACCCAAATTGTCAACAAGGCACTGTGCAAGCTGGTGGGGGCTCCATAATGTTATGAACTGTGTTTACATGGAATGAACTGTGTCCTCTGGACCAATTCACCGGTCATTGATTGGAATTGGTTATGTTCGGATACCTGGAGACTATTTGCAGCCATTCATAGATTTCTTGTTCCCAAACAACGATGGAATTTTTATGGATGACAATGCGGCGTCTCACTGTCCACAGCTGTTCGTAATTGGTTTGAAGAACATTCCGGACAATTTGAGCGAGTGATTTGGCCACCCAGATCGCCCGACATGAACCCCATTGAACATTTATAGTACATAATCAAGAGATCAATCCATATACAAAATCGTGCATCATGAACACTTTCGCAAACATGGACAGCCGTGCATAGAGGCAGCACGGCTCAATATTTCTGCAGGACGCTTCCAACGACTTGTTGAATCCATGCCACGTCGCGCTGAATCAAATTATTTTGTCATCAGTCTTTCGGTTGGTTTTGATACGGCCCGCCACGGATTCCTCTCCTGTGACAACCTCTTCATCTCAAAGCAGCACTTGCAAACTACGTCCTCATTTATTTGGTGGTTGGTGAATGTATTCCTGTTTCTGTTTTCCTCTACAGCTTTATCCTCTACAGCTCCCTCTAGTACCATGTAAGTTGTTCCATGGTGTCTTAACAGATATCCTACCATCCTGTCCCTTCTTCTTGTCAGTGTTTTCTACACCTTCCTTTCCTTGCCGATTCTCTTGAGAACCCCTTAATTCCTCGTCTTATCAGTCCACCTGACTTTCAACATTTTTCTATAACACCACATCTCAAATACTTCGATTCGCTTCTTCTCTGATTTTCCCACAGTCCATGCCTCACTACCACACAATGCCGCGCTCCAAAAATATCTCAGGAATTTCTTTCTCAAATAAAAGCTTACGGTTGATACTAGTAGACTTCTCTTGGCCAGGAATGACCTTTTTGCCATTGCTAGTCTGCTCTTGATGTCCTCCTTTCTCCGACTGTCATGGGTTATTTTGGTGCCTATTTTGCAGAATTTCTTAGCTTCATCTGCTACGTGATCACCCACCCTGATGTTAAGTTTCTCGCTGTTCTCATTTCTCCTACTTCTCACTACTTTCGTCTTTCTTCGATTTACTATCAATCCATATTCTGTACTCATTAGTGTTCTGTATTCATTAGACTGTTCATTCCACTCATCAGATCCTGTAATTCTTCTTCACTTTCACTCAGGATAGCACTGTCAGCAGCGAATCTTGTCACTGATAGCCTTTCACCTTGAATTTTAATTTTACTTTCAAACCTTTATTTCCATCATAGCTTCATCGGTGTGTAGATTGAACAGTGGAGGACGAAAGACTACATACCTATCTTACACACTTTTTAGTCAGAGACTGCGTTCTTCGTCTCCCAGCGTTATTGCTCCCTCTTGGTTCACATTGCATTTCCCTAAAGCGTACCACTATTTTTCTCAGAGAATCGAACATCTTGCACCATTCATCATTGTCGAACACTTTTTCCAGGTCGAAGTATCTTATGATGGTGTCTTGATTTTTCTTCAGTCTTGCTTGCATTATCAACTGCAAAGTCAGAATTGCCTCTCTGGTGCCTTTATCCGTGCTAAACGCAAATTGATCCTCATTTAGCACTTCCTCAAGTTTCTTTTTCATTCTTTTGTGTATTATTCTTGCCAGCAACTTGGATGCACGAGCTGTTAAGGTGGTCGAGAATTCTCGCATTTGCCACCTCTTGTAATCTTGCGAATTGTGTGGATGACGTTTATCTGAAAATCAGATTTTATATCACCAAACTCATACATTCTACACAACAACATCAACAGTCGGTTTTTTTTTTTTTGCCACTTCCTCGAATGATATTAGAAATTCTGATGGAATGTTATCGATCCCTACTGCCCTATTCGATATTAAGTCTTCCAACGCTCTCTTAAATTTTAATTCTAGAACTGAATCCCCTAACTCTTCTACATCGTCTCCTGTTTCATCTCCTATCACGTTATAAGGTAAGTCTTCCTCCTCATAGAGGGCTTCAATGTACTCTTTCCACCTATCCGCTCTCTCCTTTGCATTTAACAGTGGAATTGCCATTGCATCCTTAATGTTAACGCCCTTCGTTTTTAATTTCACCAAAGATTGTTTTGACTTTTCTATTGCTGAGTCAGTCCCTCCGACAATCATTTCTTTTTCAATTTCTTCAATAGTCTTGCAGCCATTTCTCCTTAGGTTCTCTGTACTTCCTATTTATTTCATTCCTAAGTGACTTGTATTTCTATATTGTTGAATTTCCCTGAACATTTTTGTGTTTCCTTGTTTCATCGATCAACTTAAGTATTTCTTGTGTTACCAACGGTTTCTTTGCAGTTATCGTCTTTGTACTTACGTTTTTCTTTCCAACTTCTGTTATTGCCCTCTTTAGAGATGTCTATTCCTCTTAAACTGAACTGCCTACTGAGCTATTCCTTATCACAATATCTATAGTCTCAGAGAACTTCAAGCGTATCTCCTCACTTCTTAGTATTTCCGTATCCCACTTCTTTGTGCATTGATTCTCCCTGACTCGTCTTTTAAAATTCAATCTACTCTCCATCACTACTAAATTATGATCTGTGTCTCCTGGGTACTCCTTACAATCCAGTATCTCCGCCTGTCCGTGATGTAATCTAACTGGTATCTTCCCGTATCTCCCGGCCTGTACACCTAAACTATTGCTGTCGGTGTTGGTTTACTGTCGATTATGATGAGAACAACCCTATCACTGAACTCCTCACAGTAACTCACTCTCTGCCCTATTCAACTGATAACGAATCGTTCTCTCGTTATACCATTTTCTGCTGCTGTTGATATTACCCTATACTCATCTGACCATAAATCCTCTTCTTTCCCTTTCACTTCACTGACCACCTCACTATATCTTCACTTTTCAGATTGTCTTGCTTACCTATCACGTGCAAAATTCTGACATTCCGTGGTCCGTCTCGTAGAACGTTATCCTTTCGTTAGATATTCAATCTTTTTCTCGTGGTCACCTTCCACTTTCCTGGTGGCTACACCTGTTATTAAAGAAGAGATTGCTGTATGGTGTGGCAAGTGGCAGTTGACGCTAAATAAGGAAAAGTGTGAAGTGATCCACATGAGTTCCAAAAGAAATACGTTTGAATTCGATTACTCGATAAATAGTACAATTCTCAAGGCTGTCAATTCAACTAAGTACCTGGGTGTTAAAATTACGAACAACTTCAGTTGGAAAGACCACATAGATAATATTGTGAGGAAGGCGAGCCAAAGGTTGCGTTTCATTGGCAGGACACTTACAAGATGCAACAAGTCCACTAAAGAGACAGCTTACACTACACTCGTTCGTCCTCTGTTAGAATATTGCTGCGCGGTGTGGGATCCTTACCAGGTGGGATTGACGGAGGACATCGAAAGGGTGCAAAAAAGGGCAGCTCGTTTTCTATTATCACGTAATAGGGGAGAGAGTGTGGCAGATATGATACGCGAGTTGGGATGGAAGTCATTAAAGCAAAGACGTTTTTCGTCGCGGCGAGATCTATTTACGAAATTTCAGTCACCAACTTTCTCTTCCGAATGCGAAAATATTTTGTTGAGCCCAACCTACATAGGTAGGAATGATCATCAAAATAAAATAAGAAAAATCAGAGCTTGAACAGAAAGGTTTAGGTGTTCGTTTTTCCCGCGCGCTGTTCGGGAGTGGAATGGTAGAGAGATAGTATGATTGTGGTTCGATGAACCCTCTGCCAAGCACTTAAATGTGAATTGCAGAGTAATCATGTAGATTTAGATGTAGATGTAGACCAGCATTTCATTTTGCAACGGCTTATCTCGCGCTTACATAAACATGTGATCTTGCAATGTTAATCACATAAATGTGTTACCTAAACAAATGTATTTCTAAAATTTCATCACTCTGCATTAATTATTATTTGCTGTTTTGCAATTTTTTTCCGTCAGTGTATTTTGAATGTCATGTTTCTTTTGTTGACTGGATTTTATTACAACAGCGCTAATTAATTTAATGTCCCTTGCTACAAATAAGTACGGCATTTCAATCCGCATTCATGAGTGCTTGTTACTTCAATGTCAAAAATTATACAATAGCAGCTGATCGGTGCGAGTCGCACATACCAGTGTGTTGTCTGTATAGAGAGACAAACAATAAAACATTCCCTCTCACATCCTCCAATCCTGAAATGGCAGCTCTACTTACCTACCTGCCCCTGGGGTAAGTGGCGAACTTTACTTGTATTGTATTGTATTGTATGGAATTGGGGACCTAGAAACGACGGAGAGGCTTCGTCCCCCCCGTAGCCCTCAGTGGTTCACAACCGCCCAACAGGCTACAGCAGTCCACTCACCCCACCACCGCCCCACACCGAACCCAGGGTTATTGTGCAGTTCGGCCCCCATTGGACACCCCCACCCCCTCCCCCCCGGGAACGTCTCATACCAGACGAGTGTACCTCAAATGTTTGCGTGGTAGATTATGGTGTACACGTACGTGTAGAAAGTGTTCACGCAGCAATAGCCGACGTAGTGTAGCTGAGGCAGAATAAGGGGAACCAGCCCGCATTCGTCGAGGCAGATGGAAAACCTCCTTAAAAACCATCCACAGGCTTGCCGGCACACCGGACCTCGACTCTAATCCGCCGGGCGGATTCGTGCCGGGGACCGGCACGCCTTCCCGCCCGGAAAGCAGTGCGTTGGACCGCACGGCTAACCGGGCGGGCGAAATTTACTTAGGTCACGACCGAAATCACCGACATTAATTAAAATTAGGCGCATCATGAATTACCCCTTACTGTCTCTCTAAGTATGTTTGTTTGCTATTGAGCAGAACAATGCTCTCTTTAAGAAGCTCTTAATGTCAGTTGACTTTTCGATTCGGCTGTTAGTTGTTGAACGCATATTATTACAAAATGGGTGATATCCAGGGACCGAACGAATACTTGATACGGATCGCTGTTTGACGACCACTGTTCTGCATCATCATAATCAGTATGCTTGTACAATTCTGTCTTTAAAGACAACAGCCGTGTTCACAGAGCTGCACGGATATGTTTCTACTGTGACAAACACTCGGTCTGCCGGCCGGTGTGGCCGAGCGGTTCTAGGCGCTTCAGTCTGAAACCACGCGACCGCTACGGTCGCAGGTTCGAATCCTGTCTCGGGCATGGATGTGTGTAATGTCCTTAGGTTAGTTAGGTTTTAGTAGTTCTCAGTTACAGAGGACTGATGACCTCAGATGTTAAGTCCCATAGTGCTCAGAGCCATTTGAACCAAATGACGACAGAAGAGGGGGAAATTAATGTTCTTGCTCCGTTGCAGTTGATCGGCATGTTAGCTGCCGCGCAATCGCACGAGGGAATAGTTGATCAGGCAAGTGCCCTACGCATTCTTGGTCGTCATAGGTTCCGTACGTATCACGTCTCTCTCTATCACGTGGAAACGATTATGAGAATCGTGGTAACTTGCGTACATGGACGTTAAGATAGGATACTGTACGTGTAACGGGTGTCTTGTTTAGTGCTGAAGCCACGTTTACCAATCATGGCCAGGTAAATAAACCGCCGAAACATGCGCTACTGATTTGTTTACAGTTGCCATTAGATTCGTCAGGTGGAACATCAGCGTCCATGGAGTGTAAAAGTGTGGTACGGGATAGTGAACCATTAGGTTATTTATAGATGGAACACCGAACACACACAAGGATCGCAGTCTCGTAACAGACCACCTTCCATGGATGCCAGAAGACGTTCTGCAGATTATGAGGAACCTGTGATACCGACTCGATGTCTGTCCAGCCAATAGTGCACGAAGTACTACAGAATGTCTTCACTAATTGTTTCCAAATCCAGTGGCGACTCATGAGTAGTTAACAAATTTTCAGATTCAGATAAATATGAGGGACTGAAATTAATAGCATCTGCTGTATAACCGTTTTGCTTATCAGCGTATTTATACAACTATATCCACTGCCAATAATAGTAATAATAATAATAATAATAATAATAATAATAATAATAATAATAATAATAATAATCCCCGTGGAGGCCCGGGAAAAGAAAAAGATAGACAAAGACTAACAAGAATACTGAAAACAGAATTGACAGCAAGAAACAAGAGAAAAGCTATAAATACTTATTCTATACCAATATTGACCTACTCATTTGGAGTAGTGAAATGGAGTAACACAGACCTAGAAGCACTCAATACACTTACACGATCACAATGCCACAAATATAGAATACATCACATACATTCAGCAACAGAAAGATTCACATTAAGCAGAAAGGAAGGAGGAAGGGGATTTATCGACATAAAAAACCTACGTTATGGACAGGTAGACAATTTAAGAAAATTCTTTCTAGAACGAGCAGAAACTAGCAAAATACACAAAGCAATCACTCATATAAATACATCGGCTACACCACTGCAATTTCATAACCACTTCTACAACCCTCTAGATCACATAACATCAACAGATACGAAGAAAGTAAATTGGAAAAAGAAAATACTACATGGCAAGCACGCGTATCATCTAACACATCGATCAAGACGCATCCAACACATGGCTAAGAAAAGGCAATATATACAGTGAGACGGAAGGATTCATGATTGCAATACAGGATCAAACAATAAACACCAGATATTACAGCAAGCATATTATTAAAGATCCCAATACCACAACAGATAAATGCAGACTTTGCAAACAACAAATAGAAACAGTAGATCACATCACAAGCGGATGTACAATACTAGCAAATACAGAATACCCCAGAAGACATGACAATGTAGCAAAAATAATACATCACCAGCTTGCCATAAAACATAAACTAATAAAACAACACGTTCCCACATACAAGTATGCACCACAAAATGTACTGGAGAATGGTGAATACAAATTATACTGGAACAGAACCATTATAACAGATAAAACAACACCACATAACAAACCTGACATCATACTCACCAATAAAAAGAAGAAATTAACACAACTAATCGAAACATCCATACACAATACAACAAATATACAAAAGAAAACAGGATGAAAAATTGAAAAATACATCCAACTGGCTGAGGAAGTCAAGGACATGTGGTATCAGGATAAAGTTGACATTATACCAATTATACTATCAACTACAGGAGTCATACTACACAATATCCACCAGTACATCAATGAAATACAGCTACATCCAAACTTATATATACAACTACAGAAATCCGCAATTATTGATACATGTTCAATCACCCGAAAGTTCCTAAATGCAATATAACATATTCTGTACAGTTAAAAGGAAGTCACACTTGATCAAGGTCTGCGTCACTTTTATTTTTGACCAGGCATAACGTCTGAGAAAAGAAAGAATAATAATGATAATAATAACAATATGCATAACTTCTCTGAGAAAAGAAAGTACTGTTTTTGTGGAATTTTCTTGTTTTGTACGTAATAAAGTATAGTTTCGTTATTCTCCTTTTCGCATTTTTGAGTAAGTGGGAGTTTTTTTGTTTCTTTATTTTTTTTTCAGAGAATTGTACAAGATCCCTAACACAGTCATTTGTTAACGAATTAGCTTCTGGGCTGAAAATGAGACATTCTTACATGTCTCATTTACAGTCAACACCTTACACTCATTTTACACTTCTTTGTTAAATGTTCGCTTGTAGACATGCTTATTTGATTCCATCACTTTTTCTGGGAGGCCTTAGTTCCTTTGCGATTAAATTTTCCTGGTAATTTTCTTTTCTGTTAGCACTTAAAACAGTTTCAACGGAACAACCAACTCCAAACAAAAACTGTCATTCATGGAAATGATTAAATTCAAGTAGTACTGTCTACCAACATGGGCACTTGGCTAGAATGCAGATGAAGTTCTGAGAATCACAATGACCAAAAGCACACCACCTTCGATCCCACATTTAGGTTAACATCAGAGAAATCAGTGAGACAGCTTTTCATGGAAGTTTATGTGTACAATATGGGCCTACTGCACAGATAAACCAAACCCACGACATCATCAACAGATGCCAGATGCATGAATATATCGACGTTGATTTGCTTTGTGTTTCTCACCACCTCAAGAGGATTACTGTGTGATAAAATCAAAAAACTTAATATAATTTATCTCTCTCGTAATGTCAAAAAATACCGATGTCCAATCTAATTTTACTATGCAGTGAGTGAATTGGCATATGAGATGAGTGTGCTACCATCTAGCGCGATTTACGTTAAGCAAACGTCTGTTGCAGTGTGCTACTGCCTGGTGGCACTGACATAAATTTGTAGCTGAGTGCCTGGGGCTAGCTGTGCACGCCGTGAACCGTGCAAGTTGTTTATCAAATGCGTTTGTATTTGGCCCGTAAGGCAATTACGTCACGCCAGTTGTGCATGCGCAAAAGCTCCTTAAAACGTGCACAACTTAAGGTGTGCTCGCGACACTGTTGCCAAATTTCATAGGTTTAGAGAAATGGCAATGTAGCAAAACAATATAGCATACATAGCCGTGTATTTCAGATTCATCTATGTTGTGTTTAACAGCATTCATAGTAAAATAACCAATAAATCCGCAAGGTGTCAAAAGGTAGGGTGTTCACGTGCTCTTACACAACAGCCGCCACTGTCCAAATTGTTGGATTGGACGCAGGGGACATGCGCCTTGGCCGGCCAGTTCCCCGGATTTGACGCCTGCAGGCTTCTTTCTTTGGGGAAATGAAAGACACTGTCTACAATGTTACACTAATTACACCCGATTATATGCAACGACGTATTACTGCACGCTGTGCGGACGTCTCCACTGAAATGCTGCCACATGTGCAAGTCTTTCATACCAGGCTCGGGGCGTGTATTGCCGCTGCCGGTGGTCATTTGAACTCAACTTGTAACGGTCAGTTGCTCGTTACTGGTCAGAATCCACATAACTAGCGTACTCACTTATGTTGTTCTTTAGTGTACGCTACCACAGGTATTGTGCAAGTGTCGATGTCGGAACTCTTCAAAATACAATATACCGTAAACGACTCGTACTAGAACCCTCCAACAAACACCACTGACATTCTAATTTACCCTCATTTTAGTTTGTTAATGTCAATGAGCATTGCTCCATTTAAAAAAGTTTGTTTACGCAAAAAATAAACTGTGTACGTATTATTAAAAACTGTTTGTTGGCTAACAATGCGCGCCCCTGCCTACCAGTCCAGTCTGAAAACCGCCCATCGTTAGCACTTTCCATTCCAGCATCAGTAGAAAGTTTTAGGTGATTCAACCTTTGTATAGCAACAACTTGGTGGGTACAAAATATGAAATACATGAATCTGTTACTTTAGACGCTCCAGGTTTATGGAAAAGAACAAACATAATTGTTTTCAAAACTACAGTATCTTAAAAAATTGTGATAGCTCAGCTGTTGTTGTTTCAAAACATGAGTATTCTATGGCAGATCAGGAAATTGGTTCTGCTTTGTTCTCACTTATGCTTTCGTCGTTCATTCCATTTTCATGCAAAATAATACTGTGAGGTGCAGTGAAAATTGATAAATTAGATGATATACGAGGTGTGTTTTTTAAGTAAGTACCGTTTTGAAATTAAAAAAAGATGTGCTAAGATATCTCAATAATTTTATTTTTACATGAAAGCCTGTACCTTAATCTACTTTTCTACATAATTTCCGTCAATATTGAGGCACTTATGATAACGTTGTACCAGTTCTTGAATACCCTCCTCATCGAAGTCTGCCGCCTGACTTGATAACCACTGCACCAGCACTGTTTTGACTTCGTCATCGTCTTGAAGACGCTGACCACCCAGGTGTTTCTTCAAGCGCAGGAACAGATGATAGTCACTGGGAGCAAGATCGGGGCTGTACGGAGGATGATCTAGAGTTTCCCATCGAAAAGATGTGATGAGATCTTTGGTCTGATTCTCCACATGCGGATAGGCATTGTCCAGCAAAATGATGCCCTTGCTCAGTTTCCATGGACTGTTTCTTTGATTCTGGTGTGACGTAGGCTACCCATGTTTCATCGCCCGTAACACTGCTCAAGGAAAGTCAATGCACTGTCTAATTGTTTGGTTTTGTGCACATCCGTCAACATTTTCGGTACCCAACGTGCGCACAATTTTCGGTAATTCAAGTGCTCGGTTATAATTCCATACAAAACACTATGAGAAACATTAGGAAAGTCATCCCGCAAGGAGGAAATCGTAAAGCGTGTGTTTTCTCTCACCTTATTGTCCACTTCCTGCACCAAACTTTCATTAACGACCGAAGGACGCCCACTCCGTTGTTGACATGCACATTTGTGCGGCCATCTTTAAATACTCTCACCCACTTTCTCACCATTCCATCACTCATAATGTTTTCTACGTAAACTGCACGGATCTCACAATGAATATCGATCGCATTTAGGCCTTTAGCACTAAGAAATAACAGCCCATACTTCACAGTCGGCGGGACTCACGATTATCGGAGGCACTTTAAAACACTCAGTACACAGCGTAAACAAGGAAGAATCAGACTGTAATGGCGTCAGTGCGTAGATTAAGGTACAGGCTTTCATGTAAACATAAAATTACTGACATATCTTAGCACGTCTCTTTTTAATTTTAAAACGGTACTTACATAAAAAAAACACGCCTCGTATTAGCCAAAGTACATATAATTTGTAAAATCAGGCGTCTCTAACAATATCAGTGCCCACCGAAAATACCGACACCTTGTGCTCAGACATGCCTCAACTGACGTTAAACATTGCAAATGAAGTAAAAAAAAAATAACTTCTCATTAACTAAAAATTTATATTAAACTTTTCATAGGCATCTTCTCAGTCTAAAGCGAAATACATTTTTACATTCTTAGCAACATATCTGGAGTGATGCATTGCCTGCAACTTTTACGTTGATACTCAGTATAACACCGTAAAAACATTATAAGTGCAACAATGTGTTTCTCTCAAGAGAACATAAAATATCGAGTTTTCAGGAAAATTATTTGCATTTCTTGGTACAATATATGTGTACATACAATATATACGTGCAGACCTACAAGGTGATAG